>NC_139692.1:31079872-31819872 GCF_964106915.1 Podarcis gaigeae
TCTTGCTTCAAGGAAGAGAAATCCTTCTGGAAGGACACATGCTACTGTGGCTGATACATAGGGTCCCAGTAGAGGTATATGCCAGTTGGTGTGTATTGAGGTTTTTGGAAGGGCTCTAACCTGCAATTCAAGCCTTTTTCGGCCCACGCTGGTCTCACTTGCCTGCACTTGCCTAGGGGGCACCGCCACACCGTTGCACAATCTTCCAACTGCACCCCTGGAGACATAGTTAGCTGTTCTGTAGCCACCTGGCGTTGGAAGTGCACAGGAGCACTTTATTTTTACACCACATCCGCTGGCATGTGACTTTTTGCTGCTGTTTCGACCTTCAGGACAGAAGGACAAAGTACTTTTCAGAGATGCTGAGGTTTCAGAAGTGAATTATCTCTACAAATGTCTGAACTTTCTCTGTGTTAAATCCCTGCTTTATTTATGTGTCTGTATTGGTTAATTCTTTTACGTGTTTGTGTTGAAATTTAATTTATTTCCACTCCCCTGACCCCAAAGGGCAGGTGTTGGGTGGTTCTTTTTAACTCCTTGGTGCTTGTTCAGACCACATAGGTTGCATTCTTAAATGAATTCAAAAATAACGGTTATATATATATTAAAAAATGTGCCTGTTTATTGCTTTGGGTGCTTTAGCTGTTGACTATACCTGGATGGAAACTTCTCCCGCACTTTGATGAAGTGTCAGTGAGCCAGCCCCAAATCTCATGGCCAGAAGTTACTGTTAGCATGGAAACTTTCTCAGCTTGGCGATGGCTGGCATGCTTCTTTGGGGATTGGAGCACGCAGGATCATCGCAGCCAGAAGTTTTATTGGATTGGCCTGTTATTGGCTGAATTAAGAGCACATGATTAAACTGTGGAACTTTCTGCCACAGGAGGCAGTGATGACCACCAATTTAGATGTTTTTAAAAGAGGATTGGATAAATTCATGGAGGAAAGGGCTATCGATGGCTGAAAGCCACAGTGATTATGCTCTGCCTCCATGGTCAGAAGCAGTAATGCTGGAAGCCACAGGAAGGAAGAGGGCTCTTGTGCTTGGATCCTGCTTGTGTGCTTACCAAAAGGGGCATCTGGTTGGCCACTGTGAGAAAAGGATGCTGCACTAAATGGGCCGTTGGCCTGATCCAGCATGGCTTATGTTCATTCATTTCAGTGAGTCTACTCTGAGTAAAGGGTAGGGGTACCGTTACCTTTACCTTACTCTGAGTAAAACTTAATTGAATGCAACCCAGTGGAAATTATTTCCAGGAAGACACGTGATTAGAGTAGTCTGGGGTTCTATGAATTGTTCTCATCCCTCTCCCCCTGCCTTCAAATAAGCTGATGTTCATTTATGGGGAGATAAAAAAGGATTCTGAGCATACTCCTTTAGTAGATTTGGCAAGCAATTCATTATGACTGTTAAAACATTTCTTTCAGAGTATATTTTACCCAGATGTCTCTATGCATTACGACCTTCAATGCCTTCTGCAAAAATGAGAAATGTAAATGGATTTGCAAGGTGGGAGTTATTTGTTGTCTTCAAGCAGTGGATACTGCAATGATAAAACCATTCAAGTATGTTATTTCACCTCTCTCCCCTTTTACAGCCCATATTTTGTATTGAAACGTGTTGTGTCTCAGTAACGTGCAATAAATTATCTCACTATGGTCACTATCTGAGCTCACAATTATCTTTTTTTTAAGGCTGCCAAACCCTAAAAGCAGGGCTGGGTGGGTATCATAATATGCTCCTCTCTTTAGGAGACCCCCTACCACTTTTATTTTCTTCCAGAATAGCTTCAAAAAAAACCCAGCAAGCTAATCTCTGTCCTCAGGTTTACAACCTAAAAAAAGCAATGAAAGATGAGGGAAAAGGGACAGGTAGGGAGGAGGAAAAAAGCACACTCAGGTATCAGTTCTTGAAGCTGTAGCTCTTAAAATAGTTCTGGCAGCCAGCCAACATAATGCTCTCCAATTGACAGACACTAACTGTCACCATTCCTGGTAACTGGCAATGCTGGTATAATGATAATTACTTGACGTTTTATATCCCACCATTGCTTCCAAGGAGCTCAAGGTGGAGTACATTGTTCCCCCCACTTCCCATTTTCTCTTCACAACAACCTTGTGAGGTAGGTTAGGCTGAGATAGGGCTGAGCAGGGATTTGAACCCAGGTGTCCCATGTCCTAACCTGACACTAACCACTACACCACTACTGCTTGATGGGGCTTGGAGTCCAACATATGAAAGGACACAATGATGCCTACCCCTTGTGCTTGCCAAAACAGATGAGTGGGATATTAATAGATAGTAATAATAGACAGGGTGAGAGGGTACAAACTTTTAAAAAAATAATAGACAACAAAACTACCTTTTAGCTGCATAGGTGCATAGGATGGTGTACAGAACATTTTACAGTATCCCCAATTCTCAGCACTCTTATCTTTCTCTCTGTGTGTGTTTGTAAAAACAGCTCCCAAATATCCCCCCCCCCACAAAAAAACCCCTGACTTTCATTATTAAAAAAAAATTATATCAGGAATGGGGAACTTTTCCCACTCACGCTCTTCCCTCCTTTTTGGGTATGTGTGAGACATGCACCAACATCTGGCTTCGCGACGAGGCAAAAGTGCTCTCGTGCTCGTCATGAATGCACACGTGCACACGCGCATTAAGCCGGGCTATCCACACGGGGACCCGGAAGTGAGCGGCTACTTACATCTCTACAAACTCCCATATCTCTACAGCGTCTATGAAGTTCCGCCCTCGGCCCCGCCCCGCCCCTCTGTCAGTCTCCGTCACGTGCTCAGGGCGATCGGACACCCGGCGCCGCCCTTCGCTTGCCCCGTTGCGGAAGTGACGCAAGGACGCCGAAGGGCGGGGGAAGGAGGAAGAGGAAGAAGGAGAAACAAGCTGGTGAGGAGACGCAGGAGGCGGCGAAGGGCCCCCCAGGTGAGTGTGGCTGGCTGTGGGGCCGAAGAGGGAGGGGAAAAGGGGTTTCAAAACCCCATGGAGTTTGGGGGTGGATGGGAAGGAGAGTGAAAGGACCCCGCACCCTCCCCCCTCCCATCTCTCCTTCCTTACTGAGTAATCTGGGAGCTTTAATTGCTGTAATTATCGTGTTTGTCACTGAATGGCCCTGCTATTGTTAATTTATCTATTGCATTGATGTCCCACCTTCTTCCCCTCCGAGGAGCTCCAGGTGGGGAACGTGGTTCTTCTACCCCCCCCCCCCCTTCTCCGTGTAATCCCCACAACGACCCTGTGAGGTAGGCTAGGCTGAGAGACAGGGACTGGCCCAAGGTCACCCAGGGAGCTGCATGGTTTAATGGGGATTTGAACCCTGGTCTCAGCCCAACACTTTAACCACTACCCCACACTGGCTCAGTTAGGTTCAGTGGTTTCACAGGGTCAGCTTTGGGTAGAGCTTAGTTGGGTGCAACCTATCATATTATGTGGCTAAGATCAAAGTGAAAGATATGTTGTGTAAATCATATTTACGACGGCTTTATTTTGCAAGTTAACTATAACTACTATCAGTTAATGCATTATATTTACCTTATTACATCTTTACTACTTATGGATCAACTGTACATTATATTATCAGTGAATGATGGTATCGTTTGTTAAAAATAATTTTAGCATTATGGATCTTATCAAATGTTAGCTGCTGTTTCCAGCTGCGTGAATGTTTTGAGGTCTCTGCCTTTTTAAACATATATTTGATTTTTAAAACCGTTTTTCAACCTATTGTTTTGATTATATGGCTGTCATTGCCCTTGAGACTTAAGTGAAAAGTGATCTATAAAGGGATAAATTAATCATAGTAATAGTCATACCTGGCAGTAGATCCGTTGAGTTGCTTCCAGTTAAACTGCACTCAAGAGGAGACCCACCAAAATGAAGGGGCCTAAGAACCTAGGACTTGCCGATCAGAAGCTGCTTAGTCAAGCTGGCCACATGACCCAGAAGTTGTACGCCAGCTCCCTCGGCCAATAAAGCGAGATGAGCGCCACAACCCCAGAGTCGTCCGCTACTGGACTTAACAGTCAGGGGTCCCTTTACCTTTACCCCTTGAAGCATCTCCTAAGATACTTCATGCAGTAGATGATGTGTCAGTATGAAGAAAAAGTGCTGTGTTTGGGATTCTTTAGTTTAGAGAAAAGAGTTGGCCACGATTGGACCTAATGGTCAGGGGTCCCTTTACCTTTAAGGAAGTCATGCCCATTCATTTTAGTGAGTCTACTCTGAGTAGGACCAACACTGGTTACAATGAAATCAGTGGGATTGAGTAACAATGACTTCAGTGGTTGACTTTTTGAGTTGGACGTCACCCTAAGTGCTGCGTAGTGGGTCACTTCTCTCCTCCCCTGAGGACAAGGTGGTCCTTTATGACCACAAATGGTAGGTTTATATACTTTATATACAATTATATACTTTATATTGAATATGTAATTACATTTTATATAAAGACTTAACAACAGTAGATAAAACTGGAATTAAATTTAGTATTACTGTTAAAAAAGAAATCATGGTGAAGAAGCAGTTATAGATGGGCTGGTCTTCCCTGGCTTTGGAGGAAGAGTGCAAAGGTCCCTCTTGCATAAACTGGAAACTTAAAACTATAAATACAACTGTTGTGTGATAAAGTATAATTAGTTTTTGACTTACTTTAATAGTGATTTACAGGCTTATGCAGATTTTTTATTTTATTTTTGCTTGGGAAGTTAGCATGTTCTCCAACTGTTGGTATGGAGGTAATCATGTTTTGTTGTCAACTTATTAACTGTGTTTGTGTGGATTGTAGTAATTTGTCTTAACTTTTTTAATGAGTCATGGGAGCTGCCCTCCCAACATAAGCTGGGAGCTTAACATTATTAAGATTAGTAGTGTTATATGAATTTTATTTATTTTAGCATTATGTTGATATCACTGTTAAATGCAATAATAAACTAGTCAGTGTTGCAGGGTGGTTGTCAGGAGACAAATGGGAGTTTGGGGAAATACTGTAATCATATTGAGGATTGGGGACAAAATCGTAGCTCAGGTGGATGCATGTATGCCAAGAATTAAGCAACAGGTATTCTGAGCGTAATGGGACGCAGGTGGCGCTGTGGGTTAAAGCCTCAGCGCCTAGGACTTGCCGATCGAAAGGTCGGCGGTTCGAATCCCTGCGGCGGGGTGCGCTCCCGCTGCTCGGTCCCAGCGCCTGCCAACCTAGCAGTTCGAAAGCACCTCCGGGTGCAAGTAGATAAATAGGGACCGCTTACCAGCGGGAAGGTAAACGGCGTTTCCGTGTGCAGCTCTGGCTCGCCAGATGCAGCTTTGTCACGCTGGCCACGTGACCCAGAAGTGTCTCCGGACAGCGCTGGCTCCTGGCCTCTTGAGTGAGATGGGCGCACAACCCCAGAGTCTGTCAAGACTGGCCCGTACGGGCAGGGGTACCTTTACCTTTACCTTTATTCTGAGCGTGTGATCAGTCGAGGAATTTTTGTAACCAGTACCAGAATTAGGATTCCATGTTCTGACCCACAAAAGATCACTATTTGCTTTTCCCCAAGTGGTGTTTTCTAGCATAGTAATTTCTTCCTGCATTGCAGGGGCTTGGACTATATGACCCTCAGGATCCCTTTCAACTCCAGAATTCTATGATTCCATGAGCTGTGGGTGGGTGTGTTTTTTTAGTTACTGCTTTTGTTAAACAATTGATAGTTAGCACCCTTTGCTGCTATAAATCAGAGATCTACCAGTAGATCCTAATCTACTTTCTGCCCACCCCTGGCCATACACCACCTTGAGTTCCCTGAGCTGGGAGAAACAATATTATTTTTGTAGCATCACAAGGTGTTTAGTAGTACTTATGGCGTACAAGAAGGCAGATTCCTGCTCTTGAGGGCCTTAGCCTATAAAATGCAGCATCATAAGAACTGATGTCTGAGTTTGTTTCTTCCACTAGGCAAATTTAAGCCTAATCTCTAGTGGCAGGGAGTTCCACACCCAAAAACACACCCCAAAAGGAAAAAAAAAAACATCCAAGCAGTTTACAACACATTAAATAAAACAATCCAGCATAAAACAAATTCAAGCTGCAAGGACAATATTTCATATCCTTCTCTAAGTGACATTTTGCGTTCCTCATATCCATCATCTACTTAATTTTTATAGCTGCCCCATAGCAGAAGTACTCTAGGAAGCCAGTATGGTGCAGTGGTTAGTGTCAGACTTAAGACCTGGGAGATCAGGGTTCAAATCCCCTCTTAGTCATGAAGCTCACTGGGTGACCTTGGGCCAGTCACAGCCTCTTAAACTACCTTACAGTGTTATTGTAGGGATTAACGGAGGAGCAGCGTGAACCATGGACTCCTTGGAGAAAAAGGCAGGATATAAATGCAGTAAGGAAGCTCTTCTGCTTATCTGCTGGAGAGCTGGAGGGGCCAGCTAGATGGAGATGTCTGTCGCCAACATGGCATCCAGATATCTCCATGTGGTTGCAATTGGGCCAGTGTCAGTCGCAAAACGTGCTGGACGCTTGGTTAATTTCTAACACTTATCCCAAGGGTGGTAGAGGGGGTGGGGAGGCTTCCTTTGGGGGTAAACAGAGAATTGAATATAAGGAGGTAAAGAGACATTTCTGTCCTGCGAGCAGATTTAAAAATCTACTTGTAGACACACTAAACTGAAGTGTATATGGACATATGAATATGCCTTACTCTTGTTAATAATAATAATAATAATAATAATAATAATAATAATAATAATTATTATTTATTTATTTATTTAATTATTTCCCGCCCATCTGGCTGGGCTCATGTCCCCTAGTGCTGTTAACTCTCACTAGCAGCAGCTGTCCAGCGTCTCTTATAAAGAGTCCTCTCCCATCTGTTCAGCCTGGGTAGTTCGTCTGGTTAGAGCGTGGTGCTGATAACGCCAAAGTTGCCAGTTTGATACCTTATGGGACAACTGCATATTCCTGCATTGCAGGGGGTTGGACTAGATGATCCTAAGGATCCTTTCCACCTCTACAATTCTATGGTTCTCCTAAAGGGCAAATGCTGTAGCTCAGTGGTTGGGTGTCTGCTTTGCACGCAGAAAGGCTCAGCTTCCATCCTTGGCCTCTCTGGGTAGCACTGGCAGAAACCTGAGTCTGAAACCCTAGAGAGCTGCTGCCAGTGTAAACAGTTCTGAGCTAAAGGGGCCAACTGATTCAGCCTAAGGCATCCCATAACTGAAGGGACCTTTTGCATACACAGCACAGTGTGCTGTACCAGGAAGAGACGGTGGCTCTTCGCTGATGGTGACCCATCAGCACGGCAATCTGCCCAGTGTTTTTTCTTCATGTTTCTCTCACGCTTTTGAAGAGCAACAATGCTTGGAGTTCTAAAACTAGCGGAAGATGCCAACTTCCTTTCCTCGGTCCTTGCTGCCGCTTGAATCCCAGTTCTCTTCCTCTGTCCCTGCCTGCTGCCCCTTGCATTTTCCCCTGCCACTGAGCCTGGTGCTGCCTCTAGCGCAGATGTGGCTCCAGCCAGTTTGTTCCGAAGATTAATCATCTGGAGCTGATTAGTTTATTAGATCGGAAAAGGGCAGGGTGCGTTGGGGAAGAAATGTTAGGAGCTAGTGATGGAAGAACGATTTTGATGTTGGTATGTTACTGTGGTTTGGAAAGTGAAACTTTGGAAAGCAAAACTCCCCTTGAGTGGAGGTGTGCACCCCAGATTTTCTGGTACTAGTTGAATTCCCTACCCTGTGCGCAGAAGATCAGCATTTGGACACCACATGGCTAAATCCAGGACCCAGTTGTGTTTGTGCCCTCTCTTTTACCCCCCCCCTTCTGTCACTAGCAAGAGATTGGTAACTGTGTTAAAGAGGACTTTCTGGGAACTGATTTCCCCCCTGGGCTCTTGCTCTCCCCTCCCTTCTCCACCCCATTTTTCAGATGTAGCTGCTGAAATGCTGCACGACTACTGTTTCCGTTTCTCTTTTTGTAGCAGATTGACACTGATGCCCCTATAAAAATGAGCTCCTGACCCCACAGCTTTCTAGCTCTGGCTGCTGTCTTGACTTGCAGGCAGCTCAGCCCCTCCCCATGATTCTCTGGTGACCTCACAACTTGACTGCCTTTTCAAAATGCCTGTCAGGGGTTGCAGAACGCCTCCCTCTCCCTCTCTTTCTCAGCACCTTTCTGGATTAAATGGGTCAAGGGCAACTATCCCACTGTGTGCTGAGTGCGGCTGTGGAGTCAAGTTGCCTGCAGAGGATTCATGGAAAATACTGATGATGAAGTCATCCCGGTCCTTTCCTCCCCAAGGCTTCTTGCATACCGGTGACATTCCTGAGTGCCTCTGCCTGAGTGCCTCTGCGTGTTTGACTCAGCACGAGCAAACATTTGCACACTCTTAGATGTATTCCAGGCCTGCAAAGGCAGCTCTCCTCTTTCCCCATCAGCATTGGGCTGCCAAGTTTGCTTTCAACCTCCTACTTAGAAAAAGGGTGTTTTCATTCACTGGTTGTCAGCTGCTCCTGAGGAACAGCAGAAGGCTTACTTGCATTCTCGTGGCTTAGTTAGGACAGGCTTAATCATTTTCTGTTTGTTCCTTGTTCTGTATGAACCTGTGCAGTTCCCTTATTCTGAGTGAGGTCACTGGGACAGCTAAACCAAGAAGCTTCTCACCGTCTTGGGAAGAAGGGTATTTTCCCTGTCTTGGGTTGGGTAGAATGAGAACCCCTTGCTTCAAGGGTGGCATAGGCTGAGTAATTCTGCATGACGCTTCCCCTGTTCCAACTTGAAGTGTGCAGATTCTGGGGCTCTACAGTCTTGTACAATGGCATTATTTCTTTCTCAATTTTTTTATGTTAAGCAAAAAAAACCAACAACAAAACACCCCTAACCTGAAGAAGAATGCTGAGGAACTCAGTGCTTTCTTGCTTGGTGACTGTTTAGTTCAACAAAGGCGTTACTGCTGCTACTCTTGGATTCTCTCTCCTTTTGGATGAACATTCTACCTCTAGTTTTAATCTATGTATATTTTTCATATTTGCATCTTGTTGTGAAGTGACCACTTCCCTTGCCTACCAGCTCTATGCAGGTTGCTTTTGCACACAGCTCCTGCTCCAACTGGGCCCTCCTTGCTGGCTTGTTTTATTTTGGTCATTTGAGGGAATGACACTGTCCTTGCAGGCCTCCCCCCACTGGGCCGGACACAGTTTGCTTGAGTAGCCCTTGCATAATCTCCTTGCAGACACACTTTGAGTGAGTTGCATAACAGCGCGTACCTTGCATGATAAATCTTGACAGTGTCAGTTTTTCCTTCTAGGTCCTGGTGATAACTTCATAGCTATCAGGGTGGCTGATAATGCATTTTCTCTCTGTGCTGTCTTGATAGTTTTCCGCAGTTGGCCTCTTGTTCCTGCAATTATACTGAATTGCTGTGAACTCATATTCTTATCACATGATGCCATGAGGCTGTTTCTCTCATGTTTGGGGTGTGTGTCGCTGGCTGTCAGGAGCAGGATGGCAACAAATTACATGGCGTTAGTAGAGTTAACTTTTTATTCAAGGAAACAAGGTCAACTCAGGAGGCCAGGCCTAGTGAGCCCAGCATCTTGCTCCTAGAAGGCAGTTGTGCAGACTGAAGGTCCCTGGCCTTTCCACAGTTGCCTAAGTCTCCTCCTCCGCCCCTGATTCCATCCCAAGCAATCTGAAACTTGGTCACCATGCCTGTCTGCTCCACCCTCTTCATCCCTCTTCTGTCTTTGCTCTGCCGTCTTCTGGTTCTGGGAGACCAGGGGGGAGGTGAGCTGGTCACAGCAGGAGGGGGAGAACCCCTGGCTTTTTCTGCAGCCTGACTCATCTCTGTCAGAATGGTGGAAGAACGATAGTCACAGACCTGTTTTACACACAGACTACACATAGCCCTATATATAATTGTGTTGCCCACTCTAGGCATTGCCATGATAAGAGGGATGCATGTGTAAAAATTACAGTCCCTGAATGCAAAGCATGGCATAGCCTCAGTCAAACAGCACTCATATTTTGGGTGGGCAGGTTGGTGAAATAGTTGACAACCTCCCATAGTGATTTTGGTGCCAAGACTCTCTCTTTCCAGTGCAGATAAGCTAGCCACCAGCCAGGCTGCTGTTTAGCTTGGCCTTAAATCTTGTTTTCTGGGACCATTTTATGTTTATAGCTCAAGTTCTGGACTGTCTTGGCCTGTGTGTGTGTGTTTTCTTTTGCTGCTAAATCTTGCAGCGTGTTACCTTCTAAGAACATGAGAGGAGCCTGCTGGATCAGGCCATTGGCCCATCTAGTCCAGCATCCTGTTCTCACAGTGGGCAACCATATACTTGTGGGAAATCTGCATTCTCTCTTTTTTTTTTTTTTTTTTTATAAAGATATTTATTAGGGTTTTTTATAAAAAATACAAAAATAATAAACAACATTCCTTTTGTCTTAACAAATTTTCAAACCTTTTTGGACTTCCTCACGTTTCCCGTTCACACTTACATTGTCAATACATTTTTCCAAGCAAATTATCATATAATTTATAGTCGCTCTTTTAAATAATAAATAACAATTCTTCAGCGATTTTTGTTTTCTAAAATCTCACTTATCTTCCAATTCAAATCCAAATTAGTGATGGTCAATTTTTTGTAATCAAGCACCCTTCTTAACATTCCACCAAATTACAATATTTTTGTAGATAAATCTTAAATTTCCTCCAGTCTTCTTCAATCTTTTCTTCTCCCAAGTCTCGGATTCTGCCGGTCATTTCCGCCAATTGCATATAGTCCATCAGCTGCATCTGCCATTCTTCCAGTGTGGGTAAATCTTGAGTTTTCCAGTTCTTAGCAATAAGTATCCTTGCTGCCGTTGTAGCATACATAAAGAATGTTCGGTCCTTCTTTAACACCTTCTGGCCGACTATACCCAGGAGGAAGGCCTCTGGTTTCTTAGTGAAAGTATACTTAAATACTTTTTTCAGCTCGTTATATATCATTTCCCAGAAGGCCTTCACTTTCGGGCAAGTCCACCAGAGGTGAAAGAATGTTCCTTCATTTTCCTTACATTTCCAACATTTATTTTCGGACAAGTGGTATATTTTAGCAAGTTTAACAGGGGTCATGTACCATCTATATATCATTTTCATTACATTTTCCTTCAGAGCATTACATGCAGTGAAGTTCAGCCCAGTGGTCCGCAACCTTTCCCAATCTTCAAACATAATATTATACCCAATGTCCTGTGCCCATCTTATCATAGCAGATTTAACCATTTCATCTTGTGTGTTCCATTTCAACAGCAAGTTATACATTCTTGATAATATCTTACTCTTTGGTTCTAACAGTTCTGTCTCTAACTTCGATTTTTCCACCTGGAATCCTAACTTTTTGTCATTTTTAAAAACTTCTTTAATCTGAGCATAATGTAACCAGTCTAGCACTTTACCCTTCATTTTCTCCAAACTCTGCAATTTCCAATTGTCACCATCTTTTTCTAATATTTCCCAATACTTTGGCCAATTGGCCTCCATATTGAGTCTTTTCCGGGCCTTAGCCTCCAGAGGTGAAAGCCACCTTGGGGTTTTGTTTTCCAACAAGTCTTTGTATTTTGTCCAGACATTAAATACAGCTTTCCTGACAATATGGTTCTTAAAGGCCTTATTGGTCTTGACTTTATCATACCATAGATATGCATGCCAACCAAATGCATTGTTAAAACCTTCCAGATCCAACACATCCGTGTCTTCAAGAAGTAGCCAGTCCTTGAGCCAGCAGAAAGCTGCTGCTTCATAGTACAGCTTTAAGTCCGGCAGGGCAAAGCCACCTCTTTCTTTCGCATCAGTTAGTATCTTAAACTTAATTCTAGGCTTTTTGCCCTGCCAGACAAATTTAGAAATATCTCTCTGCCACTTCCTGAAGCACTCCGTCTTATCCACAATTTGTAATGTTTGAAACAAAAACAACATCTTTGGCAATACATTCATCTTAATAGCGGCAATTCGGCCTAGCAAAGAAAGTTTCAATTTTGTCCAACAGTCCAAGTCTCTCTTAATTTCAGACCAGCATTTTTCATAATTATCCTTAAATAGACTCAGATTTTTTGCTGTTATATTTACCCCTAGGTACTTAACTTTTTTCACCAATGTTAGTTCTGTTTCTTTCTGAAACCGTTCTGACTCTATGTCTGTCAAGTTTTTCCCTAATACTTTAGTTTTCTGTTTATTTAGTTTAAATCCCGCCACCCGACCAAAGTCTTGAATCAATTCCAAAACTCTTTTTGTACTAGATTCTGGCTCCTGCAGGGTCAAAACTAGGTCATCTGCAAAAGCTTTAAGTTTATATTGTTTCGCTCCGACCTGAATCCCTTGCACCAACCGGTCCCCTCTGATAAGATTCAGGAGCACCTCCAGGACTGTAATAAACAACAGCGGGGAAATTGGGCAGCCTTGTCGTGTTCCTTTTTCAATTTTAAACCCTTCCGTAACCACATTGTTGACTATCAGTTTTGCCTTTTGTTCTGAATATATCGCATCAATCCCGTTTTCAAAACCCCTCCCCACTCCCATTTCTTTTAAATTTCCCTTCATAAACTTCCAAGAGATATTGTCGTAGGCCTTCTCCGCATCTATAAAAACTAACACTGCTTTGGTATTAATTTCTGTTTGCAACAGCTCCAAAATGTCAATTCTCTCTTGCGGTGGCTTCCAGCAGCTGGTATCTGGAAGCATTGCTGCCTCCAACCATGACGGCACAGCTGAGCCATCCCCTCTCGTAGCCATTGATAGCCTTCTCTTCCATGACGAGACTCATGGAACTCATTGCTAATCTATCTAGTTACAACACTTTGACATCTTTCCCCATCCTGGTGCCCTCCAGATGTTTTGAACTACAGCTCCCATTGTCCCCCAGCAACATGCAGCTGTGCTGGCAGGGACTGATGAGGGTTGTAATGCAAAACATCTGGAGGGTTCCACGTTGAGAAAGAAGGATTTCTAGGATTGCATAACAGGAGCTCTGCATCTTGGAAGATGGCTTTGCTCCAGTAGCATTTTATTATTACCTGTCTTGAACTCCTGAGGAATTAGGGAGGGGAGGTGCTGTGTGGCATTTTATTCCTGGCATTGCAAATGCCACTTTCCCCAGCTGGTTTCTTTGATTTGTGTAGGACCTCCCCCACTTTTACTTATTTGGGTGACATTTAAAAACAACCCCCTTTTCCCTCCCACCACAGCAGGAGCAAGATGAGCCTGAAGTCGGAACGCCGAGGCATCCACGTGGACCAGTCGGAACTGCTCTGCAAGAAAGGATGCGGTTACTATGGCAACCCGGCTTGGCAGGGCTTTTGCTCCAAGTGCTGGAGGGAGGAGTACCAAAAGGCCAGGCAGAAGCAAATCCAGGAGGACTGGGAGCTGGCTGAGAGGTAAGGAGGTGTTGGCGTCAGGGAGAAATGCTTAGCTCCAGCTTTTGTAGCATTGCCACAAATTGCATGTTAATCTGTAGCTTGAATTGCTATTTTAAACAGCAAAGATAATGCTTAGTAACATGTCAGTTATTTGGTAGGATATCGGGTGGGGACAGCTGAAGTGTATGTGTGTGTGTGTGACTGAGAGGGGGCGTTTTGGTCATGTCTGTGCTGAAACTGCAATGTGGAGAGTTCCCCAAGCAGTAAGGAACATGGGAAGCCAGCTCATACTGAATCAGGACACTGGTCCCTCTATCTCAGTATTGCCTACACTGACTGGCAGTGGCTCTCCAGGGTTTCAGGCAAGTAGTCTTTTCCAGCCTTTTCTTTTAAAAAGCTTTCCTTGATCAGAGAAAAAAAAACCCACAGTCTTTCATAAGGCCCTAGTTGTTGTTCTTCACACACAAGATAATTAAAACACGAAACAGCATATACATTTACAAGAAGACTAAAACAAGTGGATGCTTGTGGTATCCAACTGCGAAAGCTTATTGGAACCAAAAACATCTCCAGCTGTTTCTGTAGAGGGCAAATAGAGGATGCCTACTTCAACCAAACCGATCAATGGTTTGGAGCACATTGAGGAACAACATTTTTGGCTTTTTGGTTTAGACAGAGGAATGGAGAGGCCGGGAAACCATAGAAATTCACAAAATTATGCACAGTGGAAGAAGTCTCTCTCTCTCTCTCTCTCTCTCTCTCTCTCTTTCTTTCTTTCTTTCTCTTTCTCTTTCTCCTCTCATCTCATAAAACAAAGACCCAAGGAAACTGAACGCTGGATGACAACTGGAAGTGGTTTTTCACACAGCACATGGTTAACCTGTGGAATTTGCTGCTGCAGGATGTAGCAGTACAGCGTTGTCATACGTTTTGGTTCTTGAACGCTTAAAACCCGGAACTAAATGCTTCCAGTTTTGAACTTTTTTCAGAACCTGAATGTGTGACGCAGCTTCTGCTGAGTGCAAGAAACTCTTGCAACCAATGGGAAGCCATGCCTCGGTTTTTGAACATTTCGGAAGCTGAACGGGCTTCTGGAATGGATTTCGTTTGAGAACTGAGGCACCACTGTATATGATCTAGCAGCTGATTGTCTCCATTCTTGGTCTAGCAGCTGATTGTCTCTGTTCTTGCATTTCCGGCCCTCCTGGGACAGCTAAGGGGAAATAAGCAGAGATTTATACCACAGTTGGTTGGGCAATTGTCTGGATAGGGTAGAACAAAGCTTTCAGAATTCTTACGCTTGGGGTGTGTGTACGTGCGTGTGTGCTCCCGCATTGGAATGGACCTCAACATCCCTTCACACAGTATAAAGGGATCACATTCTTGTGCTGTGGATGCAAATGAATAAATGAAATTTCTGCAAGTAGAAAGTTGGCAGACTGAAACGAGCGAGATAAAACCATTATGCATGAGCTGCTAATTCTTCTGCTTGCGGGGGGCACATTCAGAAATGGTATACACCTACTGCAGTCTATAGTATTGCCATTCCCAGCCTGCTGCAAGGTGTAGGCCAGAAGCCTGGCTTAAATGCATAACTGTCAACCTTCCCTTTTTTTGTGGGAAATTCCCTTATCCCAGCGCCGTTTCCCGCTGCTATCCTGGATTGTTAGATATCCCATAGACTGTCCCCGGGACAGGTGAGGCTGCTGATCCCTTTTTTTTGAGGCTGCTGATCCCTTATTTTCAAATCTGAAAGTTGACAGCTATGCTTAAATGTGTGGCTTGATTTTATTGTGGAGCCAGAATCTGACCCTGGAGGAGACAGGAGAGATTCCCAGCTGCTGGTGAAACTCAGCAGCAGTGCTTCTTGCTGGAACTAACTGTGGCTCTGTTTTCTCCACCCGGCTGCAGGCTTCAGCGTGAGGAGGAGGAGGCCTACGCAAGCACTCAGCACCCTCAAGGGGCTCAGTCGCTCACGTTCACCAAGTTTGAGGAGAAGAAAACCAACGAGAAATCACGGAAGGTGACGACGGTGAAGAAATTCTTTGGGGCGTCATCTCGACCAGGAGCTAAGAAGGGTAAGGGGGGAGAGCGGTTAGGGGGGCTTTTAAAAACAGTTGGGTAATGATTTCATGTTTTTCTGTTTCACTAGTCTTTTGGATTAGTAGACAGCAATTATTGTGGCCCTTTCCAGACTTTTAAATCAGCTGGCCTGAGTCATCACCTAACTCGAAAAAATATTATTTTATGATAAACAAGCAGAGCTCTCAAAGTGCACAACCCACAGCATATACAGCTGCATTACCTTTATTGTAAAGGAAACGCTACAGCTAATAACAGCATTGAGAGCCACGTTTGGTCCTTTGTTCTCAGCAGAGATGATTTTTGAGATGGCCTTTCTGCACAGGGTTGGAAGAAGGGGGCTGGGGGGTGGCGGAAGCCAGAGTTTGCAACCCAAGAGTATCAGTCTGCAGTTTCAAAGGACAGGGCAGGAAGAGACAGTGTAGGCACTGGGAGATTCCCCTCTCTGCCTGTTTTAACCCCTTCACACACCCTTCTCAGCAAGTCCTATCCCACACTCCCAACACTATAAAACTACCTGCAGTTCATCAGGGCCTCCCTTCCTGTCTGCGAACGAGAACTGCCAGATCTTTGGTCTCTCCTCTCCTCCCTCTCCCTTAACTGTGTCACCCTTGGGAGTCCTTGCCTTTTTTGCCTTTGTTCCAGCCGCTCAGGAGTCCAGCGTTAAGTCCGGACAGCTTGGGAAGGAGCTCAGTGCTGATAACCTTCTCAGGGACTTGAAGGAGATTTTTACTCCGCCCTGGGAACTCTCTTCTCCTGCTGAAGGTAACGCGGCCCAGCCGCACCAAACCCGCCTCTCTGCTCATTTTAGCAGCTTTGCCGAATCCAAGGCTAGGGTTGTGCCAGGAGTAGCTCCCATAGAGCCTCTCCTCAATTGATCAAACTGCTTCCTTACCACCTTTCCCATGTTGGAATTGGAGACACCGCAGTCCTTCAAATTGAGCTCATTCATCATTTCCCTGCAAGACGACACAAATAGCAGTTCTATTATTTTGGTTGAACTTTCTGCCGGAAGGGCCAAGACCACGACTCAAGTTAAGCAAAGAACTAAAGCAGCAGGTTTTTATTATTTATTGATTTATTGCATTTTTGTCCCACCTTTTCTCCAAGGAGTACAAGGTGGCAAACACGGTTGCCCCCTCTCCTCATTTAATCTCCCGCAACAACCCAGTGAGGGTCGGTTAGGTTGAGAGGCAGTGAGTGGCTTTTGAAGTTGCCCAGTGAGCTTCATGGCTGAGTGAGGATTCGAACCCTAGTCTCCCAGGTCATAGTCCCAACCATAGTCTTAACCATTATGCTACATTGGTATTTCTACCTTTGCCAGCTTGGGCTATGGAGCAGAAAGCTACAGTTCAATACAGTCATACTTCATGTTACGTTCTTTCAGGTTACGTCCCGCGGCGACCCAGAAGTACCGGAAAGGGTTACTTCTGGGTTTCGCTGCTCGCGCATGCGCAGAAGCGCAAAATGATGTCACGCGCATGCACAGAAGTGGTGAATCGCAACCTGAGCGTGTGCAGATGCGCTGCTGCAGGTTGCATTCTTTTCATGTTGCGAATGGGCCTCCGCAACGGATCCCGTTCGCAACCAGAGATATCACTGTAGAAGGGAGCAATTTCACTATGAGGATGCAAGAACATGGAGGCAGCTGCACTGAGCAAACTGTGGAACCTGCTTCCGCAGGAGGCAGTGATGGCCACCAACGTGGATGGGTTTAAAAGAGGATCAGACAAGTTCATGGAGGATGAGAAGGCTATCCTTGTTTGCAAGCCGTGATGGCTTTACTCTGCCTCTGTGGTTGGAAGCAGCAATGCTTTGAATACCAGTTGTTCTGGAAACCGCAGGAGGAGAGAGAGAGAGCTGTGGTGCTTGAGTCCTGCTTGCAGGCTTCCCAGAAGAGGCATCTGGGTGGCCACTGTGAGAGCAGGATGCTGGCCTAGATGGGCCACTGGCCTGATCCAGCAGGCTCCTCTTCTGTTCTTAGGTATTTGAGCATCACAAGGCTATGTACAAAAATACCTGCAGAATAAATAAAATAGCAGCCGGCATTGGGCCAGAGCAGATATATTTCAAGCTGTTGTGATCACCTGGTATCAGGGTCTAGCAAAGGTGGGAGAGAATATGTTTTTAGTGAGATGCTGAAGGGTCTTCTGTGTCTGCACCTGTCTTGATTCGGAAGGGAGGTCGCAGTCAGGCAGGTCTCTGCAGGCTGCAGCACAGCCATGAGGACCTTGTCAGGCGACCTTAGCTGCTGCGGAAGGAGCAGGCAGCTGCCCAGGGGCTGATGGGAATTGTAGTCCAGAACCTCTGGAGAGCACCTGATCAGCAAAGGCTGCTCTACAATTTGCTGGGGCCTGCAGGGGCTTTTTCTTAGAGAGTTTCTTGCCATTAAGCAGTGTGCAAATCTTGTTTAGATAAATAAAATAAGAAGCCAGAAGCTACCAATGTTCCTTTGGGAGGAAGGGAGGGTTAGAAATGTAATTAAAACATTCCAGAAGCTAGTTTAGGAGCCTAAAAACTTGGTTCTTTCCTTCAAGAAAATATGGATAAAAAGACTTGCTGCATTCCACATGGTTTTAACTTACAAAAGTGTTGAATGTGCATAATGGAGTCTCTTGTGTGCATTGATGTTTCTTTTCTTAGGTTTTAAGCAAAACTAAAAATTCTCAGGCCTTGAGACTATTCTGAATTGGAATATTTCCTTCTGGCTCTAAGAAGGGCAGATTTTTAAAAAAGGCTCTGAGAGATAGAAGCTGTTGGATCAAAGCTGCCCCTCCAGGCCATAACAGTGAAAAGGGGAAATTAGGAGTTGTATGTGACAGAAATGAGATTATATTATTTCTATTTTTTTTTAGGTCAACTGTTAGTGTTCTTCTTCCTTTAAAAAAGCAAGTCTTTGAATGTAGAAATAGAACAGGGCTGAAGGTGCCCTTTGTCATAATTATAACCACACACTATGACTCTGCCCCTAGTCTGCAAATTGACTGACCTTACATAATTCTAGTTTTGCTAGTCTTGGGAGGGGCAGGGACTCTGAATTAATTTTATTTTATTTTTCAGTTCAATTCAGTCCAGTTTATATTCTGCTCCTCTTCACTGAGGAGCCATGGGCAGGAAACAGATGTACCATTTGAAACAAAAACAAAGCAAACATTTTAAAACATTCTAAAAGCATAATAAAAAACATCTACAATCAGTTTACCGTTCAAAAAATTACTCTACAGGCCATTAAACACATTTTCCCATCCCGTGTTCTCAGGGTTGCTAGGAACAGTCTTCTTCAGTCACCATATGCACCTAAAAAAGAAAACTGCGCCAAACATTTAAAAATAATCGCACTAAACTAGAGCCCTCTTATCTTGATGAAAAAAGAAAATATCATTACATTCTGGCCGAAAAGAAACAGAAATACGCAACCCAAAAATGGCTACAATTATTTGACTCAATTCAGAGCAAAAACAACAAAGCGTTCTGGAACCTAGTGTATGGAGGATTGAAAGCCGAAAACCAACTAACTCTACCACCAATTGCAGAATCCAAATGGTTCCAATACTTTACATCTGTATTTAACAATCTACACAGTGAACTTAAAGGAAATGAAACCACCAAAAATAAAATTATTAAACTCCAGGAGTGGCCAAGGGTAGAGGAAGAGGAAATTAGAGAGATAGTTAAAAATTTCAAATCGGGGAAATCTCCTGGGCCAGACGGTCTACCAATAGAATTATTTAAGACCTATATCGATTGGTGGGCAGAACCCTTAGCCCAACTGTTTACGCTTATAGATAAATATGGGATCATACCTGAGATATGGCTAAGATCAATAATTATTCCAATCTTTAAAAATGGCGACCCAAAAGAACCAAGGAATTATAGACCGATAAGCCTTCTATCAGTGATAGGGAAAATCTACGCTAAGCACCTCTTATCTAAACTCCTTACCTGGATGAAAAATCTAAATTTACCAGGGAAAGAACAAATAGGTTTCTCCAAAGGTTGCTCCACACTAGACCACTGTCTTATACTTATGCATCTGGTTGAAAAATACAGATCCCAAAGGCAATCTAAGATATACGCTGCTTTTGTAGATTTTCGTGGTGCATTCGACTCAATTGACCGCCCAAAGTTGTGGAGGAAACTCGCAGAATTAAAAATTGATCAGCGCCTATTGATTCTAATGCAAAATCTACACTCTTCCAATACCTGTCAAGTCAAACTTAACATCAAAGGTCACCTTTCATCAGACATCCCAATCTCGAAAGGGGTAAAACAAGGGTGTATTCTTGCCCCCTTTCTATTTAATTTATTTTTATCAGACTTGCCAGATTACCTTCAAAAAATAGAATCACATGCCCCTAAACTTAATCAGAAACCAGTTCCTCTCTTACTATACGCAGACGATGCTGTCCTACTATCCTTAACGAGCTTGGGTCTGAAACGTCTTATATCTTCACTGATCCTCTATTGCGAATGTAACAAACTCTCTATAAACTATGAGAAGACAAAAATTTTGGTCTTCTCGAATGGTTGGAAATTAGAGAAATGGAAAGTAAGAGGGCAAGAAATCCAACAAGTGAAAATCTATAGGTATCTGGGAATCTTATTCCAGAGCAATTTAGGGTGGGCAACCCATCGCACAAATGCCATAAAACAGGCAAAGTGCATCTCATCAGCAGTTGCCCGTTTTCATTATCAGAAAGGTAATCAATTTATTCCTGCGGCAAATCAGATATTTCAAACAAAAGTGCAATCCCAGATATTCTATGGAATCCCGCTATGGGTCCAAGCATATAACAATGATTTTAAAAAGATTCACTCTAGCTTTCTGAGACGTATTCTTGGACTCCCAGCTATGATCAAATATGAAACAATGTGTGCAGAAATAGGCATACACACAATGGAATATTGGGCATGGTCCACCTCAATAAAGTATTGGTTACGCTGCCACTTTCGCTGCCCTCCATCAAGTCTGCTCGCTGATTTGCTCAAAGACTCCTATAAATCAAGATGGTATCAGCACCTCGAAAAAAAGATTGAATCTTTAGGCATCGAGCTGGAGCCCCTGTACAATTCTAGTGAGCAATATATCTCCCATAATATCCTAACTAGACTAAAGGATGTCGAGAGACAAAATATTATGGCAGCTGTAAACAAAATTTGCTCCCCCATATTCTATGAATTAAATATCTTAGATAGCAGAGCCAATTACGTCACTAAACTAATAATCCCAGCCCAACGTAGGGCTTTTATGCTGGCCCGTTTGAATGTTTTTCCCTCAGCATTTGTCAGGGGAAGATATCAAAACATTCCTAGAAACAAGAGACTCTGCAGATGCTCTATGAATGTCCCGGACACTGTAGAGCATATTCTCCTTCATTGCCCATTGTACAGTACGCTCCGTCAACGCGTGCTGTCCCCTCTTTTGGGTGGTCTGGAACCGCAGCAAGGTGAATGTGTGGGTTTCTACCTATCCGACGTTGACCAAAGGGTAACGGCGGGGGTAGCCGAGTTTTTGGTAGCAGTCCTCCAAGGAACAGGATAACAAGGAAAACCACTGACTCTATATGTATATATATATATGCATTTAGCAAACTGCTGCCTTTTTATATATATTTCAAGGCTTTTATATGTTATTTTCTCTTTTAAGGTTTTATTTCTATAATGCCTAATAAAGGTTTGATAAAGTAAAGTAAGTATATGCACCTGGGTCAATAGGAACATTTCTCCTGAATAAGGACGAAGACAATCACACTTCACTAGGGAAGGTATTCCACAACCAGGGAATCTCCACTGAAAAGGCTCTGTTGTGGGTCAGCACCAGGTGGGTAGCCCTGGTGGCAGCCCCACCAAGAAGGCCTCACTTGTTGGTCATAGGGTCTGAGGTGGTTAGTATTGGGGAAGATGCTCCCCCTCCAGTTGCTTGACCAGTTTTCTTGCTTCTGAGAATTAAGCAGTCTTAACCCACACACTTCCAACCCTAACTTTGTCCCAATAAGGACTAGAAACATGTTTTTAAGAAATAAAAAGAGAGCTGTGTGTATCCACAGCCATATCCTGCACCTTTTTTGGCTTTCCGAATCCAAGCTTTTCTATCTGCAGCGGTTTTTGTTTCTGTTTCTTTGCCTTTCCCTAACCTGTTTTTTCAAGGGTTCTGTGGGGTCCAATTTTAATAGAAACAGCTTCCTACATGGTTTCTGTTGTGCTTGCAGAACACATTTCCCATTCACTATATCTGTCTGGAAGGCTGATGGGAACCCAGGAAACTGCCTTATATTATGCTAAGGCAGATGTTGGTCCATTGAACATGTTGCTTCCTACACTGACTGGCAGCAACTCTCCAGTTAGAGTATTCCCAGAGCTACCTGGAGATGCTGGGGATTGTACCTTGGATGTTTTTGCATGCAAAGCTGATGCTCTCCACCACTGAGCTGTGGCTCTTTCCTGCTGCCACAGAGCTAGATCTGATGTGCTTGAACTATAGGACGGTACAACTCTGTTTCACAGAAAGCTGCCTTATACAGAGTCTGGCCATTGGACCATTTGGCTCAGTATTGTCTACACTGGCAGGCAGCCTCTCTCCAGAGGTTTCAGACAGGGCAACCAGCTCAACTGGAGATACTGGGGATTGAACCTGGGACCTTCTGCATGCAAAGCAGACGCTCTGCCACTGAGCTGCAGCCCTCCTTTAGGTCCCCCAGCTTTTCCTGAGCACTAGCTCTTTGTGTTCTTCTGAACACAGTAGGGCTCTCCTCTTCCTTGCTGCTTTTTGCCAAAATTCTTTTGAGCTGCACTGATTGGCTGTTTCAAAAAATTGTAGTCCCTCCCTCCCCACTCAAAAGTTGGATATCGTATTTTTGAAGTAAAAGGCTGGATCAAATTTATTTTATGTTATTTAGCACATTTATATCCCACCTTTTTCTGCAGGGAGCCCGAGGTGGCATACATGATTCCTCATTTAATCCCCACAATAAACCTGTGAGCTTCAGAGCTGACTGGGGATTCGAACCTTGGTCTCTCCCAGGTCCAACACTAACCACTACACCACATTGGATTAAGCTAGGGGTTTCTGGCAGAAGCCAGCTAGGTGATGCTGGAGTGTCTCCCGGCATGGCATGGTAGCAATGGTGTCCCATATCCTGGACCCCAGCATCCAGCATGAAACGATCCATCACGTCTGATAGTTCTAAGATTCCCTGCTTAGTCTCTTGTCTCTGGAATTTGCCCTCTGAGATAACCTACCTTCCCGATTTCTGCTCCAAATGTAATTGCCGAGGAAGAACATGTGGTTCAAAACCTGGCCTAAATGGCCTTAAATGTCTAGTGAGTTAAATCCTTGCTCTCCATAAAACTGTTAAGATTCCAGAAGTGCATCTGTTCTGAACAGTTACCAGGTTTCGGACAATTTGGGCATCATATCGCCCATGATATTTAGACTCCTGACCGTCTTCTCCCTGCCCTCCCCTCAACGCTACAACCAGAGCGAGGAACCTGTGGCACCCCACGTACAAAGGGACTCCAACTCCCTTCAGCCCTGCTCAGCGTGGTCAGTGGTCGGGGGCAATGGGAGAGTTGTTGGAGGGCTATAGGGCCCCACTCCTACTGGGGTGTTTGGGGACAATCAGGTCTCTTAACCACAATCATGGCTATGCTCTCTCTCAACAGTTACAGTGATGCTTCTGAATAGTGGTTGCTGGAAACCACAGGAGAGGAGAAGGATCTTGTGCTCTGGTACCGCATGCGAGTTCTCACAGGCATCTGGTTGGCCACTGTGAGAAGAAGATGCTAGACATAAGTGGGTCTGATT
Organism: Podarcis gaigeae; assembly: GCF_964106915.1. Classification (NCBI taxonomy): domain Eukaryota; kingdom Metazoa; phylum Chordata; class Lepidosauria; order Squamata; family Lacertidae; genus Podarcis; species Podarcis gaigeae. Next base: position 31,103,153 of record NC_139692.1, read on the forward strand.
CAGCTGGGCTCTTCTTCGTATCTTAACCACAACTCTCATCATCTCTTGACCAAGGGTTGGGGCTGATGGGAGTTGGAGCCTGGCAGTGGCTGGAGGGCTATAACCCTACACCCTGCCCCTCAAGCGGGGGGAGGGAGGGGGCTCTGAAGAAGGAACACATTGCTTCCTGTAGTCCTGGAGAAATTATGATCCTCTGGCACTTGCTTAGCCAGGAAAGTGGCACAACCGTAGTGCGAGGCTTTAGGCTGATGTGGATGTTCCTCTAGATGACAGTTTTCACTGATGCTTCTTTGCCTGCCTTTGAGCTTCCTGTGTGTTTCTGTGTCTTGCGGTGAGTCTCCACCTTCCTATCTCCCGCCCCACTTGTTCAAGTAGAGGGTTTGGGGGTTTGGTGTTTGTGCAAAAGGGGCTCTAAAGGAGCAAGCATGCTTTTAAGCCTCCGCCGTGTACAGTGGGCTGCAGCAAAGTCAACAATGAAGACGCTTCGTGAGACCAGTTGCACATCTTCAAGACCCCCATGTAGAAGTCCCTTAAAAGATAATGCCAGGCTGTGTGTCCTCTTTGGGTAGAACACTGTTTCCTGGACACTTTCTGTCTTCGGTGTGTGTTTCTGTGTGTGTGTCTTGTGGTGCTCAGTTCCACTAGTTTCCTAATCCATACATTTTTCCTCTCTTGTGCCCCTGAGCTAGATACACAAACCCAAAAAGGGTGTATGTGCTTTTTGTTTGTGTTTAAAAAACTCAGATAAACTCATTTGTATTGCCATGTGGTTCAGACATCTTAGTGGTGCCTAAAATACAAAAAAGCTGATATTCAATTTTGTTAGGTTTATATGTGCTTAATTTCCTTACCCCATCCGTTAGAAATGAGGTTAGTATAAGCAAATATGAAAGGGACACACTCTTTCTCTCTCCCCCCCTGCCCCCCGGAAATCCGTAGAGAGAGGTGCATTGAAATAAAATTGATAGTGATAATAATAATTGAGACAGGATATGTAAGAGAGAAGATACCATAGCAGGAAAAAAGGAAAAAAGAAAGGGGAAAGAGAGAGATGAAGGAAGAAGAGAAGGAAAGAAGGGGGGGAGGGGGTGAAAGAAGGGGGGAAAGGGAAGAACATTTAAGAGGGGAGTTTTTGTGCAGGTTTAAAAGAAGTTGCTCGGGTGGGAATGTCAGCTCACCTGGACCAGCCCTGCCACAGAGCAGTGATAAGCAATTCATTGCCATCTTCCATCACTGCATACTAAGGAGCTCCTGGTGGCTGGATGCAATGGTTGCTGAGCAGCCATTATTTAACATTTGTATCCCACCTTTTCTTTTCTCCAAGGAGCTCAAGGTGGCATACACGGTTCTGCCTTTCCTTATTTAGCCCCCACAGCAACCCTGTGAAGGGTTATTATTTAATCTATTTATATCCCACACTTTCTCCCAAGCTGAGATTTGAGGCAGCTTCCACCACTTAAAAACATCGTTACAAAACACAAATTAATCATAAAAAACCTAGGTAGTAGTTAAAATATATTAGGTGCATTGCCTGCACCTTGGTTTCCAAAGGCCTCTCTGAACATCAAGATCTTAGCATGCCGGCAGAAGGCAGCCAGCCTGACGTCTCGGAAGGGGATCCTACAATGTGGAATGTGGGAGCAGCCACAGAAAAGGCTCTCTTTCAGGTTGCCAGGGACGCAGGGAAGGTGCTCCCCGAGGACATTAGCACCTGGGCAGATTTGTACAGGGAGATGCGATCTTCCAGGTAGCCTGGGCCCCAGCCCGAAATGGTGAAACGCCTCCTGGTGTCTTCCCCTCCCTCTTGCAAACCGACATCTGTCATCGTGTGCCCTGCCTCTGACACATTTGTGCTTTGCTCGCTGTTGTATTTGTGAAACGCAAACTGAGACTGTCCTGTGTTTTGTTCTCTCTCTCTCTCCTTCTCCCTCTCTCTTTTCGTTCCATCGCTTTTTGCTCGTCTGCCCTGCTCCATTTGCGTCGCCTTCTCACGCTCCAACCCTCCATTCCGAACAGTCCTGGTTGGCAAACGGAGAGGTGGGTGACTTTCTGCTGCATTTTGGAGCGTACCGTGACAATGTTTGGCTTTGCTTGCGCCTTTTTGTGTGTTTGCGGCCTGCGGAACGCTGTCTCGTCTCCTTTTTGATCAGGGCTGGTGGCTGTTTTAAAATACTGTTTTGCTTAATTTATCTTTTGGCAGCCTTTGGAGCCCGCTCTTTGGCTGAAAGGGCTCCCGTAGTGGCTGGCATGCAGTCGAATTGCATCAAGACAGTCCCTGCCTACACAGGCTGCCAAACCATAAACAGAAAGTGCAACATACGAGGGTAAAGGAATGGGCAGGGAAGAGGAAAAAAACAAACTCGGGCACCATGGAATCATAGAATGGTAGAGTTGGAAGGTACCGCTGAGGGTCATTTAGTCCAACCCCCTGCAGCACAGTTCTCAGAACGACCAGCTGTCGCAGTTCAGAAGTAGGAGGTGCCTAAAGCAGCTGGACGTTTGGCAAAGCTGATGGAGTGAGCTGCCTGCTTCCCATCTCTCCCACTGAGGCAGTCTGGTGGTAAGGCTGCCCCCAGGCAACATTTGAGGGAGAGGAAACCTTGTCAGTCTGGAAGTGCCTGGATGGAGCTTTGTGCTTTCTACTCAGGAACAGTTCTCCCACCCCATTATTCTATGGCAGGGGGGGCCATGAGGGTGCCAGTACCTCCTCTGGCGCCAGCGAAATATCACCTCAAAAATCCACAGTGCAGGGGAGACCCTTTTGCTCCTCCAGCTCAGTTTCTGTTTGCACTGGCTTGGCTTTCCAGTGCAAAATTGGATACCCACTTCTTCCCTTCCCTTCCTTTCCGAACAGAGGATAGATGCAATGTTGCCCCCCCCCCCAGTACCTACAGCATTTTTTTGGCTGCTATTTCTGCTCTTTTAGAGGTGGCAACCATTTTGTGTTCTCCCCCTCCCTTGGCAGCCATTTTATGACAGGTGCACCACGGACTTTCTCAACATTCCAAATGGAATGGTTAGTGAAGCTTTTGCAGTTCATAATATAAACCTGGCAGAAGTCAAATAATGGGGTGCCCTAAGGGTTGTGCTCTTCTCTCCTGTAGATGTCCCAGACACTAAGGCTCCCAGCCCTTCGATCAGCCGGCAAGTCAGCATTGAAACAGACCGGGTGTCCAAAGAGTTCATTGAGTTTCTCAAGACATACCATAAATCCGGCCAGGAGATCTACAAGCAGTGCAAACACTTTTTGGAAAACATGCATCACAAGCGGGTAGGTCCCTCTTGCAAGAGCGGAGAGGCCTCACTTTCCGTCGGAGGCTCTGGGAGTGAGGGTGGGTGGAATTAAAACCAGGGACTTGCTTTTGAGGGAGTGAAATTAATGTATATTAGGTGTTGAGCTGACTTGTGAAAATAGAAAAGAACCATGCCCCTTCAAAGAATGTGAATGTCCTGATTATCTGCTCAAGTAGTATGCTTTTGTTATATTTATGGGGAAAATATGCATACGTACTTCAGTCTTTACTGCAGGAATATTTGAGATTTGGCCCAGATGGAGCTGCCACATCTTAAGATAACCTACTCAGATTTTATGTTGGGTTTTTCTTGGGGATAGTTGGTAAACAAGGGGGGAAAGCTTTGGAAATAGATATTGGGGGAAACCAATGCAGGAGTCACAGCTAAAGACCCTCTGGCAGGACGCCATCCAGCCTCTGTTTTCATTGGAAGGTGGCCCACCTTCTGAAGTAGTCTGTTCTACAGCTGAGCAGCTATTGCCGTCAGAAAGTTCTTCCTGATGTTTCGTCGGAATCTTCTTTCTCGTAACTTTGCACTGCCTAATCTCACCTGCATGACTGGTGCTCTTTTCCAGGACCTGAGTATTGAGGAACAGTCCGAATATGCCCAGGACTTCTACCAGAACTTGGCAGATAAGTTGCAGAGCCGCTGGAAAGGTATTTCTCATTTCTGCTCTTAGCTGCCGATAGGTAGTGGGGCTTGGGAGGGGAGGCATGCACACACATTATGGCTTCGGTTGCAAGACAGCTATGGCCGTTCCGGGATTGGGAAAGCTTGAACACAGTTGTCCATTCATTGGTAACTTCACAGCTACCCCATCTTGCTCACAGCGGCCAACCAGATGTCTGGGGGAAACCCTCAAGCAGCACTCTCCCCTCCTGTGGTTTCTAGCAACTGGTGTTTGGAAGTATTTCCGCCTCTGACTGTGGAGGCAGAGCAGAGCCATCATGGCTAGGAGCCCTCCATAGCCTTTTTCGTGATTGCATGGGCCTCTTTTCTGTGGGAGCATGCAAGAGGGAACTTCAAAACACAGCATGAGCACCCGACACTGAGGAGAGCCAATCTCCCCCCCTAACCCTAACCCCCCCACAACAAGAAGGGATTTAGGGCACAAGGGCTTGGTCCTGTGATGCTGTAGAGTTCAGTAAATGGGCCCTCTGACCCTTGGCTCTTGAGCCGGTCTCAAGCTTCTAGTTCAGAAACCACAACAACAGGAATTTATTATCTATACCCTGCCTGGCCACTCCGACTACTTCCAACAAATTATAAAACCACAGTAAAACATCAAACATTAAGAACTTCCATATTCAGATGTTTTCTAAATGTCAGTTGTTTATTTCCTTGACAACTGATGGAAAAGCATTCCACAGGGTGATCAAAACTACTGAGAAGGCCCTCTGCCTGATTCCCTATAACCTCGTTTCTTGCAATGAGGGAACCACCAGAAGGCCCTCGGAGCTGGATCTCAGTTTCTGGGCTGAACGAGTTTCCTTTCCTTTTCTTTTTTGTATATAATTTTTATTAAATTTTCTGTTTCATTTTACATATCATTAATCCCTGCATATTTTACAAAAACTATACCATTCAGCATTCCATTAGTGCATCCATCAAAGCTTACTTACACCGTTGAATTTATCTTAATGCTGCCAGCGTTTTCAGCTGCACACAATTATTTCGCATATATTCAATAAACATTTGCCAATCTTCTCTAAACATATGTTCTTCTTGTTCTCTTTTTCTGTATGTTAAGTCTGCAAGCTGCACATATTATGTCAACTTAAGTTGCAATTCTTCTTTGGTTGGGACCTCGCTCGTTTTCCAGTAGTAGCATACATAAGGGGCTGAACGAGTTCCTGGTTCAAGGGAGCCCACTCCTGGTCTGATCTAGCAGGGCAGCTCTTAAAGGAGAGCTCTTGACTAGAAGATGCTCAGGTGTTTTCTCAGGCAGCATTTGGCTAAAAACAGGTGGTACCGGAAGTTTTGTGCAGACTCTGCCTCCGCTTCTTCGAACTGTGTGGGGAAGCCAGGTACAGTGGTACCTTAGGTTACATATGCTTCAGGTTACGTACACTTCAGGTTACATATGCTTCAGTTTACATACGCTTCAGGTTACAGAGTCCGCTAACCCAGAAATAGTGCTTCAGTTTAAGAACTTTGCTTCAGGATGAGAACAGAAATTGTACTCCGGCGGCCCGGCGGCAGCAGCGGGAGGCCCCATTAGCTAAAGTGGTGCTTCAGGTTAAGAACAGTTTCAGGTTAAGTACGGACCTCTGGAACGAATTAAATACTTAACTCGAGGTACCACTGTATTCTTTGATCTCGGGATGTCGTTTTTTCAGTGTCCCCGGACAAAGCGGAGAAGGCGATGGACCAGATTGAGAAGTACGTCATGACTCGGCTTTACAAATACGTTTTTTGCCCGGAAACCACGGAGGATGAGAAGAAGGACCTTGCTGTCCAAAGGAGGATCAGGTGCGGCTCTGGAAAGGCCCCCTTGGGGGAAGTTGCTCTGCCTTCAGTCAGCTTGATAAACCTGTATGTAGTTGCTACTCTTCTGCCTGTTTCAGGGTGGCACCTTGCCTCGTTTGTAAACCCCCATTTAAAAAAAAAGTTTCAAAATGACATTTGGCAAACAAATAAAAAATGCAAGAAACAAGCAGGAGCATAGTCCACTAAGCTAAAACAACACACAGTCTGGGTGGGTTACCACTGACACTAGCATTACAGGGAAAGCAAGAGATTTTGAATTCATTTTATTACTCATTTATAAACATATTTCTATACCACTGTATATCAATTAAAAATTTATAGCAGTAAAAAGAGAAAATCATATCAAAAACTATCATCTCCGTTTTTGAAAAGCAGACATTCGTTACCCATTGTGGAAGATGATGCATTCTTAATTACCTGCATAAGCCTGGCGGAATGGGGGGGGAAATCAGCAGGCATTTAAAAGTTGGCACAGAAGGCATCTGCTTGACTCTCCAGTGGCAGAGCCTTCCACAGGACTTTTACACAAGTCACAGTAAACACGAGTAGCCCATTTATAAGCCTTTGTGTGCTATTTTGTCTCAGTCCCTGTAGTTTTCAAGCGAGCAACCAATGTTGCTTGGGAATCTTACCCAGCCACACAGATTTTTGAGTGGCAGGTGGAGGAACCTGGCCCTGTCGTTGAGTCATGCAAGTTAGAGGCCACTGCATACTATCAAATGTACATTTTTAGCTGGATTCCCCTTGCATGTCTCATCCCTCCCCCCTAATAAATTTTCTGCTACAGTCAACTTTGGTCCACCAGCCTTTAAAACAAAATGGTGCATGGTATATCCCTAGTGATGAATGTCTAATCGGGCTGCTCCTGATAATGAAAGGAGGATTAATGTCTTGTAATTTGTATTCTGTACACTGTATTAAAAACAGAATAACAATAGCAGCAGCAAAACGATGTTTTGAAAAAAGCAATTTTCTGCTATTCATCCCTGTAATTTACTTAATTGTCAGTTTTTATTTTTACATGGTTTTTACCGCAGGACATCAGGTTCAGAAAGGCGTATTACATGGGTTAGTTACTAATTGTACAAATAAGATTAAATCAATTTCATTTGAAGATTATATATTAGCATACCAGGCCCAAGAAATATGGAAATAAGTAGTTGGTGGTTTCCAGCCCCCTGCAATGCAGGAATCTTTCGCCTGACATGGGGCTCAAACCCACAATCCTGAGATTAAGAGTCTCATGCTCTACCAACTTGATTTCTTAAGATCTTTCTCTCCTCCTCTGCTTTCAGAGCTTTGCACTGGGTCACTCCTCAGATGCTCTGTGTTCCTGTCAATGAAGAAATCCCCGAAGTCTCCGACATGGTCGTAAAGGCCATCACAGGTATGCCGAGGGATGCTGGGTCCCAGCTGGTGCAAGGGTGGGTGGAATGCCATGATCTCTTTGCAAAACCATTTCCCAGCCTTAAAATCACCGACACAGAAACAAATATGTCTCTCTGCTAAAGCACCATAACAGACGGCCCTCAAAAACATGGATGCAGCCCACAAGATTGACCTCTCAAGAAACAGGGGCATCTTTGTGTTTCTTACAAGATTCCCCAATGTTTATTGCTCAGGGCCATAAGCTCAGTAGTAGAACACATGCACTGCCCACAGAAAGCTCTGCTAGGTCCAGGTTCTCAGAGCCAGAGGGAAAAGTAGGCTACATTTTGGGCCACACCTAAGTCAGAAAATTGTACATACATGCACCTGTGTTCTCCAGAGTTAAAGGGCTTATTCCAGCTAGGCAGAAACACTCCAGAAGAATAGGAAGTGGTGGTGGTGAGAGGGCATGGCCCAGGGAGAGTCCCAAGGACATGAGAAGAGTCTCAAGGGTCAGGCCAAAAGCCCATCTAGTCCAGCCTCCTGTTCTCACAGTGCCAGCCAGATGCCAAAAAGGGAAACCAGCAGAAATACAGCAGCATTGCTGCCTCCAGATGTGGAGGCAGGACATAGGTAAAGGTAAAGGGACCCCTGACCATTAGGTCCAGTCGTGGCCGACTCTGGGGTTGCGGTGCTCATCTTGCTTTACTGGCCGAGGGAACCGGCGTACGGCTTCTGGGTCATGTGGCCAGCATGACTAAGCCACTTCTGGCGAACCAGAGCAGTGCACAAAAGCGCCGTTTACCTTCCTGCCGGAGCGGTACCTATTTATCTACTTGTACTTTGATGTGCTTTCGAACTGCTAGGTTGGCAGGAGCAGGGACTGAGCAACGGGAGCTCACCCCATCGCGGGGATTTGAACCGCCGACCTTCTGATCGGCAAGTCCTAGGCTCTGGGGTTTAACCCACAGTGCCACTCGTGTCCCAGGACATAGATAGTAGCCATCAATATCTTTCTCCACGTATTTGTCCAATCCTCTTCTAAAGCCGCCCAAGTTGGTGGCCATCTCTGCCTCCTGCGGCAGGGAGTTCTGATGTTTGTGCTGCATGAAGGGACTTCCTTTTGTCCATCCTGAATTTTCCAACATTCAGCTTCCTCGGGTGCCCACGAGTAGGACAAGAGAGGGAGAAAAACTTTTCTCTACCTGCCTTCCCCGTGCCATGTGTAGTTTTGTAAAGGGTGCATTCGGCTTGCCTTCTCTCCAAGCTGAAACACCCCAAAGGCTGCAACCTTTGCCTCTTCACCCCCTTGACCTTTCCTGATCCTCTACAATATGAGGGGAGGCGACCGGAATTGCATCCCGCATTCCAAATGTGGTTATGCTGCCAGTTTGTATAGCAGCACGAAACCTTGGAGAGCGGCTGCCGTTCAGTGTCGGCAGCGCTGACCCAGAGCCTCTGACCTTCCTATCTGCCAGAGCCTATGTGGGCACATGGCTGCTGGAGATTGCACCCCTCCCTAACCCTCTGGGCTTCTCCCGTGTCTCACAGACATCATTGAGATGGATTCCAAGCGTGTCCCCCGGGACAAGCTGGCCTGCATCACCAGCTGCAGCAAACACATCTTCACTGCCATCCGAACCACGAAGGACGAGCCAGCTTCGGCCGATGACTTCCTGCCCACCCTCATCTACATTGTCCTGAAGGGGAACCCTCCTCGCCTCCAGTCCAACATCCAGTATATCACTCGGTTCTGCAACCCCAGCCGGCTGATGTCTGGCGAAGATGGTTACTACTTTACAAACCTGGTAGGTACATTGCGGGGTGGGGGGCAGGAGGCAGGGGCTGGTTCATTGTTACAGCTGCCCATGCATTGGTAACCTCGTGACTGGACTACTGCGATGCGCTGTGTGGGACTGCCCTTGGGGTTGGTCCAGAGGCTGCAGCTGGTGCAGAAGGAGGCAACTGGTTTGCTGGGGGCGGGGAAGGGGTGGCAAACGTCACCTGCATATGATGCCTTGCTTGTGGGATTTGCACTGGCTGTTGATTTGCTGCTGGGCCTATGTAGCTCAGGGCCTGGTTATTTGAGAGACCACCTTATCATCCCTTGTACACCCAGCTGATTGCAGTCTGTGGGAGAGTCTCCTGCAAGTTTTTCTCTCCCCAAACATCTTTATTGAAAGTTCAAAGGGTACATAATTATATGTGCACTAAACATGGTGGGACGTAAATAAAAAAGAAACAGCACTTGTGTAGAAGGGAAAATAAAGGGGAGAGGGGAAAAACCCAAAACTGTATACTTTACAAAGTTGTTATTGTACTTCACCAGATGTTAACCTGTTACAATATTTGTAAGAGTGGATTCCAGATATCATTGAATTTGTCCATGGCAAGTCTGCGTTTATATGCAAGTTGTTATGTTGCGAGTTTGTATAAGTCTTCAATTGTAGAAGGGAACCACATTTTTATTTTTCTAATGAGACTGATACTAAAGACTGATACTGATGAACTGATGAATTGGAGTCTCCTGCAAGTTGAGGTGGCCAGAACTCTGCACATTATTCCAAATGCACTTGCACCATAGATTTGAATAATGGTGTTAGGGGAGGGCTAGTACCTCTGGTGGGAACACATTGTGTTCCTCCTCGGGTAGTTCACCCACCTTTGGTCCCCACCCTGCACTCAGCTCTCACCTGTGGCTCCTAGAAGCTGTCAGCATTGAACAGCGGCCACACCCTGAGAAACAGCTTCAACTGGCCAGCTAAACCAGGTGATAGTAGTTGATGGATCGCAAACCCTTGGGGAGTTAGGGACTTCCCCTGCATGCAAAGGCAGGTTCTGGATTGAGCGGACGAGACCAGTCATGGGTCCAACGACAATAAGGCAGTTTCTGCCTGTGCTGTAGAGGGATGTGAGGGGCAGATGGGGCTCATCAGCCTGGGAAGGCAGCCCATCTAGGAGAAGGAAAACTGATCCTAAACCTCGCTGCCTTGCGGGATATTTTCAGGAGAAGAAAGGAATAAGGTCTAAACCCTACACAAATCCAGAGTGGAGTCCCTAAGGTGGTTGGATAGTGCCTTGTGCGCCTCCTTCCAGCAACTCCTGCAGCCAAGCTGGTGCCAACATATTGCTCTGCATTCCTTTGAACTGCATTGGTGAGGTTGGGGGTGGGGTCTTGTTGTCTGGCCAACCCAGGACCCCCCTACACACTGCCTAGGCTTGTGCCGGCCCAGGGAGGTCACTTCGGTGCTGCTAACACAGCAGTTAGACTTCACCCCTGAAGGCACACTCCATTGTCTCTCGAGACAGATGGATGCCAACAAAAACTGTGATATTGCCTGTTTCATTTTCAGTTCCTTTCCTAACGCTCCCTAGCATAGAATTCGCCTTTTTCTTCCCCGGCCACTGCTCAAGAGTAACTTCAAGCAGCTGGAATAAGAACAGTGGCTTAGCTAGTTGGGCATGCTATGTGTGATGTGTGTGTATGGATCTTGTGCTTTGTGTAGCGTGGGAATAAACGTGGTGCCTTTCCCCCTGCCTCCAGTGCTGTGCCGTCGCCTTCATAGAGAAGCTGGATGCCCAGTCCCTCAACCTGAGTGAGGAAGACTTTGACCGCTACATGTCTGGCCAAGCATCCCCGAAAAAGCAGGAGCCGGAGAGCTGGCCGGCCGACGTCTGCGTAGGGGTCCGGCAGATGTACAGGAACCTTGACCTCCTCTCCCAGCTCAACGAGCGGCAGGAGAGGATTGTGAGCGAGGCCAAAAAACTCGAGCGGGACCTCATTGACTGGACTGACGGGATCACCAAGGAGGTCCAGGAGATCGTGGAGAAGTATCCCTTGGAAATCAAGCCCCCCAATCCGGCCTTGGCTGCAATTGACTCTGAAAACGTGGAGAATGACAAGCTGCCGCCTCCATTGCAGCCCCAGGTTTACGCTGGGTGATGAGCACCTTCTGGGGCTCAGAGACATCCCTCCCTCTCTGTCCCCCACCCCGCTTCCTTCTGCTTGGGGAGTGGGCTAAAGAGGGGCAGGAAAATCAGAGGAATTTAAAACTGGCACATTTTAAAGGTACTGTTTGCTGGCAAGTGTGTCACATGATACTTATTTTAGCCAGAGTTAGCCAGCTACTATGAGGGCTGTGGGTTTTGTGTGTTCCTCGAACCCAATTTAACTTCTTCCTTTTTACACAAATCCGGTATAATTTTTAAGAAACACAGGTGGTTTTTTCTCTGCTCCCCCTGTTCTCCCTTCCAGGTATGCATGTGTGTGTGTGTGTGTGTGTGTGTGTGTGATATTTGGTTTGTTTCTCTTTTTTAAGTGAAGTTTTTGCTGGTATTTTTTTCCTGCTTCAAAAATAAAAAATAAGGTGGTTATCAGCACTTTGCAAGGGATGCCAAGTTGTAGGTAAAAAAACCTAGAATGGTACTCTTTTATTCCTTCTTGGGGGCGGGGAGAAGGAAATATGTTGTAAAGTAAATATTTAACAATTGTAAATAGGTTTGCAATATTGGGCTTGTGCTTTCACCTGCATGGCATCTGGTAAGGAATGCTAAATGTTGGTTTTTGTTTCTTTACTGTCAATGAGTTAAATTTACTGCTTACAGGTCCCCCCCCCCCCAGGAATTGTGGGGAGGTGGAATGGCAGGAAGTTAGAACCTTGTAGTGGGAAACAATTTGCTTTATCTTAACTCTATACCTTGACCAAGGCCATCTCCTCAATATTCACAATTCCTCATCCAGTTACTCTGGTCTCCCCTAATCTGGTGCCCTTCTGATGTTTTGAACTTTGACTCCCATCAGGTATCCTATGCTGGCTGGAGTTGATGGGAGCTGTATTTCAAAACATCTGGAGAGGGCATCTGGGGGTTTGCAAGCTGAATTTATACAGAGAGAGAGGGAGAGAGATAGGAAAATAACCCTTTCTTCCCGTGTTGTCCTTCAGCACAACTGAGTCTCTTCAAAGTCAGAGCAAAATCGGGTGGGACCCACATGTTTATGAGCCAGTTTTCACTGCTCTAAAAGCAAGCAGGATTTGGCCCATCATCAGTGTGGGATTAAACATGCTCGAAAAGTGTGGCCATTCTCCCTTTGAAAAATAACAACAACCTTGAAATGTTTTGTCATTGCAAAGCATTATTTGGAATTGTGGCACCCTGTGTTGGAGAAAACCAGGCCTGGGCAGTGTATATATACGTAGCCCTGTAATGTTCACTTCTATCTGGAATTGCAGCCTGGCTTTAGTGCAACGCGAGGACCAGATCTGTACTTGCAGGGTAAAAGAAGGCCGGCCAGGGTACAGACATGGAATGTGTAATGGCTGCAGAAGACCATACCAGCCCTCTTCCCCTTTCCCTGCCTTTCCTCATAATATTTGACACAATAGCGGGACGAGATTCTGTGGAATCCTCAACCTCCCGAAGTTGCAGGTATCACTTCTATGGATATACAGTACGAGTGCGTCTTACACGCATTTAACCAGTGCAGTTCCAATCACGCGCTGTTGAAGGCCGGCTGGTTGAAATCCTGCACGTTCAATGCAAGGAAGTTGGAGGGCTTAAAACCTCTCTTTGCCCCAGCTTTTCCACTCTCTTCCTTGCTGGGGTGTGTTTGTATGCTCAGCAATGCGGACTCTGGAAGGGTAGGGATGCTCATGCAGGGGTGGTTTGAGCATATGTGTTTTGGGGTATATGCAGAACCCTTGGAACCAACCCCCCGTGTAAGATGTGATCATATTGTGTATATATATCTGTTTTGGGATTTATATCTGTAATGTTTTGTAGCATTTCCTCAGCACTGGGTTTAAGTGAGGTCTCTGATCACTCCTTCCTTACCAGAAGCTCACTGGAAGGGTCCATATTGCACTGAATTGGGTCTCTCTTTCCTTCCTGCCCCTCTTTCCCAGTCTTTCAGTAGCCTGGGTCCACCCACCCTGTCAAATCCTCTTCCCTTTTGCCAGAGAACTGATGACCCTGTTCAGACACAGTGACTTGCCAGCCTGAATTGATGAACTGGCCCGTAACTGATGCTTTTTCTACATCTATATGGGATTGGCGAAGGGCTGGGAGGTTTGGGTGGTGCTCCCTGTGAGGCGCACGAACCTATCTTAGAAGCTCTTGCCTGCAAAGAGCAAAGCTATTTCCCCTGCTATTAAATTCATCCTAAGTATCTTCTGGTTTTGTTTTGTTTTTTAATGCCAAGCCTGCAAATATAGGAGCATAGGAAGCTGCCTTATATGCTGAGCCAGTCCACCTAGCTCAGTATTGTCCACACTGACTGGCAGCAATTCTCCAGGGTTTTAGACGGGTCTTTCCTTCTCCCTTTCACCTCAAGGTGCCAGGATTTGAGCCTGGGACCTTCTGCAGGGAAAGCAGACACAAGACTTGCAATTTCCCACCCCCTTCAAATGACACAAGGAGAGAAGCTGAGCTTTATAGTGTCAACGGCTTGATGCCGCAGTACAACACGTTTTGGAATCGCCACTTTTTTGCATGTCTTCCCCTAGCCCCCGGGTCTTCCAGTCTTAACCATCTTACTTGTAGATGTGCAGATCATTGATGAACTGTGGAGTAGATTTCCAAGTATCTTGTTTTTCGAGCAGCTTCTGGAACCAAGGCCAGACAGGAAGTTGAGAGGAATCTGCAGGGAGGGATCAGGAAGAACGTGTGGCTTCTGATGGTTAAATGCCTTGGCTTGCAAGGCAGAACGATATTGATGAAACGAAGAGGCAGGTGGGAAAGAGTCTCCAGAAGTGGGGTTTTATGTAGGAAAGACAGTGAGCTCAGTTAACCCCAAGACGGGATTCTTGGGGTCAGAATTCCTTTAAAAGAAAAAAATTAATCATAGGGTTGGAAGGAAACCCAAAGGTCATCTGGTCCAGGGTGAAAAATGAGGTGATAAGGCTTTCAAAGTTTACTATTGTTTCCAACTGATTAACATAGAGGAAGTCAGAAAAAAAGGGAAAGAATCATAGGATGATAAAATTGTAGAGTTGGAAGGAACCCTGAGAGTCATCTAGTCCAAACCCCTGCAGTGCAGGAATCACAGCTAAAGAATCCCTGACAACCTCTTGTTTTAAAACCCCAAATGAAGGAGAGGGCACTTTCCACCCGTGTGGCACCCCCTCAGATACCCAGGACTGTGAGCTCAGTTGAGTTGCAGTACTCAGAATTCATTCCAGGGCTCAGGACTCATTCTTTCTAAGCCTATGTCTTTTGCACCAGCTGGTGGATATTGGGGTTCTCGTAAAATAACAAAGTAGATTCCCGCAAGTCTGCCAAAAGAGCGTGAGTACAGCTGTTCCGCTGTTCAGGACCCTTCTCCAATTTTTTGCAATAAGTTCAGACCGAGACTGTGATCCATTTGTGTCCTCGCTTCCTTTGTGTTCCTTTATTCTGTGAGCTCTTCAGAGTTTCTCAAAAGGTAAATATTTTTATGGCGTTCGCTCCTTAACCCCAGGTACATGGGTGGAACAGACAAAGCTGACTGCAGAGAACCTGTATTTTACCACTTCCGTTCTGAGAGCAGGGGTGCATGTATCTGTGAGTCCCTCCAGCTCTCACTGAGGATATCCCAACTCCTGGCGGCCAGCAGGACTAGTGGTCAGAGGTGCTGAGAGTTGAAGTCCTGAAACATCTGGAGGGCTACAGATAATATCCACCTCTGCCTTAAGAGGGGGGCTCCTTTCCCTGCCGTTGTTCCTCTTTTTGTGACGCCCTTAGGTGCCAATTCTGGTTTCCAGGTCCGTACACTCTGTATCATAGCTGCTGTTACTGAATTGCTGTTGAATGAAATTAAACCTCTTCCACAACAAGGTTCTTTCGCATTCACCGTCTTTTTTGTACAGAAGTCAATGCCTCGTTTCTTAACTCTGGACATGTTAAACCTGTCACAACCTGTGTATCTGAAGAAGTGTGCATGCACACGAAAGCTCATACCAAGAACTGACTTAGTTGGTCTTTAAGGTGCTACTGGAAGGATTTTTTGTTTTGTTTTGACTATGGCAGACCAACACGGCTACCTATCTGTAACTGTCACAACTTGTTCCTCTCACCCAGGAAGGTGGTGGAGGCAGTGGGGCAAGTGATCAGACCAGTGGGCTGTCTCCTCCAGCATCCTGTTCCTACAGTGGCCAACTGGATGCCTGGGGGAGACCAGCAAGCAGGATTCTAGCACAAAAGCCCTCTCCCCTCCTGTGGTTCCCAACAAACCAATACTGCCTCCAACTATGGAGTCTAGTAGCCATTGATAGCCCTCTCTTTCCTGAATTTGCCCACCTCTCTTTTAAAGCCATGCAAGTTGATGGCCGTCACTGCCTCCTGCAGCAGTGAGTTCCAGAGTTCAGCTGTGCCCTGCGTGAAGAAGGACTTTCTTTTGTTTGTCCTGAATCTTCCAACATTCAGCTTCATTGGATGTCCGCGAGCTCTAGTGCTATGACAGAGGAAAGCTGCTCTCTTTCCACTTTCTCTAAGCTGTGCATCCTTTTTTAAACTTCTGTCATGTCACCTTTTACTTGCCTTTTCTCTAAAAGGTCCCAAATGATTCAGCCTTTCTTCATAGGGGTGGATCCCATTGATCATTCTGGATGATCCTTTTCTGAACCTTCTCCCAACCAGAACTGTACACAATTACTCTAAATGTGGTAGCACCATTGATTTGTATAATGGCACGATAATCAGTTTTATTTTCAATTGTGCAGTCAAACTGTGGAGCATCGTGCAGAAAATAGGAGTCTGTGTCCATCTCCATGAAATCTGCCCCTTCACAATTATGAATGGTGTAAGAAGTGGTTCCTGGGCCTACGGTTGTGGTTGGACTTGTGTCCCCTTCTTACTCATTTCTCTGTGTGATGGGAGCTCAGGTCCACATCAGCTGGGACTACCCAGCTGTCAATCACTTGGCATCATTATGGCGCTAGAAGATTGGCAGCTGCGTGGGCCTGTCTGCCTGTCACAGTTGGCCCAAGGCAGTGGGGAAGGTAAAGATCTAGCCCGGTGGGGCGAAAGGTTTTCCCACCTCTGCTCTTAACTACTACAGCACACCATACCCTTTTGCTAACCGGTGTGATGCAGTGGTTAGAGTGCTGGACCAGGACCTGGGAGACCAGGGTTCAAGTCCCCACTCAGCCATTAAGCTCACTGTGCCAGTCACACTTTCTCTGCCTAGCCTACATCAGAGGGTTGTTGTGGGGATTAAATAAGGGGAAGAACCATGTACACCACCTTAAGCTTCTTGGAGAAAAAGGTGGAAATAAATGCTATTATTAAATTATTATTATTATTATTATTATTATTATTGGGGTTATTATTATTTTTCAGAATAGAATTAGAATCATAGAATTGTAGAGTTGGAAGGGACTCAAGGGTAACCTAGTCCCACCCCTACGATGCAGGAATAAAACATCCCTGCAATAAAATATTTCAGTACTGCCCAGATGCTGCTAAGCTCCCTGCCAGAGCCCTGTGGATGTTCCTTTTCTCTAACCCTAGGTGGCAGTGCAGGGAAAGAAATAGGTGCAAGAGCCAATTTCTCCCCACTTATTTAAACCCTCACCAGATGGTACAAATATGTTTCTTTTCCTTCCTCTCTCTTCCCCCTCTCTTTCACCCCTCAAATGTGCAGAGAAATTCCAAAGCACATACTGGAGCAATACTTCCATTAGGCCAATCAACAGGTCCCAAAATAAAGCAGCACACATGCTTTTGAGCATCCCAGGAATGCTTCATCATGCTAGATAATAAAAAAAGGATCCTAGGTCAAGTAGTTGGGAGAGCACAGGCTTCTCAGAGGGATTTCTTCACACGTTTTCATTAGTTGGTGGCATCAAATAACATTTAAAGCCTTCCTACATGCTTGGGATAAGGATGTTCATGGAAAGCCTTGCCTGCTGAAGGCACTGACCCTATTAGTAATAGTTTATGAAAGTCAGGGTAGTGGTTAGAGTGTTAGACTAGGGTTTGAATCCCCACTTGGCTATGAAGTCCCCTGGGTGTCCTTGGGCCAGTCACTTACTCTCAAGGAGGCATGCATGGTTTCCTTCTCTCTTCAATTACAGTGGTACCTCAGGTTAAGTACTTAATTCATTCCGGAGGTCTGTTCTTAACCTGAAACTGTTCTTAACCTGAAGCACCACTTTAGCTAGTGGGGCCTCCTGCTGCCGCCATGCCGCCGGAGCCTGATTTCTGTTCTTATCCTGAAGCAAAGTTCTTAACCTGAAGCACTATTTCTGGGTTAGTGGAGTGTGTAACCTGAAGCGTATGTAACCCGAGGTACCACTGTAATCCCCACAACAATCTTGTGAGGTAGGTTAGGCTGAGAGGCAGTGACTGGTCCACTGAGTGGGGGTGGGATTTGAACCCTGGTCTCCCAGGTCCTAGTGCAGCGCTCTAACCACTACATCACATTGGGCCTCAACACAAACCCAGAGCAATTTCTCTCCCCATCCCTCCCTGAAGCTGTCCGTTAGTGTTGAAACACCTGCAAGCGCACTCCTGCTTATTACATTCTGGTCATTCTTGAGACTGCATTTCTGGCCCGAAGAAATAACCCCGTGCCACGATCTTCGTGGTCACACAGCCTTAAACAATCAGTAACTCTGTTTGCGACCGAACCATCCGGAATGCTCTTGCTGGGAAGCCTGCGTCCAATGATTGTGAGGTTCTTAGCTGTGCCTTGCAAAGATTCATTGCACCACACAGAGCACAAGAATTTCAGGAAGGCAAACTTATTTCTGCCATTGCAGGTAAGTGGGGTTTTTGTTGTTGTTGCTGCCCATATTTTTTAAAATAAGTAGCTTGATTCATGGTGCTTCTCGTCGGGAGCCTTCCCACTGATCCATAATGAAATTCAGACAGGTGGATTTGTTCTTAGCTGCAACTTGAAGCATGTAAAGTTCAGCAGGGGCTGGTATCCAGCAAAGTCATACCCCAGCATAGACCTCCTGAAAGCACTAGGCTTAAGTCCCTTATTTTCGCTTTGTTCCCGAGTATGTTTCAGTGTTTCCCAAACTTGGGTCTCCAGCTGTTTTTGGACTACAGTCCCCATCATCCCTGACCACTGGCTTGCTAGCTAGGGATGATGGGAGTTGTAGTCCAAAACCAGCTGGAGACCCAAGTTTGGCAAACACACTTATAGGGCTGTGATGGGAGTGTGGACCATACTGAGCTGGTTGGACCAATTGGTTTGTTTTCATGGGAAGGACCCATAGCTCAGTGGGTAGAGCATGTGCTTTGCATGCAGAAGATCCCAGGATCCATCCCTTTCCAGGTACGGCAGGGAAAGATCGTTTCTTGAAACCTAGAGAGCCACCGTCTCCTAGTGCAGAGACAATGCTGAACTAGACAGACTCAGGGTCTGATACAGTGAAAAGCAGCTTCCTCTCTTCTTGTTTAAACATTTGAAACCATGAGGACCAGCACCTTGATTTCTCTTTTAAGGGAAGGCACCGCAGCTCAGTGGCAGAGCATACATTTTGCATGCAAGAGGTCTCTGGTTCAGTCCCCAATGACATCTCCAAGGAGGCTGGGGGAGACTTCTGCCTGAAACCCCAGAGAGCCCATTGCCTACCAGTGTCAATAATACTGATCTAGATGGAGCACAGCTTTGACTTTCCTGAAGGTAGCTTCCCATGTCTCTAGAGTGGGAGATTTGCATTAAAAATATATATATCATAAAATACACTGCGTGATTGTTTAAAAGCACTTTGCAAAGAGGAGCAAACAATAAAAGTATCAGTAAAAACATCTCTTTAAAAATTCAAAAGATATCAGCAATAAACTAAAAGCAGATTGAAACACACACCAACATCCTGCATGTCTGGATAGGCTGGTCTAAACAGGTGCTAAAAAGAACAGCGAAGGAGTCTGCCTGGGGTCAAGAGGCAGGGAGTTCCAGAGTGTAGGTGCAGCCACACTAAAAGATGGATTATTTGCACATGCAGAATGGGTATTAGGTGGTACCAACAGGTACATGACTTCTCTGCAATGGGAGAGGTTAATCTTTAGGCTGGAGAACTGGAAATGGGCCCTGCACC
This sequence comes from Podarcis gaigeae, assembly GCF_964106915.1. Lineage (NCBI taxonomy): Eukaryota > Metazoa > Chordata > Lepidosauria > Squamata > Lacertidae > Podarcis > Podarcis gaigeae. The sequence continues at coordinate 31,122,334 of NC_139692.1, forward strand.
CCCCCCCAATTAATCCACTGTCCTCCCACATCACAGCGAGACTTTCTCCTAGCCAAAGGTCTCAAAGGATTCCTGCGTCAGGCGGCCAAGTTCCAGAAAGTGCGGTCCGCGTCAGGAATCTCTTTTTCTCTGCTCTTTCTCTCCCCCCGGATAATGAAATATTGATGGGAGTTAAATATTCATGGATCGTTTGCGTCGGGAGCTTTTTAATCCGTCTATTAAAGGACGAGAGAGAGGCCTTTGATGATGGGAAAACTTTTTGCCAGGCTTCGAAGATCCCTAAATCCTCCAGGTTAAAGTCGGGTTTTTAAATAGGGCCTCCCGTAATGTCCTTGGCGATTTATTTATTTAATTGAAACGCACGTCTGTGTGTCATATATCTTACTTGTCGCTTGAAACACTTGGGAGGATTTTGGAGTTTCTTCGTATGAAACTCAGGCTGGTTTGCAGCAAGGTCAAAGAAGCGTGCGTCTGGACATAATGTGGAGCTATGTACTTGCGCACGAAAACCTCTGCACACACCAATTTATTTTATTAGTTATTTATTAAATTTATCGCTCCTTTTTTTTTTTTTTACCAAACTAGCCTCAAGCGGCTTACAATGTAAAACAAACAAATACATTAATTCAGAAGCATGAGGACCAGAATCTTACTTTTCAAAGGGAGAAGCATGGCCTGTTGCAAACAGAGCTTCATGTCCCAATGGCATCTCCAGATAGGCCTGCGAATGTTCCTTGACTGAAAGAGCAGTGGCATAGCGTGAGTTGCCAGTGCCCGGGGATGTGTGGAGGGTGGGAAGGAAGGAAACAGAGTATGCATGCACTTTCAACTGCCTAGTGGCATCCGCCCCACCCAGGACATTGCAGCTGCAGAGGTAAGAAGAGAAGAGTCATTCCGTTTTCTGGAGCTGTATTGAAGCAGCGCTGGGTGTTGATATCTTGTGCCCCTAAACATTTTGCGCTGGGGCAACTCCCCACCCTATGCCACCTATACTAGGTGGACCCTGTGGTCTGACTCTGCATAAGGAGGCTTCCTGTTTAAGCTGCCCCTTTTATTCAGAACTGGACTGGAACCTCGCTTTGTTTTTTTGGTGGAAGGACTGTCGCCGAGTCCTGCGACAACGAAGCCCCTTCATCTCTGGATTTCAGAGGCGCTCTGACACCGTCTCACGCAGCTCTTCTGAAACAGCGGCAGCGTCGGCTGTCGCCGCACTTCAGAGCGAGGCGAACAGAATTTCGGCTCGTTGCTTTTTGAAATACAGCGGGGGCTTGACAATCTCGGCTTTGTAGCTAAGGGAGCCCCCGCCGAGCTGCGGAGGATGCACAGATGTTCCTCAGAGAGGGATGTGGTTCCCCCTCATTTTGCCTGCCCTGCCTTTGCATCAGGGAACTGCAGCTGCACTGATTACAGAGAAAAAGAGACTCTGCACACCTTGAAAAGTGGTGACATTGGGCACCTAATTTCTAAGCTTTAAACTTGAAAGTGATGGCGATGCTCAGAACGTGGCAAAACCTCCCCAACCTCCAATATTTGTCCTTCACATCTACATCACTGATGTGGATATTGTGTTGTTTTTGCAATTGGTGGAAAGGAATTGGATGTGTGGCACTATTTTGGAAGGGGGCGGCAGGCAGGGGGACAGATGAAAGTTTTTCTGATCTATTTCTGAGCCTGTTTTATGCCCCCAAAGGGCCCTACAAAGAATGATAACAACGACAACAACAAAACCAGCACGGTGCCATCAAGTAAAGCAAAATTGTTATATATCACACTGGCAATGTGTTAGGATCACAGAACTGTAGAATTGGAAGGACACCAAGGGTCATCTAGTCTAACCCTCTCAGTAAACGATCAGCTAAAGAATCCCTGGAAATGGTCCATCCAACCTCTGTGCAAAAAGCTCCCACAAAGGACAGTCCGCCACCTTCCGAGGGAGTCCGTTCTGCTGTTTGAACAACTCTTGCTTTCAGAAAGTTCTTTGAATTTTTTTGTGAGACTCTCCTTTCTTGCCATTCAATCTGGTGGTTGGGTCCTAATCTCTGGAGAAGCAGAAAACAAGCTTGCTTCATCTTCCATGGAGCAGTCCTTCAGATACTTGAAGATGGATAGCATATTACTTCTCAGTCGTCTTGTCTCTGAACATCTCACACTCCCTCAACAGTTCCTCAAAAGCATGGGTAGGCAAACTAAGGCCTGGGGGCCAGATCCGGCGCAATCGCCTTCTCAATCCGGCCCTCGGACAGTCCAGGAAGCAATGTGTTTTTACATGAGTAGAATGTGTCATTTTATTTAAAATCCATCTCTGGGTTATTTGTGGGGCATAGGAATGCGTTCCTTTCCCCCCTGCCCCAAAGTATAGTCCGGCCCCCTACAAAGTCTGAGGGCCAGTGGACCGGCCCCCTGCTGAAAAAGTTTGCTGACCCCTGCTCAAAAGGCTTGCTTCGCAGACCCTTCATCATCTTGGTTGTCCTCCTCTGCCCTCTTTCCAGCTTGTCAACATCCTTCTTAAACGGTGGCACCCTGAACTGGACACAGCACTCCAGGTGGGGTCTGACCAAGACAAATTACCGTAGAAGAAGAAGAAGAAGAGTTTGGATTTGATATCCCGCCTTTCACTCCCCTTAAGGAGTCTCAAAGCGGCTAACATTCTCCTTTCCCTTCCTCCCCCACAACAAACACTCTGTGAGGTGAGTGGGGCTGAGAGACTTCCAAGAAGTGTGACTGGCCCAAGGTCACCCAGCAGCTGTATGTGGAGGAGCGGAGATGCGAACCTGGTTCCCCAGATTACGTGTCTACCACTCTTAACCACTACACCACACTGGCTCTCAGGTGCAATCAGGACACTAGACTTCTGTGGATGCAGCCTGGAACAGCATTAGCCTTTTTTGCTGCTGTATCACACTGTTGCCTCATGTTAAGCATATAGTCTGCTAAGGCCCCTGGGTTGTTTCACCATGTACTGCTGCCAAGCCAGGTGTCCCTTATTTGGGAAACTGTGTACGTGCAGCTACTCGCACAGAGTCAATTAAGGTTTGGTAGACAGCCAGAAGGCAATCTGAAGGAGTAAGTCTGCCTGGAGATAACAGAGACATGAAGACAGCTTCCTGATTGGTCAAGCTCTTTCAAGGGAGTGATAATTAATGGCCCACTAACTGGAATGTGTTAGTTCAGTGGTTCAGTGTGTCAGTGAGTGTAGGAGTTGTGAGTCGTGTCAGAGAGAGCTAGCAAAAGATCCGTGTTCTGTTCCTGTAATTTTTTTTTTAAAAAAAATTTTTATTAACAATTTTTTGTTTAAATCACAATGCCAATAAAACAATACAATATCACATCTTTTAACATAGATCTTTTCACTTCTTTGGACTCCCTCACATCTCCCGCTCCTGCATTCCTGGTTGTAATTTTATTCAGCAAATTTATCCCCTTATTTTTAATCTTCATAATTAATTTTCCAATGTTATATCTCTAGTTTTGGCTATCCTTTTATTCAAATCTTAAAAAGTTTAGACATAACCAATATATTCCAAATTTTTTATCATTTCTTAAATTTATCTTATCTTCATAATTCACTTCCTTAAGCTCAATGGTGCCAAGTTGTTTATACTCTAGCATCCTTCTTAACATTCATATAATTTACAATATTTTTGTAAATAAGTCTTAAATTTCTTCCAATCTTCTTCCACCCTCTCCTCTCCCAGGTCTCGGATTCTGCCGGTCATCTCGGCCAGTTCCATGTAGTCTATCAGTTGCATCTGCCACTCTTCCAGTGTGGGTAGATCTTGTGTTTTCCAATGCCTGGCGACGAGTGTCCGTGCTGCTGTTGTTGCATACATAAAGAATGTTCGGTCCTTCTTTGACACATTCTGGCCGACAATACCCAAAAGAAAGGCCTCTGGTTTCTTAGGGAAGGTATACTTAAATACCTTTTTCAACTCATTATATATCATTTCCCAGAAAGCCTTCACTCTAGGGCAAGTCCACCAGAGGTGAAAGAATGTTCCTTCATTTTCCTTACACTTCCAACATTTGTTATCAGACAAGTGGTATATTTTTGCAAGTTTGACTGGGGTCAGATACCATCTATATATCATTTTCATAACATTTTCTTTCAAAGCATTACATGCAGTAAACTTCAACCCAGTAGTCCACAACCTCTCCCAGTCTTCAAACATAATGTTATATCCAATGTCCTGTGCCCACTTTATCATAGCCGATTTAACCGTTTCATCTTGTGTATTCCACTTCAGCAGCAAGTTATACATTTTTGAAAGTACTTTAGTCTTAGGCTCTAACAATTCCGTTTCTAGCTTCGATTTTTCCACCTGGAATCCTAGCTTTTTATCAAGTTTAAAAACTTCTTTAATCTGAGCATAATGTAGCCAGTCTCGCACTTTGTCTTTCATTTTCTCCTGACTCTGCAATCTGTTCCTGTAAATAGTCCACTGTATATAATAAACAAGTTCCTGGTTCCTGCTTCATCTATCCTGTCTGCAGCCAAGTCGCCAATTGCTTCCGTGGATTCTGCGTGTACTCTGCTAGGTCTGGCTAAGGTCCTGCAACTAGTCAGAAAGTTGCAAAACACCAATAGGTTTTGCCAGTATGTGTGTATGGCTATTCCTGCCTAAATGCGGAACTTTACATTGGTTCCTACTGAAATTCATTTTGTTCTTTTTCATCCAAAGGAGGAGGCCAGCAGTAGGTGGCACCAGAACAAACAACAGGCAGAACCAACTCATGCCAGATTTGTTTCCATCCTCCTCCTTGCTGAGTCCTACATGGGTGAAACTGAGATGGAGGAGGAGGAGGAAGAGGCTGAAAACTAGGCCACCCCCTGGACTGGTTGTCATTAAGGAGGCAGGCAGATCAGGGCTGGATGAGGACAGACTGAGAATGGGGAGGTGGTGCCCCTTTGCCCTAAGGAACCACCCTCCACTGGGTCTCTTTTCAACGCCTCTTTTGCTCATGGTGCTACTAGGGAGTCATGCTTCCTCACTGCCTTCCAGAGGGGAGGACTGGGTTGTAAGGTTACCAGATGTCCCCATTTCCCGGGGACAGTCCCCGGATTTACAAATCAGCCCCCATACAAAATCCTATCATTCCTACTGAAGTTGAAAAAAGTCCCCTTATTCATTGAAAAAAATCTGGTAACCTTACCCTTAGGGTCTCTTCCAACTCTAGAATTCTATTCTTTTTCCACCAGTAGTTTGAGCCCACCCAGGGGTGGTTGGGGGTAGAATTCCTGCATTGCAGTGGGTTGGACTAGATGACTCTTGGGGTCCCTAACTCTATGATTATTAAAAATAAAAAATTTTTCCTTCCAGTAGCACCAAATCTTTCCTTCCAGTAGCAACAAAAATTTTTTGTTTTGACTATGGCAAACCAACACGGCTACCTATCTGTAACTGGATCTATGATTATTAAACTGTGCTGCAGCTTCAGCCCCTGTAGGGGGCAGTAGAGGACAAGGCATTGCCGGGTTCTTGGCAGAGAAACATCCGCGGAATTTTCGGGTTCTTCTATTCCCAAAGACCTCGTATTTCTCACTAAACTGCGGAGCCCCGGAGGGCCCTTTGTCAACTTCTCCGCAAGGCCTAAGTGCCGTAATCCAATTAACACACAGCTGGAGGCAGCTGCCTCGTAAGCCGTGGCTTCAGGCTTTGTTTCTGAAATGGTGGGGTTTGTGGGGCTCAGGCCCCCACTTTTCCAGTGCCTGAGATTGACGGGAGGCAGCTGCAGTTATGGCACTCAGCACATGCACAGAGACGTCTTCTTTCTTGTAACCGCTTGGCATATGGTGGAGAGATGCGCCCCACCAACCCCAGCCTGACCTCAGGCAGATAGCTCAGTCGGTAGAGCATGAGACTTAAACCCAGGGTCAAGGGTTCGAGTGCCATGCTGGGCAAAGGATTCCTGCATTGCATTCTGCTTCTCTTCTTACTTGCAGCCAATCAGGGCTTGTATTTGCCGTTCCTTGGCTCTGGCACCACCTGCTGCTGGGCTCCCTGCCTTCTGTGCTATCTGAGGCACTGGCCACCACTGCAAGGTGGCATGCAAAAATATGTGACAATTATATTAAAACTTCCTTACAGAGAAGGAATCCGAATCAAACCATTGGCCCATCCAGATCAACGTGGTTCACATTGACTGACACCAGTTCTGGGTTCTCATTCAAGGGGAGTTATCTGATGCTTCTAAACTTGAAATGGCAGTAAAACAACCCACTGTACCATCATGTCTGTTCCCTTTAAATCCCACCTTTTTCTCCATGCAGCTCAAGAGGGACCCAGAGGGCCATCTAGTCCAACCCTCTGCAATGCAGGGAACAGGTTCTACCCCCTCTCATTTATTCCCCACAAGAACCCTGTGTGGTAGGTTAGGCTGAGAGGCAGTGACTGGCCCCCAAGGTCATCATTGCTTCATGGCCATTTGGGGATTTGAACCCTGGTCTCCCACGTCCCACAGTCCAATACTCTAACCACCACACTTAAAATGTGGGTGATGGTATTTAAGCTAAACTTCCCTCGAATCATTTTTTGCAAACAGCTTTGCAGACATTCTGCAGCAGCAAATATGCTCTACAGTATTATCCTAATTATTTGGAGCAGGTGCAAGATCTGGGGAGACTTGTTATTGCGCTCACTGATTTATTATTTACCTTTTATACAATGTTTAAAGGTGTTGTACTATAAGAATAATTAAAAACAGTTAAAACCCCTCCCCCCACCGCTCATATACAGCAAGTATACCCTAACAAGCAATTGCCCAATTATCCAGCTGGGAAAGAAAAACTGACTGTTGGAACAAAAATGCCTCCAACTGTTTCCAGAAAGTGCCACTAGGGGGCACTTGTCACACCTAGACGGGAATGCTGTTCCACAAAACAGGGGCAATCACACTTAAGGCCCTGCTCTGAGTTATTACAAGTTGCGCAAGTGACTGACAAAATTGGGAGGGGAAGAAATCAGAGCAGATTTATTAGTTTCTAGTCATTAGACTCATGTGGCAATGAGTTCCAGAGTTTAACTCTGTGATGCATGTCCCGAATCTCCCAACATTCAGCTTCATTGAATGCCCACAAGTTCCAGCATTGCAAGAGAGGAAGAGAAGCTGTTCTCCACCTACAATTTTGCAAGCTTCCATCAAGTTGCTTTACCTTTTTTCCACTCGCCTTTTCTCTAAACTCCATCACCTTGATTGGGCCATTTCTGGGACTTTTTTCAACTCTTCAATATCCTTTTTTTTTTTTTAGACGAGGCTCCGGAGAGATTCAGTCGCATCCTTGCAAGCCTCCGTTTCCTTTTCACTTGATTTTAGCCAAACTAATAACATTTTGGACACCTTGGATTAAAAAAAACGGCTGCGAAACTCAGGCGGTCCCTCCTCGCTCCTTCTCTCTTTCTCGCCCCCTCCCTCCCCACTCGTTTCCGACAAATCTTTCCCCGCAGTTACTGGAGCAGAAAGAACGCGCTCAGCGCTGCACGCCGCTTGCTGGAGGCATGTAAAGTCTCGAGTGGTGGATGGCCCAGATAGAGCAGCGGTGCAGCGGAGCGGGCCCGGCAGGTCTCTGTCCGCCGCAGCGCCTGGAACCCCCCGGAGTGGCTGATTTTTGGCGTCCCTGCTCGCCTCTCGGTACAAGAAGCAATTTTATACATGAACGCCTTTGCATAATCCTCGGGTTTGGAGGAGAGAGGGGGCCCTTTTGCACACACACCCCCGCCAGGACAGCTGTGCCTCCACTTATCGGAGAGGCTTAATTGCCACGAGAGCAAAGGTGGGCTGGGGGCGGCCAGCCTGTCTTCCCAGGCAGAGAAGACCTTTGGTCCATCTTGCTCAGTAATGTTTGCACTGACTGGCAGCAGGTCTCCAGGGTGCTCAGAGGCATTTCCTGTCCTATACAGAGCGGCCAGGGGTTGAAGAAGCATCTCCACCCCTATCGTTCAGCCCAGACACTGAGGTCCAGCTCCGAGGGTCTTCTGGTGGTTCCCTCACTGCAAGAAGCCAAGTTACAGGGAACCAGGCAGAGGGCCTTCTTGGTGGTGGCGCCCGCCCTGTGGAACGTCCTCCCATCAGATGTCAAGGAAATAAACAACTATCTGACTTTTAGAAGACATCTGAAGGCAGCCCTGTTTGGGAAGTTTTTAATGTTTGATGTTTGATCGTGATTTTAATATTCTGTTGGTAGCTGCCCGAGGGACGCAGGTGGCGCTGTGGGTAAAAGCCTCAGCACCTAGGACTTGCCGATTGAAAGGTCGGCGGTTCGAATCCCTGCGGCGGGGTGCGCTCCCGCTGCTCGGTCCCAGCGCCTGCCAACCTAGCAGTTCGAAAGCACCTCCGGGTGCAAGTAGATAAATAGGGACCGCTTACCAGCGGGAAGGTAAACGGCGTTTCCGTGTGCAGCTCTGGCTCGCCAGATGCAGCTTTGTCACGCTGGCCACGTGACCCGGAAGTGTCTCTGGACAGCGCTGGCCCCTGGCCTCTTAAGTGAGATGGGCGCACAACCCCAGAGTCTGTCAAGACTGGCCCATACGGGCAGGGGTACCTTTACCTTTACCTTTTACCTGGTAGCTGCCCAGAGTGGCTGGGGAAACCCAGCCAGATGGGTGGGGTATAAATAATAAATTATTATTATTAAGGCCTTCAAACGTTTACATGAAACTGCAGAGAGAAGATGTCCAGAGCTTTGGGGTGCAGGATAGGAGGATGAGGCCCAGCTTTGCCTCTCTTTTGCACCTTCTGATCCCATGGAGGATGCTAAAATCCTGAACTGCTTATTGGATATGGTTTTTGGATGGATGAAGGCAAACAGCCCAAAGTTAAGCTATACAAAGTTGGACAGAATCACATAATCACAGAGTTAGAAGGGACCCCCTGAGGGTTATCTAATCCAACGCCCCACCAAGCAATTGACAAAGCATGTGAGTCCATGCACAACCTATACATGTCTACTCAGAAGTAAGTCCTATTATGTACAGTAGGCCTCACCTCATCCCTAAGTGTGCCTAGGATTGCATCTGTAAACAACACAATCCTAGGGAGGTCTACTCAGAAGTAAGCCCTTGTGCCTCTGACGGGGCACAGCAGGATCGCAGCCTAAGTGTGGTTTCCCGTGTGGGCAGCTATTTTTGGAGTTAATGGAGTCCCTAATTCGGCATTCAAACAGCTAACAGCTTAATGATTTTGAAAAGAGCCTTAGGAAGGCCCCTGGAGCAGAGACTCCATCAAGGAATACCTAATGGGTCCTTTGGAGCCACAGCCTCATATGGCAAGATAATAAGGAGCAGAAGGCAAGGAGGGGAGGCGAGGGAAATGCTGGGGCCGTAAACAGCCAACCTCTTCTTCATGACTTTAAAACTTGATGCAGGCAGGGAAAGAGCAGTTCAAATCACTGCAACACGTAACATACAATGATAGGACTGAGCAGAGACGTTCTGGGTTTATAGGTCTGTTCTCCACCAAACACTGCAAAAACAGGGCCTGGTCCAACCTGAATCGGCCCCCTCTAAAGCCGGCCAGTTCATATCAGTCAGGATATCCTTCATGTCCCTGATTTGGAGTTTCCTGATGAGGTTTCTGGCATAAACTGCATTTTTAAAAGATAAAAGCTGTTTGGGGGTGGGTGGGGGGAAGGATGGTCGTGGTGGTGAAAGTTGAAACAGTCCTTTGGTGAGTTAAGGGGCTTTCCCTGCATGCGAGAAGACAGGCTTCGGTGAACTGAGCAAACGAGACCAATTGTGGGCCCAGTGGTCAAGAAGTTGGTTTCTACACGTGCTGTAGGGGGAAGTGAGGGGCAGATGGGGCTCATTCACCTGGGAAGGCAGCTCATCTAGGAGAAGGAAAACTCTGGTCCTAAACCTCCACTGCCTTACAGAATATCTTCAGGAGAAGATGAGTCTAAGGAGTAAACTCTACACAAATCTGGAGTGGAGTCCCTGAGGCAGTTGGATCGCACCTTGTATACCTCCTTCCGGCAACTCCTGCAGCCAAGCTGGTGCCAAATGTCTTGCCAGTGTGGTGTAGTCGTTAAGAGCAGTGGACTCGTAATCTGGTGAACCGGGTTCGATTCCTCGCTCCTCCACATGCAGCTGCTGGGTGACCTTGGGCTAGTCACACTTCTCTGAAGTCTCTCAGCCTCATGCTTGTTGTGGGGGAGGAAGGGAAAGGAGAATGTTAGCCGCTTTGAGACTCCTATGGGTAGTGATAAAGCGGGATATCAAATCCAAACTCCTCCTCCTCCTCTTCTTCTTCTTCTTCTTCTTCTTCTTCTTCTTCTTCTTCTTCTTCTTCTTCTTCTTCTCCTCTGCTTTCCTTTGGACCTTCTTCTCTGCTTTCCTTTGTCATCTAGGCACTGGGACACACTGCCCAGGCTTGTGCCCTGGGAAAGTCACTTTGGTACTACCAATGCAACGGTTTGACTTCATCCCCAGGGGCACACTCCATTGTCTCTCGAGACAGGCGGATGCCAACAACAGTGATACTACTTTGAACAGTCATGGCTTCCCCAAAGAATCATGGGAGCTGTAGTTTGTTGAGGGGGCTTAGAGTTGCTAGCAGACTCCTCTGTCCCTCCTACAGCAACAATTCTCAGAGTGGTTGAACAATCAATCCCTCTTCCCAGGGAATTTTGGGAGTTGTAGCTCCGTGAGGGGAATAGGAGATCTTCTAACAACTCTCAGTGCCCTTAACAAACTACAGCTCCCAGAATTCTTTGGGGAAAGCCATGACGGTTTAAAGTGGTATGATATACAGTGTAGATGTAGCCTCAGTTTGCTTTCAGCCTCTGTCGGATCACTTTGCTCCGCCAGAGCTCTCCATGGTCCTGAACGTCCTGAGCTGCCTTGTCCCATGTACAGTGTGGATGTGGCTTAAGTTGGATGCAGCCCCTCATTCCACACAGCTCACAAGCAAGGAAGGGTCGACATGCTTGGCTCAAAGATGTTAATAAAATATATCTAGTAGACAGTTTTAGAGATGCATTTATATTTGAATGGGGGTATGCAGATTAAGTCACAACTATTCCTTTGTGTTTTGTTTTTCCCGCTTGTAAAAGTAATGCGGTGCTCTGGGATGGATTCTGTTTTTTATTTTCTCCTTGCTTCATATCCCGAGGCTTTGATGAGCAGAAGTGGCAACCCAGTGACCTAGAATCTGTGTGCGGGGGGGGGGGGGGGGGAGGGGAGGGAGCAGGAGGAAAAGATTCTGCAAAATAAGGGTGAGGAGAAAAGAACAGGAACACTGGCGTGTCTGCCAGCCTTGCTGTGTGGAGGTGCTGAGTTGCTGGCCCAGGGACCTGATCCACCACACACTTTCTTACATGCAGGAGCTCAAGGGGAAAGGCAGTGTGGTGTAGTGGTTAGAGAGTTGATCTAGGACCTGGGAGAGACCAGGGTTTAAATCCCTGCTCAGCCATGAAGCTCACTGGTTGTCCTTGGGGGCCAGTCCTGGCCTCTCAGCCTTGGCTACCTCTCATGGTTGTTGTGGGGTACAAATGAGGAGGGGGAAGAACCATGTGTGCTACCTTGAGCTCTGCAGAGAAACAGCTGGAATAGAAATGCAATGAATAAATCAATAAATGACTAGGCAGAGGAACAGCAGCAACCCTGCAGCTGAAGCGGGTTTGGATCTGGTGTAACTTTACGCCAGCTTAAGTCACATTGGATTGCTTGGGATTGCATCCTAACTGAGCTCCAGTAATCACAATGGGCCTCCTATGAGTAAGGCTTGGTTGATGACAACCCTATCACCTAAACAGCAGCTGATTTGGATCTGAATTCTCGGAATGTAGCCTTGCATCAATGAATCCTTAAGGCGAATCAGTCAAAAAACCCTTGGCATCCATTCAAAAGGGGCTCCCAGTTAGCTGAGTGGCAGGTCTCCCCCCCACCTTAAACATTAATTATTTTAAAACCATAATTAGAAAAATGAGGGTTGGCAGGAGCCACTTCCTTCTCCAGATCTTGTAAGGGAGAGTTTGCTCCATTATGTCCATGCTGATGTTCTAAGAAGCAAAGGGAAAAAGAAAAATGAATGTGTTTTCCTTCAGAATGATTGTTTTCTTTATTTGCAGATTCATGCAGATTTAATTGATTAATGAAGGCATTCAAATACATACAATGAATTGACTGAGACTGGGTGACCATTTTGAATCCTGATCTACAAAAAGTTCTAGAACTGTAGAGTTGGAAGGTACCCCGAGGTCATCTAGTCAAACCCCCGAAACTCAGGAACCACAGCTATAAAATCCCTGATGAATGGCCACCCAACCTCTGTCTAAAACCCTACAGTGACACAGACTCCATCACTTTCTGAAGTAGACTGTTCCATGCAGCAAGACAGGGTTTTGGTTTTTGTTTTAAATCCCAGTTGATACTTGAATTGAATTGATTTTTATATAGGCATTGTTGTTTGAAATGGCACATACACGTGATCATATTTATATATGCAAAGCTTTAAACCTCTTTTATATATGCAATAGCTCTCTCTATATGCCTTCATTGTCTTGCAAAATGTTTTGGGGAGCCTCTGGGGGAAACGATCCATAACTGAAATAAAGAATCACTATGATGCATCTCCAACGATGCTGCTCTGCGTATCCCATTGAACTTCTGCAGGGCTTGGTTCCAGGAAACCATCTCTGGATTGCATTGTGCAAAAATTCAGTTTTCTCTCTCTCTCTCAGCTGCACAGGAGCCAATTCTGATACCCCAGCCACCCCCAGACCCAAGCCCCCTGCTTTGATTCCCCTTTCCCACATTTGATTTCCTGCCAGGGCTTCCCAGCAATGAATTATTTAATCTCCTTAATGTGCGCTGGGAACTTCGGCGCTGCGGCTCGTGCCCTCTCTCAGTGGCTCAGGTTCCACCTTGGCACAGCCGGCCCTTGTCGGTAACCGATCTCCGTCGAGGAGAATCCTCCAAAGGCCTCTCGGAGCCTGGTGAGCTCAGCGCCGTCTGCCTGTGACCTTCCTCAGGACTAGTGTCTTGTGTCCCTCCTGGGAGGCAAGCCAGTTTCACGATACAGTAGGAAGAGAAAAGGAGATCCCAACCGAGTCCCTTCAGAGGAGCTGTTGCCAGATAATAATGAGGGGAAGAGGAAAAAAAGAAAACCCTTTTCGAGGCATTTTATGGGAATTATCTTGTCACCTTTATGACAACCGTGTAAGGCAGATCAGCTCTTCTGACAGTAAGGAAGGCACTACCTTGGAAGGTAGTGACTTCTCTAGCATTGGAAGATTTGGATGGCCACCCACCAAGGATTCTTTAGCTGAGTTTCCTGTGGGAATGTTAAGGATTGTAGGAAAGGATATATTGAATAAGTATTGTTGTTGTTTACTCGTGTCCGACTCTTCGTGACCCCAGGGACCAGAGCACGCCAGGCACTCCTGTCTTCCGCTGCCTCCCGCAGTTTGGCCATACTCATGCTGGTAGCTTCGAGAACACTGTCCAACCATCTTGTCCTCTGTCGTCCCCTTCTCCTTGTGCCCTCCATCTTTCCCAACATCAGGGTCTTCTCCAGGGAGTCTTCTCTTCTTATGAGGTGGCTAAAGTATTGGAGCCTCAGCTTCAGGATCTGCCCTTCCAGTGAGCACTCAGGGCTGATTTCCTTAAGAATGGAGAGGTTTGATCTTCTTGCAGTCCATGGGACTCTCAAGAGTCTCCTCCAGCACAATATTTCAAAATATATATTTTATGGAGTCAGCCAGGGCCATGTCCATCTCCTAGATCACATGCAGGGAGAGGATGCTCCAGACAGGTAGAAGAGGAAGTTACAGTGACTGGAGTAACATCCCCTTGCCTGTGCCCACTCTAGGGAAATAAGGAATGTTGCATTTGACTGTCCCAATGGATTACATGCCACATTTCTGGCACTTTAGGGGGTTGGACTAGATGACACCTTGGGGTCCCTCCCAGCTCTACAATTCTGATTTCTTCCCTCATAGCACAGATAGGAAAACTGAGTCTGAGAGCGTGGGTTGATCTAGGGCACTGAGAGCATTCATGACAGAACCCAAAGATGTCTTGATTTGTGGCTCAGTCTCTTCACTGCTGTTGGGCCAGAGATGAGACCGTTGGTGAGTTCTGGGTTCCTTTAAAATGGGACGAGTTTTTCAGCAAAGTGTTTCTGGTGCCCTTTCCCTGAAGAGTGGGGAAGTCAGGGCTGTCCCTGATGGTGGGGTCTTTGTTTGAAGGAAGGAGCCTCAATATCTTGTACTTACGGCACCCCATAAATAGTAGGGTAATGGCAAATTCAGAAGGCCAGGGCCTCTCTATGGTAGCCACAGCAACATCACCTTCTAAGATGATACAGTGGTACCTTGGTTGTCAAACGCTTCGGAAACTGAATGTTTCGGTTGTCGAACGCTGAAAACCTGGAAGTGAATGCTTCCGTTTTCAAACGCACCTCAGAAGTCAAATGGCTTCCAAGGTGCATTTCTCCATTTTCTCAATGGAATTTGCTGACTGCCCATTGCGCTTCGGTTGTCAAACGTTTCAGAAGTTGAACAGTCTTCTGGAATGGATTGCGTTTGACAACCGAGGTACCACTGTACAACCTTCTAAGATTGTATGATACTCAATACAATATGATACTGTTTTCTCTTGCAAAGATTAATGTTGTGCAATGACATGTCTCCCGGGGGAGGGTGGTCTCAGAGAGATTTGCCTGTGTCCACGGATGTATGTTGATTCTCCATCTGAGCTGAGTGAGAAGGGCCAGCTCAAGACATTTGGCCGCATGAGGCAAAGCACAAGACAGCTTCCTCCCCATTCAATGTATGAAAGTGGACTATCAATACTGGTGATGGGAGAGAGTCCCCTGCTGCACCTAACAGGGGTAAGCTAGTTATGAAGTGGCAGTAAATGCCCAGTGGCATGCATGGAACCTGCAGAACTGTGGAACTCCCTCCCACAGGAGCCAGAGATGGCCACCAGCTTGGATGGCTTGAAAAGGGGATTTGACAAAATCACAGAGGAGTGGGCTATCAGTGGCTACTAGCCATTATGGCTTATGTTCTGCCTCCAATATCAGAGGCTGCAATGCCTCTGGATACAACTTTCTGTGAACCGTAGGAGGGGAGATGGCTCTTGTGCTCGGATCCTGCTTCTGGTTGGCCACTGTGGGAACAGGATGCTGGCCTCTATGGGCCACTGGCCTGATCCATCAGGCTCTTCTGATGTTCTTGCAACCCTGTTGTCCAACAGAAGGGCCCCCCAATATCTGCCACCCGAGACGGTTGCCTCACTCTGCCCAACGGTAGAGTTGGCCATGTACTGGAAGTGGTCCCTGTTCACTTCTGATTTGGGCTGGTCGCCTCTGGGAAGGCCCTGAGGGTAACAAGCCAAGCCCAGTTCCACAAGAGAGGCCTCTCCCCGTTCCACAGGACGCAGCGGAGCACCGTCTGCATGCCTCAGCTGTCTCTTTGCCTCGTGAGCAATTCCCGGCCTGAATAAATGATAAACTTTGGAACAATTATAGAGCACTCACCAAGGAAGATTTAGCCGAGGAACGAGAGGCAAGAGCTTCTCGGCTTCTCCCTTTAATGCATTCAATAAAAGTTTATTAAGATATTAACGGCTTATTAAAGAGGAAAGCACCGGTGAGCATAATGGAAGGTGCCTGAGGCTGGGAGGTGGCCGGACTGAGAGGCAGTTCCCGTTAAAGGCATGGTGGGAGCGCTTGAAAGCAAACTTGGCAGAGAGGAATGAAGGAGGCGGTTTGGGGAGCGTGGTCCTCTGTTTGCCTGAGGGTGCAGAGTAGGGTCTGAATTCATGCCCAAGACAGTGCAGTGGCAATTCTGGGAAGAGGTGGGCCTTTTATTTTTTTGTAGCTGGAAAGTAACTTGCTGTTCCAACCTTGTTTTGCACAGTGCATCAAACTGGAGAGAGAGAGAGAGAGAAAGAGAGAGAGAGAGAGTCCGGATTCCGGTTTGGAGAAAGCCAGGGTTGCCACAGAACTTTCTAGCTCCAAGACAATCTATCTGTCTATCTGTGGGTCAAATAGAGAGGCTTGAAGTGAGGGGTTTAGCCTGGGAAGAAGGGGTGTGACTGGGGAGAGGGGGTGGCATGAGGATAGTTAGCCCTAGGGTGCCAGTCCCTAGGGGGCTGCATTTGACACTTGGGGCTAGAGGAAGGCCTGAGAATGACTCATAGACCAGTATCAGGGATTCACAGGTTCAGAAGGTTTTCTATTAATACACTGATTTTTTAACACGGATGCCTTCTGTCGCTCTCAGCTTTGTGACGTGCTGATGATTCATAGGTACCATTTTTCAGACCATCGTAGCTGGTCACTTTCATACCTCAGACAGGTTTTAAGGTGCTCCTTTTACGGAGCTTATTTCTTATATTTCTTAAAATGACATTTTTAAAAATAAGAGAACAGAAAAGTCTCTCCTCCCTACTTTATCACCCTGGACATTTATTGCTGTTTATATCTTCGCACCTGTCAGAGCCTGTATCTGTCTACTGCATTTTTTATTTATTTTTATGATTACCTTGCAGAACAGCCCGAGGCTGGTGTATGTTAAAATACAGGACAGGATGTGGTCTCTAGATTATGGCTTCTCTCTGATCCCCCCCCCCCATTTTCAGTCTAGGAAAATAGGGCCTGGTGGAATTCAAACAAATAATAATATGCTACATTGTAATCAGAGGCAGGGACCCTGTGGCCCTCCAGAAGTGGTTGAACTACAACTCCCATCAGCCACCGGGACCTGGGGGTCCCCACCACTGCTTCTGGTTTCCTTTATATCATAACCTGCCTTTACTGTTTCTGTGCTTGTTGCCTTCTGATAGCATATGAAAGGCGGTGAAGCCTGGGAGGGGCACAGACATCTATTCCCGATACCTTCTTGGCACCAGTATGGGGTATAACCTGAGCTGAGGGCCAGATGGAGTGTTCTGGGGGGCCACATTTGGCCCACAGACTTGTGTTTTCTTCTCCTCAATCTACAACAGTGGCTCCCAAAACTTTTTGTGCCACTGTCCCCTTGGTTCAATAAAGTCATCCCCCGTGCCTCCTGTGAAAAGTATTATTTAAAACAGCAGTTTACTATTTGCTGAGGAAGATAATAAAACAATAAAAACCCCAGTAACAATTAAGTGCGCATTTATTCAAAAGCAGTTGAAAGTATTTCGTTTAATTAATTCACCAACATGGTTGTGAACTTGATCCAGTGAGACTGTCTTATCAAAGTCTGATTGTCATTTATACCTCTAGCGCCTCCCATAATAATACTAATAGGTAAAGGGACCCTTGACCATTAGGTCCAGTTGTGACCGACTCTGGGGTTGTGGTGCTCATCTGGCCGAGGGAGCCGGCGTACAGCTTCCGGGTCATGTGACCAGCATGACTAAGCCGCTTCTGGCGAACCAGAGCAGCGCATGGAAACGCCCTTTACCTTCCCGCCAGAGCGGTACCTATTTATCTACTTGTACATTGATGTGCTTTCGAACTGCTAGGTTGGCAGGAGCAGGGACCGAGCAACGGGAGCTCACCCCGTCACGGGGATTCGAACCGCCCACCTTCTGATCAGCAAGTCCTAGGCTCTGTGGTTTAACCTACAGCGCTACCCGCGTCCCTTATAATAATAGTAATACTACTTTATTATTTATACCCTGCCCATCTCTTATACACCCTTGCCTCTTAGTGCCCCCTAGGTAACTCCACCGCCCCTCCAGGGGGCGCTACCACCCACTTTGGGAAGCAGTGCTCTGTCTTTCCCCTATTGCTATCACTATTTTGGCTTCCATCATCCTTATGACCCTCACAGTTCTTTTCAGCACTACAATTCTATGATTCAGTTTATCTGGGCTCTAGATATCAAATGAAGAACCACAACAGATTAAAAAAAAATATTAGGAACACTTGATTCTGCTAACGTTGATGTGAGGGCTATAGTCACAGAAATGGATGGCTCTCTGATTTTCCTCTCTTACCTTTCCTCACGCTCTCCAATGGCTCCCTCTGGTCTCTCCCTCTTTTGCATATTGATTTGGGTACTGCTTTTCCAGCTCTTCTTTCCTAGGATGCGTCATCCCTCCGTAGGCCCTTGTTTTCTTCAAGCCTTTCTTTCCCAGGCCCGTCTGTCAGCCTGACCCCTTTGTGGGATCTTAGCAGCTTGGCACCAGCAGCCACAAACTGTTTTCCTCCTTGCCTCAGCTCTCTGTGACATCAGAGCAGCTCAACCAATTGCAGGCCCAGGAGACCTAATTGCTGCCACTAATTTGTGTTTCGTCTATTGTTATTTAAACTTCTTGAAAGTTTTAAATGATTGTTTATTTTTCCTGTTGATCATTTTATTTTTTTTATGGGGTTTGTTTTGTAAACCACTTTGAGTTTTTTAAAAAAGCAACAACAATCAAGCAGTCGATAAATTTTATGAAATAAATGAATAGATTGCACTATTGAGTCTCTACCCCTTACATTCAGTTTGATTATTTTTTCTTACTCACATCCTCAGAGATACTTGATTCTGCATGAGACTGGGCAGCTTTTCAGGAGGGAACTTCAGAAGGAAAGGTGTGTGTGCACACGCGCATGCGAAGGCAACTCAAACAATCTGGGGATATATATGAGGGACGTGGGTGGCACTGTGGTCTAAACCACTGAGCCTCTTGGGCTTGCCATTCAGAAGGTTGGCTGTTCAAATCCCTGTTATGGGGTGAGCTCCCGTTGCTCTGTCCCAGTTTCTGCCAACCTAGCAATTTGAATGCATACCAGTGCAAGTAGATAAATAGGTACTGCTGTGGCGGTAAGGTAGACAGCATTTCTGTGCTCTCTGGCACTCGTCACGGTGTCCCGTTGTGCCAGAAGCGGTTTAGTCATGCTGGCCACATGACCTGGAAAGCTGTGGACAAATGCCGGCTCCCTCGGCCTGAAAGCAAGATGAGCGCTGTACCCCATAGTTGCCTTTGACTGGACTGTCCAGGGGTCCTTTACCCCCCTCTATATGCACCCCCAAATAATGCCGTGTGGGACAGCATCTGATAGAATTGATTCCTTTTGCATGCGCGTTGATGAGAGATATCTCCCTTTGTCAGAAAAATGAAAAGAACCAGCAATTCCTCAGTGTAGTTGAGCCTTATCAAGACGTTGCAGGGAAGAAAGAGAAATTTGCAATAACCTTTCTCTGTTTTTGGAAACTCACGTATTGGAGCAAGAGACATTGGCATTGAATATATACATATATAGATCTCATCCTATATAGCGCTTGTGTCTTTGGCTTCTCCGTCTCTGGCTGCTGACGCACTGGGAGCTTCAGGTTGGGCAGTCGGCAGCTGAATTCAGTGTAGAGAGAAACAAACAGACCTTGTCATGTTCGATGTCAGGAACGTGTTGCGTTTGCAGTGAAGGCAACCCTGAGAAGCGACGGCGGGACTCAGTGGGTGGTTAATTTTCAGTCTGTGTATCCGGGTGTCATGGCATGTGCGATTTTTTTTGCCTGACGAGGGAGGGAAGCAGACAATATAAGGAGGTTTTCTTGCAGGGAATGGCAGGGTGGATTTCAGCAGAAAGTGAGCTTCCAACTGCAAATCTGGGCAAACCCTCTCCTTTGAAAACAGATTGCACGCCCTGCACTTCATTCCCTTATAAATTACGCAGCCAGAGCACATTTGCATTCAGGATGCATAATTCATTTCTGCACTGGTTAGCCATGTAGAAGGACCACGAGGCTGGCCAGGGGTACAGCTGTCATTGGACTCCAACTCCCATCAGCCCTAGCAGCCTGCTGGCATGGTCATAGTTGATGGACACCTCAGGAAGATCCCTTCTATCTGTAGCATCTGCAGTTTCAAGGGAACTGATAGCCGTCATTGGACACACAGCCCAGTTCCAGAACCTCCACTGAGAACCCCAGGAGATAGCAGTGAATCTGAGCCAAAGGCCAGAGTATTTCTACCAGAAGGTACCAGAACTTATCTGGTCTCACAAGACTTTACTCAGGAGCAGGAAGCAAGAAGCAGCATGTGTTCTGGGTTAGGAGTCAGTTAGTTCTCACTTAAGGGATGGGGTTAGGGTTGCCATCTGTCCAGATTTTCCGCATTATCAGGGTGGAAATCGGGACAATCCGGACGTATGGCAGCCCCTGTTGGTAGTGCTGTTTTTGCCGTTTTTCCAACCTTATAACTGTTTGCTCACAGTGTAACAGAACTTGTTGAGTTACCGTAGAGATGGAAAAGGTTAAGAAAAGGGAAACCAAAATGATCCAGGGCAGGAGCAGCTACCCGGTGAGGAAAGGCTACAGCATTTAGGACTTTTAGTTTAGGGAAAAGGCAAGCAATAATAATAATAACAATAATAATAATTTATTATTTATACCCTGCCCATCTTGTTGGGTTTCCCCAGCCACTCTGGGCAGCTCCCAACAAAACACTAGAAGCAGAATAAAACTTCAAACATTAAAAACTTCCCTAAACAGGGCTGCCTTCAGATGTCTTCTAAAAGTCAGATAGTTGTTTATTTCCTTGGCATCTGATGGGAGGGATTTCCACAGGGCAGGTGCCACTACTGAGAAGTCCTTCTGCCTGGTTCCCTGTAACTTCGCTTCTTGTGGAGAGGGAAGTTCCAGAAGGCCCTCGGAGCTGGACCTCAGTGTCTGGGCTGAATGATGGGGGTGAAGACATCACAGAAGTTTATAAATTTATGCATGGCATGGAAGAAGTGGATAGAGAAAAGGGTTTTTTTCCCCCCTTCCCCTCCCGTAATTCAAGAACTTGTGGACATCCCATAAAGTTCTGACCCTCCATGTGTCCCTTTCTTCTAGGTATGCCTGTGGATTTACAGAAGCAGTCCCGGTTTCTGATTTGACTCTGGAATGTCCTACATTTCTTTAGGACATCCCTATTTCCATCGCAGAATTTCCATCGCAGAAATGTTGGAGGATACGACCCTTGAGCCAAGCACAGAAGTAACTATCCAAGTCATCTGACGGCAGCCCTGTGTAGGGAAGTTTTTATATGTTAAATGTTTTATTATGTTGGAAGCCTCCCAGAGTGGCTGGGACAACCCAGTCAGATGGGAGGTTGTTGTTGTTGTTAAATAGGACATCCATATTTTCATCGGGGAAATGTTGGAGGGTATGGAAGTTGAATCTTGGAGGATTCGGGGCAGATGAAAGAAAGAACTTCTCAATGCAGCACCTAGTTGGTGGAACGGTGGAACTCGCTCTCCCAAGGAGGCAGTGATGGCCCCAACTTGGATGACTTTAAAAGAGGATTTGATAAATTCATGTTGCAGTGGCATGATCTCATGTTCTTACTATCAGCCCCAGGCCTAGAGAAAGGGATAAATCTGAGCTGAAAGTCAGAGTAGGATGTATAGAGCTTGTCTGGCAACACAGGGGGCCCTACTCAGGAACAGGAAGGAAGAAGCCATGTCTGTTCTGCATTAGGGCTGAGTTGATTCTCACTTAAGAGGTGGTTAGTGGGGCCCATTGGCAAGTAAGGCTGAGTTTACCCATTTTGTATTTTATACTGGGGTCCCCACTATCTGCGCTATGGTGTCCTCAGGCACCCACTGAGCCCCCCTTCTCCCCCAATTGCAGTCATTCTTAGTTTCCTTCCCCAGAATGCCTCTTATTTGCATGGAGGTTCGAATCCCTGCGGCGGGGTGCGCTCCCGCTGCTCGGTCCCAGCGCCTGCCAACCTAGCAGTTCGAAAGCACCTCCGGGTGCAAGTAGATAAATAGGGACCGCTTACCAGCGGGAAGGTAAACGGCGTTTCCATGTGCGGCTCTGGCTCGCCAGAGCAGCGATGTCACGCTGGCCACGTGACCCGGAAGTGTCTCCGGACAGCGCTGGCCCCTGGCCTCTTGAGTGAGATGGGCGCACAACCCCAGAGTCTGTCAAGACTGGCCCGTATGGGCAGGGGTACCTTTACCTTTTTATTTTGCTTGCCTTTTTGTGTACAGTGGTACCTCAGGTTAAGTACTTAATTCGTTCCGGAGGTCCGTACTTAACCTGAAACTGTTCTTAACCTGAAGCACCACTTTAGCTAATGGGGCCTCCCGCTGCCGCCGCACCGCCACCACGCGATTTCTGTTCTCATCCTGAAGCAAAGTTCTTAACCCGAGGTACTATTTCTGGGTTAGCGGAGTCTGTAACCTGAAGCGTCTGTAACCTGAAGCGTATGTAACCTGAGGTACCACTGTATTTGTGTGGAGACGAGGATGGCTTGTTTTTCCTGGTTTCTTCGTGGGGGAAGGGTTTTTTTCTTCTTCTGTGTTTATTTGTTTTGTGGTACATATAGATGTTTCCTCTCCACTCTCTCTCTATATTTTTTGGGGGGCGCAATCTGCCCATCTTGAGCAGCACCAGTATTTCTTTCTGTGAAATGGGCACCCTGGAATGTTCCTCTGATCCCCAGACATGCCTGAACATGCCGTGGCTTTCCTGATTCAGCTGATTCCATCGCCTGCTTGTTCCAACAATGAACGTGGCTTTGGCTTCTTTTCCGTTTTGATCTGCGCTGTGTTTTTTGGTGCGGCTGACAAAACTCTGAATATTTTGTGTGAATGGAGCTGCTCTTCCGTTTGATGTTTGCTGCTCCAGGCTTCCCCCAGGAAGGCAGAGCAGAATGTAAGCAAGACATGAAATGAAATTAGCCCAGAAATACCTTTTTAAAGATTCTCTAGAACTCTAGATGACTCACTACCAGCACATGTTCTAGCCCTGTTCCCTCAGGCTCAGCATCCCCCATGTTAGCCTGGGAGGATGCAGGATTCTGGAAGTAAAAAAAGGGGCCTTTTTTTGTCTGGGGCTGGGGCTAGAGGCAGCTGAGGGCTGGGGAAGGGTCTTCGCCTCTGCCAGCCAATTCACTGCTTTTGGATGCTAATCAGGGACCCCTTTGCCGGGAGAGGAAGCTGATGGCAGTTTTGTCCATTTTAATTTCTGGGACCTGTGCGTATGTGTGCGAAATTCACAAATATCCACCCACATTGCACAGATGCTGCTCACTCGCCACGTGGGTGTGAAATGTATAAACATGCACACACAGAGAGATAGTCATATTCACTACCTATGTGTGTTTATGTACTTATTAACCTCACTCGGTTAGAGCGTGGTGCTGATAAGGCCTAGGTTGCAGGTTCGATCCCTGTATGGGACGACTGCATATTCCTGCCTTGCAGGGAATTGGAGTAGACCAGGCATAGGCAATCTCGGCCCTCCAGATGTTTTGGGACTACAACTCCCATCATCCCTGGCTAACGGTCAGGGATGATGGGAGTTGTAGTCCCAAAACAACTCCTATGCCTGAAATAGACAATCCTCATGGTCCCTTCCTTTTTTCTCCAAAGAGCTCAAATGTGGCACATGTGGTTCTTTCCTTATTTATTTAATCCCTGAAACAACCCTGCAAGGCAGGTGAGGCTGAGAGGCCTGAGGTCACACCCAATGAGCTTCAGGGCCACATGGGGATTCGAACTCTGCTCTCCCGAGCTCCAGCCTGACCCTCTAACTTTTCCGCCGTCTGTGTAAGAGTTGTATAAATAGCAAGCTCGCCCTCTTAACCTGCGAAGCTCACAGTGGCCTTGATGCAGCCCAGATTTCCCTGCGCCCAACACCCCAGTGACAAAATGACGAGAGAGAGAGAAAGGCCATTCATAAAGGAGGGCAGACTCTTTTTGAGGGTCTCTCTCTCTGTGTGTCTGTGTCTGCCTTGGAGCCAAGAGCTTTCCTTCCCCTATGCCAAGCTATCCCAGGGCCATCGCATTTTCTTTTTCGGTTGGAGGAGGAGGAGGGCTGTGTGTCTGTGCTGATCTCTCTCTCTCTCTCTCTCTCTCTCTCTCTCTCTCTCTCTCTCTTTCTCCTCTCCATCGCCTCAGCCGTCTCTGTCTTGGCAAAAAGACACTGGCTGGCTGGCAGGAAAGGTGGGCTGCGCAGAGATTTCCCTGGAATTAGGGCACGGCAGGGAGGAGGCGAGTGGAGCCATTTCAGATGCTTCTCAGTGTGCCAGCTGGGCGTTCCAGGATCCTGGTGGACCCTCTCAGGTGGGGACAAGCCTTTTCTCGGAGTTCCTGTTTAACCCGGGAGGCCTGGGCCTTTCTGCCTGTGAATGCTGATGCTCTCCCATCCGGACAAGACCCCTACACCATTAATCATAGAACTGTAGAATTGGTGATTTGGGAGAGTCTGTGGCAGAAAAAAGTCCAGAATCAGAGGCAGAAACTGAAGCTGGGGAGGCCAAGAGGCAGAGATGAGTCCGGCTGGTGAAGAGTCACAGGTGTCTCCCCCTCCTGCTGCGACAAGCTCCCCTCTCCCCTTGTTTCGCAGAACCAAAAGAGGCATGAAAAGGGCGGAGGAGAGGTTGGCTTCATGCAGGCGCAGTCTTAGATTGCTTGGGGAAAGCCCTGGAGAAGAAGGGACTTGGACAGCTGTGGGGCGGCGAGGAGTTCAGTCCCTCCAAGACCTACTGGGGATGAGCTGCAGTGCTCATTAGGCCTGACACGCCACCAAGTCTGTGCAGATCATGTTCTTGCCAATAAAGTGTTTATTCCTACTTGCCCAGTGCGATTTTCTGCTGGCTTGCTCCTGACAACCAAGCAACTTCCTACTCATTTCCCTTAGGTGTCACAGAGAGGCTATTGAGGCAACAGGAGCCACAACTGAGGGTCACCCTCATTCTGCTGCCCTTCGCAATCTGCTGCCTGAGGCAAGCGCCTCTTCCCTCAGCCTGGAAGCTTATTCTCAGGGTCAATGTTAGGGTGATGCCGAGCACAACTTGGGGGAGCAGTTTCCCTCTCAGATGGCATGTTTGACCTTCTTGGTGGAGAGGTGCAATTCAAGATAGTTGCTCTCCATTCCATTTCCGCCGCAGCTGTGCGGGTGGCAGGCGAGGCGGCGGGAGGCGGCCTCTCCCGCTGTCAGTCACCAGGTGCTAATAGACTCTGGGTTTCTGGCCATTAATTTGTACCGTAATTAAGAGTTAATTGCCTACACCCCCCACGCCTAACGCAGCCATCGCCAGCCATTTGGATCTAATTGAATGGAGCTCAAGGTCCTTGATATCAACAGACTCGGCTGAGGTCGGGGTTGGGAGATCATGTTGACTTCAGGTCCTTGCTTTTCCAACCTTAAGTTTAGTTCTCCACTTTTGTACCTCAGTTTGAGATTTCTCTCCCCGCCCCCCTGGCATCGTTTTGGAAAATTCAAAAAGTGCATAATTGTATGTGCATTAAAGATGAGACGTAACTAAAACAGAGAGAAAGAAAAATAGAAACAGCGCCTGTGTAGAAGGGAAAATAAAGGGGGGAGAGCAAAAAACCCCAAACTGTATACTTTTCAAAGTTGTCATTGAACTTCACCAGATCTTAACCTGTTACAGTATTTGTAAGTGTGGATTCCAAATATCATTGAATTTGCCCATGGCGAGTCTGCGTTTATACGAAAGTTGTTCATATGTTGCGAGTTTGTATAAGTCTTGAATCCAATTGTAGAAGGGAGCCACATTTTTATTTTTCCAATTTATCAGTACAGTGGTACCTCAGGTTACATACGCTTCAGGTTACATATGCTTCAGGTTACAGACTCCGCTAACCCAGAAATAGTGCCTCAGGTTAAGAACGTTGCTTCAGGATGAGAACAGAAATCGTGCTCTGGTGGCGCGGCAGCAGTAGGAGGCCCCATTAGCTAAAGTGGTGCTTCAGGTTAAGAACAGTTTCAGGTTAAGAACGGACCTCCGGAATGAATTAAGTACTTAACCCAAGGTACCACTGTATCAGTCTTTTTGCTGTGGTAAAGGCACAGAGAGTCCACTCATATTGTCCTTTTGTAAGGTTCCATGTGCTGGGTATATACCGTATTTTTCGCTCTATAACACGCACCTGACCATAACACGCACATCGTTTTTAGAGGAGGAAAACAAGGGAAAAAACATTCTGAATGAAACAGTGGATGTATCATTTTTGTGCTTCATGCTGTGGCCACAGACATGTGATCTGATGGTGAATTTGGGCTGACCCAATGCAAAAATCCTGAGAATCCCTGTGCATCCATGGTTTGTAACCACGTTTTTGCACCATTGCAGCCCCAGGCAACAGTGGGTGCGTGATTTTTGGTGCAGGCTGTAGCTATGGACATGCTATGTGATCTGATGGTGAATTTGGGGTGACCCAATGCAAGGATCCTGAGAATCCCTGTGGATCCATGCTTTTTAACCACATTTTTGCACCATTGCAGCCCCAGGCAACAGTGGGTGCGTGATTTTTTTGGTGCAGGCTGTAGCTATGGACATGCTATGTGATCTGATGGTGAATTTGGGGTGACCCAATGCAAAGATCCTGAGGATCCATGCTTTGTAACCACATTTTAAGTGGGGAGGGAAGGAAAAACACAGAAGGGACAAGGAGCAGGAGAGGGGTGTGCAGAGAAGCAGCTGGCTAAGAATGCAGGAGAGGGGTAGGGAGGAAAGGAAGGCAAAAGTTTTCCCCCACCCAAGCCAGCCAGCCAGCCAGCCAGCCATCTCTCTCTCTCTCTCTCTCTCTCTCTCTCTCTCTCTCTCTCTCTCTCTCCCTCCCTCCCTCCCTCCCTCCCCCCCTCTCTCTCTCCCTCCCCCCTCTCTCTCTCCCTTCCCCCCTCTCTCTCCCTCTCCCCCAGCAGCACCGGAGCTTGCCTGGAGGGGAGGGGCTTTCCCTGCTCTTTGTTCCGTTTCAGCAAACACAGCAACGAAACAGAGGAGGGTGGGCAGTAAGACCCTGAGGCAGAATGCAGGAAAGCAGCCGCTTCCTCTTCTCAGGTTTCGCTTCTCCGTGCAGCGTGCAGCGCCGCGATTTGATTTTTGCATGATTTTTCGGCTCCAGGGACCACACATTCGCTCTATAACACGCACAGACATTTCCCCTTCCTTTTTAGAAGAAAAAATCTGCGTGTTATAGAAGGAAAAATACGGTAATTCAAAAGGATATTTTGCTCTGTAAATGTAATTGTTGTTCCATACAGTTCTGTTGAAAGTTTTTTTTTTTTAATGTCCCCATGAAGGTTTGCCAGCACTTGTCTGCAAATATGTCCTGCTATAAGAGGTTTCCTCCACAATGCTGCCTGGTTTTCACATTTTCTTTCAATGCCATATAAATGCATTATGTTATTTCACTAACAAGTACACTGAAAGGAGATTCCAACTGAGCATTAGGTAGGGTTGCCATACGTCCTGACATAGTATGCAGCCCCCTTAAGAAGAGTCCGGGCAGCTCAACAACTTTTGTGTCTGGATTTTCACTTTTTGGAATGACAACCCTCACATCAGGAAGAACTTTCTGACAATGAGAGCAGTTTAACAGTGGAACGAAGTAACCCAGAAAGTGGTGGACTCTCTTCACTGGAAGTTTTAAAGCAGAGCTTAGATGCCCATCTGTCAGGGATTCTTTAGCTGTGTTTCCTGCATTGCAAGGGGGTTGGACTAGATGACCATTGGGGTCCCTTCCAACTCTCCAATTCCATGGTTCTATGTTGGTGCATAAATCCAATTATCATTGCTGTTATGCCCCACCTTTTTTCTCCAAGGAGCTCAGGGTGGCTTGCATGGTTGACCCCCATTTAATTCCCCACAACAACCCTGTGGGGTAGGTTAGGCTGAGGTGCCAATGACCAGCCCAAGTGAGGATTCGAACCCATGTCCCCCAGGTCCTAGCCCAACACTCTAGGCACAACACACCACTAGCTTCCCTTGTTTTGGTTGCTAAGCTCCCTGCCCTTCCAACACCCCCTTTATCCCTTCTCTCCCTCACTCAGGCATCTGCTGCCTTCCTTCGCGGACCCTCTCTTCCTCATCTTGCAATCTGTCCACGATGACCTAAGGGCAGTGTAAAAAACAACAAGGGAGAGGCCAAATATTGTCCCTAAAGCTGATGGATCCCTCTGAAAGTTTAATGAGCTAGTTAAAAATGCATGGGGGCAGATTGCCTTCTCAGGGTGGGCATAATTTGGGGGCGGGGTGGGGGCTGATGGTTCCATTAAGCCTGAGAAGCAGATGGGGCTGCGGGAATGATTTTCATCCTCCTCCTTTCTCAGCAGGCAACCGTTCCACTTCAGTGCATTGAAGGCAAGCAGATTGGGGGTGGCCACTGGGTCGCCATGGCATGCCGTCCGGCCAGATTTTCTGGATCCGTCGTGAGGACTAGGTGGTGGCTCTCACTGTCCATTTGACTGGGAAAGGGGACAAGATACCCTTTAACTCAGTGGCTCCAAACATTTATTTTATTTTATTTCTATTTATGGTTTTCAGTTTTATACATTTCAATAATTTTACAATCATTTTAACATTTTAAAAACTCAACTTCCTTCCCACCTCTTCCTGCGGTTCCTTAAATTTGTTTTTTTTAAAAAATATATTTTCCAAATTAACTTTATTTACTCATCTACTTTAAGTATGTACTCTTATAAAACTTCAGGCTGTTACAATAATCCTGCCAATGTTCTTATCTGTTTACAGTTTATTTGTAAATATTCCAAAACATTTTTGGGTCCCCACCCCTTTGGTTCCATAAACTTAACTCCAGTGAACCCCTACCCTATAAAAAACCATTATTCCGAACAGCAGTTTGCATGAATCACTAAGGAAGAGAACAACACAATGAAATTTGGAAGAGTAGCAATAAATTGCACATATATTCACAGCCCAGCTAAAGCTGTTTTATTTAACTAATTCAGCAAAACTGATGAACACGATCTAGTGAGACCAGAGTTTCAAAGTCTTCCAAAGTCCTCTATACCTCTTGTGTAACCCTGCTACCCCCTTAGCCTCTTAGCACCCCACCCCTAGGCAACCCCATTGCCCTATCTGCTTGGCTGCATTAGGTTTCATTGGTTTAGATCTGCAGTTTTTAATATTTTTTAATCACTTTGCTGCAATCAGAATTTATCACGCTGTAAACCGCCCTGGGCTCCAATAAGAGGAAAATCAGACTTAAGAAATAATCACCACCCTGAACAGTTTTCACAGGTCCCCCCCCCCCCCCGACAATGTAAGTTCAATTCTTCAGATTTAAACATCATTTCTCACTTAAGAAACTCCTCATGAAAATTCATCAGTATTTGAATGTAACCCTCCCCCCGGAATATACACATTTATCAAATGTATTTAGAGTGGTACCTTGGGTTACATACGCTTCAGGTTACATACACTTCAGGTTACTGACTCTGCTAACCCAGAAATAGTACCTCAGGTTAAGAACTTTGCTTCAGGATGGGAGCAGAAATCGCATGGCAGCAGCGGGAGGTAGTGGCGTAGCGTGGGTTGTCAGCACCCGGGGCAAGGCAAGTAATTTGCACCCCCTAACCCGTGGATTTGCGCCCCCTAACCCGTGGATTTGCGCCCCCTAACCCTAACCCCCAGATGTTGCGCCCGGTGTGGCCGGGCCCCCCTGCACCCCCCACGCTACGCCACTGGCGGGAGGCCCCATTAGCTAAAGTGGTACTTCAGGTTAAGAACAGTTTCAGGTTAAGAGCGGACCTCCAGAAGGAAAAAAGTTCTTAACCTGAGGTACCACTGTATTTGATTTTATAGACAACAAAACAATGCAAATGAAGTACTGTCGCAGGACAGAGTCCTGACGAAGTATACGTAGAATTATAGAATGGCAGAGTTGGAAGGGGTCCCAAGGGACATCTAGTCTAACGCCCTGAAATGCAGGAATCACAGGAATCATTTCTCTTCTCCCAGGCACTGGCGGGGCTAATCTTTGAGAGCTGAGATTGTTACTGGTCCGTGGACTGCTGCAATCCTGGTTTTTTAGTGTGTTTTTTTAGAAGTTTCTTATTGGTTTTTCCGTTTAGATTTGTTTTTAATCGAGTTGTTTTCTAAGCAGGAAACTGTCCTGATGTGATGAAGGATGCACCATAAAACCAATTTAATAAAGAAAGGAAACTAATGAATATGCTCATAAGCACCACGCAGACAGATCTTTATCAGATAATATTCAATAATAAGTCCCTGTGGTCCTGTTTACTGTAGCGTGCTTTTAAATTCACAGAAACCCACATTTAAATTGTACTCGTTGTCACACTTGCTTTCTCCCCTGAAGCGGAGAGGCAGTGTGGTGCTGTGGTTAGAGCATTCGTCTAGGGAGCCTGAATCCTGGCTCTGCAATCGGGGCTCATGGGTGACTTTTGGCCAGTCGCTATCTCTCAGCCTAGCCAACCTCACAAGGTTGTGGTTAAAATGACAAAATCGTGAGGGAGGGAAGAGTGTTCACCACCTCGAGCTCCTTGGAAGGAAGGTAGGACGAAAATGGAGTATTACTACTAACCCACTACTTGAAATCCCCTCTCATGGTTGCGAATCAGTAGGATCAGGGAGGGAGCAATATCTCTTCATGGACCCAAACTATAGCAAGTCACTAGACCCTGTGAGCACAAACCAAACCTATCCACTGTGTCGCCACATAAAATAACTGATGGCTTGGGATGTGGTGTTGACTGTCAGCTTTGAAAGGATGGGCTTGAAAAGCTGGTGTGACTTTCCACTGGCCCGAGCACCTGGTAACCATAGATGATGATAATGATGATGATGATGATGATGATAATTTATTATTTATACCCAGCCCAACTGGCTGGGTTTCCCCAGCCACTCTGGGTGGCTTTCAACCGAATATTAAAAACAATACAGCGTCAGACATTAAAAACTTCCCTAAACAGGGCTGCCTTCAGTTGTCTTTTAAAAGTAAAATAGTTGTTTATTTCCTTGACATCTGGTGGGAGGGCGTTCTACAGGGCGGGCGCCACTACCGAGAAGGCCCTCTGTCTGGTTCCCTGTAACCTCACTTCTCGCAATGAGGGAACCACCAGAAGGCCCTCGGCACTGGACCTCAGTGTCCAGGCCAAACGATGCGGGTGGAAATGCTCCTTCAGGTATACAGGATGGAGGCCGTTTAGGGCTTTAAAGGTCAACACCAACACTTTGAATTGCGCTTGGAAACATACTGGGAGGCAATGAAGATCTTTCAGGACCGGTGTTATGTGGTCTCAGCAGCCATTCCCAGTCACCAGTCTAGCTGCCGCATTCTGGATTAATTGCAGTTTCTGAGTCACCTTCAAAGGTAGCCTCACATAGAGCGCATTGCAGTAGTCCAAGATATACTGCCTCTGTCCATTGAGGTTCCAAGGCAAAGTCATGGAGAGGAGGGCTAACTGTTATAAATGACACAGAAGCGAGTGGTCATAGGAATCAGATCAATGGTCCATCTAGCTGGCATGATCTTCTCATAGTGGCCAGCCAGATGCATGTGGGAATCCTGCAAGCAGGATTCAGGCAGAGGAGCCCTCTCCCCTCCTGTGGTTTCCATCAAATGATGCTCAGAAACATTGCTGCCTCCAGCCTTGGAGCAGAGCGTAGCCATCATGGTTAGCAGCCATCAATAGCCCTCTCCTCCTCCATGAATATGTCTAATCCTCTTTGAAAGCCATCCAAGTTGGTCGCCATCACTGCCTCCTGTGGCAGGGAGTTCCACAGTTTAACTATGCACTGCACGAAGAAGGGCTTCATGTTGCCCGTTCTACACTTCCCAACATTCAGCTTCATGAGTTCTAGCGTTATGAGAGAGGGAGAAAAGCTTTTCTCCATCCACATAATTCTGCAAACGTCTACCATGCCATGTCTTGCCTTTTTCTCTAGACTAAAACGTCCCAGACCCTACAACTTTTCTTCATAGGGGAGTTGCTCCGTCCCCTGATCATTTCAGCTGCCCGTTTCTGAACTTTTCAAACTCTGTAGTATCCTTTGTAAGGGAGGCGACTGGAATTGCACACATGGTCATCATGTGGCAGGAAATTCCACAAGCTGGGGCACTGAGCGAGAAAGCCACAAGCTTCTGAATCATGGGAAGCAGCCCTCTGCTAAAAAAATGGGAAGGGAGAAGGACTGAACACACTGTTTGTGCCTGGCCCCCCTGCACTGCCCCCCCTCTCCCTGTCCCACACCCTGGGCGCAGTGTCAAGCTAATGAGATGCTAATGTTAGGGAAATTGTTCCGACTGCAAAAGTGACATTCCGAGAGAGAGAAACAGGAAGCCCCAAAGCATCCGGCTCTCGTTAGCTCAGCTGTCCAAATGTCAGTTTTCATTACGGGCTACAATGAGCTTCCGGGCGAGACTCGGGTGGCGGAGGCAATGGTGGTGAACCTGGGCGAAGGATGGAGGAAGAACACTCCATCTGCAATCCCGCCTTCTTTGCTTCCCTTCAACGCCCCCCCCCCATTCTGCCCCAGATCTAGATGTGGTTCATTTGTCAAATGTGTTTCGATGAGGTTCATAAATGCAATGTGATGAATCTGATTGGATAGTGCCACAAATGGTGGAGCTGTTCCCCTTGGGCCATAGAATGTCAGGGTTTGGTAGCCAGGAGGGCCATTAGTGGTCCAGGCATGATCTAGACCAAACACAGGTTCACAGCAGACCCTGGGCCTCCTTTCATGTGGGTGGTGGGAGACCAAAGGGAGAGACAAAGGTTGGGGATGAAATGGGCAGTGATGGAAGAATAATAGAATCATAGAATTGTAGAGCTGGAAGGGACCACAAAAGTCCTCTAGTTCAACCCCCTGCAATGAAGGAATCTTTCGCTCAACATGGGGCCCACAACCCTGAGATTAAAAGTCTCATGCTCTACCTATGAAAAAAATGTCCTCTGCAAGTGATCAACTCAGGCCTCTGATGGGAAAGATGTGTTGCTCTCTTGGTGGCTTATTTGGTTTGAAAGGAAGAGGGAGAAAGAGAAAAGAGAAGCAGTGGCAGAAAGAGAGGGGGCAGCAGGAAGAAACAGAAGTGGGTAAGAAAGCAGGGGTGGTTAGAAGAAAACTGGTTGGGAAGTATTGTTAAGGGAAGAACAAGCCTTGCTGTAGCAGAGTCAGCATGGCTTCTGCAAGGTCAAGTACTGTCTCGCAAACCTAGTAGCATTCTTAGAGAGTGTCAACAAGTCTATAGATAAAGGTGATCCAGTTGGCATTGTTGATTTGGACTTTCACAAAGCTTTTGACAAGGTACCTCACCAAAGACTTCTGAGTAAGCTTAGCAGTCATGGGATAAGAGGAGAGGTCCTCTTGTGGATCGGGAATTGGTTAAGAAACAGGAAGCAGAGAGCAGGAATACATTGACAGTTCTTTTGATGGAGGGATGTAGAAAGTGGAATCCCTCAAGGATTGGTATTGGGACTTGTGCTTTGAATCTTGTTCATAAATGATCTAGGATTTGGGGTGAGCAGTGAGGTAGCTAGGTTTGCTGATGATACTTGATTGTTCCGGGTGGTCAAATCAGAAAGGCCTTGCAAAGAGCCCCCAAAGGCAAATTTCATGCAAGGAACCATTAAGGAAGGAATTGAAAATAAAAGTGCCAGTATCAAAATACCATTACACAAATCTAAGGTGAGACCACACTTGGAATATTGTGTCACCTCATCTCAAAATGACGAGCAGGAAAAGATTCAGAAGAGGGCTACCCAAACAATCAAGTTGATGGAATGACTCCCCTATGAGGAAATGTTGCAATGTTTGGAACATTTTTGGTTTAGAGAAAAGGCAAGTGAGTGGTGACGTGGTAGAAGTTTATAAAATGATGCCTGGCGTGGAGAAAATGGACAGAGAGAAGTTTCCCTCCCTTTCTCAGAACACTAGAACTCACGTTGGGTGATTCAGGACAGAGAAAAGAACGTCCTCCTTCATGAAGCACATGGTTAAACTATGGAACTCACCCCCACAGGAGGCAGGGATGCCCCCTAGTTCAGATGGTTTTAACAGAGGATGAGACATGACTTCCAACCCCAAAGGCTATGATCTACCTCCACTGTCAGAGACAGCAGGTTTCTCAGTACCAGTTGCTGGAACGACAGGTGGGGAAAGCGCTCCTGTGCTCGGATCCTGCAGGCACTTGGGCAGCCACTGGGAGAACAGGATGCTGGGCTAGATGGGCCATTGGCCTGACACAGGGAGAAGATAAGGGGCAGCAGAAAGAAAGCAAGGCGGACAGAGAAAGGGAGGGAGACACAGAGGGAGAGAATGACCCCATTCATTCCTGGCACGCTTCCCTCCACAGATTACCTCCAAGGAAATGCTTCCCTTGACAGAAAGAAAGTTCCTCACCCCAGATCTAATATATATTGATGGCTCTTAAATTTAATATATTGGCAGCTTTTAAATTTCTACTCAGCTTGAAATAACTCAAGCATGCTTTCAGGGTGGTCAGTGAGATATCAGATTGCAGCTTTCCCTGCTCTCTTCACAATTTCTCACTAGCCCTGCACAGTGCAGCTGAACATGGTGGAGCACGTTTAGCTGCTGGGTTCCAGTCCTGATTCTGCCCAGCTACCGAGCAGCTGAGACACATGGACTACCATGGGTCATAAGGGATGACAGAGCGAATGAGCCCTGGCTCCTTTAAAGAAATGTAGGCCTCTGCTGGAGAAGATTCCATTCTCTCTCTTGCTGTTCCTGACCTTTGTGCAAGATTCCATACGCTCCAGGTCAGGCATAGGCAAACGTGGCCCTCCAGATGTTTTGGGACTACAACTCCCATCATCTTTGACCACTGGTCCTGTTAGCTAGGGATGATGGGAGTTGTAGTCCCAAAACATCTGGAGGGCTGAGTTGGCCTATGCCTGCTCCAGGTGTTTCGTCAACGACATCAATATTTCCTTACAAGTAGGCTGTGTGTGCTCCCCGACAAGATTTTGGTTCCTAAGAACATAAGAACCTGAGAAGAGCCTGCTGGGTCAGGCCAATGGCTCATCTAGTCCAGCATGCTGTTCTCACAGTGGCCAGCCAGCAGGACCTGAGCACAAGAACCCTTTCTCCTCTGCGGTTTCAAGCAACTGGCATTCAGAAGCATTGCTGTCTCTGATCATGGAGGCAGAGCAGAGCCATGATGGCTAGTAGCCATTGATAGCCTTCATGACTTTGCTCACTCCTCTTTTAAAGCCATCCACAGTGGTGGCCAGTACAAGAGGTTGGTGGCTTCCGGTTGGGGAAGTCAGGTTGGCCACTGTGAGATTAGAGTCCTGGACTACAGATGGGCCACAGAATCATCAAATTGTAGAGTTGGAAGGGGACCATAGGGTCATCTGTTCCGACCCCCTGCAATGCACGAATCACGGCGAAAGAATCCCTTATATTATAACAACAACAACAACAACAACAACAATTTATTATTTGTACCCCGCCCATCTGGCTGGGTCTCCCCAGCCACTCTGGGCGGCTTCCAACAAAGACCAAAAATACACTAAAATGTCACACATTAAAAACCTCCCTGCTTCAGATGTCTTCTAAATGTCTGGTAGTTGTTTATCTCTTTGATATCTGGTGGGAGGGCATTCTCGCAGTGAGGGAACCGTCAGAAGGCCCTCAGCGCTGGACCTCAGTGTCTGGGCTGAACGATGGGGGTGGAGACGCTCCTTCAGGTATACTGGACCAAGGCCGTTTAGGGCTTTAAAGGTCAGCACCAACACTTTGAATTGTGCTCGGAAGCGTACTGGGAGCCAATGTAGGTCTTTCAAGACTGGTGTTGTAGCCTTATGAGGCTTTGCCCTCGGGTGGGAAAAATATTGCGCCTGGGAAAGGGAAGTGGGAGTCAACAGACACTCAAGGAATAGTTTCTCACCAACCAGCTACCCTGAACCTCATACTGTCTGGGTTTTTGAGGTTTTCTTCTTTGGGTTTTTGTGTTATGTGGTCTCGGCGGCTGTCCCCAGTCCCTAGTCTAGCTGCCGCATTCTGGATCCCTTGGCCTGTTCCAGCTGCAGGTCTCCCGATTCAATCCCCAGTGTCTCCCTTTTCCTTAAAACACTCAGATATTGGCCTGAGAGTCACTGCGAGTCAGTATAGATGGGCAAATTATTTTGGCAGAAGGCAACTCAAAACAAAACAAAAGCACATCCTGACAAGTAGTTGAAAGGTTCTCCCGAATGTGACGAGGCCGTGGGTGCCAGGGTCTGGGCTCTTGGCCCCCTCTGTCCCTCCTGGGTTCGCAGGCGAGAGTGTGCCCGGTCTTGCTAAATGGTTGCCTTCTGGGGCCAGAGAGGGCCCAGTTGAGCAGACGGGATTTGGAAACGCAGCTGGAAACTCGAGTCGATGGCTGTCTGCTTCTGCTAATGCTGGAGAGATGGCTCCTGCATAATTGAGAAAGGGTCCTGGGTGCCAGGCACTGTGGGGAGAGAGAAGGGGGAGCGGGAGATAGGAGGGGGCGCTATTAAGTGGCACTAAAAGCTCATTAGCTGATAAATTATTCAGTCTCAGCATCTGCAGATGGGGTGGAAGCTGTGCCAGAGGGATTCGGGATGGAGAGAGGCCTGTGTGGGCATCAAACAGGGCTTATTCCACGCACTGATGCTGCAAAGAAACCCAGTTGCTGCAGTCTGTTTAAGGTGGTTGCCATGAACAGAAGTCACTTCATCAGCTTTTCTAACAATTAATTTATATTATCCCTGAACACCCTGTGAAACGCCTTATGACAACCTGCATTCCCATCCACACACACCACAACTTTTTATTATTAATATAATTTATTTTTTAAAAAAAATAAAATTAAAATTTACCAAATGGATACGTCAAGATATAAAGCAACAAAACTGTAGGCACACTATTTGTCGTGTTCGATTCAATAGGACTTGCTGTAAATCC
The DNA here is from genome assembly GCF_964106915.1 of Podarcis gaigeae. Lineage (NCBI taxonomy): Eukaryota > Metazoa > Chordata > Lepidosauria > Squamata > Lacertidae > Podarcis > Podarcis gaigeae. The sequence goes on from NC_139692.1 coordinate 31,158,918, forward strand.
AGCCAGTATGATGTTGCAAATAAAAATAAAATGGATTTAAACAATAAAACCATTTATCCCTTCCCCCAGCAGAATTAAATAACCCTTTACTAGCCATCCAAAAGCAGTGTACCATGAGAGAGAAAAATTACTTTAGCAAATACTGTTATCTTCCATGGAAGACAAAGGGAATACGTAGATGGGATTGAGATATCTTATTAAAACAGGATGTAAATGAATTACGGTAGGTTGACACCCATAAATTCTTTGAGTAAGGCAGATGAGCTAAGAGCGGAGATAGGAGCACTAAGCATTCCAAATCACACCATGACTTATAAAAGTATACATCTGTGAAACATGTTCTTCTTATGTGATTCTCATGGAGGAGAGGGCTATCGAAGGCTACTAGCCATGATGGCTGTGCCTCTGCCTCTATGACCAGAGGCAGGAATGCTTCTGAATACCAGTTGCTGGGAACCGCAGAAAGGGAGAGGGCTCTTGGGCCTGAATCCTGCTTTCTGGCTTGCTACAGGCATCTGGTTGGCCACTGTGGGAACAGGATGCTAGACTAGATGGGTCACTGGCCTGATCCAGCAGGTCTGATCCAGTATAAACTCTTGGGACTGGTCTTTGGTGTTGTTTTTTGTGGGGGAGAATTCGTAAATGAAATAGAGCTCCAACATCATCCTGCAAAGGTGTCTTTGTGCTTTCTTGCCAGTCTGAAGTTGTGAGTCAACCACACATGCTGCCACTACAAGAAATCCAATTAATCGTTTATCCATCAATTCCTGATTCTCATTTAAATACAGATGCGTTCATGAAAGCTCTGGAGATTTCACGATATGCTGATGAGTAGTTTTACTTATCTCATTAAACATTTGTTCACAAATCAGTTTTGGCAGCTTTCCCCCCAAACGCTGGTTGATCCATTAGAGGAGGTGCCGCAGTGGTACAAAAGAAAAGGACTAAGTAGAGCATCCCTCATCAGGGGCACTGTACCTCCAAATTCTCCTCTCTGGGGAGCAGTGGTTGGAAAATGCCAGCATATCCTAGATTTACCTGCCCCCTTCCCTTCTTCTTCTTCTCTCTGATACAAATCAGATTATATTATAGTTGTGATTCCTGCATTGCAGGGGTTGGACTAGATGACACTGAATCCTTTCCAGCTCTACAACTCTATGATAGAAACTGTAGCTAAACCCCCACAAAGAGGAATGAAGATGTGAGCCCGTATTTTTGTATCCAAATAAATGTAACCACGTTTCCCTACCTGTCAGTAGAATTCTTTGATGGTGCATCTCATTTTTGCATGCTGATGGAAGTATAGGTCTCAGTGCGAGGTCTGCTGAGTGGTTCAGTGAATTGATAGATATTTTAAGGGACTTGTTTCCAGTAGGGTAGCCATATGTCCGGATTTCCCCATATCTGGAATACTGTGGTCGGCAGCAGTGTCCGGGCAGAAACTGGGCAAATGTCCAGATGTATGGCAGCCCATGTCGGCAATGCCATTTTGTTCAACAACTTTGCAAAATACAAAACAAAACCTTCAACAACTTTTCTGTCCGAATTTTCAGTGTTTGGAAAATGGCAACCATGGGCATAGGCAGTGGGGGGTGGGGGGGCAGGGAGGGGCAGCTCCCCCCCATCAATAAAAAGAAATAAAAATACATAGCTAATGGAGATTCTGCCCCCCTAACAAAAGGCCTGCCCCCCCACGCAAAAATCCTGGCTATGCCCATGAAGGCAACCCTCGTTTCCAGAGCCACTTGGCAGGCTAACTTTGCAGAGAAGGATGCTGGACTCAGTGGGCCTTTGTTTTGATCCAGCAAGGGGCCTCTTCTGTTCTTAAATCTCCCTGCATGTCACAGAAAGCAAAATCCCGTTCTTCCGATGGAACCTTAGGAAGAACTTTGTGAGAGCAAGAGCCGCCTGACAGTGGAACGGATTCCCTCGGAAGGTGGTGGACTCTCCCTGGTTGGAGCTTTCGACACAGAATGGCCATCTGTCAATGAGTCTTTAGCTGTGATTCTTGCATTGCAAGGGGCTGGACTAGATGACTCTAGGGGTCCCTTCCAACTCTACAGTTCTGTGATTCTATGTTTGACTCCTTTTGATTCCTCCAGAAAGAAGAGATGATACGAATGGGCTGGGGGGGGGGAGGGAGAGAAGAAAAGAAAAGAAAAGAAAAGAAAAGGGGCTTCTTGTTGCTCCAACTATTCTCTCTTGAGTTTCCACCATCTGGAACTGAGCCAGGGAATCTGATGCAGACGTTGAAAAGCCATTAAGGCAGTAATCCAATTGCACAGGCATTTTAGTCCTTCCAGAAGGAGCCATTTCAGAACGGATCAACATTCCTATCTGATGCATTTTGAGCTAGCTGGTTGTAGCTGCCCCTGAAGGGGACTCAGAGCGAGCGAGGGAGAATGGTCCCCATCCACCCAGGTGGGTCGGCTGGATAATTGCTACCCTCCCCAACCACACAGCTGCACTGAAAGCTATTACGTGCTTGTATGTTTCCCATAGGACACGGGTGGTGCTGTGGGTTAAACCACAGAGCCTAGGACTTGCCGAACAGAAGGTTGATGGTTCGAATCCCCGTGGCAGGGTGAGCTCCCATTGCTCGGTCTCAGCTCCTGCCCACCTAACAGTTCGAATGCACGTCAAGTGCAAGTAGATAAATTGGTACCGCTCCGGCGGGAAGGTAAACGGCATTTCCGTGCGCTGCTCTGGTTTGCCAGAAGCTACTTAGTCATGCTGGCCACATGACCCGGAAGCTGTGCGCCAGCTCCCTCGGCCAATAAAGCGAGATGAGCGCCGCAACCCCAGAATCGACCATGACTGGACCTAGTGGTCAGGGGTCCCTTTACCTTTATGTTTCCCATAACAGGCCTCTAGGTGGTCAGTATGAGAACAGGATGCTGTACTAGATGAGTGAGTGGCCTGATCCAGGAAGCTCTTCTTAGGTTCTTATGATGCTGGACTAGATGGGCCACTGGTCTCATCCAGTCCTCCTCTTCATGTTTCCACACACTCCATTGCATTCCCCTTCCTACCCCATCTGAAGTTTCTGCAAGAGTCAGTCAGCATTTTATGCCATTTGAGAATGCTCAGTCCTCATTGGGCTGTTTTGGAAGATGCTGACCAATCCCAGCTCCAGGAACATCTTGCATTCCTCCACTCACTTTGCTCCCCGGTGGTGGTGCCAGCCCTATCCTTAGATGGGGTGAGGCTGCTGCCTCAGGCAGCTGATTTTGGCTATCTAGCAGCTGGTCTCTTCTCTGCGTGCTTCTCTTTAACATGGACACATAATCGGTCTCTGACTCTGACTTTCCAAGAAGGCTGCCCAATGATTAGCTCCTATGGCAACAAATCACCTGTACGTGTCCAACTCCTTCACATAACAAAGCCAGACTGCTCTGGTAGGCTTGAACACTTAAAGTAGTCCTTCCACTCTCTGGAACACAACACATGCAATAAACCAACTGGTCAGTCATAGGATCACTGCCTAGGAATGAACCTTGAGGTCATCCAGCTCAACCCGGCAATCGCATGGCAATGCATTTTATTGAAAAATCACCTGGTTGAACAATATTTATAGAAGTGGTCCAAAGCAAATATGGCTGTAGATCGCCCTTCTTGATCTCTCTCCCACTCCACGGAAGGGAATTTTGACTGTTTCAGTTCGATTATCTCTGAACAGAGTTCCTTCTCCACTTCCAGGCTGCCTCGTGATTTGCCTCTGCTGCCAATAGCATCTTTGCCCACCAGCTGTGCCCCCCCCCCCGTTTTGGAATCCTGCCATCTCTTTGTTGACCTCCTCACTGTGGCTCCGATGGAGACAGCATGAAAAGTGCCTGGCTCGCTGGCAGGCCCAAGACCTGCATCTCCTCAGAGCCTTGAGTTAACGTAATCCCTGCACCTGGATCATTAGGTGGTTCCCCCAGGAAGCTCTGGCCTTCTCCTGCCCTCCTGGGAATCCCCCTGATTGAATCAGGAAATGATCAATGCTCTTGGACAAACTGCCAGGCCAATTCTGGAGCTGGAAGGCTTTTGATTTTCTCATTTATTGTGTTTTTCAGCACACGCATACGAAAAGGCTTCAAAGGACTCGGTCGGGGAACGGCAATAGGAAGCGAGCCCAGGTGCAGCCCCGCCTGGTCAAGGCAAAGGCCCATCTAATTCAGCATCTTCTCCCTGCCCCCAGCTGCCAATCATAGAATCAGGGAGTTGGAAGGGACCCCGAGGGACATCTAGTCCAACCCCCTGCAATGTAAGAATCGCAGCTAAAGCATCCATGACAGGTGGTCATCCAACCTCTATTGAAAACCCTCCAGTGAAGGAGAGGCTGCTGCCAGTGGAACAGGGAGTCTGTTCCACTGTCAAACAGCTTTCATCACCAGAAAGTTCTTCCTAATGTTCAGTCGGAATCTTGTTTCTTGTCACTTGGATCCATTGGAGAGCTAAAGCAATCCTTTGCAGAGGACTCTCCTCTGGCTACTGTTCCATTGAGACATCTGTTTTGTTCACCTTCAGATTCTGCCCCTTTCCTTTTTCTAAACCAGGGGTCAGCAAACTTTTCCAGCAGAGGGCTGGTTCACTGTCCCTCAGATCATGTGGGGGGCCAGACTATTTTTTTTTTGGGGGGGGGAGGAAGAACGAATAACCCAGAGATGCATTTTAAATAAAAGCACACATTCTAGTCATGTAAAAACATGCTGATTCCCGGACCATCCACGGGCCGGATTTAGAAGGCAATTGGGCCAGATCTGGCCCCCGAGCCTTAGTTTGTCTATCCATGTTCTAATCTTTTTTTTTTTAATTATAAATTTTTATTAATTTTTTTCCATAAAATCTCCAATCATACAAATTTCACATCACATATTTTAACTTTTTGGACCTCCCTCAACTCCTCTAACAATCATCCGTAGTTGAATTCCTAGCTTCACATTCCTTAATTATAGTATCGCCTTTAAATAAATTCCCCCCCCTCATTTACATTCTTACAATATTTCTTATTTTTTTCACAAAGCTTCTTTAAAACACACTGGCGTTGTATGCTCTTCACATATAGTTTTCAAATATTCTCTGAACTTTCCCCAGTCCTCTAGAATCCTATGGTCCCTTTGGAATCTAATTTTTCTAGTTAATTTATCCAGTTCCGCATAGTCTGTTAGTTTTGTTCTCCATTCTTCCAAAGTCGGTACTTCTTCTTGTTTCCATTTTTGAGCCATCAATATTCTCGCTGCTGTTATTGCGTACTGAAAGAGTTTACAGTCCCTCTTATTTATTTCTTTTCTAGTTATTCCCAGTAAGAAGGTTTCTGGTTTCTTTACAAAGCTATATTTCAGCATTTTCTTTAACTCATTGTAAATCATTTCCCAGAACCCCTTCACTTTCTTACACTCCCACCACATATGAATAAATGTACCCTCTTTCTCTTTACATTTCCAACATTTGTTACATGTTTTGTACATTTTTGCCAATTTAACTGGTGTCATATACCATCTGTATACCATTTTCATAACATTTTCTTTTAATGTAGTACACGCTGTAAACCTCAGATTTTCATTCCATATTTTTTGCCAATCTTCCATATCTATATTATATCCTAAATCTCTGGCCCATTGAATCATAACCACTTTTACTTCCTCATCTATTGTGTGCCATTCCAATAAAATTTTATACAAAAAATAAAATAAAATAAAAAATATAAAATTGTATAAAATGTGTATAATACCCATGTTCTAATCTAAACCATCTTCCTTCCAGCTTCATTCATAGCATGGCTCCCTGAGATCTGTCCAGGGTCCTGATCTGTCTTCACTTGGCTTGGAACAGAACCTGCTGAGTTTGACCAGACTCTGGAAGAGCCTCTGACCATCACTAGTCTAGGCAAAATCATTCCTCTTCACCAGGGCCTTTGGCCATTAAATAATCTATTGCTTGTTAAAACTGTTAAAACTAAGGGTGGGGCTGTTATTAAGATCATTTTATTATTACGCTGTCTATCAATTGTGCCAACTTGAACAAAACATGGGGGGGCAGGTAAGTCCCGCCCCACCTAATTTGCACATGTACACCATTTGAATGGCAATGTCCATCAACTGGTGGGGTGGACAGCCCCACATGACAATATGGGGGGGGGGGGCTGAAGGGACCTCGGTCCCTAGGAGTTGGCTCCTATGCTTCTTATTATGTTTTTATTATCATGCTCCATAAAATGTGTTCTTAATCCCACCCTGGGATCTTTTGATAAAGGGTATCATCATCATCATCATCATCATCATCATCATCTCAAACCCCAGCAGAGCAGGAAAGACTGCTAAGACCCTGATTCAAAGACACCACGTGCCCTTGAGAGGCATGTAACACTGTAAGAAGATCTACAATTGGAATATTGTGTTCTGGTCGGCTCACCTCAAAAAGCATATTGTAGAGTTGGAAAAGGTTCAGAAAGGAGCCACCAAAATGTTCAAAGGGATGGAACTCTAAAAGATGATGGGCAAATTCTTGGAGGAGAGGGTTGTTGAAGTCTACTAGCCACAATGGTTATGCTCAGCCTCCACAAGTGGAGGCAGTGATGCTTCTGAATGCCACTGTACAAAGGGGGTGTGACAGTTCCTACCATTTGCAGCAATGAAGCTGCTAGCACGTTTGCAAACCTAAGCAGGGTCTGGTCTGGTTTCAAATTGGGTGGGGGACCACGTGTTGAGATTCCTGAATTGTGGGGGGTTTGGCTAGATGACCCTTGGCGTCCCTTCCAACTCCACAGTTCTAGGATTCACCACCCCCTGAGCTCCTCTTCATTTTTAGAAGGCTACAGTGGGGTTGTGATTTGGCTAAAGGTGGTGTTGGTCAGTGGGTGCAGTGCTTGAATTTCATTAAAGACCTCCCAATTATTTCAGCGCTACGCAACAAGACAACCGAGGGTGTCAGGCAGATCTGTGGCCTTCGGCAGAGCCTCCCATGGCGTTCCTCCAGCGATGGCTTATCGACGGCAATAAACCTCAACAATTCCATGTTTAATAATCGCCAGGAATTTATTTAACATACAATAACAGCCGGCAATAAATCCCAATTAAATACCCAGTGGGGAAAACTGGCTTCAAGATTGTTTGAAGGCTTGAACAAATAGGATAATATTAGCTGGAAGTGAAGATGGTTTTGAAGCGGCTCTGCGAACCACGGCAGGCGTTTCAGGGTATGCAGCACCCCTGATGGAACCCTTTTAGATCTTGGGGCTCTTTGGGGCCTGCGTGGTACAGATCTCAGTGGTACAGTCCCAATAGGGAGCCGGGACTGTACCACCTCATTCTGTGGCTGGGATGAGTGCTTCATAGACCCAAATGTTTCCATTTGAAAAAAAAACATCCCTGCACTCAGAAAACTAGTGTGTCAGGAGGAAGGCTGTCCTTCTCAAGATGTTACAGATACAGAACCCTGCCTGTAGTCTGCAGAGGTACAGACAATACTGAAGTGATGCATTTGGATCATCTCATAAAGAACAAGGCCCGAGATTGGCTGCATTCCTTGAGCAAGGATGTTCAACACTCTCATGGACAACTCTACAGGCATAAGATCTCCCTCTCCTCCTGTGGTTCCCAGCAACTGGCATTCACTTTCTCCATGTCTTGCATAATTTTATGAGCATCGTCGTGCTGCCTTAAATGATAATAACAACAATAATTCCAGGCCTTTGGAAGCTAAAGTGCAGGCAATGCTGGCCACTGGGCTCCTGTCAGAGCAAACGGCACTTTAGTTTCTGGTTCTCACTATGTCTTTTAATTATTGTCTCCAACGAGCTTGTTTTTATCGCTTTGTATTTTACAGTGGCGTTTCTGAACGCTGCGAATCCTAATTTGGGAGGAAGGTGGGAGAGACATACTTTAAACAAACAAGCAGGCGTCTGGAAGGCGCTGAGGCAGCCTGCTTGAGGCCACATGCTGAGTGGATATCAGGCTGTGACTGATGATGGCATCCAGGGAAACCTCGCTGCTTTCTCCTGGCTTTTGTCCATGCCCCCAAGGAGAGCCTTCTCTTGTGTGAGCAAGGCTTTCCCCATGCCAGGAGTTGGCACCCGATACAGAGCAGAATGTTCCAGAATGCCCTGTGGTTCCTCCCTCAGTGCGGCTTATCTGAGGGGGGACCTGGTGGCTCTGTTTCAACCAGGCATAAATGGAGAAAACTCCGGAAGAATGTGACCTCCTTCCTTCTGAGCAGTGGAGATATTTCCTCCCAAGAGTATCCTTCTTCGGCTCCTGTCCTCTGCTGCAGATAAAGAGAACACTGGGATAAAAACTGGGGGAAATGAGTTTAAACTGAAAGCATGTGCTGATGATTTGGTGATTATAGTGGAAGAGAAGATCCAAAAAATTCTCTCCCTAGAGTTATAGAAAAAATTCAGAAATTTGGGGAAGTGGCAGGATTTAAATTAAATAGTGACCTCCCTGCTTCTGAGCAGTGGAGATATTTCCTCCCAAGAGTATTTTGCTCCTGTCCTCTGCTGCCACCAGTGTGACCTAGTGGTTCGAGGGCTGGACCAGGGTTCAACTCCCCACATGGCAGTGGTGGACTTCGGCTACTGTGAGATGGGTCCTTGGTCTGATCCAGCAGGCCCTTCGTTATGTTCTTAGGTTCCCATGCATGGATGTTTTGAAAGATGCCTTGACAAGGGAGGTTTAAAATAACACGAGTGAGGAAATGGTCAGAAACTCAGAAGAATACAGATCAGTCCAGTGAGATGGGGGTGGAGTTGCATATCTGAAAGCGTGGTACATTTATGGAATAGATTGAACCTGGATTTGCTTTCCTTTAAAAAGAAAAGTCAAATGGCATATTTTGCTTAAAGCAGTCCAGGATCCAGGCTCATTCCTCATGCTTGGCTTTTGATGCTCCTTAATTCTGGAGCTCCCAGCTCAGCCATGATCTTTTATTTACTGCCTTTTAGCACCGTCGCGAGTACAGGCTGGTCTTCAGAGACCGGTTGCGCTCTCTGCGTGTCATTTGTATCAGAGATGCCTGTAAACACCATCTCTGAAGGCGAATTGCAAAAGACCCAGCAGTTATCACAGGGGCGAGGGGGTTCGTGCTGCCAATGCATCCCACTGTGGGTTGCAAATGGCGCCCCATTTTTCACCAGGGCACAGCGGCAAACATTTTGCAAAATTTTGCCTCCTCAGATATTGCTCAGAAGGGATACATTTGTACACAAAACGCCTGGGTTCTGTATGAGTGTCCTGGGGGCGGCCGGCTTGCCAGTTGTCAGTGCTACTGAAGCAATAGAATAACTCCATGCTCTGGTGCCTTGTCTCAGATGTGCCAACCATGGCCAAGGGAAAGGCCTTCTGCACATGCTCAAGCACATTGCCCATTACTCTTCCAGGGCTGTGGCCTTGCTTTCAAAATGGGCTGCCGAGACGCAACTTAAACCAAGCCTTGCTCTCTGCGATCTGGCAAGATGGAAGCTATGTCCTCACAGCAATTTATTCTGTTTCCCTGGCATTTCCTTAACTGTTAATTTCCATAATCTGTCTGACCGATGTTCTGACTCAGTATAAGTCCCCTCCATGTATGGACTGTGTGACTTCAGCAGACCTTCCAAGTGTCCCTATTTTCCAGGGACAGACCCAGTTTACAGAAGCTGTACCAGTTCCTGATTTAATCTTGGAATGTCTCTCTTTTCCTTAGGACGTCCCTATTTTCATCGGAGAAATGTTGGAGGGCATGGAGTTATACGACCCCTGAGACAAGGAAATAAGTAACTATACATCCTTTAGAAGACATCTGAAGGCAGCCCTGAACAGGGAAGTTTTTTAAATGTTTGATGTTTTTATTATGTTTTTATATATGTTGGAAGCCGCCCAGGGTGGCTGGGGCAATCTAGTCAGGTGGGCGTGGTAATACTACTACTGGAATAGGACATCCCTATTTTCATTGGAGAAATATTGGAGGGTATGCTTCAGGATGCAGGTGGAGGCATAGACTGCTCCTTCGTGGGAATTAATCCTAGCACATGGAATGCTGGTATGGCAAGGAAACAGCTAGGCCAGAACTCTTTCCCATGAAAAAGGCTTGTTTTCTATAGGTAGGGGCTAATCTTTGGGAGGGGACGCAGGTGGCGCTGTGGGTTAAAGCCTCAGCGCCTAGGACTTGCCGATCGAAAGGTCGGCGGTTCGAATCCCTGCGGCGGGGTGCGCTCCCGCTGCTCGGTCCCAGCGCCTGCCAACCTAGCAGTTCGAAAGCACCTCCGGGTGCAAGTAGATAAATAGGGACCGCTTACCAGCGGGAAGGTAAACGGCGTTTCCGTGTGCAGCTCTGGCTCGCCAGAGCAGCGATGTCACGCTGGCCACGTGACCCGGAAGTGTCTCCGGACAGCGCTGGCCCCTGGCCTCTTGAGTGAGATGGGCGCACAACCCCAGAGTCTGGCAAGACTGGCCCGTACGGGCAGGGGTACCTTTACCTTTACCTTAATCTTTGGGAGGAGAATTCAGTCTGGCAAGCTTCCATCTAAAGGGGCATAGCCTAGACACCTCCTGGAGAACAGAGCTTTTGTGATTTCCGTGTCTTGGGGTTTCAATATTTTTGCATTTGATGCTGGGAACCCCGTGCAGTGGCACCATACCACACTGAATGCATACAGGACTGAAAGCTGATATTTGCAAAGGAATGACAAAGCATGGTACCTCTGAGCATAAGCAGAGTGGCTTCCTGTCCTTGTGCTGTGAGCTGCAACCAGACTCTGCACAATTTAGAGAAAGCAACTTTCACACTACAGAGCACAAATCTCAAAGTCTTTGGACTCTGGTGCCCATAATTTTAGGAATTAAGGACCCTCCTCCCGTTCCCCCCACCCCCCACAACAATCACAAGGAAAGGGGAAACCGCAAATCCTTCGGGTTTTCCTATCAAAGGAGACAACTCTGCAAAAAGAACAATCGATTGCGCCAGGCGACAATTCTCTCACTCTCTCTTCCCTCTCCGAGTAACAAGGGATAAAGCCTCAGAGTATCAAAGAAGGATTTGCAAACAGGATCCACTTAGAATACGCAAAGGAAATGAAATCCCAGGGAAAGCCTGCGATGCAGAGGATTTCTACAGCTCAGGCTCTTGTCAGCTGAAAATGGAGTGGCACTGAGCAAAAAAAAAAAAAAGGAGTGTGGTTTGGTGGTGTGAGCATTGAACTAGGACATAGGAAACTGTGGTTTGAATGCCCACTGGGCCATATGAAGCTCACTGGGTGAGACTTTGGGCCAGTCACTGTCTCTCAGTCTCACCTACCTCACAGTGTTGTTGTGAGGATTAAAGAGGAAGAGAACTAGGTATACCACCTTCAGTTTCTTAGAGGAGAGGAGGCCTGAGAATGCAGTAAATAAATAAATAAAATCACGGGCCCCCAGGGGCCCCTGTGAGCCTCCCATCTCCCAACGCCAAAAATGTCTGTGCCTAGGAGAAGTCAGGGGCCTGGAATATGTGGATGGGTGGGTTTGGGGGGGGGCGCTGGACACCTGTGCAAAGAAAAGGATGCACCTGCCAGCCCCACACCCAGAACAGACATTTCCAAGGCTGTGCACACATTGTACATTTAAAGCAAGCCCGCTGGAAAATCCCGGGAACTATAGTTTGTTAAGGGCTTGGGAAACAGTAACTCTGTGAAGGGTAAACTACATTTCCCAGGATTCCTGGGAGGAGGGGCATGCACTTTAAATGCATGGTGTGTGCATGGCTCAGATCTGCCATGGGCCACCCATCAGGTCTCAAAGCAGCCTGTTTTGGGAGAGGGTCTCCAACAAGAGAAGGCAGGGGATCAGATTCTGGGGCTCATTCATGGAGTTGCAGAATCAAGGCTGGAGATGCAATCGGTGCCATTCAGAAACCTCCACAATTCTGCTTGGACTTGTGGACCTCCTTTAGCTTGTCTTGATGTAAGTTTTCCTCCTACAGTTTTCGTGGTGCATGCTCTAGTTGTCTCCCGCTTGGACTACTGCAATGTGGGGCTACTTTTGAAGGTGACCTGGAAACTACAACTAATCCAGAATGTGGCTGCCAGACTGGTGACTGGGAGTGGCTGCCGAGACCACATACTGTAACACCGGTCCTGAAAGACCTACATTGGCTCCCAGTATGTTTCCAAGCACAATTCAAAGTGTTGGTGCTGACCTTTAAAGCCTTAAATGGCCTTGGCCCAGTTTAGCGAGCGTCTCCACCCCCATCGTTTTGCCCGGACACTGAGGTCCAGCTCCGAGGGCCTTCTGGTGGTTCCCTCACTGCGAGAAGCGAAGCTACAGGGAACCAGACAGAGGGCCTTCTCGGTAGTGGCACCCACCCTGTGGAACGCCCTCCCATCAGATGCCAAGGAAATAAACAACCACCTGACTTTTAGAAGACATCTGAAGACAGGGAAGTTTTTAATATTTGATGTTTCCTTGTATTTTTAATATTTTGTTGGAAGCTGCTCAGAGTGGCCAGGGAAACCCAGCCAGATGGCAAGGGTATAAATAAAGTATATTATTATTATTATTAATTTCCCCACTAAAACTAACCTCCAGACTCTCCCAACACTGAACGCTTTGCCCACAATTGCTAAATGCCCATTTGACAGGCCTCATGGATGTGTCCCCCTCCTCCAGAAAGGACCAGCCAGTCTCTGCCCAGAGCCTTGATCTGTGAGCCGCTGGGAATCCCATCGAGTGTGAATTAGGATTGTGTTTTGAAGCTTTTAAGGCACTTCATGTTTTCAGGGAAGGGACACTTTGCTTGGTGGAGGTCTATCGAGTGTGAATCTGTCACCAAAGGCTGTGCCAGAGGCTATTGGGGGTGACCCTGACTGTGTACCTGGGATGCCCCTCCGACGAAATCATGCAAGTCTTCATGTGCAAATCCACAAGAGACATTGCAGCAGAAAAACAACAATGGCTGGTCTGTCCAGGGAGATGCAGGAAGCCAGCAAATCCATCTGAACATCACTACCTGGTAGCATCAGCCCGGCTGAGCTTGTACTTGGTTAAATTGGAAATATTAATTTATGTTGTTTTAATTTTGCTTATCATAGAATTGTTCCATTGTTTATCGGTCCTCTTTACATGATTTTGCAATTTTTGTATAAAGTCGACTTGCATCTTGCGCGTTTAACTTGTGCAATTTCAACTTTGTGCGGCTGGCCAGTCGAAATTGCTCAAATTAATTGCACGCATGTCCGAGAGCTTAAAAGCTCTTTCTGCGCTGGGTTTTCCTGGCATAGAAACAGCTTTTAAGCTCTCGGACATGCTTCCTGGGCTCTGGTGAGATGTCGTGGAAAATCAGACGGCCCGTAACATCTCACAAGCGCCTCACAGACCCTAGTAAGCAAGGCAGAGAGCTTAGAATTGTTCTACCTTGCTACTGGGGTGTGTGCAAACTCAGCAACATGAGTTTTGTTTTTTTTTAAAAAGTGTTTTAGATGTGTGACACCAGATGGCACTGTAGAGCGCCATCTTTTGACAATGTGATTTCCCATAATGAGGTTGACAACACTTTTTCCTTAAACGTTTTTTTTTATGCATCTAGATCCAGCCTGTGTCTGTGTGTAGGTTGAGACCCATCCGGTGGGAAGTAAGATCGCTTGTGCAGAGGTGGTTCCAAGGGAGCGTTTTGAATATATGCCTTTTCCCCGTATATGTGCCATCGACCGAAACGTAACCCCAGTGCAGATGTGAGTCAAATGTAATGGTTTTTCTTTCTTTCTTTTTGTTCCTTTCAGAATGAAAACATTCCATGAAGAATGAGCTATAAATACAGCAAACAAACAAACAAACAAACAAACAAACAAAGCATAGATCCATAATTCTCAAACTGTTTGCCAGGGCACACCTTTCAGACAAGAGGAGTAAATGTGTTACATTAATTTAAGCACTTTGTTTTTGTGCCACAGATGGTTTCCTTTAGGAGTGGGAGCAAGAGTGACAATTGGAGAATACACTTGATTCCCTCCACTCTTGTAAAGCCCTCTAGGTTAGTGGTCCTCAGGAGGGAGTTACACAGGTTAACTATGTGCTGCACAAAGAAGGGCTTCATTTTCTCTGTCCTGAATCTTCTAGCGTTTGGCTTCCTGGGATGTCCACAAGTTCTAATGTGAGGAGGGTGGCAAACTTTTCCCTCCCCACTTTCTCCATGCCCTGCATCATTTCCCTCCAAGTCACTTCTTGCTCTCCTTTCCTCCAAACCGAAAAGCCCCAGACGCTGCAACCTGTCTCCATAGGAGAGTCGCTCCACTCCCTGAATAGTTTTGCTTTGCCTTTTCTGCCGAAATATCTTTGCCGCTTCCAGCAGAAGTGGCAGCTTTGTTGGGAACGTTGCCTTCGGCTCCGGCTCCGCTTCCAAATGTGCAATTGTGAGGAGCTCGGGAGAAGAAAAGGAAACCGTCCCCCCTTTTCCAGGCAAGCAGACGACGTGATGATTCCAACCTAAACTTGGCTGGGGCCTCTGTCTAAGCAGCAGGTGGAAGGACGTGGGGTGGCTCTGGCAAAGCCAAGACACAGCCAGCCATCTGCTCCTCGAGGGCTCTTTGGGGTTTGCCGAATGGCATCGGAAACCCCCGTCTGGAAGGAAACCTGTTTTGCTGGAAGCGTCTTTGCGATTTGGGTTTCTTTTGCGAAAGACAGGCAGCCTGGAGACACCTGCCTCCATTGTAGTGGGGCACTCCAGGGCATAGCCCTTGGCACAGATGGGGAACCTGTGGCCCTCCAGATGTTGGGGCCACAGGAAGCAGCCAGGGCCTTGGTCTATCTAGCTCAGTATTGTCTACACTGACTGGCAGTGACTTTCTGGGCTTCGGATACTCTCAGCCCTACCTGGAGATGCTGGGGATTTGAACCTGGGACATTCTGAATGCAAAGCAGATGCGCTGCCACTGAGCTATGAATGCACATGATGAAAACTGGAACAGCTCGGTCGGTAGAGCATGAGACTCTTAATCTCAGGGCCGTGAGTTCGAGCCCTACATTGGGGCAAGAGATTTCTGTATTGCAGGGGGTGGGACTAGATGACCCTGGTGGTCTCTTCCAACTCTACAGTTCTGTGGTTCTATGAAAACTGGAAGCTGCCTTATCCTGAATCAGGCCTTTGGAATAGTATTTGCTGGGAATTGGAATTCTGCTTGGGTCTTGCTTGTGGGCTTCCCAGAAGAGGCATCTGGTTGGCCACTGTGAGAACAGGATCCTAGATTAATGGGTCATTGGCCTGATCCAGTTGCAGGACTCTTTTGATGTCACCCCACCCCCACTTTTTAAAGAAAAGCTCAAATAAACCCTTCCATATGATCATGTGTTTCAGATATATTAGAGCTGCCTCATAATTGTTTTTTTCTGTGTGTTGGGGGGTGTCAAGGAATGCCTGCCCCATGGAAAATGGAGCAAGCTTGATTTCTGCTGCTCCAAAGTTACAAGAAAAGACATTCCGACTAAACATCAGGAAGAACTTTCTGAGGGTAATAATAATAAGAATAATTTTTATTTATACCCTGCCCTCCCCAGCCAAGGCTGGGCTCAGGGCGGCTAACAAGCAATAATAAAAACAAGTTGAATGAATACAACTTAAAAACAAGATTAAAATGCAACATTAAAATATTGAAACAGTAAAATGTTAAAATGCAGCCTCATCACAGGAGGAGAAAGAAAAAAGAAAGAGCTGTTCAGCAGTGGAACAGACTCCCACAAGAGGTGATGGGCTCTCTTTCCTTGGGAGTTTTTTAACAGAGGTTGGATGGCCCTCTTACAGTGATTCTTCAGTAGTGATTCCTGCATTGCAGGGAATTGGACTAGCTGCCCTTTGGGGATACCTTCCAACCCTACAATGCTCTGATAGGCTCAGGTTGTATATGTGTGTAAATAAACCATATGTCATAAAGACACCATGGTCTCTGCTGTGCCTGAAACCCCTGGAACCTCATGCCACTTGGAGATTGGGGTGGCGTGCAACACTGGTGTAAGAAGTGGGATTTGTGTTTCCTTTTGGAAATGAGGCACAGTGGAGACTGTGCCGGCTTTACGATATATGGTTTATTTACACGTATATACAACCTGAGCCTACGATGGAAGGGTTCACAGAATCGACACCCCTAGAGGGCCTTGCTTCTCTCATTGCCGCAGCCTTGGATTCCAGGCAGAAAACATCCATGGCGCTTTCTCTCTCTGCCTTTCCACCCTGCAGCTTTTCCCTTCTAGGTCACATCGCAGCAAACTCTGCTGGGGCCCTTGCCAGAAACAGGAGCTGACAACCGCTGCGTCTTGGTTGCCATGGATTATTTCGCACGGTGGCCAGAGGCTTATGCTATAAAAAAAACCCCAGGAAGCTGTGACAGTGGCAAACGCCTTGGTTGACAACTCTCTCTCCCCGCCCTCTGCAAATCTGGGGTGCCTGGGGGATTACACTCTGATCAAGGCAGGGAGTTTGAGCCAAGAGTGCTCCAGAAAGTGTGTGAAATTCTGGGAATTCACAATAACATGGGCTACCTATGTGAGCCCAAAGTCAGACAGCATGGTGGAAAGACCTGGCTGCACCTTGGGTGTACGACTGGCCATGTTTGTCCAAAAGGACTGGGATGGACATTTCCCCCTCCTTCTGATGGCATAAAGGACAGAAGTTAAGCACCAGGTGTACTCCAACCCTTCTCATGAATTGAGGACTCCACTCGTCTCCTTTAAGGTGCCCTCAGTGATGGACAGAGAGATTGAGGGCAGAATTTGCCTGGGGGGGGGGGAGCAGCAGCAGGAACTGTGGTCTGGAAAGGCAGAGTGAACCATGGCTGATTTCTGCTTGAATCCAGGGCTACAGCTACGAGAGAAGCAAGGCCCTTTTGGGATGTTGATGCTGTGAGCCCATCCTTCGTAGGCTCAGGTTGCATATATGTTTATAAACCATATATCACAAAGCCACTACAGTCTCTGCGATGCCTCATTTCCAAAAGAAAACACAGACCCTGGGGTCAGGAAACCAAGCCCTATGAGGAACTTTATGTGGGAGACATGATAGTGGTCTTCAAATACCTGAACGACGCTCATGCAGGAACTGAGTGGACATTCTCTGTAGCTCCATAACCACCTTCTCTAAGCTGGTGCCCTCTCATAGGCATAGCCAATCAACAAGGGACACTGGGAGTAGTAGTTGAAAACATTTGGAGGGCACCACATTTGGGAAGGTTCCTCAAGCAGGCAGGTCTATAGTGTTTTATAGCTTATAATTGTTCTATTGATGATTTGTTAATTATTTTATATCATTGGTGCTGCATTTCGGATGTTCTATTGTGCCATTTTTGAAGGGACGTGGGTGGCGCTGTGGGTTAAACCACAGAGCCTAAGACTTGCTGATCAGAAGGTCGGCAGTTTGAATCCCCGCAACGGGGTGAGCTCCCGTTGCTCGGTCCCTGCTCCTGCCAACCTAGCAGTTTGAAAGCACGTCAAAGTGCAAGTAGATAAATAGGTATTGCTCTGGCGGGAAGGTAAACGGCGTTTCCGTGCGCTGCTCTGGTTCGCCAGAAGCGGCTTAGTCATGCTGGCCACATGACCCGGAAGCTGTACACCGGCTCCTTCAGCCAATAAAGCAAGATGAGAGCCGCAACCCCAGAGTTGGCCACGACTGGAGCTAATGGTCAGGGGTCCCTTTACCTTTACCTATAGTGCTATTTATTGCTTGTAAACCACTTTGGGATTCATTTGAATTGAAATTGTCATAGAAATACAATAAAACCATCAAATCCCTGGAATCTTGCAGGAGATCAGGGTGGTCTGCAGAAGGAAGCTATTCAGAACCCCGTTGAGAATAGGTTGAAAGGGAAGACGTAGTATTCAGCCCTATCATTTCACCAAGACTTGGGAAAGATTTAGAACTAGAAAGATTTGGGATGTTTTTACGTTTTTCACTGCTTCCGTGCCCTTCCGGTGAGCTTCCAAGCTTTTCCAAGAGGCAGAGCACCCAGCAAAGTGAGAGGAGTCGTTCCCTTGCAGTGCTTCCAGCGGGAGCCAGAGGGTGCCGTGCTTCTCCTCTGCTTGGGAGAAGTGTCTGGGTGAAATTTGCAAACAGTTGTCTAGCAAGGAGCTGGAGGTAGCAATTAAGCCATGAGCCAGATAGAGGGCATGCCTGGGGGTGCGGTGGGGAAGTGGCAGGAGGGACCCGCCTCTCGCACAGATTAGCAGCAAACCTCAGTCAGGGCTCTTCGCTTGAAGGGGGACTGCGGCTTGATAGAACTGCTAGGGATCATTTTCTTCTATGCTTGCGGTGCTAGTTTCTGGGCACTGCTCAGCGAATTCAAGCTGTGCAATTGCATTTGATCTGGTGCTCCTAAGGACATAGGAAGAGCCTGCTGGATCAGGCCAATGACCCGTCTAGTCCAGCTTCCTGCTCTCACAGTAGGAAAGCAGCAAGCAGGATTTGAGCACATGAGCCCTCTCCCATCCTGTGGTTTCCTGTAAGTGCTATTCAGAAGCATTGCTGCCTCTGACTGCAGAGGCAGATCAGAGCCATCCTGGCTAGAAGCCATCAAGAGCCCTCTCTTCCATATTGTTGTTGTTGTTTAGTCATTTAGTTGTGTCCGACTCTTTGTGACCCCATGGACCAGAGAACGCCAGGCACTCCTGTCTTCCACTGCCTCCCGCAGTTTGGTCAAACTCATGCTGGTAGCTTCGAGAACACTGTCCAACCATCTCATCCTCTGCCGTCCCCTTCTCCTTGTGCCCTCCATCTTAGCCTACATCAGGGTCTTTTCCAGGGAGTCTTCTCTTCTCATGAGGTGACCAAAGTATTGGAGCCTCAGCTTCAGGATCTGTCCTTCCAGTGAGCACTCAGGGCTGATTTCCTTCAGAATGGAGAGGTTTGATCTTCTTGCAGTCCATGGGACTCTCAAGAGTCTCCTCCAGCAACATAATTCAAAAGCATCAATTCTTTGGCGATCAGCCTTCTTTATGGTCCAGCTCTCACTTCCATACAACACTACTGGGAAAACCATGGCTTTAACTATATGGACCTTTGTTGGCAAGGTGAGGTCTCTGCTTTCCTCTCTTCCATATATTTGTCCAATTCTATTTTAAAGCCACCCAAGCTGGTGGCCATTGCTGCCTCTTGTGGCAGGGAGTTCCATAAGCGTGTTGGTTTTTTTTGTACAAGTCAAATATTTTTATTATTGTTATTATTTTCCAGTTTGTAGTTCAGCAATCAAGTCTGGATTTCCCTCCCCTGGAATTCTTATATGCACTTTTAGCAAAATTAGTCCGCCTTTGGACAGCATAATGCATGGGGAAAGATCATTTCTGTATTAGCTGAATAATTATATGTATCGCTTAAATAAAAACTTGGCATCTTTTTGGACACACTCTACTCCCTTAATTGAACTATGCACAAGAGATTCTCCCCAATCCCACGGAACTTTTTGCAGAAAGGAGAATGGCAGGGAGATGCACCGGGAAGTGTGGGGCAGCGGTTGCTTGACTTTTCCTGATATGCTACAGCACAGGTTTTCAACCAGTGGGTCAAGACCCAAAGGTGGTTCCTGAAGCCACGGCAAGTGAGCTCCCAGCAAAACTGTTGCCGCTATGTAGGATTCCACCAGTCAAAGGAGCACTATAAAATTCACACAATTCCTCATTGCATGGAGAAAGTGGACAGAGGAAAGTTTTTCTCCCTTTCCCATGAAGCTGAACGTTGGAAGACTCAGGACAGATTTTTAAACATCCTTCTTCATGCAGAACATTTTTAAATTCCTTCCTGTAGGATAATCAGCCTCATATAACCAACATGCTTAAGTCGAATTAATGCATGAAGAGGTTAAGACCATAGAGTAAGCTGTCCTGCCAGGCTTAGCTAGGCCACTCCGCCTCACTCTTTACTTTGCTGCATATTTTGTGATTTAAAATCTCTGCCAGGGCTCTCTGTCTCGTCAAAGAGTATTTGCCCCAAACCTGGATCTAGGCATCCAGGAAATTCTCCTTTTTATTTACCATACCTATTTTCCTTTAACCAAAAAATAATACTTCCTGGTTCCCACAGAAAGCAGGAGACATGTAGTCATCCTTACAAGACGTTATGACAAGCCTTACATGGCAGGGCTGCTGTTAGGATAAAATGAGAGGGAGAGCCCTGGCACTCTGCATGGAACTTATTGGTGCAAATAAATGTGGGATATTATTACAATTAACAAACAAAGTAAAATGGGACTTTTCCAAGGTCACCCGGTGTCCTTCAGAGCTCTTCAGGGATTTGAACTCAGCGCCTCCCTCGTAAACTCTCTCTATCCAATTCAGCACAGTGGTCCTCAGTGTCCAGCATTGATTTTCTGCCCCTTCCCCCTTCCACCAGAGGATTTGATTTACCAGCCTGGGCAGTGACTGGAATTATACTCAATTGGAAGTTTTAAATTCTGCTGTGGGGTTCCAATTCTCCTTCCCTTTCCTGGACATTTATCTTCTGCGGATCCTGGCAATGCCTAAAAGGGTAGCTTGATTATTTTTCTATCCCTCTGATAAACTACCATTTCACACACACACACACACACGCATACACCGTCCCCAGATTCAGTCGTTATTTATGGCTCCTGTTTCGACAAGTCCTGGAGCTGTCCTGAGACCAAAAAGGTAGAGCCAGGGCTCACTGGCGTATTGAGTGAGATCTGTCAGTGGGGCTTCAGATTATAAGGCCGCAGTGGGAATTGCATCGAAGATAAATGACGGAACTTTTATGAAAAGAACAACAATGCAACTAAGGTCAATTTCCAATGCCAGTGGCGTCATACTTGCCTTGCAATAAAAATTATTTAAGCCGTTGCACCAGTCCCCTCCTCTCAGCCCTATTTGCATGTCTAGCAACCAACATCCCTTCAACAGGGAGAAAATCACACAGGTGAGCAGCAGGAACTGTGTGCGTTGAACATGCTATTGTGGTTAGGAGCATCAGGCTGGGGCTGAGAAGACCCAGGCCTGAATCCTCACTCAGCCAGATTGATCCTGCACCAGTCACTATGTCTCAGCCCAGCCAATCTTGCAGGGTCGTTGTGAGGCTAAAAAAGAAAGCTGATATGACTGTCCTCAGGAATTTTTCAATGAGGGTGGAGTGGGGCTAATGCAAAACACTGAAAGTGGCGAGCAGGCTGGTTTCTCACAGAAAAGGAGAAGAATATGGTCAGTGTAGATTTTATCCCCAATCTCAGGTTCTGCATTTGCCAGAAACTTAAATCTAAAGAAATACAAAAGCTGTTTGTCTGAAGATCGTTCAGAGAAGTCATCCCGAGTTCCTTAGATTATTGAAAGGATAAAAAGTTAATAATTTACATCTGGGCATCTTTCAGCACATATAAAAACATGGTAAGATACCAAACATTAAAAGCTGCTCAGCACAGGGCTGGCTTCAGATGTCTTCTAAAAGTTGCATAGTTCTTTATCTCCTTGACATCTGGTGGGAGGGTGTTCTGCAGGGAGGGCACCACTACCGAGAAAGCCCTCTGTTTTCATTGCAGATTCATAGACTCTCTCCTTGTCCCTAAAAACAGTTTCTGAGACCGAACTCATTCCTTGCCAGGGGACATTTCTGCTGAACGCGTCTGTGCCATGCTCTTAACACATAAGAGAGTTTTCACAAGTCCTGACATTTACAGAATTATACTTGGGATGCTTATTGAAATTCCCTGTTCGTAGATTCAGTGTTTGCTTCTCGCTTGCTTGCTACTGAGAAGGGAGCAGGTATCATCTGTCTAGTTCATGGTTCCAAATTTCAGGATAATGAGAGAAATCTGATGAGTCTGATGGCTGGGGCTTTTCCATCCTGGTTGGTTCTCCCACAAAAAAGAATTGTGATAGACTTCCTGAGACGCCTTAGTCTGCTTAGCTGTTTGGGGACACTTCTGAGCCCCAGGGGATTGAAAATCATTTGCATATTGTTGTACAGACCAGAGTGAGGGTGGGGATGTCTTCATTTGATTAGAATTACCTGGTTTATTTCTTCACACCTACAGACACACACCCCGTTCTCTATTTCAGTAAAGATGTCATCTGAGCATGCTCAATGGCTGTCTGAAATGTACACACCTCAGTTCAACCATGGCTCCCATTTTCAAAATGGGCCAGTGGGCCTAGTCCAGAATCCTGTTCTCACAGAGGCCAACCAGATGCCTGAGGGAAACCCACAAGCAGGACCCAAACACAAGATCCCCTCCTGTGGCTTCCAGCAACTGGTATTCATAAGCATCACTGCCTCCAACCATGGAGGCAGAGCACAGTCATTGTGGCTAAAGGTAAAGGTAAAGTGAGCCCTGACCATTAGGACCTGTCGTGATTGACTCTGGGGTTGTGGCGCTCATCTCACGTTATTGACCGAGGGAGCCGGCATACAGCTTCTGGTTCATGTGGCCAGCATGACTAAGCCACTTCTGGCGAACCAGAGCAGCGCACGGAAACGCCGTTTACCTTCCCGCCGTAGTGGTACCTATTTATCTACTTGCACTTTGACGTGCTTTCGAACTGCTATGTTGGCAGGAGCAGGGACCGAGCAACAGGAGCTCACTCTGCCGCGGGGATTTGAACCCCCGACCTTCTGATCGGCAAGTCCTAGGCTCTGTGGTTTAACCCACAGCGCCACCCATTTTGGCTAGTAGCCATCAAAATCCTAATCTTCTTCTAATGCCAACTAAGTTGGTGTCCATCACCGTTCTTGTGGGAAGGAGTTCCACAGTCCGATTATGCGCTATATGAAGACTGAACCCAGGAGCTTCTGGATGCAAAGCAGATGCTCTCCCACTGAATGACCTTCCCTAATCATCTTAGTGGAACATCTGGGGGAATGTTACTCATAGCTCTGCACCCTACAAAACATCACAAGGTGGGGATCCAGTTCTATGGAGGGCCTGTTCTATGGAGCGCCCTTTCCTCTGCCATATATAAAGCATCATCCATCAGTTGCTTCAAACATTTTTAAAGGCATGCATATATTTCTTTGGTCATGCTTTCCCTGACCCATGAGGTTGGACTCTGTTCTTGCCAGTTTTCTGGGTTTTGTTTTTGTTTTTTGCAATGACTATTGTTTCACTATTTTCCTGCAAGCATTTTCCTGCACCACTTAAGAGCTTTTAAAAAAACAAACAAAACAAAAACAGGCGGTTCAGAAATGCTTCTGAAGATTAAAAATAAATAAATGTGCAAAACTGTCAGCGCAGAGGACAGGATCTCTGGATCATTCACACGACACTTACCTGTCAGTGAAAGCCATTTGCACATCAAGATAAATCTGCCTGCAGCTGGATCATAATCACACACACACACACACACACACACACACACTCACACACACACACACACACACACACACACACGTCAATAAGTTTGAATCACTCATCTTTATTTCTCTTTATTTAGAAGATTCCCCATCTTGCACCTCGTTCAGAATAGCTGTGGCCTGGGATGTGATGGATTGAATTGTAATAAAACTGCAATTTATCATCAAACCCAGCAACAACAAAAGAGTTAAGAGCAGAACGGGGAGTCCAAAGAGGTCATGCAGAGCCCTCCCCACAGTGCAGCAATTTAGCAAAAAAACCTGTTATAGTGAAGGATTGAAACCTTAGCAGGAGGCATGAATGAGGCGATAGAATGGACCATACCACTTCAGACAGCAGGTGGGTGATGTCATTTTGTAAAAAGCACCTCCCTGCAATTAATCCTTGCAGATAGAGGGGAGGGGAACAGCACAAGGGAGAAAAGGGTTCTGTTTAGGCCACCAGGCTTTGTTTCATACTTAACAGGGAATTTTTCCACAAGGGAGCATTCAAAACTGCAGTTCTGCCCCCTGTGAAATGATGCAGTCCATGCTGCCACCTGAGGACCCCCCCCCCCCATGGCCATCTCTCAAACTGATGAGTGGGTCAGAAAAGGCCACACTGTCCAGCCAGCCTTGTAAGTCTGATCAAGATCTCTCTCTCTCTCTGAAAGGGAAGCATTCACTTCTGGGAAATTTTCCAGGGGCCACATGCAGGCAGTGAGCAGGGCCAGAAGCAAAAATGGGCAGAGAGAGAAAAAAAGTGAGAACGTTACCTTTGTGCAACAGGGCTATCATTATTATAACATTTATACCCTGCAGTTTATTTTAATATTGTATTTTTAGATTGGTGTCACCCACCCTAAGATCTCAGATGAAGAAATATTAATACTACTGCTAATACAACTAATAAAGATACTATTCAGTACTGGAGCAGTTGTCATTTTTTACCCTGGACTTTAATATCTTTATTCCCTCCCCTTTAAAAGGAAATAATGTGTACTACTGATCTTTCCGCACTGATCTTTTAGTGCGGCAGCATCTATCCCCTGGAACTGTCTGCCTCTTGATATTGGATGGGCACCTCTGCTGTACAGCTTTCAATTTCTGTTAAAAACTCCCCCTCCCCAGCAAGCACATAATAAATCTATTTATTTCCGCCCTACATTTTAATGAATTAATTACATTTACATTCTTAAAGTCTATTTTTATAGCAATTTTAAAGTGAATATTCTACATCATATGTTATATCATATTTTGGCATCAAGCAATATTTACATCTTGTTAAATAAAGTCTGGTGTGTGTGTGGCATTCACAGTCCAAACTGAATGTGCCCCTGGAGATCAAACCTAAGACCTTATAACGTCAGTCCATCTGCCTCAGTGTTGTCTACATGGACTGGCAACAGCTCCGGGATTTCAGGCAGGGGATGCTCCCAGCCCTACCTGGAGGTGCTGCCTGGATTGACCTGGGGACCTTCTGCATGCAAAGCAGTTGCTCTGCCCGTCAAGCTTAGGCCCCATCCCCTGAGAAATAATGCAAAGATTCTAGTCCTCATTGCTCTGCATAATGGGATGAAATAAATGGGAAGGTAGGAAAAGGTGCTGAGTCAGACCTTTGTTAGCATTGTTTACTCTCTTACAAGGGACGCGGATGGCGCTATGGGTTAAACCACAGAGCCTTGGACTTGCCGAACAGAAGGTCGGCGGTTCGAATCCCCACGACGGGGTGAGCTCCTGTTGCTCAGTCCCTGCTCCTGCCGACCTAGCAGTTCGAAAGTACGTCAAAAGTGCAAGTAGATAAATAGGTACCGCTCCGGCGGGAAGGTAAACGGCGTTTCCATGTGCTGTTCTGGTTTGCCAGAAGCGGCTTAGTCATGCTGGCCACATGACCCAGAAGCTGTACGCCGGCTCCCTCAGCCAATAAAGAGAGATGAGCGCCGCAACCCCAGAGTCGTCCGTGACTGGACCTAATGGTCAAGGGTCCCTTTACCTTTACCCTCTCACACTGACTAGACACTGAGCTTTAGCTTGGTTGGTAGAGAGTGAGACTTACTCTCTGGGTCATGGGTTCGAGTCTCGCGTTGAGCAAAAGATTCCTGCATTGCAGGGGGTTGGACTAGATGACCCTCAGGGTCCCTTCCAACTCTACAGTTCTATGATTCTATGGTTGCAGCTCTCCCGGGTTCCAGCTGCTTCCCCCTGGTCTCCCTCCTCCAACACTCTAGCCACTATGCCAGGGTTCAGCAAACGTTTTCAGCAGGGGGCCGGTCCACTGTCCTTCAGACCTTGTGGGGGGCCGGACTATGTTTTGAAAAAAATAAATGAACGAATTCCTATTCCCCACAAATAGCCCAGATATGCATTTTAAATAAAAGCACACATTCTACTCGTGTAAAAACACGCTGATTCCGATTTAGAAGGCGATTGGGCCGGATCCGGCCCCCGGCCTTAGTTTGCCAACCCATGCACTACGCCATGCTGGCGCGATCTACTCTGACTGGCAGAGGCTTGCCATGGTTTTGGACAGGGCACCCTACCCAGAGATGCTGCCAGGGGCTTTCTGCGTGCCAAGCAGGTGTTCCTTACCTTTGAGTTACCGCCCTTTCCCATTAAGACCCAGAGCATTAACGCCTCCAGCCCCGAACACGGGCCGGCAGCTGCTCCCCCGGCTTTCCGAGACAGGGGTGTTTTCTGGATCCCTGCCTGGAGACGCCGGGGATTGCAAGCGGGTCCTTCTGCATTCAAAGCACGCGCGCCTTGCCACCGAGCGCAAACCCTCCCCCGGAGACCGTATACACAGCCTTATACCTCCCCCCCCCGCTCCGAAATGTGTACGCGAGTGTGCAAACGCATCC
This sequence comes from Podarcis gaigeae, assembly GCF_964106915.1. Classification (NCBI taxonomy): domain Eukaryota; kingdom Metazoa; phylum Chordata; class Lepidosauria; order Squamata; family Lacertidae; genus Podarcis; species Podarcis gaigeae. Next base: position 31,185,017 of record NC_139692.1, read on the forward strand.
TGACCCTGGAATGAGGGGGGGGCGTGCACACGGCGGCAGAAACTCTGGGGAAAACACGTGATGGGAGGAAAAGCGGGGGCCCGGAGGAGGAGGAGGAGGGGGTGGGCGGCTGGCGGGGGGCGGAGGGAGTTTCTCCGGCGCTCGCCGTTCCCGGCAGAGAGCTCAGATCGGCGCAGCCTCGCCGCGGAGGAGGACCCGGGAGGCGAGGCAGGAGCCAGCCGGAGCGGCGCTTCTCCCCGGGCTCGGCTAGGCGCTCGCCCGGGCCGGCTCCTGCCTCGGACGCCCCTTCGCAGGCCGGGCCTTCGGATAGCCTCCTCGGACGCCCCGGCGGAGAAGCAGGAGCGCTTTGGATTATAGCAGCGCCACCCCCCAAATCGCCCCAACACTTTTTGGTGTGGCGGGGCTCTCTTGTTTTCTATCCTCTCTACTTTTTTCTCTGCCCCCCATTTTTAATTGGGGGGATTTGATTTTTTCCTATTGGGGGCTTTGCCATTTTTATTTGGGGGGGCTCTAAGATTTTTTTTAAAAGGGGCTTTGCATCAAGACTTCGTCGGCTGCCCTGTTCTCTCCCCACATCCATCCGTTTGTATTCCCCCCCCCCCCGCCCAGATTCCCCTCCTGCCATTATTACTGCCTAACACCCCCCAATCGCCTCCCCCGATTCTTTCGAACCAATTTCGCCAGGGTTTGCACGTGGGATTCGCTCCCCCTCCCTCTCGCCCCAAGCTTCTTGATATATATATATATTGGTGGGGGTAGACAAAAAGGGGGGACCCTCCCCCCCTTGGGTGGAAATCTGGGGTGGCTCGAGGAAGGAGCAGGTGGGACCCCCCTCCTTGGCCCATCTCCCTCTGGACCCCCCACCTTTGTCTCCGGGGTGGCCCCGCCCCTTACCTCGCCCCCCCCTCCCCACGTCTCGGCTTGGGCTCGTCTTTCCGTTCGCACGTGCTTGGATTTCGCTTCTGCCCGCTCCACGCCTCGACCCGGATTCCGCCATGGCCGCCTCGGCGGGGAGGGCTCGCTCCGGACCCGCCGCCCTTTTCTGCTGCATCGGGGCTCTGATCAGCCATGGTGAGTTTCCCCCCTATGCCGGATGCGGAGGGAGGACGGGGCGGGTTTCGTCCCTTGGCTCCGGAGCATGCTTTTTGGAAACCAGAAACAATTTGGAAAGACAAGAGTGTCTCTGGGCCTGTGCAGAGAGCACCCCGGCCCAACTTGGATTGCATTTGGGGGGGGGGGCTAGGCGCTAGCAGACAAGCGAGCTGTTCTTTCGTGGTCCGGAAATGTAGGAGAAAGGTGTGTGTGTGGGGGGGGTGTATATACCTCGGGGTATGTGCAGAGTGCGTTTTGGAGCCAGCCCAACAAGCATCCGTGGAACACCCCCCCCCCCTTGAGCAGACCAAGTGTCGTGTTGGTTGTTGTCTGGGGAAACAGAGAAATATTTCGATTTCCCTTGGGCATCTGAGCATTTGCAGAGTGTATTTCGATTACCGCTGTCTGCAGAAATGTGAAGCTGATGAATGGACTTCTTGGGTCGGTGTAGCTGCTAGACTGGACGTGAGTCTCTCTGATAGGAGTGGGGTGGCGTCCATGAACCCCTAATTCAGGCTTTTGTCTCCCTCTCTCCTCCCTCCCTCTCATTGAAGCTGGAACTCCAGACTTGTTCTGAAGGAGGGGAGCTCAGATCTGGGACACAACGACACAACTTCAAAAAGGCGGCTCTGAAAACATGTGGAGTGGTTTGAGGCTAACAAGGAAAGGAGCACGGGGCATGTACAGAGTGCCTTCCTCTCCTCTCATCAAGGTTGAGAGCAAGCCGAGGCCTATATCAACCCCTTGATTTTAATGTTGGGTCTCAGCCTCGTCCCATGAAGCGGAGCCTCTGAGCATAAGCAGAGGGCTTTCCCTCACTCCAACCATCCTGCTGTCAAAATTAACTCTTGACTGGCTGGCTTCTTAGCAGGTGTGGAAAAACCCCAAAGGTTTCTTTGGTTTGTGCCTAGCAGATGCCCCTTTTGAAGCACTTCACCCATGGGGGGGGGGGCCCACAAACAGTAACACAGCTCTCCCCTTGTTGCTGGTCCCTGGAGCAGCTTTTCTTTACAGGTAGACTACTTCTGGACCTGAAGGTTCTGCATACCTTCTTTATCAACCCCCTCCCTTCCTTCTTTGCAGCAGGGGCTATTTCATTCTTGGGAGTGGGATGCTCCCTGATCATTAGGAGAAAGTGGGGCTTGCCTCTTAGTCTTCCCTGACACAACTTTTGCTATCACGCCCTGTCTCAATGGAAGAGGTTTGTGAATATGTGCATTTTTAAAATAATAATAAAAAAGCTTAATATAATGGCAGGCTATCTGCCCCTCTGATTAGAAGAGGGAAGGGAAGAATGTCAGTGCTGAGGGGGGGGGGAGACCATGTAGACATGGCTGAATCTGAGATCACACCCTCCCGCTCAAAGATTAATGGCTGTGAAACAAGCTTCCTCCCCTGGCTTCTCTGTGATAATTGCTGGAGTGGTTCTGAACCTCCTCCTGACTTCCTGCGGTACCAAAAAGACCCCCCTCCCTATTTAAACAGCCCCTTGATGGTGTGGCAGGGTCCTCAACATGGTTCATTGGCAGAGAAGTTCCAAGCAGATAGGTCCAGGGGTTCAGCTATCTGGAATCCCTGCCCAGGACGCTTGTGTGTGGAGGCTCGCTGAGGACAAGGCACTCTGCACATGCCTAGAGGCCGTGTTGTGTTGTGGGGTTTTAAGCCCTTTCAGGGGAAGGAATCGATACATGGCGGTGTGTCATTCGGAGTGTACACTGGCATCTGGCTTCTTGAGCTTAGACTGGCACCTTCTCTTACCCACTTCCTTTGTGTTTCCCCTCTTTCCACCCCTAAAGTGCTCAAGCTGCCCCTACCCTCGCGCCAACCCTGTGAGGTAGGCTGAGGACAGCAACCGTGCGCTCCTGGTAGGGATTTCAACCAGGATCTGCCCAGGCCTTCTCTGACACTCTAAGCACTACTCCACCCTGGGCTTGAATGCGTTTACACTGAGACCCCAGCTTCATTTGTGTGTGTGTGTGGTTTTTTTTTTGGTTTTTTTTTGGTGGGGGCACAACGACCACAGAGAGTTTGTGGGTGTCTCTTGCAACCTTGCACCTGAATCACCCCTTCCCTCTAGAACTGCAAAACGGCTAGTAGCCGCTAGGGATTTTGGCACTATCTTTCTGCCCAGGGAGTGGATTCCCTGATCTGTCTGCAGTGGACCACGGACAATGCTATGTATTCAACACCTCCCTCACTTTTCCTTTTTGCAAACTGGCTTTTTGGGGGTTCACTGTGCTAGGTGTGTGTGTGTCAGTCAGAGGCAGGTTGGATTGCATGAGAAACACTTTTTTCTCTGTGGTGCTTATAATACCGGGTGCAATTCAGGACCTGTGTATGGCGCAAAGAAAAACAGAAATATTGCTGTGTGTTTCTGGCAGATCTGGGGCAGGTGCACGGCACCCCATTTCCTCCCCCCGCAATTGGTTTTTGTGTGTGTGCAAAGGGCTCTCTGGAAGGCACAACGTCAGGGTGGTGGTGGTGGTGTTCGTGGCGGGTGGTACGCGTGTGGGACTTCTTGGAAGCAATGATCCCCCCCCCAACACAAACACATGAATACATTTCCTGTCGTGTAACAGTGGCTCTCTATACAAATCTTTGCACCTCTCCGTTGGGAAAGTCTGATCTTGTACACAGCAATCGAGAAAGACGAGACTGCCTGCCTTCTTTTTTACTCATCCTTTTTGCAGGAAAGAAGGGAAGGAAGGTGGGGAGAGGGCTTTACTCCTGGGGGGGCACGCGTGCTGGTGAAGTTGTCAGTGGGGCTGAGCTTCCATCTCCCCTCCTCCCCGACCTGTGCATTTCAAGGGAATCTGGATTTATCACAGGTCTGGGGAGAAACTGCTCATCAGTCAAACACGTCGCTTTGCCAGAAGAGGCTGGCGATGGGTTACATCCAGCCAGAGGAATGAGCGAACTGATTTGGTCTCTCATTTGCCCATTTCTCTAACGTTGGAGAGGACCCGGTGTTTTGTCCCTGCAGACCCGAACCGAAACTGTGCCCCAGTCTTGGTGGGGGTGACAACTTTCCCCTTTTTGCTCCTGTTTGCTTTCCGCCTTCCAGTTTTTCTCCTGTTCCCGCATCACCCCTCCTGTTCAAGCCCTGTGGTGTGTTTCCTATGTGCGTACAGTTAGCTATTCCAGCAGCTGCCTCTTCTCCTTGCACTGTGGAAGGGTGTGTGTTTGTGTGTGAGAGTGGGGGGGGGGGGGGAATCAGCATGCTGCCCCCTTTCCTCCCTCTCCCCCCACACCCAGCCAAACCCCAGGAATGGGAACGGAGCCCCGAGCGACAGCAATCTATGGCATCGCATTATAAAAACGATTAATAATATATCACGGCGCAGCGTTCAAAAGCTCTGGGTCGGAGCGCGGGGCTTTACTGCCTGCGTCGCTTTCTACGCGCTTAAGTTTACAAGTAGGCTGGGAGCTCATTGGTGGGGGCCTCCTTCCCCCCTCCCTGGGCGAGCAGATGGCAGATGAGTCTGGGGATGATGGTGGGGACAGGAGCTGGCTGCAAATTGCAGCGGACTCTCCTTCTTGGCCGCGGTGATGTGTGTTCATTGGAGAGGGTTGCTATATTTAATGTTTTCGAGCTGTGATTGCTTGAGGTCGAAAGCGGTGTGTATGTGTGCTTGGGGACCCACCCCACAAATAAATGCTCCCGCTCGTCTTCTCTCGCCTTGTATGCTTTCATATGAATCATCCATATCTTCCCCCCACCCCCCCACTCCGAATCTCAGCCCTTGAAAATTGAGAGCGCTGAAAAGGAAGGCTGTTTTCTAAGCTGCAACTGGTCCTTGGTGGTGGTCACTGGATCAGGCCAAGGGACAGCAGTTCTGGCAGCAGTGAACCACATGCCTCTTCTGTGAAACCAGCAAGCAGGATTCAAGCACAAGAGCCCTCTTGCCTACTGTGGTTTCCGATCCTCTTTTAAAGCCATCCAAGTTGGTGGCTGTCACTGCCTCCTGTGGGAGGGAGTTCCATAGTTTAGCCATGTGCTGCATGAAAAAATGGTTAACTGACGGGTGGAATCTGCCAGCCCAAGAATGTGAGGATGGCCGAAAGAACAGACAGCTTTGAAAAAGATGAGTTTGACAAATTCGTGGAGGACCAACCCAGCCACAGCAATTGGCCAGGATGTGACTCCTTATCCAGTGACTGTGGAGGCTCAATGGAACCCCCTTGTCCAGATGCAGTATACCAGATATTTGTGGGGACAAACAAGGCGGCCAAGAAGAGTCCTTTGGCATGAAACCTGCTGGAATGCCAAAGAGGGTTTCAGTTTGGTCCACTGGAGTAGCTATATAAAGGTAAAGGTAAAGGTAAAGGTACCCCTGCCCGTACGGGCCAGTCTTGACAGACTCTGGGGTTGTGCGCCCATCTCACTTAAGAGGCCAGGGGCCAGCGCTGTCCGGAGACACTTCCGGGTCACGTGGCCAGCGTGACATTGCTGCTCTGGCGAGCCAGAGCCGCACACGGAAACGCCGTTTACCTTCCCGCTGGTAAGCGGTCCCTATTTATCTACTTGCACCCGGAGGTGCTTTCGAACTGCTAGGTTGGCAGGCGCTGGGACCGAGCAGCGGGAGCGCACCCCGCCGCAGGGATTCGAACCGCCGACCTTTCGATCGGCAAGTCCTAGGCGCTGAGGCTTTAACCCACAGCGCCACCTGCGTCCCTGGAGTAGCTATATACAGGTGGGGAACTTGCAGATGTGTTCCGGGCCCCCTGTGAACCAGCTGCCAGTGGCGGACTTTGGGCTTTAAAGTTTCAGCGGCGCCCTGTGTACTGCCAAAATTCAGCACTCCACCGCCTTTTGCCTTCCATAGTTCAGTGTTGTCGTGGTACCTCCTGCGATGCCCTCTCGGCTTGGTGCCCAGTGAACTGGTTGCACTCCTCTAAATCTGCCTCTGCAGCCGCACCCTCCTCGTTTGCTTCCTGTTCCAGACTTTCAGCGGCTATGTGTTGCAGAAGAATCAGCAGCAGAATCCTAAGACCCAGGTGGGGAACCTGAAGCCAAGGGGCCAAATGGACCCCAGCCGCACACCCTCTTCCCAGCCATGCCTCTCACTGGCCCCAGTGTTTTTGCTTGGCTGGACTGTGTCCTCGAACTCTTGACAACGCCTCTCACTTGTCTGGCTGGAGGATCAAGAGCGGTGTGTAGAAACTCGCTTGGGTAACATCTGGATTTGTTGCTGCTCCCCTTTCCCTTCCCTGGCCATGCTCACCGCTGGCATTTGGCCTTCTCAGAAGGGAATGTAGCCCTTCTTGGACCCACAGAAGATCCCCAGCCCTGCTGTACATCCTCGAACGTTGACCCTTTAATTACGGCACCAGATTTTGCAGACTCTCGTCCACTTCATCAGATGAAAGGACCAGCATCTTGTGTCTGATGATGCAGATGGTCGTCCACATTAGCAATTATATTAGCTTTAAGGTAAAGGTAAAGGTACCCCTGCCCGTAGGGGCCAGTCTTGACAGACTCTGGGGTTGTGCGCCCATCTCACTCAAGAGGCCAGGGGCCAGCGCTGTCCGGAGACACTTCCGGGTCACGTGGCCAGCGTGACATCGCTGCTCTGGCGAGCCAGAGCCGCACACGGAAACGCCGTTTACCTTCCCGCTGGTAAGCGGTCCCTATTTATCTACTTGCACCCGGAGGTGCTTTCGAACTGCTAGGTTGGCAGGCGCTGGGACCGAGCAGCGGGAGTGCACCACGCCGCAGGGATTTGAACCACCGACCTTTCAATCGGCAAGTCCTAGGTGCTGAGGCTTTAACCCACAGCGCCACCTGCGTCCCATATTAGCTTTAGTGAAGCACATATATTCTCTCTCTCTCTCTCTCTCTCTCTCTCTCTCTCTCTCTCTCTCCCCTTGATGGGAGGCCTCAGTTTTGGGACCAAAATAGCAATTTCGAGTATTATATTAATATCCAGTACAAATTTGTGGCTCGTGGCATGGCAACCATCTTGTAAATGACAGGGAACGGGATATATATAGAGTACAGCACCACTCTGTTCTCCTGCCTGGAGCGCTGTGTCCAGTTCGGGGCACCTCAGTTTAAGAAGGATGTCGACAAGCTGGATGGTGTGCAGAGGAGGGCGAGCGAGATGATGAAAGGGCTTGAGAACCAAGCCTTATGAGGAATGATTGATGCAGTTGGCTGTGTTTAGCCCAGATAAGAGAAGATGGAGAGGTGACGTGGTAGCCAACGACCTGAAGGGCTGTCCCGTGGAAGATGGAACAAACTTGTTTTCTGCTGTTCCAAATGACAAGAAAGGAGATTCTGACTAAGCATTAGAAGGTGCTTTCTGGCAGTAAGAGCTGTTTGACAGTGGCACAGATTACCTGGGAAGATGGACTCTCCTTTACTGGAGGTTTTTCAACAGAGGTTGGATGGATAGCTCAGTTGGTTAGAGCGTGGTGCTGATAATGTGGTTGCAGGTTCAATCCCCATATAGGACAGCTGCATGTTCCTGCATTGCAGGGGGTTGGACTAGATGATCCTCAGGGTCCCTTCCAGCTCTTTGATTCCATGAAATGATCAAGGGGATGGATCACCTGCCAGCGATACCTTAGCTGTGATTCCTGCATGGTGGCGGCGGCGGGGTTGGGCTAGATTCTGTGATTCTATATCTGTGAACGAAGGACCTAGAATTTAGTGGCAAGAGGCATAACCAGCTTCTCTTGTGAACCAGTTCAAGCTGTTTTGGAGTAACTTTCATGGGGGGGAGAGCCTGTACTCCCCACCCTCTTCATTGCTGGAGGGCTTTCTTTTCCCAAGGGGTATGGGGGGCTGGTGGGGTGGGGGCTTGAAGGAGAGAGAGAGAGAGAGGAGACTTGCCTCAGATTCCTGGAAACAATTTTCTCCTCTCGTATGCATCTCCAAAGAATTTGCCTTGGGGCTTAAGCTGAATCACTGCAACATCCTGTTTACACATTCCTTTAGGCCGGGTTGACAACCTGTGAACCTGCTCCCATTTGTCAGGATTCAGAAAGGGGCTGGTAGGGAGCAGGGGTGAACTCAGATAAAATGAAGCTATAATCCTCCCCCCCCCCCAGTCCAAACTCTTGCAGATGTGGCCTTCCCTTGAGGCAAAAATAAAATAAAATGAGAAGCTGGGTTAAGTGCAGAAAAACATAAGAAGAGCCTGCTGGATCAGGCCAGTGGCCCATACTGTCCAACATCCTGTTCTCACTGGGGCTTCTTTCTACCCCCCCCCCCAAGCAGGACCCCAACACAAGAGCATTCTCCCCTCCTGTGGTTTCCAGCAACTAGTATTCAGAAGCATTGCTGCCTCCCACTGTGGAAGCCCAGCCAAGCCATCATGACTTGTTGTTTAGTCGTTTAGTCGTGTCCGACTCTTCGTGACCCCATGGACCAGAGCACACCAGGCACTCCTGTCTTCCACTGCCTCCCACAGTTTGGTCAAACTCATGCTGGTAGCTTCGAGAACACTATTCAACCATCTCGTCCTCTGTCGTCCCCTTCTCCTTGTGCCCTCAATCTTCCCAACATCAGGGTCTTCTCCAGGGAGTCTTCTCTTCTCATGAGGTGGCCAAAGTATTGGAGTCTCAGCTTCAGGATCTGTCCTTCCAGTGAGCACTCAGGGCTGATTTCCTGAAGAATGGATAGGTTTGTGTCAACCTATGGCATGAATGATAAAGATGAAGTCATCCATGGAAATGGGCATACTGCGGGTCTAAGAGGGAAGGTAACGTGATATTGGTTGCTGTTTAGGTGCAGAAATGGGTTTCCATGGGGTTTAAACAGATAAAGCAATTGACCTCCAGACGCCCAGACTCTACCCTTAACCTCTATGCTGACTTCCCTAGCCATTAAAATTTCCACTGTTTTTTAGAACTCACTGCTGCTGCAATGGCTGCAAGGGTACAGAAATAAGCAAACAAACCTCTAAGAGGGTATGGGAAGGTTTTGGTCCCTACAGCAGGGATGGTGAAACACCCGCAGCCCTCCAGATGTTTTTGGCATCCAACTCCCATCATCCCTGGACCATTGGGTATGTCGGCTGGGGACAGATGGGAGTTGGAGTCCCACAATATTCGGAAGCGCACAGATCTTTCCCATACAAGTGCTAGAGTGAAGTTGCTTCCAAAGTGAGCTAGGAGATTTCCAGTTGACATTGTCCTTCACTCTATGGAACCTCAGAACTTAAGAAGGGTCCTGCTGGATCAGGCCAGTGGCCCATCTAGTCCAGCACCCCATTCTCACAGTGGGAAACCTCCAAGCAGGATTTGTGCAGAGGAGCTCTTGCCCTCCTGTGGTTCCCAGCAACCTGCTTCTGAGATATTTTGGGTTTCTGACTGACAGCTTGATGGCCTGTGTGAAATTTGTCTCAGAGTGCTTTTTTGGGCTCCATCCTGTTAGCGGTGCACCTTTGCGAAAGGCGAAGGCTCAGGTCTTCAAATGCATTTGTAGCAGGTTCTTAAAATCAATTGATGGCCCTCCAGGAAAAATAGAGTTGTAAGTGCAACCCCTGCCAGCTTCCCCGTGTTGCGTGTCATCAGCGATCAGATGCGCTTGATCTGAAGTCTGTTCCTCATCTTTCAAAGAGTCGTCCACATTTGGAAATGGCTTTCTTTCACTCCCCTAACCTGGCACCCTTTGGGTGTTGTAGGGCTGCGAGTTCGAGTCTGGCAGCAGCATCTGGAGGAAGGTCACAGACTCCTCCTTCCCTGCCTTAGTTGTTGTTGAGTAGAGCATGAGAATCTCAGAGTCCTGGGTTCGAGCCCCACCTTGGGCAAAAGATTCCTGCATTGCAAGGGGTTGAGCTAGATGACCCTCGTGGTCCCTTCCGACTCTACAAGTCTATGATTCCCATCTGAGTTCCCTGTCTCCCCTCCCATCTATGGTGAAGCTGATAAAGGTTGTTGTCGTTATATGTATTTATATCCTGCCATTGTCCCAACTTGGGATTCAAGGCGGCTTGCATCATTATGAAATGCCAAGTAATAGAAACACAAACTAGTTTAAAATGTTCTTGCATTCAGGGAGGAGAGGGTTGTTGATGGCTGCTGGCCAGAGTTAGAAACTCAGATATACAGAATAAGCTAATTTCCAAATGCCGCCTTAAACCTCCGTTACGGTCATCGCCACAGTATGTCTAGGTGCCATTCATCAAGATGATTATCATTTTCATTTCTATATCGCTTTATATTTCAAAGGAAAAAAATCACAAAGTGGTTGACGACACATTGAAACATCCAAGCCATCCAGAATAAAAGGAATTTACGTTTCAAGGAAAATATTTCAGATCCTTCTCTAAGGGACATTTGGCTTCACCCATATTTATTTGCCTACTTAGTTTATAGAGCTGCCGCGTAGCAGAGGTACTCTAGGAAGCCAGTGTGGTGTGGTGGTGAGAGTATCAGACTAAGACGTGGGAGATCAGGGTTCAAATCCCCACTCAGCCATGAAGCTCAATGGGTGACCTTGGAGTCACTCACAGCCTCTGAACTTCCCTCACAAGGTCGTTGTTGGGATTAACTGAGGAGGGGGTGAACCATGTACTCCTTGGAAGAAAAAAGTGGGCTATAGATGCAATAAATAAGCTCTTCTGCTTACCTGGTTAAGAACGCTGACATGTTAATCTCTTTCAGTTTCACCGGAGGGCAGAGATGGCGGAAGGGGATGGAAATTATGGTGCGGGGTGTGTGTGTGTGTGTGTGTGTGTGTGTGGAGCAAGAGGAGGAAGATAATGCAGAGAGTTGAGGGGGTGCCGGAAGGAGTATTCACACCCCCATAATATTGCCAGCTGTGTCATGGTGGGGAGGGGGGAGTTGTACCTGAATTTAGCTGTGCTGGCTGGTATCTGGGCAGGTGAGGAAATATCCCATTTTGTGCCACCTGGAGAGGGAGCTTGGTGATCTTTAACGAAGCAAAATCAAAACCTATAAACAGCGACAATGGACGTTAACTGAATGGGTGAAGGCTCCTGAATGCTCATTAAAGCGTATTAAAATATACATGTGTCTTGGGCCCAAGGAAGGACATGATAGCTGGTCATAAAATTCTGAACGGCTTTGCTCTTGCTTCCGCAGTCGGCTGCAGTGATGCCTCTGAATGCTGGTTGCTGGAAGCCGCAGGAGGAGAGAGCGCTCTTGGGCCCCAATCCTGCTTTTGGGCTTCCCGGGGGGGCATCTGATTGGTCTCTGTCAGAGCAGGGTGCTGGACTAGATGGGCCTTTGGTCTGACCCAGCAGGCTCTTAAGTTCTTATGAATCATATGGAAAGTGGGACTCCCCCCCTCGCCCCGTTCCTCATAATACTAAAACTTGAGGGGAAGCTGATGAAATGTGGGCCTTATGTTCAGAACTCACAGAAAGGGAGGGAGTACTAGGTACTCCCTCACACCATACAAAGGCAAACTTATGGAACTCACTGCCACAAGACGTGGTGGTGGACGCTAGTTAAGTTTGTGTCCTTCTGCACCCGGTTTTGAATGGAGTGGTGGGATCCTGGAATGTACCGCTTCAGATGGCAGGGATTTGGGTGCATTTGTATTGCATAAACATATGAAACATAGAGGCCTTGTAGTTTGAAGACACACTGCAGGTCATCTAATGCAGCCCTCCTAGTCAATGCAAGATGCAACTCCAGCAAACGGCCGTCAAGTCCTTGCTCCTGCGGAGGAAATCCTGCAGCCTCTCAGGGCATCCCGTGTCACGGTCAAACAGTGTTTGCTGTTAGGACATTTCTCCCAACGCTCTGCCCATATTCGCTTCTGTTCCCTCTGCTCTGACCGGGAGCAAGCCTGCTGTTGCACATATGCTGCAGAATAGCCCTTCGGATAAGAGCCACATGAGAAACAAAGGGAGCTCAAAAACCAAAACACAGTTCCTTTTGGTGGAGCCTCCACAGTCAAGGAGAGTATAGCCGCGAGGAGCGGACAAGAAGGCAAAACGAGGACACCTTTGTGCCTCGATTTGCCGCTGCATCTTTATAGAGACACAGGCTGGGCATTGCTGGAGGCCAAAATGGTGGGTAAATCTAGCCTTGTAGTAGCTGGTAGAAACAACAACCCTCCCTTCTCGTCTCTTCCCTTCCTTCTCCTCCTCTCTCCATCCCTCCCTCCCTACTGCGTAGGTGAGAATATGGCACTCGCTGGCTGCTGGGGAAATGGACTGGGGAAATGGACTGGGGAAATGCCATCTTTATCAAGCGGGAGCATCATAAAGCACAGGCGTCTTGCCAGCTCCCGCTCTCCTCTGATGAGATCGCCAGGGCCATATATCACCTCCCCCTCCCAGAGAGCGTGACGCTAAAATATTCCAGATGCCCACTTTTATTTCCTGTCAGCCCTGCAGCTCTTTCTGCACCTGGGGGGCTGGGAAAAGGAGGGAGGAGAAGCCAGGAAGAGGAACAGATATAGAACATGGGGAGAGGTAATTGCTGGGATGTTATTTGTTGGAGCAATCGGTCAGGAAAATTGTGTTGTTTCCCACCCCCCCCCCCAGCCTGCTGCCTTTTGCTAGTTTCCACCCCCCCCCCACCACCGCAGGCCGTATGCATGCTGGGAACCGGGCCTGATTTCAGCCTCAGAGAAAACCAGCATCTGTTTGAGAAGGCCAGTAGATGGGGGTGTGTATTAAATTTGGTGGCCAGATGATGGTCTCTGCATTTCCTCTCCCTCCCCCCCCACGCCTCTTCCTATGTTGTCACTAATGAAGAAGAAGAAGAGTTTGGATTTGATATCCCGCCTTTCACTCCCCTTCAGGAGTTTCAAAGCGGCTAACAATCTCCTTTCCCTCCCCCCCCCCAACAAACACTCTGTGAGGTGAGTGGGGTTGAGAGACTTCAGAGAAGTGTGACTGGCCCAAGGTCACCCAGCAGCTGCATGTGGAGGAGCGGAGAAGCGAACCCGGTTCCCCAGATTACGAGACTACCGCTCTTAACCACTACACCATACTGGCTCATCCGCAGAGGATATTCTTCTGGGTTTTTTTGGGAGGGTCAGTCTGGATGGTGCCCTGAGCCCCCTCCAATCCTTGGGGCCCTGTACCCGGTGAGGGTTAGACTGTGATAGAGGATTCTGTCACTGAAATCTTCAGGCAAGTTTCTTTGTAAGATGGCAGCTGGCCACTTCGGTGTCCTCCTTAGCATCACAACAGAATGAGCTCATCTGCAAGATTTGCACCTAAGTGTTGGTGCCCCTCAGGCTAAGGAGGCCGTTTCCTTTCACCCTCCTCACCTAGCTGCTAGGTAGGAGACCAAGTGTTGGCATGGGGTGTGTGAACTGAGCTCGAAACAATCTGGAAGCCAGAGAGACACAGACCTGCTTGCTCTGTCCTGGATCTAAAACGGTGACTAATGGAAAAACAAGATCTGTTAGGGTGCTGATGTTGCGAGCCCCTCCATCTTTTGCTGATGTTGTACTTCTTCTTCTTCTTCTTCTTCTTCTTCTTCTTCTTCTTCTTCTTCTTCTTCTTCCACATGCAGGATGTTTAGACATGCAAGAGTTTAGAAGCTGCATGTAGGATGAAGAAGTGTGCATGCACACGAAAGCTCATACCAAGAACTAACTTAGTTGGTCTTTAAGGTGCTACTGGAAGGAATTTTTTTGTTTCTTCTTCTTCTTCTTCTTCTTCTTCTTCTTCTTCTTCTTCTTCTTCTTCTTCTTTTTCTTCTTCTTCTTCTTCTTCTTCTTCTTCCTTGGCATGGCTCATGGCTGAGGAAGATGGTCTTCCATGAACACAGTTTTAACAGTGAGTCCATAAGGGACTGTGGAGGCCAATTCTGGATCCACATGTCCTTCCACAGTGGGGACATAGGTTTCTAGACAAGAGTTGATCACGGTGAGGGTTGCCAAGCGTGCCTTCGTCTTAGCACATTTCTCCCTTTCATCCTGAGTTCGAGCATCTTCAGAGCCCATGACACCTTTGGTAAAGGCTGTTCTCCAATTGGAGCTCTCGCAGGCCAGTGTTTCCCAGTTGTTGGTGTACTACCTTTTTTTTAGATTTGCCTTGAGAGAGTCTTTAAACCTCTTTTGTTGACCACCAGCATTACGCTTTCCATTTTTAAGTTCGGAAAAGAGTAGTTGCTTTGGAAGTAAATAATTAGGGATCTGAGCAACAAGACCATTCCAGTGAAGGTAATGTTGAAGAATCATTGCTTTGACACTGGTGTATAGATATATATGTGTGTGTATATATATATGTGTAAATAAAACCATATATCCTAAAGACACCACAGTCTCCACTGACCTACATCCAAGGAAACCAGACCTGGGCAAATGCCTGGAACCCCCAGAGTCTCTCCTCGCTTGGAAATTGGGGTGATAATATTTAGGGGAAGGCTAGATGTGTTCCTGCTTGTTAGCACCAGCAGCAACAATTTCAGACCTCGGTTGCAGACGTCATTCTGCAGCCAGCCAGCCCAGGCTCACGAGTCAAGCCTTTTAATTTCAGTTTCTACCATTTGCATCCTACTCCTCATTAGAATCAGCCAGAGACAGAACCACTGACACTTCCTTAATTGCAGTTAACAATGGCGGGAGAGCATTAGAACATTGTGGACAGAATGTAGGAAGCAGAATGCAGGAAGATTCAGCAGCAATAGAAGAGAGTCCTTCCTCACATGGTACAGAGTTAAACTGTGGAACTCTCTCCCACTGGAGGCAGGGATGGCCACCAACTTGGATGGCTTTAAAAGAGGATTGGACAAATGAATGGAGGGGAGGGATGTCAATGGTTGTTCTCTGTCTCCACAGCTGGAGGCAGCAGTGAGGTTGGAGGTTGCTAGAAACCACAGGAAAGGAGAGGGGTCTTGTGCACGAATCCTGCTTATGGGTTTCCCACAGGCAACTGAGTGGCCATTGTGATGCTCAACTAGATGGGCCACTGGCCTGATCCAGGTAGGGTTGCTTATTTACACTTCTTGAAATAGGCCATGGACCAAAAGCATAGCTATCTTTCTGATCATTGTGTGTGTGGAAGAAAAAAATATTGTGCTCCAAATTGCTCCAGCGAGTGATAGCTGGGATAGCTCAGTTGGTAGAGCAGGAGACTCTTAATCTCAGGGTCCCGGGTTTGAGCCCCACCTTGTGATCCCTTGAAACTCTACAGTTCCATGATTCTATACCCCAAAATGCATCTTATTCAGTGAAACTTCATACACGAATGTCTTCAGTCAGGAGAAATGCTTGCTAATGCCTGATGAATATCCGCAAAGCCTTTCTTTTTTTTAATTAAAACAGTGGCTAAATGATGTGGGAATGTGCCGAAGTGAGAGAGCAAAGCAAATGGGCCTATTTTTCTATTGCAGCAAAGAGTTTAGAAGCTGCATGTAGGATTCTTCCCCAGCTGATGCCTTAATCGAGATTGAGGAATATGCAGGCACAACCACTGAGCTTTTACCAACCAACATATAAGCCAGACATGGTGCTCTCTCGAGGTGCTGTTGGACTATAACACCCATCAGCCCTCACCAGCATGGCCAGTGGCCAGGGATGATGGGAGTTGTAGTTCAGCAGTGCAGGGTTATTCACCCAGCTCTAGCTGTAGAGGCTCCTGGGGATTGAACCTGGGACCTTCTGCATTCAAAGTAGTTGCTCTGCCACTGAGCTACAGCCCTTGAGTAGCTCAATAGCTGTTCAGTGGGAGAGTTTGCCTCCTGGCATGGGAGAGTCTGCTGGAACCATCATGGGGAAGCTTTTCCACCTGCTTGGGTGGTGTTCTTTATTTCGCCGGTCTTTGGATGCTTAGCATTTTGTTGCAGCGTTTGAAATCCCTCAGGGGCCAGGCACTTTTTGCAACTGGCGTGGGTCCAATTGCAACTATGTGGAGATCTCTGGGTGCCAGGTTGGCCAGAGACATCTCCATCTGGTTGGCCCCTCCAGCTCTCTTAAGCAGGTCAGCAGAATAGCTTATTCCTTGCATTTATATCCCACCTTTTCCTCCAAGAAGTGCATGGTTCACCCCTCTCTTCAGTTAATCTCTACAACGACCCTGTGAGGTAGGTTAGGAGGCTGTGACTGGCTCTAAGCTCACCCAGTGAGCTTCCTGACTGAGTGGGGATTTGAACCCTGATCTCCCGGGTCCTAGTCCGACACTCTAACCTCTACACTACACTGGCTTTCTAGAGTGCATCTGCTGTGGGGAAGCTGTATAAATTAAGCAAGCAAATAAATATGGGGGAAGCAAAATGTTACTTCGAGAAGGAGCTGAAATATTTCCCTTGAAGTTTGAATTTGTTCTATTCTGGATTGTTTTATTTTATGTTCCGATGTGCTGTAAACCACTTTGAGTTTTTTTCCTTTAAAATATGAAATGAAAGATAATAATACTAATAAAAAAAAAATCATGGGGGGTGGGGAATGGCGCCTAGACATTCTGTTGTGGTGACCACAACCTAGGTTTAGGGGTTTAGGGTGCCATTTGGCCATTACCTATGGTTACCAGATTTTTTTCAATGAATCCGGGGACCCTTTTTTTTTTTTTTTGAAGCTGAGTAGCAACAGGGAGTCAGTACTGGGGATGGAGAGGCAAAAGACCCTGGGCCCAAGCACACATGCATATTGTATAAAGGTGCAAAACCCTTCTTTTGCACCCTGTGAAACATAAATGCAGAGTTTTTTAAAAACGGCAACGGTGCGCCACCCACCTGTGAATTCTGAGCCTCCCCCGATATCCTCCCCCCTCCCCCTTTGTTTTGACTGATTGGGGGAGGCTTGGGAGTCACGGGTGGGCAGCCGTTGCCCAGTTTTTTTAAAAAACTGTGCGTTTATGTTTCACAGGTTGCGAAAGAAGGGCTTTGCACCTTGCCTGGCAGAGAAACTGCACGCCTTGCGTCCCTCCTGGGCAACGGCCACCTACTCGCGACTCCCGAACCTCCCCCAATCTGTCAAAACAAAGGGGGAAGGGGGCAGGAGATCTGTACCGCCGGACGTCCCCGGTTCCCCTTTGGCAGTGGCAGCAGCAGTGAGCAGCTCCTGAAGCCAGCCAGAGCCAACAGTGCTACCAGGCTGGCTCCAGGCTGCTGAGGCTGCTGCTGCCATGTTTCCCGGGGACAGATTTGCAAATCTGAGGACATTCCGGGGACAGAATTTGTCCAGGGACAGATTTGCAAATCCGGGGACTGTCCCTGGGAAGTGGGGACATCTGGTAAC
Source organism: Podarcis gaigeae (assembly GCF_964106915.1). Classification (NCBI taxonomy): domain Eukaryota; kingdom Metazoa; phylum Chordata; class Lepidosauria; order Squamata; family Lacertidae; genus Podarcis; species Podarcis gaigeae. Next base: position 31,202,229 of record NC_139692.1, read on the forward strand.
CCTACCATTACCCTATATTTAAAGAGTTTCTAACGCTGTTTTGTTGTTAGGCATTGTTTCAGTGTTTAGTAACATGAGATGCTTGCTTGCCTTCCTGATATTAGTGTGAATTCTTTTTGTTTACATGGTGCTCTGCTTTGCACCTGTTCCTGCATTATCTTGGCATGTTGTTACGTCTTATATTTTGTGTGTCGTTGGAAGCGGCTTTGAGGGTGCTTTGGCGTAGAGAAGCGGCACCCGAATAAACTCCTGAGCAGAAGGATGAAAAAGGCTCCTTTTTCGGGCCCTTCAGCAAACCCCCACAGTGGCAGCTCCCCTTGAATTGGAAGGGGAAAGGAGGAATCCAGCTTCAGTTCCCGAAGCTTGGCACAGGGAAGGAAAGCCCCCCTCCCCTGAGCTGCAGAGTAGCCACGGCTTCTCCATTCCAGCAGGGATTGCCACGCTGGGCAGTTATCCAGATGGCAAAGCACTGCCGCGATGCCCTTGGCTGCCTGGAAGGTTGAGCTGCCTGGCAGAATTGCAGCCTCCTCTGGGGGAGGGACGTTGGCGGCAGCATTAGAAACTCAGGTATTTAAGCCAGGCGCCAAATGGTACTTTAAACCAAGGTTACAGTCGCCAAAATGGAACGTCTGGTTGCCATTTTGAGGCAGGTATAGGTAAAGGGACCCCTGACCATTAGGTCCAGTCGTGGACGACTCTGGGGTTGCGGCGCTCGCTTTATTGGCTGAGGGAGCCGGCGTACAGCTTCCGGGTCATGTGGCCAGCATGACTAAGCCGCTTCTGGCGAACCAGAGCAGCACATGGAAACGCTGTTTACCTTCCCGCCAGAGCAGTACCTATTTATCTACTTGCACTTTGACGTGCTTTCGAACTGCTAGGTTGGCAGGAGCAGGGACCAAACAACGGGAGCTCACCCTGTCGCGGGGATTCAAACCGCCGACCTTCTGATCTCCAGGTCCTAGGCTCTGTGGTTTAACCCACAGCGCCACCTGCATCCCACACAAAATGCACTTAGTGCCTGGCTAATTTCGAACATTGGTTGGCGGGCAAGGAGTGGGCCTGTGCCGTTGCGCCTCCCCAGAGAACGGAACTCTGGACAAGATGAGCCATTGACCTGCCCCATCAGGGCTCCTCATATGTTCTTAAGGAGAGCTGAAATTGCGCAAGCTGTCCTTTCCTTCTGACAACTTGTGGCAGCTTGGATTCCTTCAGTCGCACATTCCCTCACACCTCCATGAAGCTCTCCAAAAATGGAACTTTTGTGGGGGCTTTGGAGCTGCTATTTTTGTCCTTCTCTACAGTTTGTTGATATAGCAGGCTCCAGGGTGTGTGTGTGTGTGTGTGTGTGTGTAGTGCTTTTCGCAGACGGGTATTCACATTTATTTATTTTTTGTTTCTGTTTAATTGAGGAACTCAGTAGTTTCTCCAACTTTCCTGCCTTTGGGGAATCCCTTCCAACCGGATTTGTCTACAGAGGGGACACTGAGCATCTGCTAGTCCTGAGGCAGAGGAATCTGGGATGTATTTTGTGATATACATGTGCAGTACACATTGGGGCTCTCTTGGGGTACTATGATCTCCCCAAAATATCATAACATTGGAGCAAGACTGCCTGACAGCTGTCCCCCTCCCCCACTGCCCACCGTGTTGCACACCTGACTTTTCTCCAAGCAAAAGGTTGGTGGTTTGAGTCCACCCAGGGATAGCTGTGGGCAGGATTCATGCATTACATTGGGGTTGGACTGGATGACCCTCAGGGTCCCTTGCAATGCTATAATCCTATGATTTATATCCTGCTTTTTCCTCTAAGGAGCTGAAGGGGGGTGTACATGGGTCTCCCCCTTCCTCATTTAATTGCCTTGGCAACCCTTGGAGCCTGGGAGACCAGGGTTCAAATCCCCACTCAGCCAAGAATCTAGCTGGTGATCTTGGGACAGTCCCTGTCTCTCAGCCTAGCCCACCCCGCAGGGTTGTGTGGAGGTGAAATGAGGGAGGGGGGGTAGCCATGTATTGCCACTTTGTGCTCCTTGGAGGAAAAGGTGGGACACAAATACAATCAATAAACAAGAAAATAAGTAACACAGTGATGCTGCCCTGACAGAAGATATTAAATTCAATCCTAGGAACGGAGGAGAGCGTCATTCTGGGCACATTTCAGAGCAAATTAACATAGACTGCAGTCACACAGCTGTCTGTTTCTCTGACATTTCCCTTACTGTTAACTTCCACATTTATATTATATTATATTATATTATATTATATTATATTATATTATATTATATTATATTATATTATATTATAATTATATTATATTATATTATATTATATTATATTATATTATATTATATTATATTATATTATATTATATTATTATATTATAATATACCATTGCTAACAACCCAAAAGTGCAGTAGCAAGATATTGCATCATAAAGAAGGCTGATCGCCAAAGAATTGATGCTTTTGAATTATGGTGCTGGAGGAGACTCTTGAGAGTCCCATGGACTGCAAGAAGATCAAACCTATCCATTCTTAAGGAAATCAGCCCTGAGTGCTCACTGGAAGGACAGATCCTGAAGCTGAGGCTCCAATGCTTTGGCCACCTCATGAGAAGAGAAGACTCCCTGGAAAAGACCCTGATGTTGGGAAGATGGAGGGCACAAGGAAAAGGGGACGACAGAGGACGAGATGGTTGGACAGTGTTCTCGAAGCTACCAGCATGAGTTTGACCAAACTGTGGGAGGCAGTGGAAGACAGGAGTGCCTGGCGTGCTCTGGTCCATGGGGTCACGAAGAGTCGGACACGACTAAACGACTAAACAACAACAACAACAACCAAGGTCCACATGTTCTTAGAACACAAATAACAAGTGCAGATTTTCCCCAAGGTTTTCCATTGCTGGGCTGTTGAAATGCTAGCTGCCCCTGAAACCCAGGTCAAAGGTTCTTCAGCAGTATTGCCAGTCCACACATGCAGTAACACGGCAATCTTGGGGAGGCCTGAACAGGCGATTGAATTATTTTAGATATTTATTTAAATTGGCGCTCCTGGAAAAGTTTAGCGCTTGTGTCGGCATTAATTGCTTCCAGAAAAAGAAAATCTGTCTGCAGACCCATTAGCTCAGAAAATTGCGGGAGCAAAGTGATAAAATTTGGGGCGGTTTGCAAATCTTTCCTGCCGTCTCCATGGAAGAATCATTGGGGGGGGGGGCAGAAGCAGGCATGTATAGAAAGGGCAGGAGGAGTCACAAAGTTGTCCAATTGCGTTTGTCGTTGTGCGTCTCTTCCTCATCCCCCCCCCCCGTGCCCAACGGTGCAAATGAAATTTCGCATGACATCCTGGCACAGAGGTGGTTGTGTAATGCAACAGGTACCGCAGTGTGGAAGGAACAGTAGAAGACGGGACAGAAGTACCGGCATTACAATAAGCGGGAAACTAATGGAAAATATGGTGTGGGAATATGTGTCTGGTACAGGGAGATTCCCAGCTGGTTCAGGTGGTTGGTTGAAACACAGCAATCATTATTGTGTGCGTTTGAGGGAGAGGGGAGTGTGTTTGTGAGAGAGGGAAGGGGTGTGTGTGTGCAAGAGAGAGGGTGGGGTGTGTGCGTGAGGGAGTGAGAAAGAAAGAAAGAGTGCGGGGCATTTTTTTGGCAGAGCTTGCTGCCCCCTCTCAGGTGGGCTCCATTGCCATTCTAAGAGAACAAGAGAAAAGTTCAGCACCTCTTTTTTTATATAGAAACGTAGTGCTGGAGGGGAGTTTGTGTGTGTGTGTGTGTGTGTGTGTGTGTGTGTGCGAGAGAGAGAGAGAGAGAGAGAGAGAGAGAGAGAGAGAGAGATATAGAAGTTTGAATTTTAATGCAGGCTTAAATCCTTTCCTGAGCAGCTGCCTGATGTGAAGGTTCCTTTCTGCCTCCTAGCAACAAGTTGTTCTCTTTTGAAGGAGAAAAGGGACATCAAGCAAGCCGTTTGTTTTCCAGCAATTCTTTTTAAAAAGCTCTGGCAGGCCCCTTGATTTCCTCTGTGGGGAATGGGGTGTGTGTGTGTTTGCATGTGACTTTCCCCCAAAGGATTGGTGGAAGTGGGAATCCCTCCTTTCCCCAACAGGGAGTCCCAGTGCCCTCAGCCTGATGCCTCAGGAAGGGGGATCTCATCCAGGAATGGCGGGTTCCCCTGCTGGAATGTGATGCTCTTTCGTTTGGGACAGACAGTTATTGTTGGAGGTCCAAGAGGGACCCACTGAATCTCCTTTTTTAAAAAAGGTTAGGAGTCGATGTGTGAGGATGGGTTGCTAATGACAGAACTGTAGAATTGGAAGACACCCCAAGGCTCTTCTCCTCCAATCCCTTGCAATGCCAGGAATCACAGCTAACAAATCTCTCACAGATGGCCCTACAGCCTCTGTTTGAAAGCCTCCAAGGAAGGAGAGCTCACCACCTTCTGAGGAAGTCCATTCCACTGTTGAACACCTCTTACCATCAGAAAGTTCTTCCTAATTTTTAGTCAGAACATCTTCAGAAATCGGAAGTTGGCTATCATATCTCTCAGTAGTCTCTTCCCCTGATCAAACACACCCAACTCCTTCAACCGTTCCTCATCAGGCTTGGTTTCCAGACCCTTGACCATCTTGGTTGCCCTCCTCTGCTTGCATTCCAGCTTGTCAATATCCTTCTTAAATTGTGGTGCCCAGAAATGGACACAGAACACCAGGTGTGTTTTGACCAAGGCAGAATAGAGTGGGACTGTTACTTCTCTTGACCTGGACACTATATTTTTAAAGGTAAAGTAAAAGGACCACTGACCATTAGGTCCAGTCGTGGCCGACTCTGGGGCTGCGGTGCTCATCTCACTTTATTGGCCGAGGGAGCCGGCGTACAGCTTCTGGGTCATGTGGCCAGCATGACTAAGCCGCTTCTGGCAAACCAGAGCAGCGCACGGAAACGCCGTTTACCTTCCCGCCGGAGCGGTACCTATTTATCTACTTGCACTTTGACGTGCTTTCGAACTGCTAGGTTGGCAGGAGCAGGGACCGAGCAACGGGAGCTCACCCCGTTACGGGGATTCGAACCGCCGACCTATTGATCGGCAAGTCCTAGGCTCTGTGGTTTAACCCACAGTGCCACCTGCGTCCCTACTATCTTTTTAGAATCCCTAGAATAGCATTAGCTTCCCATCCACCCAGTGACAGGATTCAGATGCAAGGTGGAGGACCACGGAAGTTGGTGCAAGGCAGAGGTTGTTGTTGTTTTTTGTTTGTTTAGGGAGCTATGTAAACCAAGCTTGGGCCTTGAACTGCTTTGCCTTCAACTTGTCACAATAGCCCTGTTAGCATCTCCTCTCTTGAAAGGCCAGTTCTGCCTCCCAGGATTATAGTTCTGACACCTGAAATAGGATTAGATGAGCACACAGTCAGGGGGGCACCACCCCTCCCCGTGCGGCTGCGTCAGAAGATGAATGGTTGGGGGGGGGGGTGCTTTGGCTCTTGGAATGTTTACATGGCATAACTCGATTTCGGCATTGGTAATCGCATCACCAAAAAAAGCATGAAATTGGAAAGATGGGGGGGGGGAGGAGAGCTATTACAAAGCGCCTGCTTCTCCCCCTGCCACGCGAGCGGATATGTGGCGGAAATATCAAATCCTTTAGCGGTGACGGGTGTCGGAGAAAATCATTTGCTTCTATGATCTGGGCTTGTAGTTGGAGATGAGTCCGTTGCGATCTGTCAAGGGTGGAAATGCAGCTAGTTTTGGGGAGGAGCATAGCAGGGCGGGGGGAAGTCCATATGAAATACACATGAAGCACGGTTTAAGAGTTGGAAGGGGACCCTAGAGATCATCCGTCAGTTCTCCCCACTTGCTGCTGAACTGGGTTCAAGATTCTTACATTCATTTACAAAGCCCTGAACAACTTAGGCCCAGGGATCACCTGAACCCTTCTTCCCTTGCTTGATCCCTGAGATCTGCTGGCTGTTCCTCGAGTTGGTGAGGCTCGTTTGACAACAGCAAGGAGTCGAGCCTTCAGTGTCATTGGCCCGGTCCTGTGGAACATTCTCCCACTGGAGATTCAGTGGGCGCCTTCTAGGCCAACCTTTGAATGCCTGCTGAAAACTTTCCTGTTCCTCCAGGCCCACTGCAGCCTTCCCCAGTGCTTCTAATATGGGATAACTTTAGCATCCTCAGAAATCAAAGGTTTTGTGTTTCCTTGGTAGGAAATGTATACAGTTGTACCTTGGTTTTCAAACAGCTTAGTTCCCGAACGTTTTGGCTCCTGAACGCTGCAAACCCGGAAGTGACTGTTCCGGTTTGCGAACTATTTTTGGAAGCCGAACATCCGACGGGGCTTCTGAGGCTTCCGATTGGCTGCAGGAGCTTCCTGCAGCCAATCAGAAGCTTTGCTTTGGTTTCTGGACATTTTGGAAGTCAAACGGAGTTCCGTAACGGATTCCGTTCGGCTTCCGAGTTACGACTGCACTTTTTTGTGCATTTCAGCAGTTTTTATTAAGAACACGTGGTTCCACAGTGGTTAATGGTTAACAGGAGTCACTAGATCCCCTTGATCTTTTCGCTTGCCCCTTTCTGAACATTTTCCCAGCTCTGCAATATCTTTTTTTGAGACCAGGCCACCAAAGAGGCAGAAATGAGAGGGCCAGCCTTGTGGGCTGTGCTGAGCCGCCCCGCACTTGACTTTGTAAAGAAATTGAAGCGCTGCGAGGTGTGTTTGCCAACGCTTTGAGTTAACTGTTCCCAAGGCAGTCCTCACGGCATTCCCCTCCTGGAGAGAGAGAGCCTCTTTCTGGCTTTCTCTTCTGCACTCCAAATGAGAGGATCTGAAGATGGTTTGCTGAGACGACGCTCCTTTTCTCCAGAGGAGACGGCGTTTGGGCCTCGCCTGCTTCTTTTTCAAGTCCCCAGTGCCAGCGCAAAGCTGCCTCTTTGTCGGCAGGGCATTTGATCTGGGGCCTCGTTAGCGGAGCTTCCTTGGGTCGACTTCCGCAAGGGTGTTATCGCTTCCAGCAGGAGTCATATCTCTCTCAGGAGATCTGAGGACAGGGAAGGACGAGAAGGGTGTTCTCGGCGCTGGATGTAGGATGGATGGGAAGCTGGCTCCAAGAAACTCTTTGCCGCTTTGGGTGGAAAATCCCAATGGTATCCCCTCTCATTAATGAGAGCTGGCCAATAGGACATTAGGAAGCTGCCTTATATTGAGTCAGACCACTGGCCCATTGAACCCACTATCACCTACACTGACTGGCAGTGGTTTGCCAGGATTTCAGGCAGGAATCTGTCTCAGTGTTAGAAACTCAGATACAGTGGTACCTCGGGTTACATACTCTTCAGGTTACATACGCTTTAGATTACAGACTCCGCCAACCCAGAAATAGTACCTCGGGTTAAGAACTTTGCTTCAGGATGAGAACAGAAATAGCGCGGTGGCAGTGGGAGGCCCCAAAACCTAAAGTGTTACCTCAGGTTAAGAACAGTTTCAGGTTAAGAATGGACCTCCAGAACAAATTAAGTTCTTAACCAGAGGTACCACTGTATAAGCTAATCGCCAAATGGAACCTTAAACTAGGTTACGGTCGCCACCTCAGAATGTCTAGGCGCCATTTTTTTAATAGTAAAATTTATTATTATTAATAATAATAGTAGTAATTTCTATACTGTTTTGTATTTTAAAAGAAAAATTCTCAAAGCAACACATTAAATAAAACGATCCAAAATAAAACAAATTCAAGCTTCAAGGAAAATATTTCAGATCCTTCTCTAACTGACATTTCGCTTCCCCCCATATTTATTTGCCTACTTAATTTATAGAGCTGTTCCATAGCAGAAGTACTTCTGGATTGCTTATTCTGGGTGTCTCTTAATTCATTGTTTTGTGAGAGAGATGCGCTGCAACAACAAAAAACAAACAAACTGGGAAGCAACCCCTGCAGTTGAGGAACCACAGTGAGAGAATCCCTGGCAGATGGGCACCCAGCCTCAGCTTGGAAGCCTCCCACCAAGGAGAGTATACTCTGCCTCTTCCTCTGCCTTGCTTAGCTGGTGGGCTTCCTCTCTGACCAAAGCGTATTTCTCTGCCAGCTCAGGGGGTTGGCAAAGCTCATCCGGGGAGGTGGTATCGCTGTTCTTGCTGCTGTGAAACTGCTATCGCTCCCCAGGCTCCGCTGTGCCAGCGCTGTTCTGGGTTGGCATTCCGGCAGCCAGCAATCCTGGGGAACCGCAGAGGATCCAGCCCGATTCATCCTTCTTCGTAGCTGAGAGTGTGCAGGGGTCTCCGAGGTCGGCTATAACTTCGGGCGAAGGGAGGCTCATCTCTCTAAGTCTCTATTGTTTGCTTTTCTGTTTTGAAAGGAAAGGGCATCAACCTGTTTGTCTCTTTCTGCCTCCTCATGGGGCTTTTCTATTCCCAATTTCCCAGCTAGCACATCATCTCATTTACCAGCCAATTCGGTTTAAAGAGAGCCCAGACTCTCCTTTGATTTCTATAAAAAAGTGCCTCTCTCTCTCTCTCGCAACTCCCTCCCCTGCCCTTGAAATGATTTGTGTAAATTGCCTTGAGTAGCCGGGAAATAAAAGCCTTGTTAGTGAATGGTATTTATATTTATATATATGTATGTATTTTTGCAGGATTTTATTTTTTAAATGCACCATCTCTTTTTTCTCCCCACCCACTTTGACGTTCTTAGTAATTTGTAATAAAAGAGGCTTTCCTGAGAATGGGTAGGGCTCTGAAGCGTGATACGTAATGTGTGTGTGGATCTCAGCAAAACTGCCGTGGTGATTTTCTATTTATATTTTTATTAATATCCTGCCTTTCCTCCAGACTGGAACTCAAGGTGACTCACAAATTAAAACAACAGAGATAATATACAAAAGGCTAAGAAACATATTAAAGATAATTGCTATAAAGTAATTAAGCTCTAACAAAATTACAACAACAAAAACCCAAATCTGTTAAAATACAGATGGTGAGAGTAGCAGTACGCTACTTAAAAGCCCTTTCAATTAAAACAAAACAAAACAGTCAGTTCCCAAAAGCCTGTTGGAAGAAGTGGAAGGACAGCAAGGAGAGAGCCAGTCTGGCTACTCTAGGGAGGGAGTTGCAAAGCCTGGGAGCAGCCGCCAAGAAGGCCCTGCCCCACATCCCTGCCAAGCATGCCTGTGAGGGAGGCAGGACTGAGAGAAGCTGAGAGCCCAGACATCTTTATGTGGCAGATAGCCTGGTCCAAAGCTATATAGGGCTTTGCAGGTCATAACCAGCACTTGGAGTTGTGCCTGGAAAGAGACTTGTAGCTAGTGGAGCTGTTGTTGCAAGGGAGCGAAGGCTCCAGCTTCTAAGGGCGATTGCAGGGCCAACGTCGCATGTGTGACATCATGACGTTGGGAGGAGCCAGTGGTGGTTCACATGTGGCGGCTGTGCAGCTTCAATGGCTGTCTGCTCCTCTCCTCCTGGCACCACCACTGGCAGGAGGCTGCTTTGACCCCCCACCCCAGAAATATTCAGGGCCCCCCAAAAGTCTCAGCCCCCAGGAACTGGTGGGTCTGCAAGTGAATCATGTGCTTCCTATAACTAGCAGGTGTTGACCTATAAAGCCTTACATGGCTCAGGACTTCAATACCTTAAGGACTGCCTTTCCCCATGCGAACTGCCTGATCCTGCACTTGTCACCTGAAGCCCTTCTCTGTGTTTCCCCTCCTTGAGAGGTTCGGAGGGTGGCAACATGAGAGCAGGTATTTCCTGTGGTGGCTCCCCTGCTGTGGATTGCTCTCCCCAGAAAAGCTCGCCTGATGCCATCGTTACAAGTCTTTAGATGCCTGGCAAAAATATTCCTCTTTACCCTTTGGCCATTAAATAATCTATGACCTGTTAAAGCTGGGGGGGGGGCTAGGGGACTGTCATTATGATTATTTTATTATTATGCTGCCTTTTATTACGTATTATTGGGATGCGGGTGGCGCTGTAGGTTAAACCGCAGAGCCTAGGACTTGCAGATCAGAAGGTCAGCGGTTCGAATCCCCATGATGGGGTGAGCTCCCATTGCTCGGTCCCTGCTCCTGCCCAGCTAGCAGTTCGAAAGCACGTCAAGTGCAAGTAGATAAATAGGTACCGCTCGGGCGGGAAGGTAAACGGCGTTTCTGTGCGCTGCTCTGGTTTGCCAGAAGCGGCTTAGTCATGCTGGCTACGTGACCCAGAAGCTGTACGCTGGCTCCCTTGGCCACTAAAGAGAGATGAGCGCCGCAACCCCAGAGTCGGTTACGACTGGACCTAAGGGTCAGAGGTTCCTTTACCTTTTTATTATGTATTATTAATGTCTATTAGCCACAGTGGTTATGCTCTGCTTCCACAGTTGGAGGCAGCAATGCTTATGGATACCAGTTGTTGGAAACCACAAGAGGGAAGATGCTCTTGTGCTCAGGTCTTGCTTGTGGGTTTCCCACAGGCATCTGGGTGGCCACTGTGAGAACAGGATGCTGACTTAAAGGGGCTGTTGGCCTGATCCATTTGGCTCCGACATTCTTAAGATCACAGGTTCAATCCCCAGCCAGAGAGCGAACAACCCGCCCCCGCTTCCAACATAGGATGTGGTCTACAGAAATTTGGGGAAAGGGGAGTCTCTTTGCATGCAGAAGGTTCCAGGTTCAATCCCTGTAGCTTCTGCAGGTAGATCTGGGAATCTCCCCTTTCAGAAACCCCCTATAGTTGCTGCTGGTCAGCGTAGACAATATGGAGCTGGATGGATCAAAGGTCTGATTCAATATAAAGCAGATCCCTGCACTCCAGTTTCAAAAGTGCCGTATTTTAAACACCAAATGAGATTTCTCTTCCCTGAGCTCACCTGCTCAGAAGCTGTGAAGTCAAGGTAATTGGTGAACCTGCTCCAGGAAGTCACCTCTTCCCCTTCCCTGCCAGAGTTCACCAGTGGGGGTGGGAGGTGTCGCGGGACACAATACACCCCCCCAGCCCTCCCCCAGCTCTGAGTCATCTGGAATTCAGAGGCACCGGTTCTCCTCTATGCCAGGGTGGAAGGTAATTATTACATTTGTAACAATTATTCACTTAATTGAGTTCCAATTAAAGAGGAGTTTTTCTGCACGTCAAAGGGAGCTCTTTGCCTTGTTGTCCCTTTTATCTAATTTGTCACTGTAATTTGCTCTTTCTTGTTTAAAGGGCATCTCAGAGTGCCTTGGAAGGGTCCCAGGGCTGGTTCTTTTTATCCCTTCCCGGAGGCAGCCTGTCCTTGAAGCTGGGTGAGGTGTGCCAGGTCTATCCAATACCGTTACAAAAATAGGAGCTTATGCTCAGTCAGGGCATTGGCCCATTATTCTCAGTATTGTCTGCACTGACTGGCAGAGGCTGCCTGGGATTTCTGGCAGGGGTCTCTCTCAGCCCTACCCGGAGAGGCCGGGGACTGAACCAGGGACCTTCTGCATGCAAGGCAGATGCCCTACCCACTGAGCTATGGGCCTTCCCACTAGGTTGCAACCACATTTGGAACACTATATACAGTTCTGGTTTCCTCCCTTCAAAATGGATGTTGTTGAGTTGGAAAAGGTTTAAAAAAGGGAAAGCAAAATGATCAAGGTGATGGAGCAACACCCTTATGAAGAAAGGTTTCAACGTTTGGGACTTAGGTCGTTTAGAGAAAAGGAGAATAATAATCAACCAGATAGGAGTGAAATTATGCATGGCATGGAGAAAGCAAATAGAGAATTTTTTCCCCCTGCCTCTCTCTCAGAACACTAGAACCTAGTGAAGCTGAATGTGGGAAGATTCAGAACAGAGAAAAAGGAAGTCCTTCTTTACATAGCGCACTGTTAAACTGTGGAACTCCTGCCCACAGGAGGCAGTGATGGGCATCAATCTAGAAAGCTTTATAAGAGGGCTGTGCAAATCTATGTAAGAGAGAGATATTGGTGACTACTGGCCATGATTGCTATGCCTTCCCTCCTTGGTTGGAGGCATTACTGCTTCTGAATGCTGGAAACTGCAGGAGGGGAGAGTGTTTTCGCACTCGCATCCTGTGTGAGGGGCATCATTTCCTGCATTGCAGGGGGTTGGACTGGGTCTCTTCCACCTCTACAATTCTACGATCTGGTTGGCCACTGTGAGATTAGGATGCTGATCCAAAATGTTCTTCTTACGTTTTTTAAGTTCTTTTGCCAAATGACATTTCCAACTGGATTTCCAGCTGTGGAAATCCCCAGGGCTCCCTCCATTCCCCCAAGGAGTTTCTGGAGCAGACATGAAGAGATTTCTTCAGCTTGCGGAACCTGGCTTTTCCCCCCGGGTGCAGGATGCTGCCTTTTTTCCTTTCCTTTTGCTAGGCCAGTTCAGAGCGGCCTGTTTCGCACGCAGAGGCGCCTGGCACTCCCTTGGGGGGTTTCCTCTGATGTAAGGGCCTCGGCAGATCACAGCCGGAGGGTGGCTGTCAGCAGGAATCGGCCACTCTGGGGTGGAGCATTGGCCTGACTCGACGCCAGTGTGCGGCCCACCCCTCTCCCCCTTAGACCCCTCTTGCCTCTTCAGCGCCCTGAGCTGACCCTGCAGCCCTGGGGGAGGTGAGCGGCTGCAGACTCCTCCAGGCCTTGAGAGCTCATCCCATCAGACCGGATCAGGCCGTTCGTATCGGCTGCTCGGTCGGCTGCGAGTGATGTGTCCCCTGAGGGTCCCCGGGCAGGAGCAGTGGCCTTATCACAGGGCAGGGAGGTCTCTGGTCTTGGCAGCCGAGAGAGACTTCTCTCGCTCAGACGTGCTTTCCTGCGACATGGCTGGTTCGGAAGGGACTGACCTCTTCATGGAATTGTGGAGTTGGAAAAGACCCCTGAGGGCCATCCGTCCGGCCCTCGGCAATGCAGGAATCACAGCTGAAGATTCTCTGGCAGATGGCCACCCAACATTCAAGTCCGATGAAGGGGACTCCACCACCTTCCAAGGGAGTCCATTCTGCTGTCAAACTGCTCTTACCATAATAATCGCCAGAGCACGATTTCTGTTCTCATCCTGAAGCAAAGTACTTAACCTGAAGCACTATTTCTGGGTTAACGGAGTCTGTAACCTGAAGCGTATGTAACCTGAGGTACCACTGTAATAATAATAATAATAATAATAATAATAATAATAATAATAATAATAATAAAAATTTATTTATACCCTGCCCTCCCCAGCCAAGACCGGGCCCAGGGTGGCTAACAGCCAATATAAAAGCAAATTGATTGATATACAACTTAAAAAACAAGATTAAGATACAGAATTAAAACATTAAAATTTTAAAATGCAGCCTCATTTCAATGGAAACTCAAATAAAAAATGTTTTTGGGGGGATGAAGGCATCAAGTCTTCACCAAGGCTAACTATCTAGACTGGTCCTACATGGGCCAGAAAAAAGCCAGGGAAGTCCCCATTTAGAAGTTCCATCACAGGAGGAGAAAGGAAAAAAAGAAAGAGGGGAAGGGAATCAAACTGATTCCAAGCCAAAGGCCAGGTGGAACAACTCTGTCTTACAGGCCATGCGGAAAGAAATCAGATCCTGCAGGGACCTGGTCTCATGAGACACAGCGTTCCACTAGGCTGGAGCCAGTGCTGAAAAGGCCCTGGCTCTGGTTGAGGCTAATCTAACTTCCTTAGAGAGTTCTTCCTTGATGTTTAGTTGAAATCTCCTTTCTCATCATTTGAAGTTCTGGTCCTCCCCTCCAGAGCAGCAGAGTTGCATCTTCCATGTGACAGCCCTTCAGGTATTTGAAGATAGCTGTCATATCACTTCTTAGTCTTCTCTTCCCCAGGCTAAAGATACCCAAATCCCTAGACTGTTCCTCAGAAGGCATTGTGTCCAGACCTTTTATCATCTCGGCCATCCTCCTCTGCACTACATTCTGTGCCAAGGAAAAGACCAACCGTGGGCCAAAAGCGAGCAGCCTGTGTTTATTTATTTCCGAAAACGTTTACACCACTTGATTGGAAAAACCCCACACACCATTCAAAACAGTTTGCAAACAATAAAATTGCCAGTAGAAAACACTCTTCCAAACATTCAAAAGATAAAATCAGCAATCAAATAAAAAGTAGTTAGAACACACATCAACATTCTGCATGGTTTGGTAGACTTGCCTAAACTATAATGTTTTTAGTAGGTGCCTAAAAGAGTATGGCTGACATGCTTGCCTGGTGTCAATAGGCAGGGAGTTCCAGAGTTGCCACTCTAAAAGACCATTTTCTTGCAAATGTGGAACAGGTATTATGATGTAGCACCTAGAACAGTGCCAGTTCCTCAAGTGGTTGAGTGGGATATATGGGTAAGGTCACCTTGCAGACGTTCATTGGGCTCCCACTGGTCATGGAAGAGAGGGGTGAGGGAGTTCAGGTTCACAGCCCAAATGCAGTCCTCCAGGCCTCTCTATGTGGAGGACTACCTAAGCCACACCCCGTCCCCAGGCCACACCCCTCACCATCACTACTTCATACCCTCCTTGCTTGTTTTTGCCTGACTGGGATTTGTCCTCGAACCCTTATCTTGTCTCTTTGATTTTCTGAATGATGGATAGAGAGATGCGTGTAGAAACTGGCCTACTCCTACAAAGGGAAAAGCTCCCACGTTTGCCTCTGGTTCTTCCAGTGTCCAGACCAGGGTTTCCCCCAACTTGGGTCTCCAGCTGCTGTTGGACTACAACTCCCATCATCCCTAGCTAGTAAGACCTGTGGTAAGGGATGTTGGAAATTTCTTTCTGGAAACAGCTGGAGAACCAAGTTTGGGAAACCCTGGGCTAGACCAATGCAGTGCCTAATTTTGGTCAGCAGCCTGCTTCTTCTGAAAAAAAGGTGACCTTTATAATGTGTTTCTGCTACATACATAAGGCTCTGAGTCTGCTTTGTGCTTTGTCTTAACAGTTTTTAATTACTGACTTTTTAAAAAATAAAGCAAAGAAACTTTTTTTTTACACATCTGTAAGCTGCTCTTGGATTTTGATAGGAGAGGAAAAGTTGAATTAAGCTAGATTGAATCTTGGAAAGCTGTGTGTGTACTTCGTAGTGCAAAGTAATCTGAAACCTGTGGAAACAATAGCTGGATTTTGTGACTCTATGAAATGGTGTGCATTTGATGATATAGCGGTGGGTTTTTTTTTTTGTATTTAGCTGAATTTGTTCTGCATTTACTCTCGTTATTCTAGTTTGTACGTTCTCTTCTGTCACTCTTTCTGTGTGGCTTGGCCCCCCATGGAGAGCAGCAAGTGATTTATGTAAGCCGTCCTGGGAACTTTTTCCGCTGAAAAGCGGGGTGAAAGCCTTTGAATGGATGAATGAAATAACAGAGGACCTTGACACCCTGCTGTCTAATCACAGCAAATCCCATTCAGATCTCTGGCTTCTGAAATCTCAGCTGGGGATTGCCCCATGATCCCTGCAAGCCCCTCCCATATCCTGAGCCATGCTAGCCATTGGCTAGATTTCAGTATGGTCACGGAATGTTCACAGACATCAAACGCTCGAATCCTGCTTGTTGGTTTCCCATTAGGGCATCCGGTTCACCCCTGTGAGAACAGAATGCTGGACCAGATGGGCTATTGGCCTGATCCAGCAAGCTCTCCTTATGTTCTTATGCAGGGTCAGACCATTGGGGGGTCTTTCTAGCTCAGTATTCCCTTCCCTGACTAGCAGTGGCCTTCCTGGGGTTCAGGAAGGAGGTTTGATTATTTTAAATTTATGTTTTTATTATGACTTTTTTGTATTGGATCAGATTGTTATAAGCAGTGTGGTCTTTGTTGTATATTTTGTTGCCCCACCACAACTTTTAAGCCAATATAGAGGGACACAGGTAGCGCTGTGAGTTAAACCACAGAGCCTAGGACTTGCTGATCAGAAGGTCGGCAGTTCGAATCCCCACGACGGGGTGAGCTCCCATTGCTCGGTCCCTGCTCCTGCCAACCTAGCAGTTTGAAAGCATGTCAAAGTGCAAGTAGATAAATAGGTACCGCTCCGGCGGGAAGGTAAACGGCGTTTCCGTGCGCTGCTCTGGTTCGCCAGAAGCGGCATAGTCATGCTGGCCACATGACCAGCTGTACGCCGGCTCCCTCGGCCAATAAAGCGAGATGAGTGCCGCAACCCCAGAGTCGGCCACGACTGGACCTAATGGTCAGGGGTCCCTTTACCTTTACTAGCAAGATAGAAAGCGGTATACGAATTAAAAGGGGGGGAAAGGGAAAACAAAATTTCCCAAACAGAGCTGCAGGGGATTGAACCTGGGACCCCCTGAGTGAAATGCTAGAGCTCTACCACTAACCTATGGCTCTTCTCATATTAGTAACCCAGGAAACTGATTTTTGTTGAGTCAGACCTTTGATCCATTAGCTCAGTATTGTCTACAATGACTGGCAGCTGATCTGCAGGGTTTCCGACGGGACACTCCCAACCATACCATAGACACCAGGGATCGCAACCTGGACTGCTTGCATGGTCCGACTCTGCTTGAAGCACCTTCCTGTGCTCCTTTGCCCCCGCAGCACCAGCCACCACAAAAGGCTTGCCCACCCCTGGCAAAGTCTTTCATTCATGCCACATGACACCGGGCCCTGAAGACTCTTTGCCTCCTCCAGTCTTCTTCCCGGTGTAACGAAGAGGCTTTTCTGATGTTTGGGGTAGCGGCAGAGGCGCCTTTTGAACTTGCTCCAGGGGGAACACTTGTCTTGGGGCCTTAGAAGGGAGCAGGAGATGACATGGCTTGAAAGGAATCCCCCAGACGCTCTTCTCGATAATCAGAGGTGTTTGTTCATGTCCGAACCACTCTCTTTCTTTCCTCCTCTCCTCGAGATCCTCATAGCTGACGTCAATGCAGAGGCAGAACCTAGCACTGGCGAGGTAAGTAGGAGCGGCATTATACTGAGTCCGTAGATCTCAGTGTTTCCTACAGTGGCTGGCAGGGTCTTAGGCAGGGGCCCTACCTGCAAACACAGTGGATTGGGGCCTTCTGTATGGCCATAGGAAGGCAGAGTCCATCTAGATCAGTGTTGTCGACTCTGACCGGCAGTGCCCTCTAAGATTTCAGGCGTGGCTCTCTCCCAGTCCTGTCTGAAGACACCAGGGAGTGACATGGAGACCTCTGCATGCAAAGCAGAGCCTCTGCTACTGAGCGACACCCCTTTGCTCTGCTCAGTGAAGCCACTGGTCCATATAGCTCAGTATTGCCCACACTGACTGGCAGCATCTCTCCAGGATTTCAGGCATGGTCCTGTCCTGTCTGGAGATGCCAGAGCAGGCTTCCTCAGACTTGGCCCGCCAGATGTTTTGGGCCTACAACTCCCATGATCCCTAGCTAGCAGGACCAGTGGTCAGGGATGTTGGGAATTGTAGTCTCAAAAATATCTGGAGGGCTGAGTTTGAGGAAGCCTGTGCCAGAGAGTCAACCTGAGACCTTCAGCCTTCAAAGGAGGTGCTGTAGTGCAGCATATTCCTTTGCAGATGGAATATGTTTCCTGGCCTGGGGAAACTCACATAGGGAAAAAAAATACCACATTTTTGCCTTGTTTCCCCTCTTGGGAATTCAGTCGTCAAAACCCACTTCCGTGTTGTCTATGTGTTCTGTATAGTGTGATTGTCGGGTATGAACAAATCTGTCAATTTCTCTCAGTTTCTCTATTTATTTATTTTTCTAATCCAAAGTTCAGTTCAGTACATTTCCACATCTCTTCGTGATTAAAACAACAACAACAACAACAACAACAGCAGCAACGGATAAAAGATGCTTATGAAGTTTCGTTAGCATCTGAGGGTCTGGACCACTGCTGGGTCCAGGAGTCACAACAGTGTGGGGGGTGTAGTTTAATTTCTTCAGCCACCCAGAGAAGATATGTAGCAGCTGATCACATCTCAGCTCACGAGTGGACTCCTCTAGGAAGAGGGAGTTTGTCAGTGATGTCAGTCGGCAATGAACCTCCCCCTCTGGCCTGCGGGCCAGATGTGGCTCACAGCTGGATTTTGCCCTGTCCTCTGGGTCTCCTCCCTCTGCCAGTTTTCAGTGGGCAGCAGGTGAGAGAGGAAAGGCTCTGACACTGAGCAAAGGGTGTCACTGCAGCTCCCGTCTTCTGCAGGAAGATCTGCTGCAAGAATTTCCAAGCAGAGGGGAGAATATATTGGAAGAGAGGTAGACTCTAGCTCAGAGGTAGGCAAACTAAGGCCCGGGTGCCGGATCTGGCCCAATCGCCTTCTCAATTTGGCCCGTGGATGGTCCGGGAATCAGTGTGTTTTTACATGAGTAGAATGTGTCCTTTTATTTAAAATGCATCTCTGGGATAATAATAATACTAATACTAATACTAATACTAATAATAATAATAATAATAATTTTTATACCCCGCCCTCCCCAGCCAAGACCGGGCTCAGGGCCGCTAACAACCAATAATAAAAACAAGTTGCTTACAATTTAAAAGATTAAGATACAACATTAAAACAATTAGGGAGCAACCTCTTCATAGGAGGAGAAAGGAAAAAGAAAGAGGGGGAGGGGATCAAACTGATTCTGAGCCAAAGGCCAGGTGGAACAACTCTGTCTTACAGGCCCTGTGGAAAGAGATCAGATCCCACAGGGCCCTGGTCTCAAGAGACAGAGTGTTCCACCAGGCTGGAGCCAGTGTTGAGAAGGCCCTGGCTCTGGTTGAGGCTAATCTAACTTCCTTAGGGCCTGGGACCTCTAGGGTGTTGCTATTTATGGACCTTAAGGTCCTCTGTGGGGCATACCAGGAGAGGCGGTCCCGTAGGTACGAGGGTCCTAGGCCGTGAAGAGCTTTAAAAGTCAAAACCAGCACCTTAAATCTGACCTTCTACTCCACCGGGTATTTGTGGGGCACAGTAGTTTCGTTCATTCCCCGCCCCCCCCCCCAAATATAGTCTGGCCTACCACATGGTCTGAGGGACAATGGACTGGCCCACAGCTGAAAAAAGGTTGCTGATCCCTGCTCCTTACTCAAAGTGTAGTCCATGCATTTTGCAATTGCCTGCCTGTGATTTTCAGAAAGTTTTTTTTTTTTTTTAGTTTCAAGTGGCTGCAATGTAGGTCTTGCAGTTCAGCTGCACATTGACCTCATTTGCAATTCCCAGCTGAGGTTTTACCTTTTGCACTGTGAGAGTATTGGAGAATCTTCTCCTTCTCCTTTATTGTGGTTGTTATTGTTATCATTATTATTGCAGTCTTTGTAAGTAAAGCCCCTGCCAGTTTCCACTGGGCTAAAACTGAGATTGCCTTACCGCATAAATGCCCACTCAAATGCTTCAATCTGTGGAACTGGGCTAAAACTGTGAGATTGCCTTACCGCATAAATGCCCACTCAAATGCTTCAATCTGTGGAACTAGCGCTGTTACAGAGGCCACGTGATACGCATTCCACATCTGTAAGAAATCCATCTCATAGTGTGGCAGCACCTACACTTTGGAACTCCCTGCCACTTGAGACCAGGCAGGCACCTTCACTGTATTCTTTCCGGCACCTGATGAAAACGTTTTTGTTTAGAGAAGCCTACTCAAATATCTAGAATATTGATGTGTGTTTCAATCGGGTCTTAGCTTATGGTTGATTTCATTTTTTAAAAAATGTTTTCAGTAGCTGTTTTTACTGATAATTTTATTGTGTAATTCTTTTTGTAAACCACTTTGAGTTTTCTTCTTCTTTATGGTCAAGCAGTATATTCAATTTTATGAAATAATAATAATAATAATAATAATAATAATAATAATAATAATAATTTATACCCCGCCCATCTGGCTGGGCCCCCCCCCCAACAAAACACCAAAATACAATAACCTATTAAACATTAAAAGCTTCCCTAAACAGGGCTGCCTTCAGATGTCTTCTAAAAGATTGGTATTTTTCTCTTTGACATCTGGTGGGAGGGCGTTCCACAGGGCAGGTGCCACTGCCGAGAAGGCCCTCTGCCTGGTTCCCTGTAACTTGGCTTCTCGCAGCGAGGGAACCATCAGAAGCCCTGGGCGCTGGACCTCAGTGTCCGGGCAGAAATGAAAATATAAACTGCCTGCGGCCCCCAAATTGTTCCCCACCCCTGCCCTAGAGAACTTTAAAGGTTGAAGCCAGCACCTTGAACTGAACTCCACAGCCAATTAGTTACCAAGAGGTGCAAATTAGCTTGAACTTGAACACAACTCCCCTTCCCTGATAGGAGATGCACAGGTGAATCAGTGTTGGAGTTCTGTTCAAGGGCAGCCCCATGCCCAGCATATTGCAGTAGCCAAGCCTAGAAGTTACAGAAGCATGGATCCGCCTCTCCTGTGCTTCCCATCCTGATGCAGATAATTCCTGCTTCCCATTCCCCTCTTTGTTAGTTTCAGAGCAGAAACTCCTTTTGCACAGCCTCATCCAAGAATCCCTGTTTCTTTCTGGAAGCAAGGGAGGGTGCTTGAAAGTTAATAAATTTGCATGGGGAAGGGGAGAGGGAAAGCCACGCACAGCAGCAGGCTTGTGAATTACTGTCTTCAAAGCAGAGCCTGTCATTGATATTCAAATTTGCTCCAGCTTGAATAGAAGGAGCAGACAAAGCGGAAAGGGAAAGTGGCTGGAAAGTGGCTGGAGAGCGAAACTCCCTTTTTGTGTTGCCTGACTCATCAGTGGGCAGATTGGCAGAAAACAAAGTTGGTGTTACGGTTCTGCCTTCTTCCTTGAGGGACCCAGTAGTCCAATCCTCAGGGAGTGGCTCTTGATCCATGGCATCCATAGTGGGAGAGGCAAAAATGTGAGCTCCATTTTTAAAAGTTTTTTATATTTTCCAAATTTATACATTTCATAACTTTTGCAATCAATTTAACATTTCCAAATTTTGACTCCCTTCCCCCTCTTTCTGCGGTTCCTAAAATTATTATTTTTAAAATCTCTTCTACATATCCAAATTAACCTAATTTGCTCATTTATTCATCTCCTTTAACTATACAGTGGTACCTCGGGTTACATACGCTTCAGGTTGCACACTCCGCTAACCCAGAAATAGTGCTTCAGGTTAAGAACTTTGCTTCAGGATAAGAACAGAAATCGTGCTCCGGTGGCGTGGCAGCAGCGGGAGGCCCCATTAGCTAAAGTGGTGCTTCAGGTTAAGAACAGTTTCAGGTTAAGAACGGACCTCCAGAACGAATTAAGTACTTAACCTGAGGTACCACTGTATACTCTTACAAGACTGAAGGTTGTTACATTAATCCTGCTAATGTTTTTATCTGTTTACAATTTATCTCTAAATATTCAACAAACCATTTCCATTCTTTTATAAAACGTTTGCTATCTTGATAAGTTTTTGTATCCATTCTTCTTTTTCTGGGACTTGTGCTTCTTTCCGCTTTTGGGCCAAGTAACATTCTTCCTGCTGCAGTAGTGTACATAAATAAAATTCTGGTTAGGTAAATTGTGTGCTCCAGTTTTCAGTGGGGTTGATGAGGGTGCAGTCACTCTGGCAACACTGAGGCTTTGTTTACTTATTTAATACATTTATGGCCCACCGATACACAGTGATAAATAACGAAACACAATATTTTAAAAATATTAGGAACATTTGTAATAACAATTAAAAATCAGTGAGAATATTTAATGTGCTGCTTTCACCTTTCTTCACACACACACACACAGCTGAACTTTATATTATTATTATCATCCCACCTTTTTCGCCAGTGAGCTCAAGTAAAAACTAAACTGGCTGGCATCAATGACTCTCTGGGCAATGACTCATCCTGGAGACACCGGGCATCAAATCTGGGGTTTCCTGCATGCAAGGCGGATGCTCTCCCCACTGAGCTGATGAGGGGAGACGGCAGCCCAGAGGGTCAGAGATCCAAAGAGGATCTGTACTGCAAGCCAAGCAAAAGGGAGAGAGATCAGTTGCACCTTTCGCAAAGGCCGCTTGGATGAGGCCCAGCCTCAGATGGTGCCACCAGCGAAATGGGAGAGGTCAGGGCAATGCTTCCTTTTTCTTCAGATTTTAAAACTGGCGAGTTGCCACCCATGGTGCATTTAGGGAGTTTGAGTCTGGACTTCAGAGCGGGTGGAGGTGGGGCTCTTGAGATGGCAATGCGTACGACTTCACTTACTTCAAGCTCTGCTGGATTTGACCCCTGCCACTGCTCATTCTGCTGAGTGGGGGACCTGGACGTCTGCCCTGAACTCCTACTGAGGTGACATCATTGATTGGGCTATGAATATGGTGCTCCCTACAAACCTTTCCTCCAAGGAAGTCAACGTGGCACACACAGTTCTCCCCCTACAACAACCCTGTGAGGTAGGTTAGGCTGAGAGGCAGTGACTGGCCCAAGGCCACCCAGTGAGCTTTATAGCTGAGGGGGGATTCGAACTGTGGTCTCCTAGGCCCCAGTCTAACACTCTAACCACTTGCTGAATTACAACTTACGTATTACTAAACTATGGAGAGACCTGGCCTGAATAGAGATATTGGATTATTGTCTCATTACATATGCTAAAGCTAATTTTAGTCATCTGCATACTATCCCTTGCTTTTTCCTGAAGGACTTAATTGCATTTGTTAACAGTTTACTATACCCATTGAGTCAATCACCCATCTCCCACTACCCGTCTGAGAAAATCCCCTCCCACTATGTATTAGGGTCTGGTGACTTCTGTTTCAGTGTATCTGAAGAAGTGTGCATGCACATGAAAGCTCATACCCAGAACAAACTTAGTTGGTTTCTAAGGTGCTACTGGACAGTTTTTTTAGTTTTTTTACTCTAACCACTGAACCACATAGGTGTCCATTGAACAGCCAGGGTTACCAGCTCTCTGACTTCTGGATGATGATGATATTATTTTGCAAGTTTCCCTCATACACTTCCAGGCTTAGATTTGCTGCCATGAAGACTATTTATTATTATTATTACTTGTTCAATTTATATACCGCCCTTTATCAAAAGATCCCAGGGTGGTGTACCTCATAAAGAATACATTTTGCAGAGGACCAGTAATTAAAACATCATAAAAAGCATAGTAACAGACAGCATAATAATAAACATTGCTCGTTTAAAAACAAAAACAGACCCTCAGAGAGCTAAATTCTCTGATACTGTCAATTTCTCTCTGTTTTTCATTTTGCCAGCTTTAAACTCATAGAATCATATAATTATAGAGGCTCCAAGAGTCATTTAGTCCAATCCCCTGCAATGCAGTTTGCTCCATATCTATATCTTTTTTTTAAAGGTCCCTATGAAAATTGGTTTTAATTTTCATGTCCATTTCTCCCAATATATACACATTCTCGCACATTCTTTCCCCTAATGTGTATATTCCCCCAAGCAATTTCCCCTGATATGATACATTTTTTGTACATTATTGGCAGAAACATACATTTTTGAGTGCATCTTTTGACACATGTGCTATTTGGAGAACCAACCACACTGCAAAATTCAGAGATATATGAATTTTGAAGTACAGCTGCTTTTTCACTTGACTTATCATTTTGGAAAGGGCGAATTTGATGGGTTTGCATTCAAATGTGTTGTGGACAAACCTTTCTCCCCACCTGACCAGAACCCTTAATTCTGAGTCTGCTGGTGCGGTTCCTGCAACTTAATCATGGCAGACATCCACCCTCCCAATTAGTCCTAAAGACCATTAAAGCAAAGACTTGTGAGGAACTATGAGATAGTCACATTGACTGTTTTGCACCAAAACAAGGAGAATGCAAAAGCTGCCAAATGAGATAAGAATTATTGGCTGGTTGTTCATCTGCCTCTTAACTGATTAATCAATAATAATAATGATAATGATAATAATAATTTTATTATTTATACTCCAGCCTTCTGGGCGGCTTACAGCATATCTAAAAATATAATAAAAACATCAAGCATTAAAAACCTCCCGATACAGGGCTGCCTTCAGATGTCTCCTACAGGTAGTGTAATTCTTTTATCTCCTTGACATCTGAAGGGAGGGTGTTCCACAGGGAAGGCACCACTATCAAGAAGGCCCTCTGCCAAGTTCCTGGAATATGTGCTCATATTCTCCAAATCTGGAGAAATTGTGGACATCTAATGTTGGAAGATTCAGGTAAGATGATAAAAAAGGGTTCTCACCACACAGTTCTTTGTTAAACTGTGGAACTCATTGCCACAGGAGGCAGTGATGGCTGACTTGGATGGCTTTGAAAGCGGATTGGACAAATTCATGGAGGAGAGGGCCATCAATGGTTATTAGTCATGGTGGCTATGCCCTGCCTTCATGGTGAGAGGCCACAATGCTCCTGAATACCAGTTGCTGGAGACCAGAGGAGGGGAGAAGCCTCTTGTGCTCAGATCCTGCTTGCTGGTTTCCCAGATGGGGCATCTGGTTGGCCACGGTGAGAACAGCACGCTGGACTAGATGGGCCATTGACATGTCCCACAGGCCTTGTTATGCTTTTACGCCTTCAAGAAACTAGAAGGAAGTGTCATAGGGTACCAATGATGGAGTGAAAGGGGACTGTGGGTGGACTATACGTATTGTATTGCTGGAAAATATGCCTGTTGAGCTGCCCTGTGATGTTTGGGTGAAGAGCAGGGAATGTGGTCTCTGGTCTGAAAAAGCTCCCCCTTGCTTGCCATGTATCAGTTATTCCACTCTATTCTGACTTGGTCAGACTCCACCTCCAGTCCTGTGTCCCGTTCTGAGCATCACAGTCTAAGAAGGATACAGTGGTACTCAGGTTAAGAATTTAATTCGTTCTGGAGGTCCGTTCTTAACCTGAACCTGAAGCACCACTTTAGCTAATGGGGCCTCCTGCTGCCACTGTGCCGCCACAACACGATTTCTGTTCTTATCCTGAAGCAAACTTCTTAAACCAAGATAATATTTCTGGGTTAGCGGAGTCTGTAACCTGAAGCGTATGTAACCTGAAGCGTCTGTAACCCGAAGTGTCTGTAACCCGAGGTATCACTGTATTGACAAGCTGGACGAGTGCAGAGGAGGGGGACCAAGGTGACCAAGGGTCTGGAAATGAAGCCTTAGGCAGAACGGGCGAGTGATTTGGGTATGTTTAGCCTTGAAAAGTGGAGAGTGATTGGTGATACGAGAGAAAATCTGTAAATACCTGAAGGGTTGTCATGTGGAAGATGGAGCAAGCTTGATCCCTGCTGCTCCAGAAGGGAAGACCCAAACCATTGGGCTCAAATGACAGGAAAGGAGATTTTTGTGGGCTGTGACAGTTCTTCCTCAGAAGGTGGAGGTCCCTCCTTCCATGGAGGTTTCTAAACAGAAGCTGCCTGGCCATTGCAGGGATTCTTGGGCTGCAATTCCTACATTGATGGGTGCTGCAATAGATGACCTTTGGGGGTCCCTTCCAAGGCTACGAATCCATGATTCTATGGGCTAGGCGTCGTTTTGTTTGATCCGGTGTGCCGAATTCTCGTGTTATCTTTCTCCGTCGAGGCAGCGCGGTAATTGTGTCCAGCGAGCAGATTGCTTCTTTCATCTATGAGCAGGGACAGATTGCATTTTCCCTGTCACTTGGCAACCATCTCTCATCCCCCCCCCCCCGTATTTTGAAACGGGCCTCCCCCCTCCCCAGCCCAGAGAATATCCGGAAGGCCTTCCTTCCTGCCCCTGCTAAATGGGGAGTGAGGGATTCAGCTGCCCTCCGTGTGGCACCTTGGCTGCCCTGTTCCACTTAGGTACCTCAGTGAGCAGACCGCCTTCCAGATGTTGCCACTCCGCTCTGGACCCAGCCAGGCGAACGCCGGAGTTGATCCCGCCGACTGGCGAAGGGTCTCTGGGGGTTTAGGGCCGGGATGGATGAATGAGGCCGATGTGAGCAGCAGCTGAGTCACCAAAGGACTCCTGCCTGGAGTTAATCAACTGTTTGAGCTCCATTGAAGCGCTTTGCAGAGAGAGAGAGAGAGAGAGAGAGAGAGAGAGAGAGAGGGGAAAACCCAACAGACATGTTGCCAGGAGGATTAGAGCTGGCTGAGGCATCGGCAGGGGTTGGATGTGTCTGTGTGTGCTAAAAGGAGTGTAATATTTGTAAAATGAAGCTGAATGTCAGACGATTTGGGGCAGATGAAAGGGAGCCTTTCACGCACCACCTTGCTAAATTGTGGAACTTGCTCCCACAGGAGGCAGCGTTGGCTCCTACTCTATGGGGCTGAGGGTACCTCAGCCACCCCCAATATATTGGGACAGAGCTGAGCCCCCAGCAATCTTAAGGGGCTGGGTCTCATTGGGTCTCCTGGTGGCTGCAGTGGGCCTCGTGTCCTCCTCTCGCCGTGTGTCGTCACACATGCATGTCGTGCGCATGACGTCACGCACTTGCGATGGCCCCCCAAAAAGTTGGGCAGAACCTGATGCCTATGGGAAGCAGTGATGAACACCGACCTGGATGACTTTAAAAGACGATTAGACACATTCCAGGAGAAGAAGGCTATCAAAGCCCACTAGCCGTGATGGTTATGTTCTGCCTCCATGGTTGGAAGCTTCAGAATTGTTGGAAACCACAGGAAGGGAGAGGGCTGTTGTGGTCGGATCCTGGTTTCCCAGAGGCATCTGGTTGGCCACTGTGAGAAAAGGATGCTGGACTGGATGGCTGCTCTTAGATCCGTATGCCTACCCACCAACCACGAAACGTTGCAAGGAGTTCCGCCTTCCGAATCCCACCACCTGGGGTCTTCCAAATGCTTATTTTGCCTCTGAAGAGAGACTGTGCTGTATCTTCACGCCTGCTTTGTGCGAAGTCCATTCTCCTCATGTACAGTGCATTAGTGAGCTGCGCTGACATGCTAACTGCTGGCAGTTTTCTCCAAGCTTGACGGAGAGGTGTGATGTCAGCTGTCCCCTGCAGCGGGGGCTGCTACCACTGAACTGCGCCAAGCAGCCTCGAGGGCAGATGCCGGGTCACACTGGCTAAAATAAGCTAGCGAGTGAGAAAGAGGAAGGCAGAGAAGTTGCCAAGGGTGTTCCCGTGGCTCTTTCTGCACCACCCCCAACGCAAGACGCGAGAGGGAAAGGAGAGTCCACCTAAACATTAGGAAGAACTCTGACAGTGAAAACGGTTCGACAGTGGAACAGGCTACAGTGGTACCTCGGGTTACATACGCTTCAGGTTACAGACTCCGCTAGCCCAGAAATAGTACCTCGGGTTAAGAACTTTGCTTCAGGATGAGAACAGAAATCGTGCTCCGGTGGCGCAGTGGCAGCGGGAGGCCCCATTAGCTAAAGTGGTACCTCAGTTTAAAAACAGTTTCAGGTTAAGAACGGACCTCCAGAATAAATTAAGTTCTTAACCCGAGGTATCACTGTACACGGAAAGTGGTGGCTTCTCCTTCTTTGGAATTTTTAACCAGATGTTGGACAGCCATCTGTCAGGGATTCTTTACCTGTGATTGCTGCAGGTTGGGCTAGATGACCCCTGGGCACCTTCCAACTTCACAGTTCTACATCTATGATTGTTCTAGAAGGCAGCCTGAGAGGGACCTCTTCTTGCTGGCATGGCTTGCACGGTTGGGACGGGAATGAATTATCATAGAACCATAGAACTGTAGAGTTTTAGGGTGCCCCCCGGTCATTTACAACCCCTTGTAAATGCAGGAATCACAGCTGAAGAATCCCTGACAGATGGCTGTCCAACCTCTGCTTTGAAACCTCCAGTGAAAGAGAGTTCACCACTTTCTGAGGGAGTCTCACTGTCAGACAGCTCTGCCTAAGTTTTGGTCAGAGCCTCCTCTACCCTTGTCATTTGAAACCACTGGTTTGGGCCCTGCTTTCTAGAGCAGCAGAAAACAAACTGTCTCCTACTTCCATGTGAAAAGCTCTGCAGCTCTTTGAAGATGGCGATCGAGTCACCTCCAAGCCCTCTCTTCTCCAGGCTAAACATCCACAACTCGCTCAGCGATTGGATGGTTGAAAGACATCAGAAAGCATCAGTGCCAGATCAGGCCCCTCTAGTCGAGCATCCAGTTTCTCACGGTGGCCAAACGGATGCCTCTTCTGGTAGCCCCTCATGTGGGGCAAGAATGGAACAGCACCAACTGGTATTTGGTGATACAGTGGTACCTCAGGTTACATACACTTCAGGTTACATAGCTTCAGGTTACAGACTCTGCTAACCCAGAAATAGTGCTTCAGGTTAAGAACTTTGTTTCAGGATAAGAACAGAAATCGGGCTCCTGCGGCGCGGCGGCCGCAGGAGGCCCCATTAGCTAAAGTGGTGCTTCAGGTTAAGAACAGTTTCAGGTTAAGTATGGACCTCCGGAACGAATTAAGTACTTAACCTGAGGTACCACTGTATACTGCCCCTGAACATGAAGGTTCCCCTGAGATACCATGCCTGATAAAACCTGTTTGCTGGATCAGAGCAAAGGCCCTGTTCCTCTGCTGCGATCAGTCAGAGGCCACTGAGAAGCCCTCAAGCAGAACATGAAAGCTGGCCGCTTTTTGCTTTACCTAAGCATCTCTGATAACTCTATGTTAGGCCCGCATATAGCATCATAAAATTGTAGAACCAGAAGGGACCCCGAGGACCATTTAGTCCAGGCACCCCCAAACTCGGCCCTCCAGATGTTTTGGGACTACAACTCCCATCATCCCTAGCTAACAGGACCAGTGGTCAGGGATGATGGGAATTGTAGTTCCAAAATATCTGGAGGGCTGAGTTTGGGGATGGCTGATTTAGTCTAACCCCCTGCAATGCAGGAATATGTAGCTGTCCCATATCTGGATTGAACCTGCAACCTTGGTGTTATCAGCACCGTGCTCTAACCAGCTGAGCTATCTATTGGCTTGTGGGCAGCTCTCCATGCTAGTGGAGGCTTGAGAGTTCCCCACAGGCATCTGGCTGACCTTCGTGAGAACAGGATGCTAGACTAGATGGGCCATTGACCCGACGCAGCAAGCTCTTCTTTTGTTCCTATGGAGGGACCCAGGCCAGCAAGACAGGCAGAGATGGTCGCTTCAGCACCATGGAGAGCTCCTGGTAAGCAGTGTTTTCTGACCAGAGCTGGATGGGGAGCTCTTTCGAGCCTCTGTCTTTAGCCTGCCTTTCCCAGGCTGCTGGAGAACTGGAGTCTATTCGAGGCCCAACCCTCTGGCCTGGAAGTGAGCATGTCTCCTGCACTCCATGGCTTGCTATCTCTCATGGGCCAGGGGTTCAGGGCCACAACATAGTGGTAGAGCCCATGCCTTGCACACAGAAGGTCACAGGTTTAGTCTCCAGGTAGGACCGAGAGAGTGCTGTGATCCCATTGACTGGCACCTGATCTGAGGATTTTGTTTTTAATACTGGTTATGATGATCCTTCTAGCCTTTGCCTTTCTTTGGAATGTGGTAAGGGCAGTAGCCATTAATGGCGGTAGATCTCATGCAGAAGGTCGCAGGTATAATCCCCAATGGCATTTCCAGGTAGGACTTGGATTGTCCCCTGTCTCAAACCCAGTTTTAGAAATCTGTTGGGCACTAGGCACGTCTTGCGACTGGCTCGGGTCCAATTTTGACCACGTGGAGATCTCTGGATGCCAAGTTGGTGTTTGGGAAGGCAAAATGTCACACAGAGAAGGATCTGAAATATTTTCCTTGAAGCTTGATTTTTTCAAATTCTGGATTGAATAATAATAATAATAATAATAATAATAATAATAATAATAATAATTTATACCCTACCCAGCTGGCTAGGTTTCCCCAGCAACTCATGGTGTCTCCCAACAGGATATTAAAAGCACAATAAAACATCAAACATTGAAAAATTCCCTAAACAGGGCTGCCTTCAGATGTCTTCTAAAAGTCAGATAGTTGTTTATTTCCTTGATATCTGATGGGAGGGTGTTCCACACGGCACGTGCCACTACTGAGATGGCCTTCTGCCTGGTTCCCTGTAACCTCACTTTTCACAGTGAGGGAACTGCCAGAAGGCTCTCGGAGTTGGACCTCAGTGTCTGGGCTGAATGATGGGGGTGTTGTAAACTAATTTGAGATTTGTTCTTTTATATTATATATCCGAGTTTCTAACACTGCTCAGACCCCAGAGTGCTGCTGTCGTTCAGTGTAGACAATACTGGGCTGACTCATAAGGCAGCTTGCTTTGTTCCTATGTGCACTCCTCATTGCTGTATTGCAGGGCATTGTGGGTGGCATTCAGTTCCGGAGCCGGAGCGTCCTGGCTCTCGTTCCATGGGACCCCATGCTGTGTGATCTGGCTCTGTGGGCTCCTGCCTCAGATCCAATGGCCCCCTCTTCACCAGCTTTAGAGTCTGCAATTGGGTCTGGATTTTTGACCCTGTAGCCTTTGGCTTGGCCTGCTGATCACCACTGGACTCTGGGGTCATGAGCCTGAGGTCGGCAGGGTGCGATGAGACCAGAAGCCTGATCTTCCTCATGGATCTGGGCCTCAACTTTCCTGCTGCCCTCAGGCAATCAGTGATGAAGCTGTCTCTGGGATCGAAGAACCCGGCAAAGGAAACACTGCTATTCCTGCCCGTGAAAAATGCAAAGTTATTCCTTGATTATGAACCACAAAAAGACGGGGGAAAGGAAGCAAATTATTTCTGTATGAAAGATGTGGGCAGCCTATGAGACATGAGGCGTATTTTATTTTTTGACAAGATGGAAAGCCTGCGATTGGTGTGTGGTTGGGGGGGGGGATTAGAAAGGACGTCTTCTTCCTTTTGCCACAAGAGATTGTTAACATTTCGATGTAGCGATTCTTTGATTTCATAGAACATTGCTTCACTCAAGGGGTAGACAAGGGTGCACTTAATATCTGTTAGCGAGGCAACACCATCCCTCAATTCCACTTCAGCTGCTTCCTCCACCCGAGGAATTAAATCATTTACCGGCAGCCGAAGTGAGATGGAATCTCTCTCTCTCTGGCAACTGCAGGGCCAGCCCACAGCCTGGTGTAAAAGTGGTGTGTGTGTGTGTGTGTGTGTGTGTGTGTGTGTGTGAATATTGGGGGTGTTGGCCAAAGGGCAACACAACCTTTTGTAAAAAAAATATAACAAATTGTTTTGTAATGCATCTAAAGCAGAGAGAACAGTTATAACAACAGATGCAAATTAAAAGACGGAAAACAATGCGGTAAAATAGGCATGTAGACTGAGTACAGTTGCACATGGATCAAAATAACGAAGTAAAAGGCTATCAAAGTTATCAGATCATCAAGCCTAGTTCCAGATTTTCAAGGCTGGTGACAAGGACTGCCTTGAGAATGATGGTTTCGCTGTATATGTCACCAAGGAATGCCAAATCATATAAAATGTGTCTGGAGGTTTCCGGTCCTTGTCAAAATCTCAAATGATGTGCAATTTTCTCCATCGTAGCTATATTCCAGAGTGAGTGGAACCAAACACCCAGTGTAAGATTTTGGGCTGCTTTCCACTTGAGCTGTAATTACTATTTGAGCTGCCAAGATTGTATATATTATATTAAAAAATTCAGTAACGTTAAGTCCAGACAACGGACAATTGTTTAGTGATATTTATCACGATTTGTCCCCATAAAGCTCAGGGCTTATAGCAGATAGGTGGAACCTAAGAGAAAAAGTCAGGGGTCTTAAGACCCTGTGACTCACAGATATCTTTCACCACCCAGGCTAGCAAGAGACATTATCACACTTCAAGGATATTTCCAGACAGTCCAAAGGACACATGGAAGGTGCAGAATAGGGGTGTTCAGAGGGCGTGTGGCCTGAGGATGGGTGCGGCCTGGACTGACTACCGAGGACCAAATTGAGAGGCTTGGAGGGCCAAAGTTTTGCCTGCAGGCCTGAGATCCCACACCCCAGGTTTATTGGGCCATCTGCTGGAACAGTGAGTTGCACTCAGCCGTAGCCTTACTCAGAGCAGACCTGTTGACATTAATGAACCTTACATAAGCCCACTCTACCACTTTGGTCTGTGGAACCGGTACTGCCACAAAATGCCTGTTCTGCGTCTGCAAGAAAGCAATCTTTTAGTGTGGCAGCACCGACACTTTGGAACTCCCTGCCTCTTGAGATCAACCAGCCACCTACCCTGTACTCTTTTCAGCACCCGCTAAAAACATGTTAGTTTAGGCAAGTCTACCCAGACATGTGGAATATCGATGTACGTTCTAATCTCTTTCTAGCTCATTGCTGATTTGAAGAAGCTGTCTTGACTGTTTTTGCAGATAAACTTATTATTTTATTCTCTTTGTAAACTGCTTTGAAGCTGTTGTTGTTTTTCTTTTTCTTTTTTTACAATCAAATGGAGTACAGATTTGATGAACTAAATAAATAAATACTTGGGTTCATTAACGTCAGTTGGTTTACAACCTTGGGTGCGTCAAGGAGCAACATTCTTGAGTTAAAGGGGTTCAAGAGGGTACAGGAATCTCTGACCTTTGACCATTTCCCCTTTGCTTTTTCTTTCTAGGAGAGCTAGAGAATTGCCTCCCCCTCAAAAAATGAAAGTCAGGGGCCATGACGCCTGTGGGTGCTGGTTTGGGGGTCTCTGCCTAAGACCCTCCAGTGATTCCTGAAGGACAGTGGCCTTCCCTCTCCCTCTCCCTCTTCTTCCTCCCTCAGGCAACAGCTGGCCCAGCTTGGGAAAGTTGTCTGTAAAGCAATTACTGGAGCTGACACCATGATGAAAATCCCCAATAAATTCATCAGGAAGGGGCCGCTGGGAGAGAGAGCTGGTTGTGTGCGTTGGGAGGGAGTTACTTTATTATCCGTCACCTGCAAACAGCTGGCTCCCGACTGATTTAGAGCCCCAGCGCCTGGGACTCTCTTATTGCCTGCTGGAGCTCAGGATTTGCGGGGCTGGGGGGGAGGCTGGACTTGCCTGGGGGAAGAGAGGGAAATGAGAGCAGCACCCCTGCTGGTTCAGGCCAGAGGGTCATCTGGTCCAGCATCCTCTACTCTCAGTGGCCCAAACACACACCTTCAGAAATAATACGATTAACAACAGTAATAAATAATGAGAGCAGCATCGTCTCATCCTGCAACTTACAGCAAATAGCATTCAGAAGCTTTGCTGCCTCTGTACATGGAGGCGGAGCATAGGGATCCTGGCTAGCAGCCTTTGACAGCCTTCCTCCTCCTCCATGAATCTATCGAATCCTCTTTAAAAGCTATCCAAGTTGATGGCCACCAGTGCCTCCTGTGGCAGGGAGTTCCATAGTTGAAATACATAGTGTGTGATTGGAAGTAGTTTGTTTTCTCTGCCCTGAATCTTTCAGCGTTCAGCTTGACATCCTTGTAGGGCAATGGCAGGAAAGAGAGTAATGCTGGGATAGCTCAGTCAGTAAAGAGCATAGACTCCCTGTTGTTAGCCGCCCTGAGCCCGGCTTCGGCTGGGGAGGGCGGGATATAAATAAAATTTATTATTATTATTATTATTATTATTATTATTATTATTATTATTATTAACCTCAGGGTTGTGGGTTCAAGCTCCATGTCGGGCAAAAGATTCCTGCATTGCTGGGGGTTGGACTAGATGACCCTCGGGGTCCCTTCTAGCTATGATTCTAAGTGAGGGTCATCAAACAGTGAATGATGTGAAGCCAAGAGGCAGGTGGAAGGTCTCTGCGACAGTGGTTGGCATTCATCTGTCTCGAGAGATAATGGAGCGTGCTTCTTTTCCAGGGTGCAAGGCTGGGCAGTGTATATGGAGGTCCTGTGCTTCCTAGACAACAAGATCTCCCTTTGGGCCTCACTGATGTGGTCCAAAGGAAAGCAGAGCAATACATTGGCACCATCCTGGCTGTGGGAGTTGTCAGAAGGAGGCATACAAAACCCCATCCAACCATCTGAGGGTCTCCTCTCTGGATTTGTGTAGGGTTGACCCAATGGCCTTTTCCTTTCCCGCTCCAGCAGCAGAACAAACAACATTGAGTGGTGATGGATGAACCAAAGGAGCCCTTCTTCCCACATGGCACAATTAGCATGAATCAAGCGCAGGTTGGCATTTGACGAGACGTCACACTCTCGCTACAGGCAGCTCTCTGGATTTGATGTGGCAGGAGCCAGGCATCAAAGAGGAAGCCTGGAGGAATTGATTGGCGCTGTCACACATGCCAGTTTCTCTGGGAAGCGGAGCACTTCCAACCACAGTCCTGCTAGGTAGGGAAAGCCCGTTATAATTATCATCTGAGGGTGGGGAGCAGAGAAAGGGGAATCCCTGCCTGTGTAATAAACGAAAATCTGCCCTTATTCCCTTATGGGGGACACAAGAGCCCTCTGTCCTTTGTAGGTTCCCCATAGGTCGGAGATAAGAACAGAGGCCAACCAGAGGATACTGAGAAGCAAAGGAGCTAGTAAGCCTGATCTTTATTGAACTGTTGCAACAGGGTCTCCCCTCACATGCAGGAAAGGAGGAGGACCCAGAACCCAGGTGTGCCCGCCCTTATATAGACATTCTAAATTGCCTGCCTTGGAGTTCAAGACCACCCCCAGAAACATCATACCTACATCACAGAAAGGGTGGGCTAAAGCAGAAATCTGAGCGGGTTGTTTACCTCCTGTCTGGCAAGTTACCTGTTAATGCTTACTTTATTAGATTACCTGGGGAGCCTGGCCAGTCTTTTGTAATGATAAATACTTAGTTCCTGAGCCAGGTCACAGGCTCACCTATTCATACACAGACATACCCTTAAGACAGGATTTGTAAAGGAAAAGACAATGGGGAGGCTTTTCCATTTTCTTTTGACTTTGCAGAAAAAACATTTGGTCAGTTTGGGAGTCAAAATGGTTCCAGGGCTGTTTTCCTGTGCTGCTTCAGACATGTGGTTTATATATTTATGTACGTGTTTGCTTGGTACATTTACGAACATTTATTTTATATATAAGACCTTAATTTTTTTTATTTCACCTGCGGGCAGGGGGGGGTCTATGTTCTCCCATGCCTTTTTTTGGGGTGCTCTTGGAAGTTGCACATGTACTTTGTAGAATTGGTCGAGCGGGAGGGCACCCAAAGGTCATCCAGTCCAACCCCACACGATCCACTGGAACAGACAAATTTGTTGAGCAGGAGAAGGTGAACAATGGCTACAAGCCATGAGGCTGTGTGCCACTTCCAATATTAGAGGTGGTCAGCCTTTGGATACAAGTTACTGTTGAGAGAGAGAGGGAGCTCTTTTGCCCTCCAGTCTTGCTTGCGTGTTTCCCTTTGGGGCACCTTTTTGGTGATTCTGATAACAGGTCCCTGGACTAGATGGGCCATAGGGCTAATCCAGCAGGACTCTATAACATGGCTGGGATTTTTCCCGCCATACACTTGTAAAAGAAGGGGGAAAAGTTTCTCTGAGAAGCATGTCCCTTTGGCATTTTCTTTTTCAAATTCACAAAACAAAGTGCCACTGAATTATTATTATTATTATTATTATTATTATTATTATTATTATTTTGCACAGCTGAAAGCTGACAGGCTTGTCAGAGTTTTGGGGAGGCTGGGTAGTGGCCTTTACAGTTGTCTTGCTGAGGTTGTCCACAATGCCCTTGTCGCAAAGAAGGCTAATCCCCCCCCCCCGCTGTTCCAATTTTCTGGTGGTAGGAGGAGTGATAGACAGGAAATTGTTGCGTTAGAGATGAGATGTTAGAAGGCTGTTCTAATAGGGATGGGACCTGTCCCCCAGTATTTTTCAGGTAAAGGAAAAATAACAGCCTGTTTTGAGATGGCAGGGTTTTATATTTTGGGGAGGGGGGGAACCTTGGGAGAGGGAAGCCGAAATCGACAGGTGAGCGGCTTCGATGTTGACAAGCTGATAAAAGCATCACTTGAAGGTTGTCTGTGAGCGACTGGCATAGCAGTGCAGAGAAAACAATACTTATCACAGCAAAGTGTCTTGGCAGGACCCGGGACAGATCCATCAAGCACATTTACTTTGGAGGAAAGAAGAAATTGAAGCCATCCATCAGCTAGGGTTGCCTTGCCAGTGCCAGTTCCATTTCTCCTTCACAGCCCTGGGAATTTATAGGCAGCAAAGTTTTTATCTCAGAAATCTCCCCAGACACTTAATGCTCTTAAGCCAAGGGGAGCGTGGAGAAAAAACCCGAGACCTATCTCTCATCTGATAGCCTGCAGACTTTAGACCCACAAATGGTTGGAATCAAAGGGTCAATTCAGACCCTTTGAGGACCTTCCAATAGGCCTCTTGAAGCCAACCATATAAAAAAAAAATTGGGGGGGGGGGGAGCAGAGTCATCTTTAGCTTGGACATGCCAAATGTTATTTGTGCACTCCAGATGTTGCAAGGCAGATGCTCTTCCCCATATCCACCGTAGTCATTGGAGATGCAGTGTTCGAAATTATCCAGGTGCCAGGCTCATTTTGTGACCAAGTGAAGATGCCTGGGCGCTGGGATGGCACCTGCCATGTGGGAATCATTGAATCTGGACTCCTTTCACACCCTAATGTCCCATCCTGTTGAATTACATCAATGATATGTTCTCTGCACAGTTGGAATGAATTTCTGGAACCAAATTACATTCTCTGTGCGGCCTGAGCAGGAGCAGTCACTGTTAAGAAAAAGAGGCAGGAGTAGGCCAATACAGTGGTACTTTGGGTTAAGTACTTAATTCGTTCTGGAGGTCTGTTCTTAACCTGAAACTGTTCTTAACCCGAAGCGCCACTTTAGCTAATGGGGCCTCCTGCTGCTGCTGCGCCGCTGGAGCACAATTTCTGTTCTCATCCTGAAGCAAAGTTCTTAACCTGAGGTAATATTTCTGGGTTAGTGAGTCTGTAACCTGAAGCATATGTAACCTGAAGCATATGTAACCCGAGGTACCACTGTATATATGTTGACTGTCCCTGGATCGAGTGACTTTTCTAAGTTCTCATAGCTCTTAACCATGGGTAGGCAAACCAAGGCCCGGGGGCCGGATCCGACCCAATCGACTTCTAAATCTGGCCCGCAGACGGTCCGGGAATCAGTGTGTTTTTACATGAGTAGAATGTGTGCTTTTCTTTAAAATGCATCTCTGTGTTATTTGTGGGGCATAGGAACTCGTTCATTCCCCCCTGCCCCCCCCAAATATAGTCCAGCCTCCCACAAGGTCTGAGGGACAGTGGACTGGCCCCCTGCTCAAAAAGTTTGCTGACCCCTGCTTAACTGAGCTCAAGATTGTCATCTGAACTAGCCAGGTGTTTAACTGAGAATCAATCACAGTCAGTCCCATCATTTGAAAAACAAGACCCCGA
Source organism: Podarcis gaigeae (assembly GCF_964106915.1). Classification (NCBI taxonomy): domain Eukaryota; kingdom Metazoa; phylum Chordata; class Lepidosauria; order Squamata; family Lacertidae; genus Podarcis; species Podarcis gaigeae. Next base: position 31,239,329 of record NC_139692.1, read on the forward strand.
AATGGCAACTAGACATTCTGTTCTGGCGACTGTAAGCTTGGTTTAAAGAGCCATTTGGCGCTTAGCTTATATATCTGAGTTTTTAACATTCCCAATGGAAACTGGTGTCAAACAGCCTCTGGGAGGCACCTGCCTGGGGAAGGCTGGTCTGCAACCTGAGAACCTCTGGGGTGGCCTTCTCCAGTATGAGCACACCCCCAGTAGTACGTCCAGCTTTCTTGAGAAAAGCAGAGCTTGTTCTGTGGTGACCTTTGGAACTCATGCCCACTGGAGGTTTCAGTAGGCACAATCTCTTCTCTCTTTTTCGGTGAGCTCGAGGGTGTGGAGATAATGAACGGAAGCCTAACCATTCCCTACCCTGTGCATTCAGAAATTCAATTTATGCCCATGGCCTGTATAGTCCGGCATCCTGTTCTCACAGCAGCCAACCAGATGCCTGTGGGAAAACTGCAAGAAGGAGTTGAGCACAAGAGCCCTCTCCCCTTCTGTGGCTTATAGCCATTGGTATTCAGAAGCATTGCTGCCTCCAACCATGGAGGCAGAAAATAGCTATTTTGCCTGGTGGTCATTGATAGCCTTATACTCCATGAATTTATCTAATCATCTTTTAAAGCCGTGGAAGCTGGTGGCCATCGCTGCCTCCTGTGGCAGGGAGTTCCACAGCTCTGCACTGCATGAAGAAGTCCTTTCTTTTATCTGTCTTGAATCTTCCATCGCTCGGCTTCATTGGATGTGAAGGAGTTCTAGCATTATGAGAGAGAAGAGGAAAGCTTTTCTTTTCCTACTTTCTCAATGTCCGGCATACCTTTATAAACTTCTACCATATCACCACTTACTTGGCTTTTCTCTCAACTAAAAATCCCAGACGCTGCAACCAACCCTTCCTTGTAGGAGAGGCCCTCCAGCCTCTCCATCATTTTGGTTTCCCTTTTCTGAACCTTCTCCAAGTGTATAATATCCTTTTTGAGGAAAGGCGCCCAGAATTCTACACCGTATTCCAAATGTGGTTGCACCATGGATTTGTAGAACGGCATTATGACTATCGGCAGTTTTATTTTCAATTACTTTCCTAACAATCCCTAGCATGGGTTTTGCCTTTTCCACACTGGGTCAACATCTTGTTTCTGAGCTATCCACTAAGACTCCTGGGGTCTTGTACCCGGTCCATCCCTGCCAGTTCAGGCTCCGGGAGCGCATTTGTGAAAGGAAGACTTTTTTTGGCCACATTACACTTGTTTACATTGCATTTGCCATTTTGCCGCCCATTCGCACACTTCGGAGAGGTCGCTCCCTTTGCAAAACAGATGCTGTGCCAGTGAACGTTTGCCCTTTTCCTCACAGTCTGCTCAGCATCATCCCAGTCATTTGAAGGGCTTATGCTGCCTTAGTCTGCTTTTAGGTCTTTTTTTTTATTTGAAAAAAAGAATAAGCTTTTGCTTCCTCTCGGACATGAAGAATGTGGTTTGATTATATTGGAATCTTGTATAATTTTTTGTTTTGTTTTCATGTTCACTGTGTGTGCACCGCCCTGGAATCTATTGGAGGAAAGGCAATTTAGGCATATTGTGATGAACACAATTGAGTAGATGAGCTTTGCTGTGGATTTCAGGTAGGAGCACATCAGAGCCAAAAGTTCTTTGTAGTGAGGCATGGCCTTCGCCAGACCTGCTCTGCAAACTCCTTGCAAACTGCCTTTGCCTGGCTTGGATTTGTCATTGAACTCAGATCATAGAATTGTTGACTTCGAAAAGGACCACAAGTGTCATCCAGTCCAACCCAATGCACTGCAGGAATCTTTTGCCCAGTGTGGGGCTCGAACCCACAACCCTGAGATTAAGAGTCTCATGCTCTACTGACTGAGCCATCCATGCCTCTTGATTGTCTGGATGGAAGATAGAGAAGGGTATTCGAGAGCATTTGAGTGTGTGCAGTGCAGAGGTTAATGTTACTCTACCCATTTTTATTCATTCATTCATTTATTATTTCATAACATTTATATACTGCTTTATACACACGGGTGGTGCTGTGGTCTAAACCACTGAGCCTCTTGGGCTTCCTGATCGGAAGGTCGGTGGTTCGAATCCCCGCAACAGAGTGAGCTCCCATTGCTCAGTCCCAGCTCCTGCCAACCTAGCAGTTTGAAAGCACGTCAAAGTGCAAGTAGATCAATAGGTACTGCTCCGGCGGGAAGGTAAACGGCGTTTCCGTGCGCTGCTCTGGTTTCGCCAGAAGCGGCTCAGTTATGCTGGCCACATGACCCGGAAAAACTGTCTGCGGACAAACACTGGCTCCCTCGGCCAGTAAAGTGAGATGAGCACCGCAACCCCACAGTCGTCTGCAACTGGACTTAACTGTCAGGGGTCCTTTACCTTTACCTTTTTATTATCTTAAAAAGGTGGTTTACAAAAAAATACAAATCAATAATAAAAACGATTAACCCCCAAATTTAAGACAGTTGAAAAGTTAAAAAAGCAGTAAGCTAAAAGTAGATTGGACAGTGCATCAAATTTCTAAATATCTGAGTAGGCTTGGTTTAAACAAGGAACGGGTATAATGTGGTTCTTGTAACAGTGCTGAAGGTCATAGATGGGCTAAGACTATCTCACGGGTAAACTGTTTGTATGACATCTTTCCCGATGTACACTTTTTGCAAAGCAATGTTCTCTGAAATAATGCGTTTTGGTTTGCCACTTTCACTGATATATGCATTTCCATGCACGCTGTTCCCTGCAATATCCAATTTTGTACACATTACTTGGCTGGAGAATCACATTGCAAAATTCGGAGGAGGGTGGCTTTCAAAGGATGACCACGTTCCTTTTGGGAAAGTGGAGATTAAGTTGGTTTGTCTTATCGCAAACTGAATCTCCTCCATGCCCAGCGTGGCAGTTAGATTTATCATAGAAGTGAAGAGATGGAAGGGACCCCAGTGTTCATCAAGACCAACCCCGTGCAGTGCAGCTAAAGAATCCCTGACACATTGGTCCACTTAAAGGTAAAGGGACCCCTGACCATTAGGTCCAGTCGTGACCGACTCTGGGGTTGCGGCGCTCATCTCACTTTATTGGCTGAGGGAGCCGGTGTACAGCTTCCGGGTCATGTGGCCAGCATGACTAAGCTGCTTCTGGCGAACCAGAGCAGTGCACAGAAACACCATTTACCTTCCTGCCAGAGTTGTACCTATTTATCTACTTGCCCTTTGACGTGCTTTCGAACTGCTAGGTTTGCAGGAGCAGGGACCGAGCAACAGGAGCTCACCCCGTCGCGGGGATTCGAACCGCCGACCTTCTGATCGGCAAGTCCTAGGCTCTGTGGTTTATCCCACAGCGCCACCCACATCCTTGTCCACTTAACCTCTGCTTAAAAACCTCAGAGGAAGGAGAGTCTACCTCCTTCTGAAGGAGTCCGATTCACTGTCGAACAGCTCTTACTGGCTGTTGGAAACTCTGGCTCTTAATCAGCTCATCTCTGTTCAAGACATGGGCGTGTTCCTCTGCTGCTGACCCCCCCCCCCCCAGGAAAGGACCTGAGAGACCCTTTTTTTCCCTTACTGGAGCCATACGCAGATAAAGTCACGCAGGCTGTAAACCTGTGTGCCGTAAAGCCGGGTGTTGGTTTGGAACGCCGGGAAGACCCTGATTTAAGCCTCTTAATAAAACTCCAGGAAATTGTCCTTGGTTACTTCTGCGCCGCTAGAACGGTGCCAGGGTATAAAAAGGCAAATAAAACTTTTTAAAGGCACATAACTTATTCCCTCCCTGCGCTAGTGGCTCAGCACAGTTAAGGTGCATCATGGAACATATTCTCGCTGTATTTCACTTCGCTCTTTCTTTCTAGCGCAATGGCTTCCCCCAGAGAAGGGAGATTGTTCCAGCGTAAGGGCTGTGATCCATCACAGGCTGCAATTCCTGTGATGGGGGGCACGGTGACCTTGGACCAAACACTGCCTCTCAGCCTAACCTACCTTGCAGGGTTGTCAAGAGGATAATATAGAGAGGGAGGAGAACTCTGTATGCCACTTTCAGCTCCTTGCGCTATAAATGTAAAAATCAACCAATCAGCCAATGCCTTGGCTCCCTGAGACTGATAATTCCCTGGCCCTGGCCTAAGGCAACCACATCCCCCAAGAATACAATCAAACCCTTTCTGCTGCAGCATACAACATTGATACCAGCTCTACCTGTGTGGAAGGGACGCAGGTGGCCCTGTGGGTTAAAGCCTCAGTGCCTAGGACTTGCCGATCGAAAGGTCGGCGGTTCGAATCCCTGCGGCGGGGTGCGCTCCCGCTGCTCGGTCCCAGCGCCTGCCAACCTAGCAGTTCGAAAGCACCTCCGGGTGCAAGTAGATAAATAGGGACCGCTTACCAGCGGGAAGGTAAACGGCGTTTCCGTGTGCGGCTCTGGCTCGCCAGATGCAGCTTTGTCACGCTGGCCACGTGACCCGGAAGTGTCTCCGGACAGCGCTGGCCCCTGGCCTCTTAAGTGAGATGGGCGCACAACCCCAGAGTCTGTCAAGACTGGCCCGTACGGGCAGGGGTACCTTTACCTTTACCTACCTGTGTGGAAGGATTTAGGAGGCATCTTTGACTATAACAAACCCCTTGCATGCAGAAAGTTAAGCTCATCAGGAAATTGTGTTTGGCCTAGACTTCTGTTGTTGTTGTTTAGTCATGTCCGCCTCTTCGTGACCCCATGGACCAGAGCATGCCAGGCACTCCTGTCTTCCACTGCCTCCCGCAGTTTGGTCAAACTCATGCTGGTAGCTTAGAGAGCACTGTCCAACCATCTTGTCCTCTGTCGTCCCCTTCTCCTTGTGCCCTCCATCTTTCCCAACATCAGGGCCTTTTCCAGGAAGTCTTCTCTTCTCATGAGGTGGCCAAAGTATTGGAGTCTCAGCTTCAGGATCTGTCCTTCCAGTGAGCACTCAGGGCTGATTTCCTTAAGAATGGAGAGGTTTGATCTTCTTGCAGTCCATGGGACTCTCAAGTGTCTCCTCCAGCATCATAATTCAAAAGCATCAATTCTTCGGCGATCAGCCTTCTTTGCGGTCCAGCTCTCAGGGCAAGGCTATTGAAGGCTACTGGCCACTGGTTACTGGGAATCACAAGTGGGGAGAGTTCTGTTCACTAGGGTGGCCCTGTGCCCTCGTGCCCAGAGTGGTTTACCAGCCAATCCCTCTTCCCTGGGGACTCTAGGATTCCCATTATTTCCCAGGCTCCGTGGCTGACATTTCCCACCCAGTGGGAGAGCCTGGAGGGGTGAGTATTAATGATTTGGGCTGCGTCAACAAGGGGATTATTGCTCCAATCTGATTCACGGGGATTGCCAGGGAATGATCCTGTGGATTTCCCCCCACCCGCCAGGCAATAGTCTGGGAGCTGCATTAGGGGAGCAGATGTTCTTTCCAGCTGCGGACTAAGATATATGGGGCAGGCGTCCCTCTCCATTCCTCGAGTGCAGAAAGGAGGTGAATGCTGTCTGGGAGACTCAAAGTTAACATGGGGATGCATTTGGCTGACACAGATTCCTCCCCGAACCCACCCAGTTTGAATTTCTTTGTGAAATGGTTGCTACTGTTTGTAATATAGAATGGTAGAATTCGGAAGGGTGCCCTGAGGGTCATCCAGTCCACCCCCCTGCCACGCAGGAATCTCTGCTAAAGCATTCAGGACAAATGACCCTCCAACCTCTGCTTAAAAACCTCCAAAAAGGAGAGTCCACCATCCCCCAAGGGACACAGTTCCACTATCAAACAGCTCTTACTGCTAGAAAGTTCTTCCCGACGTTTTGACGGAATCTCCTTTCTTGTAACTTGAAGCCATTGGTTCGAGTCCTGACCCTCTGGAGCAGCAGAAAACAAGCTTGCTCCATCTTCCATGTGGCAGCCCTTGAGATATTTGAGGGTGGCTATCCTGTCTCCTCTCAGTCTCAGCTTTGTATTGCTTTGAAATGTTTCGATGCTGATGTACATCGCACTGACCTTTTGTGGGAGGGTGGTATATAAATACTTTTGTGAATAACTGAATGAACGACTGAGTAAAATGTGCAGACATTAGGCTTCCTATCCCTTCTCAGCCCCTCTGACCCCCTTGGCCTGCCTTCTCCATTTATTGCCCTGGTCCTCATGAGACCATCATCAGACCATCCTCAGACCATGCGAGAGAGCTGTGCGCTCCCCAGGTTCACAACAGAAGAATGTAAGAAGAGAGTGCTGGATCAGACCAATGGCCCATCAAGCCCAGCATTCTGCTATTGACATAAGAAGAGCCTGCTGAATATTGTCCCAGATGCCTGTAGGAGACTCCTAGCCAAAAACTGGCATTCCTAAGGATTGCTGCCTCCAACTGTGGAGGTAGAGCATAGCCATCCTGGCCATAGATAACCCTCTTTTCCATGCATTCGTCCAGTCTTCTTTTAAGGCCATTCAAGATGGTAGCTATTACTGCCTCCTGTGGCGGAGAGTTCCATAGTTTAACTCTGCTCTTTCCTCCATCCGCATCTTCCACCAATCGGCTTCAAGGGATGCCCACGAGTTCTGGTGCTGTTACACAATCCATGCGTGAGGGTATAAACTTCCATCATGCCCTCTCTTATTCACTTTTTCTCTAAACCAGGAAGCCTGAAATACTTCATCCTTTCTCAACTGGGGAGTCACTCTCTCCCCTGGATAATTTTGGTTGCCATTTTCTTGAACCTTTTCCTACTCTACAATATCCCTTTTGAGGACTGCATCTTGCTTAACCAGAGCCAACCTACATCTTCCCTGCCCCACAAGCCCCTGTTTTCTCCCCTTAAACACCCTCCCAGTAGGAACTTGATTAAGGCCATGAGGACCTGGGGATTTAAGCCCCCACCCCCATTATAAGACCACCATAATCAAGAGCTAAAGTTTTATCCCTCACCCAGATGTTTTCCCCTGCAAGGATTCTCTATCCCCACTGAATTTGAGGAGGGGGACGTTATCCCCCCTGAGAGGGATCAAAAGGATGCCATCTTGTCTCATCTCTTTGTCTAGTGTCTGCTGGGAGTCTGTGTGTGTCTGATTTTTCCTCTCCTTAGAATTCCCCCCCTTTCCCCCCAGATCATCTAAGAAAGGATAGTCTGGAAAGGGGGGGGGTCTGAGCCCCAGACCTACTCTGTTTTGGACCACAAAGTCCCCTGATTCTGCTCTCTTTGCCTGTTCCAGATTGCCACTGTTTTGGGGTGTGATTCAACCACCTACCAGCAAGTTCAGGTATTGCAATGATACTTTATTGGGAGGTCTTGTGTAAAAAATAATAATACCCCAAATATGTCTTGCAATATGGAAAAGTCATAGGTAAATGCACTTGTAGGTTTGGGGTAGACCCTTGTCTCAATGCAACATCATCTCACTTCTCTGCAACATCATTTTGCTTCCCTGCAAACAAATCAGAATGAATGAATATGCCAGATACTTTGGTTTCTCCATCCATTTGTTTGTTCTCTACACGTTCAGACGCCTCTTGAGATATTGCCAAACTTGGCAAGAGGGTTCCCCAGGGCTCTTCATTGATGCTTGGTTTCCAGGTGCCATTTTGAATCAAGATGGCTGCCCGAAATGCAACTTCGATGTGACTTCACCTGTTTTTCAGCATAGGTTTAGCTGCGTCTCATGGTTGCCAAATTTGGCATGGGGGTTCCTTGTGTGAAAGTGGTAGTCTTTGCTGATGTTTGAATGCCAGGCACAATTTTGAATCAAAATGGCAGACCAAAAACGTGACTTTTACATGACTTTACCCAATTTTTGGCTGTGCCAATCTGGACACTTTTGAAGGTATTCACTGCCCCCATTTGGCAGAACATCACACAATTTGGTGTGATGGGCTCAACCTGTGGCAATTTGGATGGTTCTGAAGATTTTGCCACCCTCTTTGGCATGGCAGTTCTAATTACCTGCAGCAATTTGGATGTCTCTCAAGATAACTTCCCAGTCTTGCATGTTCTTGACTGCAATTACTCCTCTTTCCTCTGCAGATTAACATTTGCCATTCTTTCAAATGATTCTCAAGGTGTTAGCTACGGCCTCTTTGGAGTGTTCTTTTTGGCTGGCAGTAGGGCCAAGGAGGGAGATCCCTTTTTATCCTCAGCTTCTGTACTTGCCCAGAAAGCATAGGGTGGGCGCATAGAAGAGAAATCCAGGATAGACTTGATTAGATTAGTCCACAGAGAGCCAGTGTGGCGTAATGGTTAGGATGTCAGACTTGGACCTGGGTTCAAATCCTCACTTAGCTATCAAGCCACAGCCTACTGTACAAGGTTGTTGTAGGGATTAAAGGAGGAGTGGGGAGAGCCATTCTCATTCCACCTTGAGCTCCTTGAAGGAAAAGGTGGGATGGACAATAAAGAAAGAAAGAAAGAAAGAAAGAAAGAAAGAAAGAAAGAAAGAAAGAAAGAAAGAAAGAAAAACAACCTTTAAAACTCCACATATGCACAAAGGTGAATTGGGCCGCTGCAAAAACAAAATGAAAATATGAGTTAGGGTCAAATATGCTGTCACAAAACCTTATAAAATACCCCTCATTGCCTTAGCGGGCCACAGCAACCCCAAGATATGTGTTAGTTTGGCAATCGCAGGCATGGCCAATGTCGTGACCGCCAGATGTTGCTGGACTCCCCCATCCGCCCCAGCCAGCATGCCCAGTGGTCAGGGTTGATGGGCGTTGTAGTTCAGTGATCTCTGGAGGGTGCTCTTAAATCAGCTCAGATAATACCCTGTGCAGTATTGTCAAATGCTGGGGTGGGTAGGTGGGTGTTATGATAGGAAATATCTGCTGGGGGAGGCAGGGGGTGCTTTCAAGGCATTAGTGCCTGTAATCGGATCATCCGATGCCGATCATATGGGGGTAAGCGAGCTAAGCGGATTTCCCGCGGGGTGTAATGGAGAGGGCTGGCTGGGGGACTGGCGGACTGGCTGGCAGGTGCAGCGGGGAAGGCGCTAGCTCTCCGAGGTGCTGGTGGGAATTCAGTCTGTCGGAACACTGATGTCTCTTTATCCCCTCTTCCCGAGAGTGTTGGATTGAGGCAGGTGGGAGGGAGAGGGATGGTTGCAGCACCCAAGATGGAACATCTGGAATGGACTGCTAGTCTGGAGGCTACCTGGAGATGTTGTCAAGGACCTAACCAGGTGCTTTGCCCCTGAGCTACGGCCCTTATCTTATATGGGGCTCCCCAGCCCTCTACAGTAAAAAAAACCCCAACCCAACCCAAAATTTTCCACTTCGTTTGCAGGTGGCAAAGTTGGAGGTTTGCCCCCCGGGTGGTGGTGGGTGGGAATCATTTCTGCAATCATAGAACTGAAGGGCTGGAAGGGATGCCAGGGGCCATCTAGTCCAACCCTCCTGTGGTGCAGGAGTCGCAGCTGATTGCCAGGGGTGACACTGGGCTGGGCTCTCTAGCCAATCAGGCTTGGTGATGATGCTGACAGCAAACAAAGTCGGTTCAGATTGAGGGCAGCGTTTCTGAATGGACGGGCGCTTTCCAAGCACCCACCAAAAGATTGCCAAAAATGACTGTTGGGGGAAAAAGCAAGTGCTTTGGGGTGAATGTGGGATTGGGAGCTTTTCGGGACACCTCAGCCCTATCTCTCTCTCTCTCTCTCTCTCTCTCTCTCTCTCTCTATCATCTATCTACCTACTGTATCTACTGTATCATCTATCTATCTACCTATCATCTATCTATCTATCTATCTATCTATCTATCTATCTATCTATCTATCTATCTATCTATCTATCATCTATCTCTATCTATCTATCTATCTATCATCTATCTATCTATCTATCTATCTATCTATCTATCTATCTATCATCTATCTATCTATCTATCTATCTATCATCTATCTATCTAATCTACCTATCTATCATCTATATCTATCTATCATCTATCTATCTATCTGTCTGTCTGTCTATCATCTATCTATCTATCTATCTATCTATCTATCTATCTATCTATCTATCTATCTATCATCTATCTATATCTATCTATCTATCTATCTATCTATCTATCTATCTATCATCTATCTATCTATCATCTATCTATCTATCATCTATCTTACTTCATTTATATCCCACCTTTTTCTCTAAGGAGCTCCACACTCCTCATGGTTTCCCCTCCCCTCATTTAATCCCCACAGCAACCCTGTGAGGTAGGTTAGGCTGAGAAGTGGTGACTGCCTCAAGGTCACAACCAGTGAGTTTCATGGCTGAGTGGGGATTTGAACCCTGGTCGCTTCTAGTTTCTGGTCTTTTTTATTTAAAATTTTATTGAGCTTATTATAATACTGTAAGTTAAGCTAAAGAAGAAAGAAGGAAAAAGAAAGAATAGAAAAGGGGGCAGGGAGATAGAATACATAAACTAAAAAGCAGAGGAAAGCAGCAATAACAAAATAACTATAAAATATATATGTAGATGGATAAACTTACTGTTTCCCTCAAGTATATGTCAATCCATGTGTCACCATCCTTTTGACAAATACATTCCAAATATCATTAAAATTGTCTATGCATAATCTTCGTCTGAAGGGGATCTGTTCATGGGTTGCAAGGCTTGTCATCTGTCCATTGATCAATTGGGGGGGGATATTTTTTGTTCTTCTGATGTATCAATTATCAATCTTTTTGCAGCAATACCAGTATCGGGTATATGGTTTAAACATGGGTAGGCAAACTAAGGTCCGGGGGCTTGATCTGGCCCAATCGCCTTCTAAATCCGGCCTGCAGACGGTCTGGGAATCAGCGTGTTTTTACATGAGTAGAATGTGTCCTTTTATTTAAAATGCATCTCTGGGTTATTTGTGGGGCATAGGAATTCGTTCATTCTCCCCCCCCCCAAAAAAAAAATATAGTCCAGCCCCCCACAAGGTCTGAGGGACAGTGGACTGGCCCCCTGCTGAAAAAGTTTGCTGACCCTTGATTTAAGATGTTATCTTTTGAAATTTTCAGCTCTTTCCCCTTCCCAGGTCCCGGTCCGATACTCTAACCATAGAGTGCCTCGCCCTAGCAAATGAGGGTGCCTCCTCTCACGGGTTTGAGGATAGCAATTCCACAGCCAGATGTGAATGGCAGGCAGGAAAGAGGCCCGGCCAACGAGGCTGCTCCGTTGCTTGGAGCTGGCAGGCTTGCTGTGCCTGGGAGTGCCTTGCTGTCATTAGCATTCAGGCCGGGTCTGCTGTGTCCGCCACTCAGACAGCCAAGTGGCTTTAAAGAGCTGTTTGGAAGGCAGCTGGTACATTGCGTACATTCTGGGGCAGGCTGGCATTGTGGGACGCGGGCAGGCTGGAACGGGGAGGGGGCGAGGAGAGAGGAGGGTGGCTCAGTTCACAGCGGAGCAGCAAAAGGCTGCCCGACATGGAGGCTGTGTGCTGGGAAGGAACCAAGCCTATGGCTTGAGCCCCAAAGGAGTCAGGCCAGATAGGTTTGTCAAACTGACTCATGGCTCCGTGATAGAACATCCATCTTGCAAGCAGAAGGTCCTGGGTTCAATCCCCAGGTAGGGTTGGGAGAGACTAGCTTGCCTGAATCCCAGAGAGCGGCTGCCAGCCAGTATAGACAATACTGAGCCTGATGGACCAAAGTCTGGCTCAGTATAAGGCAGCTTCCTGTGTAAGATACAACTTGGGAAGGCGGTGCTCTGCTCCCTTTCAACCTAGAAGCTTTATTACAGCTTCCCACAAGCTGATGCCCTCCATTCATTCTATACAACTCCCACTGTCTCTGACCATTGGTCCTGCTGGCTGATGGGGCTGATGGAAGCTGGAGTCTGAAATAGCTGCTTTCTAGGATATACCTGCTTAGTTTTTTATTTTTTTAAGTAAAAAGGCTAAGTGGCAAGCTGAAATGTTCACAGCTTAATCTTTCCCCTTTTGAGCAAGCCTTTCTCTAGCTTGGTGCATTCAAAATGCTTTGGGCAACAATTCCCATCCACCCTTAGCCAGCATGGCCAATGATCTAGTGCAGTGGTTTTCAGCCAGTGTGCCGTGGCACCCTGGGGTGCCTTGAATGATGGTCAGGGTTGGCGCGGGCAACACAGGCCTCTGCCCCTCTTTCCTTCCCTCCCACCTCAGGTGCCCTCTCATGTCTTTGCCTCCCAAAGACTTGCACAGCTGTTTGTTGCAGCAGCCCTGGCTACCAGCTCCGCAGGCGAATGGTGCCTCTAGGGCTGGCCAAGGGGTGTTTCCCAGTCCGCTGTGGGGCAGTCGGAGGTGGCACTTCTCTTTGGGGCAGGGGGCATCTCAGAGACCAGGGGTGGCAGCAGCAGCAGTAGCAGCAGCTGCCCAGAGGACTCCCAAGGAGTGGGGAGAGGAGAGGAGGCTAAGGGAGCACTCCCCAAGGGAGGGTGTTTGGAAAAGGGTCAGAGGCTGCCAGCTCTGCAGGCAAGGGGTGACATAACTGGGCTCCTGTCGTAGAAAGAACGTAGTTGGTCAAGGCAGCCATGGACTCAAAAAGGTTGAAAATCTCTGGTCTAGTGACTCTTGAGAGTCCCATGGACTGCAAGAAGATCAAACCTCTCCATTCTTAAGGAAATCAGCCCTGAGTGCTCACTGGAAGGACAGATCGTGAAGCTGAGGCTCCAATACTTTGGCCACCTCATGAGAAGAGAAGACTCCCTGGAAAAGACCCTGATGTTGGGAAAGATGGAGGGCACAAGGAGAAGGGGACGACAGAGGATGAGATGGTTGGATAGTACTCTCGAAGCTACCAGCATGAGTTTGACCAAACTGTGGGAGGCAGTGGAAGACAGGAGTGCCTGGCGTGCTCTGGTCCACGGGGTCACGAAGAGTCGGACTCGACTAAACAACAACAAGTGAGTCCCTTAAGAAAATCAGAAGAGCACTGCAGCTGGATCAGCCCATGGAGGGGGTGGGCATTTAGGGCAGCATCCTGCTCTCACCTTGTCCAACCAGATGCTGTAGGAAACCTGCATGCAGGACCCACGTGCAAGAGCAACACTCTCCCCATTGGAATTCCCAGCCATTGGCATTCAGGAGCATTCTGGCCTCTGACATATTGGCTGGTAGCTGTTGGGTAGTGCTATCTTTGTGAATGCATCCAACCCTCTGTTGAAGCCACCCAAGTTGGTGGCCATCGCGGCTTCTTGTGGTTATGAAGTCCACAATTTTGCTGCCGGCAAAATGAAGACCTCCCAAGCCCACATCTGCAGCATGTTTTGCACTCCTGTCTCAGCAACTTCTATGCTGGCTCGGTCAGAATGGAAGAGGGCAGGTTCCCTAAGGAGGTGCTCTACGGGCAGCTGGCTTCAGGCTCCAGGCCCGTTGGCAGACCAACTCGGTGTTACAAAGACATCTGCAGATGGGACATGAAGGCTGACGTCAACTCTGCTTTGTGGTTATCCCTTGCAGACGACCGCAATGCCTGGAGACAGGCAGTCAGGTTGTGCGTCCATAGCAGGGACCAGAGGAGAAATGACCGCTGGGCGGTGTGCAGAGAGAAGCACAACCGGACGCCTTCATCTTCCCCAGCTGCAACAAAACATGTCTTTCCTGTATTGGTCTCTACAGCCACAGCAGGCGCTGCAACCGTCCAATAATTTGACTGCAGCCCCAGATCTTCCAATATTCATCTTCATTGGATGTCCATGAGTTGTAGTGTTAGGAGAGAGGGAGAAAACGTCCCTGCCTGCTTTCTCTACGCTGTGCATCATCTTTTGCAAGTCTGTCGTGTTTCCCTGTTGCTCAGCATTTTTCTTTAAAAAGCCCCAAGATTGGAGGCAGCAATGCTTTTGAACGCCAGTTGCTGGAAACTACAGTGGTGAGGCAGGGAGAGTCCTCTGGTACTCAGGCCCTGCTTTTGCGCTTCCCAAAATGGGCACCTGGTTGGCCACTGTGAGAAAAAAAAGATGATGGATTAGATGGGCTATTGACCTGATCCTGCGGGCTCTTCATAGCTTCTTCCATTCGTGATTTCTCTCTCCTAAACTCAAAAGCCTGCTCTGTTTCTGGTGGAAATCACATTGTGCAACAAAACAAGGCTAAACAAGATTCCTGCCACACATCCCATTACATGCCGACATTCAGCCTCTGTGCACCATCCACTGCTCTGTGTGGGAAGATTAGATAGCTTTCCCTGCAGGATTAGCATTGTGTCCCCTTTGTGCTCTCCCTCCACCTTTCCCCCCCCTCCCCCTGGCCAGCTGCCCTCTTTGGGGCGAGAGATTACGAGGGCGCTTTAAATGCATTTTCTTCTTAAGAGGAAATCAAGCCCGTTTGGTGCTGTGATCCAGATTTTGCTCAACTAATCTTGGCCAGATCCATAATCTAGCCCCCCCCCCTGCTGTGTTGGTTGCCAGGGAATCCGGGACCATCTGATGTGCAGGATGAGATCAGGAACAGCAGCAGAAGGGGGAGAGAAAGGCATCCCATTTGGGTGAAACCCTGAATCCTTGGATCTTGGTCTTTTTCCTAGGCTAGTAATCACATAGATTTGGTTTAAGCTACTGCTTTCAAAACAAGGGGGTGAAACACATTTTCCAAAAAGATGTTCAGTGAATCTGTGAGTGGAATAAAGAGAGTTTAACTCTGAGTTAGGATTCCCCAACGCTTATTAGTCTTTCAAACCTATTTTTGTGGGCAGGATTCAGCCCTGAATCCTGGGCTGTAATGAAGAGGGTGTCAATGAGCAGAATCAAAGAATTGTAGAGTTGGAATGTACCCAAGGGTCATCTAGTTCAACCCCCTGAAATGCAGGAATCTCAGCTAAAGGGTTCTTTTTTGTGAAAAAATAAAAATAAAAAAATCTATCTACATTTTAAAAAGAACCACAGCTAAAAGAATTCATCACAGGGAACTGTAATGAATGTATGGGGGTTGCTCGTGCGTAAGTTGCTACCATGCCTAGCTAGTTAGCCTGGTTAAACCTGGTTAAACTTCGTGGCTGTTCAGTCGCTAGCAGAATCCGTCAGTGGGCGTTTCTTAAACTTCTTCCAGCACAAAAGCTCTTTGACGCCAAGTCTACGCCTACTTTCCCTGCGTGGAAGTCTTCTGCGCAGGGTGGGTGTGGGCAGAGGAGGACCAGTGCTCTCCCCGCTGGTCTCCAGCGAAGAGTCCTGGAGACCCCTCTCCGATTCCCCCAACCGCCCCCCTTTATCCCTGGTGTTACGCTGATTTCCTTCCCCAGCCGATGAGTTCCCTCTCTCCCTGCTTGCCCCTTCTCCGGCATCGCTTGGGAGCTCTGCCTCCACTCCTGGCTCCGATGTCAGTTCCCTGACAGGAACCATTCACCTTTTGTTTAAAAACATCCAGTGAAGAGAGTCCACCACCTGCTGATGGAGTCCATTGTACTGTCAAACAGCTCTTTCTGTCAAAAAGTTCTTCCTGACATTTCTGGTCATTTGAATTCATTGGTTCAAGTCCTCCTCTCTGGAGCAGCAGAAAAGAAGGTTGCTCCATCCTCCATCAGATATTTGAAGATGGCATCTTCTCTTCTCCAGGCTAAACATACTCAACTCCCTCAACCTTTCCTCCTAAGGCTTGGTTTCCAGACCCTTGATCATCTTGGTAGCTCTCCTTTGCACACCTTCCAGCTGATCAATATCCTTCTCAAACTGAGGTGCCCAGAACTGGTCACAGAACTCCAGATGGGGGCCTAACTAAGGCACAATGGAGCTGTACAGTGGTACCTCAGGTTAAGTACTTAAGTCGTTCCAGAGGTCCGTTCTTAACCTGAAACTGTTCTTAACCTGAAGCACCACTTTAGTTAATGGGGCCTCCTGCTGTTGCTGTGCTGCCGGAGCACGATTTCTGTTCTCATCCTGAAGCAAAGTTCTTAACCTGAAGCACTATTTCTGGGTTAGCGGAGTCTGTAACCTGAAGCGTATGTAACCTGAAGCGTATGTAACCTGAAGCGTATGTAACCCGAGGTACCACTGTACTTCCCTTGATCTGGACACCATATATGCCCGCTGCTACATCAAGAGCATCCTCAACTGGGATTCCCCTCCCCCCCTGTTTTTTATTTTTATTGAAAAAAATTGCAGTTAAAAAACTCCACAATTAAAAAACCATGCCTTTCTTTAAATATTGTGGAACCAAATTGAATTGTTAGCCAGCTTTTTGGGCATGGGTACAGCACCTAATCCTCCAGTATTCCCTGGGAGGCGATTTTTTTTTGGGGGGGGGGACATGCCTGGTAGCTGGACCAATTATCTGATTCAACATAAGGCAGGTGTCTTAAGGGCCGTAGCTCGAGTGATAGAGCATCTGATTTCCATGCAAGAAACACTAGGTTCAACCCCAATGTCCCCAAGGAGTATTTGGGGGAAGAAAGATCCCTGCCTGGAACCCTGAAGAGCTGCTGCCGGTCAGTGTTGGACAGATCTATGGTGCAGGAGCCCAGCGGAATCATAGAATTGTAGGGATCACCAAGGGTCATCAAGTCCAACCCCCCTGCGATGTAGGAATCGCAGCTCAAGAACTCCTGATAGATGGGTCATCCAACTTCTGCTTAAAAACCTCCAGATGTTGTTGGACTACAACTCCCATCATCCCTGAGCTCTGGCCTTGCTAGCTAGGGGTGATGGGAGTTGTAGTTCAACAACATCTGGTTGAGAAAGGCTGGCTTAGAGGGAGACGAGGTAGTGGTGGCTGGGTGGGGGAAGAGATTGACAGCGACAGTTGGCAAGAAATTAAGGACCCTCCCACCCACGCGTTCCCATCAGTCACCACCGCATCCCACCGGAAGGAAGAAATGCAGAGGCCTCCAATTAAGGCCCCTGATTTATGCTGTCTCCCAGGGCGGCCATTTTCCTCACGCTCCCTTAAATGCTGACTTCACAGTGGTGCCAATGAGCCATGTTTATTCACAAGCCGCGTAATGGACTGGATCGTAAATAGACTGCAGGCCTGCCCGGCCTCCCTCTGCTCCTGGGAAGGTGGCCCTGCGTGAGGGGTGGGGGCCAAAGTCTGCAGTTGCCACTTGTTGTTTTTTTTCCAGGGGAGTCTACTGCGCAGTTCAAAGCTAGCGTTGCCAACTGACCGGGGATACAAATGGTCTTGTGCCTTTAATGGCAGGATGTGGTTCATAGGAGCTTAGAGGAAAGGCCATGGCTCAGTGGCGGAGTGGCTGATTTGCATGGAGAAGGTCCGGGTTCAACCCCCAGTGGCATCTCCAGGTAGAGCTGCTGCCAGTCAGTGTAGACAATACTAAGCTACGTCGACCGATAGTCTGACTTTGCATGAGGCAGCTTCTTACTTTTCTATTTAAACCATCCTGACATTTAGAATCCTGAGGACTAGAGTCTTAACTTTTATTTTTTTAGCGAAAGGAGGTAGAGCATACATCAGTGGCAGAGCACCTGATTTAGGGTTCCCTTTGAAGAATTGCCCAGGAATCCTCTTTGCGCAGGAGGAGGGGTAGAGGCAGAGGCACTTAAGCGGAGAGGCCACGTTTTTCCATAACGGTTATGCATTTAGCCATTTTAATTGGATTTGAGTAGAAATTTAACGAGATAACGTTATCTGCACCTCTCCATCTATCGTTCCCCACCGTTTGCTTTCAAGTCAGGGCAGGCTCCAACTTCAAATTAATGGCTAAATGAATATGCAAATGAATGAGTCTCTCTCTCTCTCCCCCCTTCTGCCTTCTACAGCTTCTTCTCTATCTGCTTGGTTGCTTGTAGACATATTGGCCATGGGGGTGGGGAGGGGAGCTGAATCATCCAATCAGAGCCCAGGATGGTCTCTCCTCTCCTCCTTTTGAAGGTGACCTGTGAGATTGCCTTACCCCCATATGCCCCACTGCCTCAATCTGCAGAACTGGCCCTGTTACAGGAGCCACATTGTAAGTGTGGCAGCACCCACACTGTGGAACTCCCTGCCTCTTGACATCAGGCAGGCGGCTTCACTGTACTCCTTTTGGTGCCTGTTAAAAACATTTTTGTTTAGGCAAGAATACCCAGATGCTTAGAAAGTTGGTGCGAGTTTTAATTCTGTTTTTACTCTATTGTTACTTTAAGTTTTTGAAAGATTCAATTTGCTATTAATTCTTCTTATTGATAATGTTTTTAAACTTTTTTTTCAAAAACAGCTTTGAGGTTTTTTGGTTTTTTTTAAGAATCAAGCAGTATGCAAATCTTATGAAATAGATAAACAAATGAATGATGATGAAACGACTTGCTTCTGAATACCAGGTTTGTCTTGCCTGCAGTGTTGGGCTGCATTTTGAATTGAGTATTATTTGCCCTAGAAGCTCATCTTTGAATCAAGTGATCTTTCTTCCCAATCTGCTTCCTTTCCTGGATCCACAAATGTTGCACCAACAGGGCCTCAGGTTCTGGGAACCCTGGGAAATAAAACCCAGCAGATTGTCATAAGGACTGTGATTTTAAGAATGGGTGCCTGAGCCTGTTTTTTTCTTCCTCCCTCCCCATTGCCTTTTCCTTGTGTGATGTGCCTTTTAGAATTGAAACGGGCATGGAAGGCAGGGTCTCTCTCACTACTGAGCTGTGTAAGCTGCCCAGAGCACCTTTTCAGCTAGAGTGTGGCAAAATATTTTAAAACAAAAGAAGTATAGTTCCCAAGGTGCCCATGTCCTTCTGAGGATTTGGGTACCAAGGGAGAACTACATTTCCCAGTGTCCTGGAAGCAAGTCCCATTATGTTGAATGCATAGGATTTCAACAGACATTTGCCTAAGAAACAAAATCAAAGGCTGATCTTGAGAGTCTCTCTCCAAGAGCTTTTGAAGGGTCTTAAAAGAACATTGGCGAGAGGAGATTAGCAGCATTTCTCAAGTGTGTGAAGGACTTGGTGCGTTGTACATCTCTATAATTGCCAACTATTTTCACCTAAATTGCAATATGAGCATCGTTGGAAGTGGATCACCTGCAGGGATTTATTTGTTTACTTATCTGAGGGGTGGTGGGTGGGAAAGAAATGGAATGCAATTAATGAATTTTCAAATGGAAATCACACTTAGAAGATGGCATTCATGCTTTCGGTACCAGGACTCTGAAGCATTTGAAGCAATAATGCAGGGTCCATCTTCCTCTGAGGATGTGCAGAGCGCCTTCCCTTCCCCCCCCTCAAGAATATTTATTAAGGTTTTCAATAATAATACAATAAAAATCAAAAAGTAAAAAGACAAAAATAATAACAAAAATACAAAAATAAAAATAATTAAAAAACACATAAAGTTTCCATTACTTATTTTTCATTAACTTATTTCCCAGACCTCCTCATACCTCCCTTTTTTGTATTGCCTTTCCATTCACTAGCAACCATATGACTATGCATTCTAGAGTTCTGCACATGTGTGGACTTTGATACTCCATGTGATGGTCTCCACCCTAAGAATCTTGGCTTTGTTTCTCATGAATTAAGTTTCCAGTCCTCTTGGCTGGGTGGACAGTTTTTGCAAATCCATCATAAGCCGTGCCTGACGGAAATCTTGAAAGGCAGCAGTGCAGGCAAATAAACCTCCCAGTTACCCAGCTCGGCTTCTTCCAAAGAATGAGTTCAAGTAGGAATAAATGGATGCAGAGCATGTACGCTTGAAATGTATTACGTTGCAATTTTGCTATCCAATTACGGAGAGTGCGTCTGTTGCTTACAGTTTTGCCCAGAGTGGCTTCGGATAGGGATTAGGGGTGGGTTTGACACAGAAAGGAAATGAATTATCTATAACAGCGGTGGACATTTTTCTGAGTGGCCGATTCACCTGCAGGGTCTGAAGCAAGTGGCTGGTGTATGTGTGTTTGTGTGTGTGTATTCATATGCTTAGCAGAAGTTTTCCAGCTGGAATTGACTTTGGAGGTGGGGTGAAGAAAACCCGTATTGACCCCTGAGGAGTTCCACTTTACACCAGCGACAAAAATCCAGCTGAGCCCAGTTTACTTCTAAAGATAATTCCTAGGCTCCCAGGGCAGTGTATGATCAGTAATAAAATTATAATGAAACGATGTAAGAAGAGGCCAATAAGGTTTTTCCTTCACCATCTCAGCTGTCTACCTCTGGACCAGTCTTAAAAACTCCTATACAGTGGAACCTCCGTTTTCAAACATACGTCTGTTTGACTTTTGCAATTCTGGGCTGCATCAATAGGAGTATAGCATCTAGATCAAGGGAAGTAATAGTGCCATTGTATTCTGCTCTGGTCAGACCTCACCTGGAGTACTGTGTCCAGTTCTGGGCACCACAGTTCAAGAAGGACACTGACAAACTGGAACGTGTCCAGAGGAGGGCAACCAAAATGGTCAAAGGCCTGGAAACAATGTCTTATGAGGAACGGCAAAGGGAGCTGGGCATGTTTAGCCTGGAGAAGAGGAGGTTAAGGGGTGATATGATAGCCATGTTCAAATATATAAAAGGATGTCACATAGAGGAGGGAGAAAGGTTGTTTTCTGCTGCTCCAGAGAAGTGGACACGGAGCAATGGTTCCAAACTACAAGAAAGAAGATTCCACCTAAACATTAGGAAGAACTTCCTGACAGTAAGAGCTGTTCGACAGTGGAATTTTCTGCCAAGGAGTGTGGTGGAGTCTCCTTCTTTGGAGGTCTTTAAGCAGAGGCTTGACAACCATATGTCAGGAGTGCTCTGATGGTGTTTCCTGCTTGGCAGGGGGTTGGACTCGATGGCCCTTTTGGTCTCTTCCAACTCTATGATTCTATGATTCTATGACTTCTGAAATGTTCGAAAACCGAAAATCAAAGAGTGAATGGTGACAATGGAAAAATGCACTGCAAAAGCCGTTTGACTTCCGAGGTGTGTTCAAAAGTGGAAGCATTCACTTCCGGGTTTTTGGCGTTTGGTGCCTTAAACCTGGGTTACGGTCGCCACAATTCGATGTCTAGGCCCCATTTTTGTTTGTTTTTATAATACGTCAGATAAAGCAATCCAGAATAAAACACCTTCAAGCTTCAAGGGCAATATCTCAGATCCTTCTGTAAGTGACATTTTGCTTTTCCCAGTCGCTACCTTGGCATCCGGAGCTCTCCAGGTGGTCGCAATTGGACCTGCGCCAGTTGCAAAACATGTCTGGCGCCTGACTAATTTCAAACACTGCTCCGTCCAGTGAAGACACCATAAGGAAATCAGGAGAGCCTCCTGGTTCAGACCACTGGCCCATTTAGTCCAATCAATAGCCCTCCGTGATTTTGTCCAGTCCTCATTTAAAGTCATCCAGGTTAATGACCATTGGTGACCTCCAAGCTGCTTTCAACCCTGTGTATGTGGCAGAGCTCCTTTCTCCCATCTCAGACCTTCTTGTGGATAGTGCCCGAGGGTTGCTGACACGTTAAGGGTGTGTGTGTGTCTCTTCACTTAGGGGGCGGGATGAGGCCGTGTGGCAGCCTCCCGGTGATGGATGGGCCCTGGCATGCGCCGGAGTGGAGCATCTGATTATCACACCGCTTTGCCCATGTCGCAAAGGTTTCCCACACGCTGCCATTAGCCCTGCTCATAATGGGCTTATCGCTCAACCTTAAACACTCAGCCGGAGTGGCTCCATCCATCCATATAAATGCAAGCAGGGAGGGGGGAACCCTCGGCCAGTTATTGCTCCCCCCCTCCCAAATTGGCTCTTTGGCTCTGCTTGGCTGGAGATGAACCGGTACAGAGGGGGAGAGACAGCTACCGGCTTCGACTTCTGTTCTGCTTTCCAGCAGCTGCAAGATCAGCAGGGCGCCTCTCCCTCTCCTTTTCTTGGTTTCCCACGACCCTGTGGAGGAGGCCCCGCGCCTTTACTTACAAACCACCGAGGGGATTCCATTGATTCAGCTAATCGAACGGAAAGCTTAGCAGGGACGCGGAGGCGACGTTCTCTCTCTCTCTGTCGCGGGGAGGAGATCAGAGATAGCTGAGGGCTCTTTAATCTCACAGGCGCCGGAGGAAAATGTCCCCGAGTCTGGGCGTAATGGAGATGAATAATTCATAGACCCGGCGCAATCCGGTGGCCTCAGTGAATGGGCCGCCGCAGCTCGGCTGCAGAGCATCGTGTTGCCTGCAGAAGTTCCAAGTTCAGTCCTTGGCATCTAAGGATGCAAGGATAGTCTGCCGGATCAGGCCGATGGCCCATCGAGTCCAGCATCCTGTTCTCACAGTGGCCAGCCAGATGCCTCTTCTGGGAAACCAGCAAGCAGGATCTTAGCATAAGAACAGCCCTCTCCCCTCCTGTGGTTTCCAGCAACTAGTATCCATAAGCATACAACCTTTGACTGTGAAGGCACAGCAGAACTCTCATGGCTAGTAGCCGATGATAGTTTCTCCTCCTCCATGAATTTGCTAATCCCCTTTTAAAGTCGTTCAAGCTGGTGCCTCACTGCCTCCTGTGGCAGGGAGTTCCATAGTTTACGGTAACTATGCATGAAGAAGAACTGTCTCGATTCTCTCAGCTTTATTGGATGTCCATGAGTTCTAGCGTTAAGGAGAAAAACTTCCCTCCGTCCACCTTCTCCATGCCCTGTGTGCATCTTTCTGAGAGAGAGTCACCCCTCCCTACTGAGACTCTGGACAGCGGCAGACCAGGGATAGCCAGTTTGATGACTTCCATATCGAGCTAGTGTGGCATAATGGTTGGACTGGGACCTGGTAGGCCAGGGTTTGAATCCCCACTTGGCCAGGAAGCTCACTGGTTGTGACCTTGGGCCAGTCCCTGCCTCTCAGCCTAACCTACCTCACAGGGTTGTTGTGGGAACTGAATGAGGAGGGGGAGAACTATGTATGCCACCTTGAGTTTCTCAGAGAAAAAAGTGGGATATAAATACAATAAATAGATTTTTTTGGGGGGACTCCAACTCCCATCATCCACTGCAATAGCTGGGCATGATGGGAGTTGTAGTCCACCGCATTTGGAGGGCACCACAGTGGTCAGATGGACAAATGGCCTTGACTCACTGCTGGCCAGTTCATCTATTTAAATCTGAGCAAAAGTTTCCTGTTGCTATTGTTGCTTTCCCATCTCTTCTCTGGAGCTGTATATCACGGCTATAAATTTCAAGTGTATTCAGATGGTTTATTGAGAATTCCTGGCTGCTTGCTGCGATATAAACAGGTAGCGTCGAGGGCTGCTTTCTTCTGAAGCTTTTAATTGAATTACTAGCAGGCTCTCGGGAATAATGAAAACACGCTATCATGCTACCGGGTATTCCACGGGATTGATGGAAGGCTGGCGCCGGATTTCTGCCGCTGCCTTGGGGGTAGAGGTGCCCCTTCCAGCCCAAGGGACTCGCTCCCTTTGGGGGCAATACTTTCGGGGGCAGAGGCAAAAACAGGCGGAACAACGAATGTGAATTTCACCTTTGATACCGTAGTCTGGTTTCTCTGTACACCCCTCCATTCTCTTTCCACCATTCAGGGAAGTGGCAGAGTTGAAGGAGACCTTGTAGCTGGGCAAAAACACTCAAGGAAGACATGATATGTGGCTTAGGGAGAGAGGTGTGACCTAGAGAAATCCCAAGGGCCAGAAAGATAGCTCCGAAAGGCTGCATTCGGCCCCAGTGTGTGTGTGGTGAGATTTGATCCCCGAGCCACAAGAGGACCGACACACACAATCACACATGTTAATGCAAGGCAAGGTTAGGCCTATTATGGACAAGGGGTATCCCATTCCTGACTGCAACCATAGATCCCTGCCGCGGAGGAGCCTGCAGTCTTAAAATTCAGCCCTGACAGAAAGTGATTGGGGCTGAGACAGCGTCTTTTGAACCAGGGGCCACACTTCGAGTTTTAGGAAGAGAGCTGAGTGCCAGTCGCAAGATGGCTGTCCTGGGTAGGCATGGCACCTGACAAAATTGCTGGCCATGGTTGGGCCTGGTACAGTATAAAATGACTGCCACGAGTGGGCATGGCATCACGTTAAATGGCTGCCACAGAGAGTTTAATATATGGCAAAATTCTGGAGACAACTGCCCTTGACAGCAGTTTTGGGAATTCCCCAGACACCAGGTGTGTTTTGTGACTGGCGTGGGTCTAATTGTGACCCTGTGGAGATCTCTGGATGCCAGGTTGACCTCTGCCCCTTGCTGGCTCCTCCAGCTTTCTTATGCAGGCAAACAGAAGAGCTTATTTGTTGTATTTATATCCCATAGTAGCAGTTAATGGTGGTAGTGATCAGTGGTTAGAGCAGAAGATCCCAGGTAGGGCTTGGACTTCCCTTGCCTGAAACCTTGGAGAGCTGCTGCCAGTCAGTGTGGACAGTACTGAGCTAGACAAACCAATAAGGCACCTTGCTATGTTCCTATGAGAGGATGGGCTGCTTCTATTGATTATGCGTTAAACCCCTTTAAAAGTATTTCCATCTTTCTTTCATTATGCTTTATGGCATTCCACTATAGTAGTCAAAAAGAAGGAAAGCTTCGAGCATTTGAAAAACAGATATAAACAGGCCAGTTTGAAGAGTGGGTGTAAATAATTATCACATCTCACTATAGTGCTATATATATCTTCCAAAATAATAATATTGAAGTGCATAAATAATCTAAGTATTGGAATGCCATTAACAGCTTCTTGTGTAAACACCATCAAATCCATTGCCTGAATTATGCATGTTTGATAAGAATTCAAAAGCATGTATAGAAAGCATGCATAAATAAATATAGAACCCCCTCTACATAAAAGCAAAAAATAAGAAATGAAACACAAAGGACTTGATATGATGCTGTGTGTTTTTGTTTTGCTCGTGTTATGGGGTGCTTACAGACAGAACATTTATTATTACCATTAAAACAATATATATACTGCTTAACTACAAGGGCCTCTGAGCAGTTTACAAAGATACAACAGGAAAAATAAGAATCTGTTATATCTGTATAATCAAAGTGAAAATAAAATACCCTCTTGAGTGAAACAGTCTTCAGGAGGTGGTGGAAGTTCAAAGGGAGGGGGCCTGCCTCACCTCAACTGCAAGGGAGTTCTGCAAAATTTGGGCCACAGTACTCAATGCAGCATGGCTTCTGGCGGAACTGAGGCATGGATCTGAGTTATGGGGGACCAGTAACAGGGACTCCCCTTAAGAGCTCAGTGATCAGGCAGGGATATACTGTAAGAGAACAGTTGGTCCTGGGTTTTGCATACATACATACATTTGTTGTTTAGTCGTTTAGTCGTGTCCGACTCTTCGTGACCCCATGGACCAGAGCACGCCAGGCCCTCCTGTCTTCCACTGCCTCCCGCAGTTTGGTCAAACTCATGTTTGTAGCTTCGAGAGCACTGTCCAACCATCTCGTCCTCTGTCGTCCCCTTCTCCTTGTGCCCTCCATCTTTCCCAACATCAGGGTCTTTTCCAGGGAGTCTTCTCATGAGGTGGCAAAAGTACTGGAGCCTCAGTTTCAGGATCTGTCCTTCCAGTGAGCACTCAGGGCTGATTTCCTTAAGAATGGATAGGTTTGATCTTCTTGCAGTCCATGGGACTCTCAAGAGTCTCCTCCAGCACCATAATTCAAAAGCATCAATTCTTCGGCGATCAGCCTTCTTTATGGTCCAGCTCTCACTTCCATACATCACTACTGGGAAAACCATAGCTTTAACTATACGGACCTTTGTCAGCAAGGTGATGTCTCTGCTTTTGCTGTCTAGGTTTGTCATCACCTAGGTTTGTCATACATACATACATACATACATACATACATACATATTATGTTTTTGTATGTGCTGGAAGCCACCCAGAGTGGCTGAGGAAACCCAGCCAGATGGGCGGGGTATAAATGTTGTTGTTGTTTCATTTGTATGCTGCAGTTCCACAGTTGAAAACATGCTCAAGGTGGCTTATGAAATTAAAAATAAATAATTACAGCATAAAAAACACATAAATGCAACATACGTAAGTACAGGCAACTCCCCACTTACGCAAATCCACTCTATAATTTGATTACTGTATCTACATGAATTTAATGCGCCTTCGAATCTAATGCACACCTCAATTTTTCCAAACCTTAAAAACCAAAAAAGTATTCGCTGGCGAATGTAAATGTGCCATCAAATCTAACGTGCACCCTAATTTGGCCAAAAGGAGGTGTGAATTAGTAAATACGGTACTTCCAAGAAATTCTCTTCTTCTGATTGTTGGCTACATAAACAGTGCACCCCTAATCCACCCCAGAGCTTACTATGTGTCCACCAAGCTCCCGTTTTCATTACGACCTCTTGCCGCACACACAGAAAGAGAGAGAGAGAGAGAGAGAGACCCTGGGCCTCTCCCACACATACTGGGCAGGGCGCCAGCCATCTCTAGCCTGCTTCATAGCTCTGTTGCTCTGCACGACGCAAAATAACTCCTGGCTTCAGTATGCTGCGGAGAGTGTGGTCGCAACGGGGAGGCCTTTTGTGGTCGCTCCGACAAGAGCCAAGAATATCTGGACATTAGCTACGACTCTCCGCTGAGATATTAGGCTGAGACAAATTGATAGGAGCTGCAGCCAGGCTCTGAAGGCAGAGCGGAGCTGGCACGGGTCAGATAAAACCGCACAGATGAGAAGGGAAAGATTGGGGTGGGGGAGAAGAAGGGAGGTTTGGGGTGGGGGGTTGTGAGAACATGCTGGATTGATGCACACAGCCGAAGGAGATGGTAGAGTCCTGGAGAGGCAGAATGGACTGTACCACATCTTTGTTTATTGCCTTTGCATCCCACCTTTCTCTCCAAGGAGCTTAAGGTGACACACACCAGTCTCTTCCTCCCCATTTTATCCTCACAACAACCCTGTGAGGTAGGTTAGTCTGAGATTCTGCGACTGACCTGCATGGTTTTGAAACAGAGCTTGGATGGCCACCTGCCAGGGATTCTGGAGCGGCGGTCCCTGCATTGCAGGGGCTTGAACTGGATGACCCACGGGGGGGGGGGGGGTTTAATTCCGCGTTTCTAACCCAAATGGAGAGATGCAGCCATCCTGTCTCTGTGAAATTCGTAGGATCTTTTCTGTAAGGATCCATGGGAGAATTTGGTTCTGTTTCCTCTACCCAAGCCCGTAGCAGGCTTCCTTTAGGGGAGCAATCGCTGGGCTTTGAAAGCTACTGTTCTGTAGCTGGCTGGCAGGCAACTCTCTGCGGATTTAACTCTTGCACCTGCCTCCCCCCACCCCCACCCCCTCAGCAAAGCTGTCTACCTATTAACACCAGGCTAAGCTGGGAATCTCTGTGCCTTAATTTCCAGATGCTAATTGCAAGACAGATTGCAAGCAGTTTTGCAGGGCGCTTTGGATCATGTGGGGGCAATGCACAGATTGCTTGTGGAGGGGAGGGCGGCAGCAGCAGCGAGATCACTCCATTTCTGCTTTATCTCATGTTATTTAAGGGGGTGTCTGGAGGATATGACCTGCAGCCCGTGGTTGGACATTGCTGCAAGGAGCTGGTGAAGTCCTGGTTTCTCATGTGTTGATCCACAGAGGCCCAACAAGCTTGTCCCCTGGATAGTCAGTGAGACATTTTGCCCCCTCTCTCTGCCATCATTTCAGAACCCAATAGGGGTGCGCATCATAGAGTTGGAAGGGACCATAAGATCATCTGGTCCAACCCCCTGCAATGCAGGAATTTTTTGAACAGCGTGGGGCTAGAACCCACCACCCTGGGATTAAGAGACTCATGCTTTATTGACTGAGTTATCGATTTGACTTTTCCAAAGGGTTGCTTCACTTTCTTTTGCCTCTATCCCAGGCCACTATTAGCACGTGGCCCCCAGAAGGCTCTCCAAAAGCAAATGAGGCCCTTAGGCTGGAAAAGACACCCCCGCTGGGCTTTAAACCTCTGTATCTCAGCCTTTTCCCACCTGAACCTTTTAAAATTTGGCCCCCTGACAGCTCTTCCCACCCAGACTCTCTGTGCAGAGTGTCACAAAATTGGGGTGCACGGTCGTAGTTTTATGTGGAGTAAAATGGGTCATGTGTTACCTTCTTTAAAAAAAAGAGAGAGAGTAGGGAACTCTAAATCCCACAGATAACAGCCTACAATGGAAAACTAAGAAAACCTACAAAGAGATACCAGAAATCCTGGAAAAGATACGGTAGCAGGATATACTGCCCTGAGATCTGCGGATCTCACTTTAGTGGCGGCCTTCAGACACTATTGGACTAAAGGTCCCCTCATCCCTGACAATTGGCCATGATCTAGGATTGACGGCAGTTGTAGTCCGACAACCTCTGGACAGAACTAGGTTGGTGAAGACTGTGATAGGCAATAAGAGCTGCCTGAACATTCTCGTATGTAGAGGGAAAAGATTGTTGAAAATCTGCTTTGTGGCAGTGGCTGCCAATGCTTTGGGGCCTGTGGGCGCCACTTCCCCCAAAATGGCTGCCATGCGAGTGGAGCATAATGCAAAATGGCTGCCTGAGGTGGGGCGTAACACAAGATGGCTGCTTCTTCTAAAAGAGCATAAAAAGAGAGAGGCTCGCCAAGTAGTGTGGAAATGCCCCAGTTTATTGGGAAAAGACACCTGCACCAGCCACTGCTGTGCTTCCTCACAGGGGAAAACAGCTCTTTGCCTTTGTCCTCTGTTCAGAAAGTGGCAGAGTGTCCCATCCTCATCTCCAATGAAATGTAGGTGGTTGAGGCAGCCTGGTGCAGTGGTTAGAGTATTGGACTAGGAGCTGAGAGACCAGGGTTTCAAACCTCACTTGGCTGGAGAAGCTCATTGGGTGACCTTGGGCCAGCTTAAACTACCTCACCGGGTTGTTGTGGGAATTAAATGAGGATAGGGGTTAGTTTACCAAGAAGGAAGACCCTCATGCATGCTAGATTTTTGAAGATATATTTATTGAGATTTTCGCAGGCACCATACAAGGTACAGATGTGCACTCTGCTGCCCGTGGGCGCTGCGTTGGCAACTTCTGATTTGAAAAGTTCACAGAGGGAGATCAAGGCTAGCATTGCATTAAAAATGATCCATATTTCTTGCTTTCCCCCAAAGAATGTAATTCATCTGTGTCCATCAACCATGGTTTGGGTGACACCCTAATTGTTGCGGCATCTATTGCAAGCCGATAGGTGGGATGTCTCGCCTGATCTCTGATTTCTGTATGATGTTGGCTTGCGTGGCGTAACAGGAGAATGAAAAGAAAAGAAAATGATTCATTCATTCATTTGTTTGCTTGTTTTGTTTTCGGGATTTATACCCCGTCCAATAAAATCCCCAGGATGGCTTACAAAATT
This sequence comes from Podarcis gaigeae, assembly GCF_964106915.1. NCBI lineage: Eukaryota > Metazoa > Chordata > Lepidosauria > Squamata > Lacertidae > Podarcis > Podarcis gaigeae. The sequence continues at coordinate 31,268,428 of NC_139692.1, forward strand.
TCAGGGCACAATAAAACAAATTGAAAACATACAAAAGAAGCAATAAAAAAGCAATAGCAGTAGCATAAAAAATACCCCCATACAATCCCAGCCAAGATAAAACAGAGCAAATTGAATTAAAAGGCCTGAGAAAATTAAGCACGTCTTTGCTTGGTGCCAAAACTGCAGAAGAGAGCCAGCAGGGGGCACCATTTTTTTATTGGGGAGGGGCTGTCCATTCACAAATTTGGAATTTGGGGAGATTGACACAGGTTGCTTCTCCTGCCCTGCCTTCCCCCAGGTCACACCCCTCAGAGAGAGAGAGAGAGAGAGAGAGAGAGAGAGAGAGAGAGAAAGCAAAGATACACCCCGACAATAGTTTGCTTTTTCCATGGAGTCCGGGTAAAAATTGGATCCTGCAGAATAAAAATGGGTCCTCTTGAATTTGCACAGTTTTACCATCATCAGATTAAAAGATGAGGATAATGATTCTGCTCTTCAACTGAAAGGTTTCCCAGGGCAATACACAAACCATTTGTTCTTTGTATTTTACTAGTGGGGTGTGCTCAGAACTGCCCAGGACTTTTTTGAAACCAGTAAACAATACAGTTTTTAAACGGATAGTGTAACGTGAGCTGAGTGATATCTCTTTGAGGGGGAAACCGCAGGTGCCAGGAGTTTTGTGGGGAAGTCCTGTGCATTAAATTATGTGTGTTGAACGTGCTTTAAGTGTATTGTGTGGCTCTGCCCAAAGTGTGTCCATGACTATTAGCTTTGCTAGCGAAGTAGAACCTCCATGTTCAGAAGCAGCCTGTCTGAATAGCCAAGGGGGAAGGGAGCCATCTTCTGAGCTGGCAGTGACTGAGCAGCAGGGCTGGATAGAGGAGGGCTTCATACTGTACACATACAGCCATCTCTGTGGATCTGAATCATAACAATAAAACTCGTGGGCATCCAATGAAGCTGAATGTTGGAAGATTCAGGACAGACAAAAAAAAGTCTTTCTCCTCTCAGTGCAGAGTTAGCCTACAGAACTCCCTCCCACAGGAGGCAGTGATGGCCACCCCCTTGGGTGGTTTTAAAAGAGGCTTGGACAAATTCATGGAGTTTGAGAGGGCTGCTGATGGAAGCTGTGCCGTGCCTCCACAGTTGCTGGAAACCACAGGAGGGGAGAGCTCTCCTGCGTTCAAATCCTGCTTGTGGGCTCCCCATAAGGGGAATCTGGTTGGCCACTGTGAGAACAGGATGCTGGGCTGCATGGGCCATTGGTTGGACCCAGCAGACTCTTCTTATCTTCTTTTGTGAAATTTATTAACCAAAGAAGGATGTAGATTACCACCTGTGCATTATTTGGGGCACATTTCCCCCTTTGTTCTTGCAGAGGATGATCGGAAAGGACTCTTGTCCCAAACACGATTCCAGCCGTTAACATTAACGGGGTTGCTCATGTCTCTCTCCCAATGCCTTTTCTTTTCAATTGTATTTTATTAAGTCTCAACATTTTTGTCGACTTTCCACCCCGTTTCCCATGGAGTTGTTTCTTCACTCTATCATCTGTCTATTAAAGCACAACCGCAATATTATAATCTAATTACTTCTGTTGCTCATAGCTCAAATCCTGCTCGCGAGGTCATTGTACTATAATATTTCTTCAAGTGGTCCGAAAAAGGCACCCGTTCTTCCAAAAAACGTTCATTGATACATCCTCTTAATTTTGCTGTTAATTTGCCAGTTCTGCATTGAGGAGTGGGTGTATCTCCCGATGGCTCTTTAATGTTGGGGTTCCTTGCTGCTGGGCTCGTGGTTCTCTGTTCCTGACCAGGAACCATAGCGACTGTTATTTGTTATGTCCTGAATTGCAGCATATGGTATTTTAGTGGGACGGGTCAGGTCTTTCCTTGGACTGGCAGGCATTCTGCCATTTGACCAGCACATCGGGACCTCTGCATTGCACCTCTGAGCAGCAGCAGCAACCGGGAGTGGGTGGGTCCCAGCTGCCCTCTGATCTCCCGAGCTGCGAGACGGAGTCAGAGTTATTAATAAGCAATCACCTTCATTAACCCACTTAATTGCATGCAGATTGTGTCCTTCAATCAGCAGCTCTTGGCAGAGCGGAGATGCCTCCACAAAGTATTTATGGTTCACAGCCAAAATGTCTGTCAGGGAGATGGGGATGGAAAGGAGTGGGGGTGTTGCTTGTGTCAGAAAAGGGGGCAAAGAGGGGGTGGTGTCAGTGTGTCTTAACCCCAGGCGGAAGCATTTGGAAGGGACGCAATCCGTAGAAACGAGTCATAATATTTTGGTACCCGGTTCCAAAGGGTGCGAACCAGAGCTGGCAACAATACAAAAAGGGAGGATAAAAGAAATGGCTATGCACTCTTATTTCGTTGTTCTTTTTCCGTTGTCTTTAACCGCTTTCCTAGCATGGAGGGCACCTGTTTGGTCAGCTGGGTTGACACTTTGTGGAACTCCCCACCACCACAAAATTCCTTTCCTGATCAGTAAGAGTGCATCTCAGTTTCCATGCCAGTTTCGCATGCATTCCATATTAAGCCCTGGTTGCAAAAAAGTATGCACCTCTGCACTTGCTTTCCCCTAAAACAGACAGGCAGTGTAGTATAGTGGTTAGTGTTCCATGCTAGGAAGTGGGAGATGTAGGTTCAAATCCCTACTTGGGCATAAGGCTCCTTGGGTGACCAGGGACCAGTCACTGTCTCTCGGCCTAACCTACCTCACAGGGTTGTTGAGGGGATAAAATGGGGACAGGGAGAAAACTGTGTGAACCACCTCAAGTTCCTTGGAGGAAATGTTGAATATAAATGGACTAGATGGTCCATGGGCCTGATCCACCAGCCTCTTTTTAATGTTCTCATGAAAGAAAGGACTTTTGCAAAACTCTTGGCTTCCTCGAAAGTAAGGAACTGCCAAGGGGAATCCCTGCCAAGGGGAATCCCTGCTTTCTGCCTGTGAGGATTTCACAGAGATGTCCTCTCCCCTGTTTCAACTGTTCTGTTAACTGGTAGAGAATGCAGGAGTATTTTTTTCATGTGTGTTGGACTTGTAAGAAAGTGAAGGTATTTGGGGAAATGATAGCTTTTCTCTCAGGGGTTTTAGGGACAGAAGTTCAAAAAAAAGAAAAGAAAAAAGAGAGAAGATAATTAAGCTGTTTATGTATGTAGTGACAGCATCTAGAATTCTCTATGCACAAAAATGGAAAGAAGAAGTAGTAGTTCCTATCAAAGAAGAATGGATAAGTAAGGTGATGGACTATGTGGAATTGGCAGTTAGCAGCCAAAATAAGAGAAACTCATGACAATTGTTTTGTGGAAGAATGGAAGCCTTTTCGGAATACTTAAAGAAATACTATAGTATGGTGAACTCAGGATTTGAACAATGAACAACAGAAGGACTTAGAGATTATTGTATTGTTGTTGCATAGCTGTCAACTTTTCCCTTTTCTTGCAAGGAATCCTATTCGGAATAAGGGAATTTCCTTTAAAAAAGGGAAACGTTGACAGCTATGTGTTGTTGTGGTATAAGAAATAGAAGGGAGGAGAAATAAGAAACACAATGGAAAATGGGGCGGGAAGTCAGCAAGACAGATGAAAACTATTATTATGTATTGGAACGTTTGAACATTTAATAAAGTATAGCGGGGGGTGGGGGAGAGAACGCAGGAGTAATTTTTGAAAACCTTGAATTATTGTGGCCCGTTCTTGTTGATACTTAATTATATTGCTTTATCTTTTTTTGCAAACCGCTTTGAGGTTTTTCGTTTTTGCAACCAAGTGGGATATAGATTTCATGAAGTGGACAATCCTATTTCTGGGAAAGCCGACGTTACTGCAGTGGCACCCCCTAGTGTCTGGGAGGTGCATTGCAGGGTGACCGGCCTGACCTCCTTTGACTCCCTCCTTCTCTCTCTCTTTTTCTGCAGCTCACGCCAAGGTCCTCCCCACCAGCTCGGAGCCCCCAGAGACCTCCCAGCCTCCCTCGGCTCCTGCCACTCTCCCGGTGAGCTACCGCCTGTCCAACACCCGACTGGCCTTCTTCCTGCGGGAGACGCGGCCTCCAGGCTGGAACGCCAGCCTGACGCGCTCGGAGCCCTTTGTTGTCTTCCAGACCAAGGAGTTGCCCATCCTGAACGTCTCCCTGGGGCCTTTTGGCGCCAGCCTGGCCTTGCCCAAAGAACTCCTCCAGCCTTCCAGCACCCTGGAGATCCCCGAGCGGCTGACGGTCAACTGGAAGGTGCGCGCCTTCATCGTCCGAACGCGGGTGCCGGCCACCCAGCCCACGGCGCAGGTTCTTTTCTACGTCGCCGGCAGGGACTGGGACGACTTCGGCGCCACCGAGCGGCTCCCCTGCGTGAGGCTGCACGCTTTCCGTGAGGCCCGCGAGCTGCGCACCTCCTGCCGCCTGCGGGGGGTCCTGGCCTCCTGCCTGGCCCAGGCTGAGCTGCCCCAGGCCTGGTTCGGACCCTCGGCCGTGCCCCTGGGGCGGAGGAAAGCGCCGGAGGGGATGGACCTTTCCGGGGACACCCAGCAGGTGGAGCTGTACTACACCCTCCATGCACCCGATGGGGCAGGGGACTGCGGGGGAGAGGGGGCTGGGCGAAGGGGGGGAGGAGGGGCACGGGCAGAGGGTCCCACGCAGCACCCGCTGCTCCGCATTGGCAGCCTGAGGCTGGTGCAGCCGCCCCCCGCCCCAGTCTTCCAGGAGCAGCGGCTAGACGACAACGTCTTCATTCAGCTGCCAGAGAAACCTCTCAAGCCTGGGGAGGTGCTGAGCATCGTCCTCTACCTGATGAACAACTCGACGGTCGAGCACTTCACCCTCAGGTAAGCAGCGCCTCGGGCAGTGGTTGGACGGGATGGTTGCTGCAGCGTCCAAATCACATGTGTCGCTCTCTAGGTGGGAGTGTTGCTTGGCTAGGACTCACTGACAGTAATGCATGAGGGAAGGAGAGGGAAACGTCTTTACCCGCAGGAAGCTGGCTTCCAAGGAGGTCTCTGAAAGCAAGGTTCTAGTCCTCATGGTTCTAAATAAAGGACTGAATCAGGAATCGTAGCATCGTAGAGTTGGAAGGCACCCCAAGGATAATCTAGTCCAACCCCCCGCAATGCAGGCATCTCAACCAAAGCTTCCATGACAGATGGCCATCCAACCTCTGCTTAAAAACCTCCAAGGAAGGAGACTCCACAACTTCCAGAGGGAGACCGTTCCACTGTCAAACAGCTCTGACTGTCAGAAAGTTCTTCCAGATGTTTAGATCAAATCTCCTTTCTTGTCATTGGAAGCCATTGGTTCGAGTCCTGTCCTCCAGAGCAGGAGAAAACAAGCTTGTTCCAACTTCCATGTGACAACCCTTGAGATATTTGAAGATGGCTCTCATATCTCTTCTCAAGTCTTCTCTTTTCCAGGCTAAACATGCCCAGTTCCTTCAAGCGCTCCTCATAAGACTTAGTTTCCAGACCCTTGATCATCTTGGTTGCCCTCCTCTGCACACATTCCAGCTTGTCAATATCCATCTTAAATTGTGGTACCCAGAAATGGACACAGTATTCCAGGTGGGGTCTGACCAAGGCAGAATAGAGTGGTCCTATGACTTCCCTTGATCAGGACAGTATATTTCCGCTGATGCAGCCTAGAATAGCATTAGGAAGCCTCTTCATGCCAAGTCTATTGGCCCATCCAGCACAGCTTTGTCTACACTGATTGCCAGTGGCTTTCCTGGGCATCACGCATGAATCTCTCTCAGCGCTGCCTTTGGAGAACCTAGGGGATCGAACCTGCGACCTTTTGCTTGCAGGTCAGATGTTCTGCCCCTGAGCTGTTGTCCTCCAAGAGTAAAGCAATATTGCAGTCCTCATGGGTCGGGGGGGGGGGGGGGAGACTGATTCAAATAGGAACATACTGTATACTGAATCTAGCCATTGGTCCACCTACCTCAATATTGTCAGCACGGAATGGCAGCAGATCGCCAGGGCTTCAGGAGTGAGTCTCTGCCAGAGCCTTGCCTGGAGATGATCTACCCTGGAGCTCTGGTCTGCCTCCATGTAAGGTAGCTTTTTAATGTAGTTGCCTGGAGACTTGATTTTTTTCCTTATCACCCTTGAGCTGTGAATTTAAAATCCACCTCCGTGTCTTGTTTGTATCTGGAGACCCAGCAACGATCCTTCTGGGTTCTCCTTTCAATGAGACCTTCTCAATATTCATGGATTTATTCATGGTGTTAGAAAGCAGCCACATTCTACACACCCTGGAAATCTGTGTTCGGCGCCAGGAACAGCTGATTTCAGCGCCTTATGTCAATTAGGCAAAGTGGGGGACATTTGCATAATTTATTTCATTTTGCATCATCTCCTCGGATCAACTGTTCACATCACTTCTGGGTTTTTTTTGCTTGTTGGCTCAGGGAGCTATCCAAGCTGGCAAACATTCATAGAATTGTAGAGTTGGAAAGGACACCTAGCATCATCTAGACTAACCCTCCTGCAATGCAAGAATCAGAGATAAAGAATCCCTTACAGATGTTTTGAAAACTTCCCATGAATCACAGAATTGTAGAACTATGGAGCTGGAAGGTTCTTGACTTTTTGCGAAACGGCATCATTCACTCGGCACATGACCTGTGCTAAAAAGCAACCCCGCATTGCAAATAGATGCAAATGGGTTGTATTATTTATTCATCATTGTTCTCATCACAGAGTTGGATGTTTTCCCTGGGATCCAAATTCGAGCAGCAAGGTTTTCCAGCTCCCAGGGATCCAGAGCCCCTGTTGGGCCCTCTGCCTTTCTTTCCATCTATTCAGTCCGTCTGTTATTTATTTATTCCTCCCACCCACCCTGAAGATGAAAGTTCGACTTGCCTCACGAATCAAAAACAAGACAATATGAGCTTTTGGAATTGGCAGAAAGCTAGCATTGCAGCAGCAATTGGAACATGGAAGGAAAACCCTTGTCAGGTCAAGCACAACAATCCCTTGTGAGCAACTCCTTGAGAGCCACATGCTGCTGGTAGGCCGGGCCTGAGGCCAAAAGCGGGTGGCAAAATATTTCATAGAATTGTAGAGTTGGAAGGGACCCACTCAAGGGTCATTTAGTCCAACCCCCTGCTGAATCTCAGCTAAAGCATCCATGACAGATGGCCATCCAAGCTCTGCTTGAAAACCTCCCAAAGGAGACTGTTCATTTTCACATTTACTGTACAGTAGGCTACATTCCAGCCAGTGGTTGCTGGTGCTGTTTGGGGCTGGTGGGGAGAAGGCAGGTAGCCCAAACAGTACAGTGGTACCTCGAGTTAAGAACTTAATTTGTTCTGGAGGTGCGTTCTTAACCTGAAACTGTTCTTAACCTGAGGTACCACTTTAGCTAATGGAGCCTCCCGCTGTTGCTGTGCTGCCGTCACACAATTTCTGTTCTCATCCTGAGGTAAAGTTCTTAACCTGAGGTACTATTTCTGGGTTAGCGGAGTCTATAACCTGAAGCGTCTGTAACCTGAAGCGTATGTAACCTGAGGTACCACTGTAATGGGAGCTGGAGCCATTAGAAAGCAGAGTCAACTCATTCTCACTCTGCCCCTATCCTCCCCACCCCGCAAGTTCTGCAAGGGAAAAAGATGAGAGACAGGTGAAATGAAATCCATGTGAAGCATAATGAAACTATGGAACTCACTGCCACAGGATGCAGTGTTGGTATCCCAACTCAAATGACTTCAAAAGAGGATTGTACACAATATGGCTAACCTGCCTGCTCTGACCCCGATATAAAACAAACATGCCCCACTGCAATCAACTGAATGCAGCCAACCAAGCTGTGGGCCCCCTGATCTCTCGCAATGTCAGTAACGATAAATGAATATATAAGCAATGGACCTGCCCAAGTGATGCTGACACAAACCCCTGCGCTAACACTATGCAACAGGGCCGAAAGAACAACACTCTTCCTCCCTCTCTTTCCCCCCCAACCACATCTACGACAGAAGTGTCTCTCACTTTGAAAAATGTGAAATGTGAAAAATATGAAAAAGACTGTGAATTGAAAGTGGAGATGATAGACACCCTTTTCCCTGCTTGTTTGTTTGTTTGTTTGGTTGGTTGGTTTGTAACACAATAAAAACTTTGATAAAAACTATTTAAAAAAAAAAGAATTGGACAGATTCATGGAAGATAAGGCAATCCATGACTGCTATTCCTGGTTACCATTCTCTGCCTCCATGGTTTGAGGCAGCAATGCTTATGAATACCAGTTGCTTGGTTTCTGCTGCTCCAGAGGGTAGGACTCAAATGGTGATTCAAATGGTGAGAAAGGAGATTAAAGATTAGGAAGAACTTTCTGAGGGTAAGAGCTGTTCAACCATGGAATGGCTATTTCAGAAAGTGGTGGGCTCTCCTTCATATATTTTTTAAAAGAGAGGTTGGACAGCCACCTGTCAGGGATTCTTTAGCTGTCATTCCCGCACTGCCAAGGGGGTTGGGATAGAGGACCTCTGGGGATCCCTTCCAACTTCACCATTCTGATTCTAACCCACCGTTATGGCTGCCACCTTCTGGTAAAGGCCGAGCTTGCCATTTCAGTTCATTCAAACAAATTTGGGAAGGTTTAAGCGACTTGCCCGAGGGCGCATGAGGAGGAGGGGGTGGGAGCCAAACTTGAGGGTCCTTCAGAAACAGGTGTTGCTCTCCTCTGTCTCTTCCTGCTTGGCAGAGTGAAGGCCAAGAAAGGGGTGAATCTCCTCACGACCAGATCCAGGCACCCCAAGTGGCTTGTGAATTCGGAGTTTCAGACTGGCAGCAAACACTCCACCTCAACCGTCGATGTGGCCTGGATCGGCGGTGCTCAACCCAGGTAGGATGCGCTTCTGAGATTTTTGGCCAGCATTGCCCATGCGCTTTTAAATTTTTTAATGCAATGGCTGTGTTTCACGTGTGCTTGTCAGGTAGACTGTCCCACTTACTGGCACCAAGCTTGGTTAGCGTTGGATACCAGCTGAAGACTTTCCTTTTCAGCAGATTTTTTTTGGGGGGGGGGTGCAGAGAGATGACTGGATTGCAGGGAACTGTCTTATTGCACAGTACTAGTGCATGTGTTTGGTTTTTTTGCGGTCATTTTTAAATAAATTTTATTTTTCAGTTTTACATTTTTTACAAACATACAAATCCAATGATTTCCCAGTAAACATATATATTTTGACTCCCCACCCCACCCTTTTGCGGTTTCTTATATTTTTAATTCTTAACACTGCATTCCTCACCTTATTCCAATTATTAATTACTCCCCAATTTTTCTTTAACATTACATTTAGCTGCTTGTTTTAGGTCAATGTTGCTAATGAACTTATTATATGTGTACAAAAACCTTTCAGATATTCCACGAATTTCCCCTGTCCTATAATAAAGTTTCTTTCTTCTTGGTTTCTTATTGTTCCAGTAAGTTTTGCCATTTCGGCATAGTCCATTAATTTAATCTGCCACTCCTCCTTGTTTGGGACAGGGTCTTCTTTCCATCTCTGAGCATGAATTATTCTGACTGCAGTTGTAGCATACATAAACAGGGTTTTTTTTTGTCTTTAGGTAGCTCGGGTTCAATCCAAGCAAGGCGAAGAGCTTAAAAGACCTTTTTGCTCAGTGTCCATTTGGGGTTTCCCAGTGCAGAAAGAACTTTTAAGCTCTCTGCCTTGTTTCTAGGAGCATTGGGGAAACTTTTTCTCCTCTTTGCCTTCTAGATGTGGGGCAGTTCTAAAGATTTGGGTGTACCTGACTTTCAGGCAGTGGCGTAGCGTTGGGGGTGCAGGGGTGGCCGGCCGCACCGGGCGCAACATCTGGGGGTTAGGGTTAAGGGGGCGCAAATCCACGGGTTGGGGGCGCAAATTACTTGCCTTGCCCCGGGTGCTGACAACCCACGCTACGCCACTGCTTTCATGTATGCACAGAACTCATGTATCTGAACCCCCATGTAAGGTGCAGTCGTACTGTATAGTTGATTGCCCTGTATTCTTGTTGAATTGATTCAAACCTTTTCTTTTCCTGTTCCTAAGTGGTTTGTGCTTGTGTCCTTATTGTATTTAGCAAGATTTATATTCTGCTTAATTAAAAAGAAAAAGAAAAAAACCTCTAAGCAGTTTACATAAAAGCATTCATTCAAAACTGCAGCAAAAGCACTTTCAGAACAGCAGACATAATGCAATCAAGTGACTATAGATAAAATCAGTGGTTTTTAAAACATGTATACCGAATGAAATGTTGAGAAGGGAGGTGGAGATTGATAAATTGGCAGGATTTATTTGGGACAGTTGAGGGAGTTGGGTATGTTTAGCTTGGAAAAGAGGAGACTGAGAGGAGATAGGAGAGCCATCTTCTAGTATCTAAAGGGCTGCCACATGGAAGCTGGAGCAAGCTTGTTTTCACCTGCTCTGGAGGACAGGACTCGAACCAATGGCATCAAATAATGAGAAAGGAGATTCTGTCTAAACATCAGGAAGAACTTTCTGACAGTCAGAGCTGTTGGACAGTGGAACGGTCTCCCTCTGGAGGTTGTGGACTCTCCTTCCTTGGAGGTTTTTAAGCAGAGGTTGGATGGCCATCTGCCATGGATGCTTTGGTTTCCTGAATTTCAGGGGGTTGGACCAGATGACCCTCAGGGTCCCTTCCTGCTCTACGCCTCTATGATTCTGTGAGCTACAGTTTCGCAACGTTTTAAATAAACTTGTCGTATCCAGCAGTAATTAAAAAGTGGCTTAAGATACAGGCATAATGGTTTAGTGTGGATGAACTCCTGTGAACTGGTCTGTATGCTAGTGATTAATGTTAATGAGATTTTCTTAGAACGGATTCATTCTGTCTTTGTTCTTTTAATCTCTGATTGTTTACAGCTGCGCCTCTTTGGAGTCTTGCAGACTGGTGGTAGTTGTTTTTAAAATTACATTTCTGCGGAGGCTTGCCTGAACCTAGAAAGAAGTATGTTAGCTGGCATTTATTCACAGAACTTGTATCTTGCCCTTTATCTCAGGCGGGGGGGGGGGGCGGGGGAGCCAGTTTCCACTCCCCAAGAAATGCTTTCAGCCCCATCATTTTCACCCGCTCCATGGGTTGGCATCCGTCAGTCTCGGGAGACAATGGAGGATTGCGCCTTTGGGGGTGAAGTCAAACCGCTGGGCGGTTGCAGCGCCTGCTGTGTCTGTAGAGACTGACATGGGAGAGACATGTTTTGTTGCAGCTGGGCAGATGAAAGTGTCTGCTTGTGCTGCTGCAGATGCACCACAGCATTCCTTCTCTCTGCGCTCCTCCTCTGGTCACTGCTGTGGATACACGACCTGACTGCCTGTCTCCAGGTGCTGCGGTCGTCTGCAAGGGATTCCCACATGGCGTGGATTGACGTTGCCAGCCTTCATGCCATGTTTGCAGACATCTTTGTAACGCCGACTTGGTCTGCCAGCAGTCCTGGTGCCTGAAGCCAGTTCCCCCATACAGCACGTCCTCCGACCTGGTGGAATGCTCTGTCCCATGAGACTAGGGCCGTTCAGGATTTAACCTCCTTCCATCGGGCCTGTAAAACAGAACTATTCTGCCTGGCCTTTAATTTGAATTCACCCTGATCTTTTATTTCCCTTCTCTTCTCTTCCCTTCCCCTCCCCATTTTTATGAAGATCACCTGCTCTGAGACCCTGCAGCAAATTCTCCCCGGCCTCCTCGCTGGCCCAAGTAGGACCAATTCAGCCAGCTAGCCCTGGGGATTAACTGATTGATTTTTTTATTTTTGAATTTTATTGTTATTCATGTTATTCATACCGTATTTTATGCTGCTTTTATAATTTAAGTGTTTCAAGGGGTTTTAAACTTGTTAGCCTCCCTGAGCCTGGTTTTTGAACTGGGAAGGGTGGGGTATAAATCAAAATTTATTATTATTATTTATTATTCTTTGGGGATCCTGCCCTCTTCCAATCTGTGAACATGGCTGAGCTAGCCTAGAATGGAGGTCATGGGCAACTTCGGATTTACCATTGTGGTGTTTGTAAAGAGCCCCCGGTTGTTTCACATACTATTGACCACAATTTTATTCTTCCGCTGCCACCAATTTTGTGGGAAAAACCCAGGATTCCCTGGTGAAGTATTGAGTCTCAGTCAGGTAGAGTTAACATTGAAGATTAAAGTTTATTTTAAACATGAACAAGTTTTAAAATATATTTGAAACACTGTCACTCTGTTCCCTCTCAGTCTTGTCCCTATCTCTAGCTCATTCTGACTCCTCTATCTCTCCCCCCCCCCCCCAAAAAAAGAACCAACCGAACTGTCAAAACCTCTGGGCTGAGCCTCAAAATCAGGTAAGCTCCGCCCTGGGCTTTCTTATTGGTCCACCTATTCACCCTTTCTCTCCCCCAGTACAAATGTATCCCCAAAGAATGGGCAAACGCCACAACCGCTTTACACATGTAGAAAGTACAGTGGTACCTCAGGTTACATACACTTCGGGTTACATATGCTTCAGGTTACAGACTCCACTAACCCAGAAATAGTGCTTCAGGTTAAGAACTTTGCTTCAGGATGAGAACAGAAATCGTACTCTGGCGGCGCGGCAGCAGTGGGAGGCCCCATTAGCTAAAGTGGTGCTTCAGCTTAAGAACAGTTTCAGGTTAAGAACGGACGTCCGGAACGAATTAAGTACTTAACCCGAGGTAAGACTGTACCAGGTCCTTTCCCCAGGATCTTCGGTGAGAGCTAGGAGGCACCCCTGCCTGAAACTTTTGGAGAGCCATTCTCAGCCACTGTTGAGTATTCTGAGCTAGATGAACCAGTATTCTGACTCAGTAGAAGGCATCTTCCTGTTTTCATCAAGTGCATTCATAGAATCATAGAGTTGGAAGAGACCAAAAGGGCCATCGAGTCCAACCCCCTGCCAAGCAGGAAACACCATCAGAGCACTCCAGACATATGGTTGTCAAGCCTTTGCTTGAAGACCTCCAAAGAAGGAGACTCCACCTCATTCCTTGGCAGCAAATTCCACTGTCGAACAGCTCTTACTGTCAGGAAGTTCTTCCTAATGTTTAGGTGGAATCTTCTTTCTTGTAGTTTGGATCCATTGCTCCGTGTCTGCTTCTCTGGAGCAGCAGAAAACAACCTTTCTCCCTCCTCTATGTGACATCCTTTTATATATTTGAACATGGCTATCATATCACCCCGTAACCTCCTCTTCTCCAGGCTAAACATGCCCAGCTCCCTTAGCCGTTCCTCATAAGGCATCGTTTCCAGGCCTTTGACCATTTTGGTTGCCCTCCTCTGGACACGTTCCAGTTTGTCAGTGTCCTTCTTGAACTGTGGTGCCCAGAACTGGACACAGTACTCCAGGTGAGGTCTGACCAGAGCAGAATACAGTGGCACTATTACTTCCCTTGATCTAGATGCTATACTCCTATTGATGCAGCCCAGAATCGCATTGGCTTTTTTAGCTGCCGTGTCACAGTGTTGGCTCATGTCAAGTTTGTGGTCAACCAAGACTCCTAGATCCTTTTCACATATACTGCTCTCAAGCCAGGAGTCACCCATCTTGTATTTGTGCCTCTCATTTTTTTTGCCCAAGTGCAATACTTTACATTTCTCCCTGTTAATATTCATCTTGTTTGTTTTGGCCCAGTTCTCTAATCTGTCAAGGTCATTTTGAAGTGTGATCCTGTCCTCTGGGGTGTTAGCCACCCCTCCCAGTTTGGTGTCATCTGAAAATTTGATCAGGATGTCCTTGAGTCCATCATCCAAGTCGTTGATAAAGATGTTGAATAAGACCGGGCCCAAGACATAGCTCAGTGGGAGAGCACCAGCTTTTTCTTGCAGGAAGTCCTGGGTTCAATCACTGTATCTGCAGGTAGAGCTGGGGGGGGGAATAATAATAATAATAATAATAATAATAATAATAATAATAATAATAATAATATATTATTTGTACCCCTCCCATCTGGCTGGGTTTCTCCAGCCACTCTGGGCAGCTTCCAACAAAGATTAAAAATACATTAAAATGTCACACATTAAAAACTTCCCTGAACAGGGCTACCTTCAGATGTCTTCTAAATGTCAGGTAGTTGTTTATCTCTTTGACATCTGATGGGAGGGCGTTCCACAGGGCGGGTGCCATTACCAAGAAGGCCCTCTGCCTGGTTTCCTGTAGCTTTGCTTTTCGCAATGAGGGAACTGCCAGAAGGCACTCAGTGCTGGACCTCAGTGTCTGGGCAGAATGATGGGGGTGGTGACGCTCCTTCAGGTATACTGGGAAAGAGCCCTGTTTGAAATCAGACTCAGTTAGTGGGGACAATATTGAGCTATAGGTACCAGTTGCATAAGGCATCTTCTTTTCATAGAACTGTAGAGTAGGAAGGGATCAGAAGAGTCATCAAGTCCATCTCCCTGCAAATGCAGGAATCTTTCCACCCAATGTAGAGCTTAAACCCACAACCCTGAGATTAAGGGCCTCATGCTCTACCGACTGAGCTATCCCAGAGCATTCTATTCCAATGTAATTCTTTATTCAGAACCATAAGGTCTATGATCCTAAAAAGAAAAGGAGGTTCATAGCTCAGTGGCAGAGCAAGATCTCTGTTCAGTCTCCAGATAGGACAGGGAACGTTCCTCATACGAAACCCTGGAGAACGGCTGCTGCCAGTCAGTGCAGGCAATGCTGGGCTAAATGGACCAAGGGTCTTGGACGGCTTCTGCTGTTAGGAGAGAAGGGTTGTTGGTCAATGGTAGGAATTTTGCTTTGCAAAGGTCCCAAGTCCAGTCTCCAGGTAGGACAGAGAATACCCCTTGCCTAAAACCCTGGAGAGATGCTGCCAGTCAGTGTTGGCAGGCCTGAACTAAAGGTAGCAAAGGTCTGCCTTGGCGTAAGGCAACTTCCTATGGGGGCCAGGAGTAACTTTTTGGGAGGAGGCAGAGAGGCCTAGGAAGAGGTAAGGAAGTTAGGAGCAGAGGGGGGGGGGGCTGGAGCAAGATTGATGGACACCTGAGGAAGACCTGTCTAGTCGAGCATCCTGTTCTCAAAGGGGCTGAACAGTGGCAGAAAGCAGAATTCAAGCACAAGAGCCGTTTCCCCTCCTGTGGTTTCCGGCAACTGATATCCACCGACCTGAATGGTAACTGGTGACCCGAACTCACCCTTTGTAAGGTCTTTTTGGCTGCAGGGCTCTCGTCGATTATTCATCCGGCACCTAAAACCACTCACTACTGTACAAAGTAGGTGAGGCCGACAAAGGACTCTGCCTGCAGGCTTACAATCCAAGAGGAAACATGAAAGAAAGCTGGAGACGAGAATGTACAGAAATCAAAAGACTTTCCTGAGCAGGGAGGAAAGGTGTTTTACCTGCTCGGCAAACCAATTGTTTCGGGCGTTAGAAGGTCTCCCCTGGGTGGGTGGGGGTCTTGGTCTGTAAAGCAGGGCATAGAAAGCCCTTCTTCATGCGATTCTGCAGAATTAAACCGTGGAACTCTCTCCCACATGATTATGGTGAGAGCCGCTCATTTGGATGAGGCAAATTCATGGAGGATAAGGAGGGTACCAACAGCTTCTAGCCACAATGGTTGTGTTCTGCCTCCACTGCCAGATGCAATGTGGCAGATTAAGGACAAATGAAAGTATTTCTGCGCACAGTGCATAGTTAAACCATGGAACTCCCTCCCACAAGATGGCCACCAACAAGAACACACACCCCTCCTGTGGTTTCCAGCAACTGGAATTCAGAAGCATTGCTGCCTCTGACCAAGGGTAAATAATAGCCATCAGGGATGGTAGCCATCGATATCCCTTTCTTCCACGAATTTGCCTAATCCTCTTTTAAAGACATCCAAGTTGGTGACTTGCTTATTTGTTTACTTATTAAGCATCAGGTTGGCATGTACACTGTTTTTGTGCGTCAATTCTATCCACAAAATTAACTCAAACGTAAACTCTCAAGTTGCTTAACTCTTGCCTGAAACTCAAGGAAGAAGGGGAAAGTAAGAAAAACTTCCCAAAAGGGGGAAAGAGGAAAAAAGAAAGATTAATTAATCTGTTCAAGCTCCCCCTTCCCTGTTGCTATTATTTGGTTGGTAGAAAAGGTGAAATCACATAGAATTAAGGTTGGGATTTACCAGCCAGGCAAAACAGATGATTAAATGGTTTGGTAGGCTTGGTCTCTTGATGTTTGTGCCTTTCTGTGAAGTTGTTTGAATGCTATTTGATTGGAGATCATTTAAAAGATAGCTACAACAGCGCTTTGGAATTGTGATAATAATAATAATAATAATAATAATAATAATAATAATAATAATAATAATAATAATAATATGTCCTTCATGATGCCTGAGTGTTGGCACTGCTGCCCAGGTCTGATAGCAGTCCTGCTTCAGTTCCTGCCTCCGACATGTGGCCTTCGACAAGCCTCTTTCACTCAGCCTTAGCTCCTTACACTGTCTGCAAAATGGGGAAAATAATCATAATACCCGCCTCCCTCAGATGATGGTTGTATGGATTGCAAGAAGGCATTGTATCAAAAGCTCTGGAGGGCTGCATGAGATTCATCCTATTATTCTGTTTGATTATTTATTGATACGTAACTGAATGTTCTATGAATGGCCTCTCTGTTTTCACTGATGTATTTCTTTGTGTTTTGGGTTCCAAATGTTGTGTACACATTTTCCTTTCCCCTTTTAAAATTATCTTACTGTGTTTTATGTAAACCGCTTAGCAGTTTTGCATATTAAGTGTATAAATATTATTGATGAAGATAATGATGATATTAATACAGTGCTTTTTGATATTATTTTGGTCTTCTCCCACTTCTCTTATTGATTTGTTACATTTCGATCCTGCATTTCTGTCCCAGTATAACTCAAGGAAGCAGGAGTCTGAATAGTTCCCAAGTGGTCTCCCATGCACAAACTGAGCAGACTCAGCTACGGATGGATTAAATTTCAGCTTCTCATTTTTCCAGAGTCCAGTATGCTTTTTTCCTTTTTTAAGTCCTCGTGAAAACTCTCCAGCATTTTAGTGCAAATTTCTCCTGATACACTCATCCTTGCATGCAATTTCACCTCATATGCATTTTGCAAAGCACCTTTGCACATTTATTTTCACTAACATGGGCATTTACATGCACACTTGATTTCAGAATGTTCTCATTCACATTCCTTGATTGGAGCATAGCCGCTGCAAAATTAGGAGAGGCATGTAATAATAATAATAATAATAATAATAATAATTTATTGTTTATATCCCATCCATCTGGCTGGGCCTCCCCAGCCACTCTGGATGGCTCCCAACAGAATTAAAACCACAATAATCATCAAACATTAAAAACTTCCCTAAACAGGACTGGCTTCAGATGTTTTCTAAATGTCAGATAGTTGTTAATTTCCTTGACATCTGATGGGAGGGTGTTCCACAGGGCAGGCGCCACTACTGAGAAGGCCCCCTGCCTGGTTCCCTGTAACCTCACTTTTCGTAGGGAGGGAACCACCAGAAGGCCCTCTGCGCTGGACCTCAGTGTCCGGGCTGAACGATGGGGGTGGAGGCGCTCCTTCAGGTATACAGGACCGAGGCCGTTTAGGGCTTTAAAGGTCAGCACCAACACTTTGAGTTGTGCTTGGAAACATACTGGGAAGGGTACATATGAAGGGTGGTTCTGTGTTTCAGTTTGCATATTGTTACGGAAACTGCAGATGAGGCTGGTTCCCCTATACATGTGAACTGAATCCGGTTTCTCTCCTACCTGAGTCACTCTGAGCTGCTTTCCTTCAGCAAAGTGGCTGCATCATACATCTTTGGACCATGCCCTGCACTCACATTTGCAGTCAGATGGGTTCTTCCCCATTCTTCATCTCACCCTTTGCACAGCTACCCCTTTATCTTTGTCTGATTGCTGCATTCAACTTCTGCTCAGCTTTCTGAAGCCCCTCACAAATCCACCCTTCCTCCTTTCATCCTGTTCCACCTTGATTTTGGCTCCCTTCCTCGAGATCTTCCGACGACGCCACAGCCTGGCAGAGCCTCTGATCGGCCAGATGTTCTGGCTGCGACTGATAACTCTTGTCCCCCATCCTGAGCCGATTGCTCACCCCCAGCAGGGAATATGGTTATCTCCACCAGACAGACTTCTTTTTCATCTGGAAGCCCAGAGTACTCTCTTCCTTGAGGCTTGTGGCTTCAGAGGTGGCACCGAAACACGTCCCTGCCAGAGTCTCCGGATTTGGGAATGCACCTGAGTTCAGGGAAATGATTAAGGAGGTGGGGGTGAAGCAAGGGGGAGATAAAGATCTTTCTACCCAACTCCCTCCCATCCCCATCCTCCGGTAGGACTCTTTATGCCTGTGACACCTGCGTAACACATGCTCAAGGGGAGAGGGTTTACCTCGTTTGCATTCCTGCTCACCATGCAGTTATTAAATGCACAGGAATCTTTCCAGGAGAACAAGTTGGCAACCCAACCTTACAGGCCACACGCTTGGCCCACTGGCCCTTTTTTCCAGCATCCATGTACAGAGAACTGGACACGGAGTCATTGTGTGATGAGCTCCCTCCTGGCCTTGATGCCTTTACCTGTAAAATGGGTGTAATAAAAATTGGTGTGCTGTAATATAAAAAATCAATCAAAGCGGGTTGCAACAAACAAAACCATAAAAAGTTAAAAACTGATGTCAATTAATCATTGTGGAAGGATGTGTTCTTAATTGTTTTTATAGTCCTGGCAGCAGGTGTTTAAAAGTTGACACAGAAAGTACTCCTCTTCTTCCTCTTCTTCTTCTTGTTCTTTTTCTTCTTCTTCCTCTTCTTCTTCGGCGATCACTTATAGCTGAGTAAGATTGTCTTCTGTAAGTGACTGTGGAGGCCAATTCTGGATCCACATGTCCTTCCACAGTGGGGACATAGGTTTCCGGACGGGAGTCGATCACAGTGAGGGTTTGCCAAGCGTTCCTTCCTCTTAGCACGTTTCTCCCTTTTGTCCTGAGTTTGAGCGTCTTCAAAGCCCATGACACCTCTGGTAAAAGCTGTTCTCCGGTTGGGGCACTCACAGGCCAGTGTTTCCCAGTTGTTGGTGTTTATACTACATTTTTAAAGATTTGCCTTGAGAGAGTCTTTAAACCTCTTATCGACCACCAGCCTTACACTTTCCATTTTTAAGTTCGGAATAGAGTAGTTGCTTTGGAAGACGATAATCAGGCATCTGAACAACATGACCAGTCCAACGAAGTTGATGTTGAAGAATCATTGCTTCGACACTGGTGATCTTTGCTTCTTCCTGTACACTGGCATTAGTTTGCCTGTCTTCCCAGGTGATAAAGGAAGTACTAAAGGATCTATGACAGATGGCCATCTAGCCTCTGCTTAAATAACTCCAATGAAGGAAAGTCCACCACCTCCCGAGGAAGTCTATTCCACTGTTGAACACTGTTGACTGTCAGAAAGCTCTTCTTAGAAGATGGTGGACTCTTCTTCATTGGAGGTACTTAAGCAGAGGTTGGATGTTCCTCTGCCAAGCATTCTCTAGCTGCGATTCCTGCATTGCAGGGGTTTGGACTAGAGGACTCTTGGATTCCCTTCTAACTCTACATTTCTACGATTCTATCCTGGCAGTGTGGGCCAGGATACAGTGAGTCAGATCTGTGTAGCTCCTTTGACCTCCCGGTTCCTCTCCTCTCCTCAAGGTAAAGCCCACCTATGCAGGGGGGCAAGGAGGTCCCTGCCATGCGGTGAGGAGGGGCTCGAATTGAACGCCCACAAGACCCGGCTCTGCCATTAAAGGAAGGTTGAAAAATGCACGGAGAGTGGAGCATTACAAAAATAATACAGCCATCTCGGAAACCAAAGGCAGGGATCAAAGGCCGGGCTTGGCTGCCCCGCAGAGGCTTCCTGCAGAGCTCCTGATAAGCCTTTGTAGTGGGCTTGTTTTAAACCGAGCTCCTCAAGGAAGGGAACAGCTCAGATGCTTGGCTGAGATTTCTTAGACTCCAAGATAAATTGGGAAGAAAGCGGAGGAGCAGGCGGGGGAGGTGGTCGGGAGGTTCCAGCAGCGAGCAAGGCAAACATCAAAAGCGCCCAGCCCAGAATCAGAAGCTGGCGAGCATCAAACAGCAGGCTGGCTCTCAGGTTTAGGGACAGCGGTGTCACACGGGGGTCTGTTGGCTGTGGGAGTGCTGCTTTCATGGGATGATCTTGAACTGCAGAGAAGGTTGCACCTGAATCTCATTAATCCGATTTAGTGGCTTACGCAAAAGCAGAACCAAAGCAGTCGTTCTGGTCAACATTGCTGGCCCCCACCCAGGTGGGCCAACTCTAGGCGGTGGAGGTGTCTTCAGCCCCCTCAATATTTGAAGGAGGCCCAGCCCCCTCCCCAACAGTATTGAGGGGGGCTGGGGCAGCCTAGCAGAAGGCTGCCCTGCACAGCATTGGGAGACATGTGTGATGTCACACATGTGACATCACACGCTCACGATGTACACCAGCCCCCCTAATCTTGGGAGCAACCCAGCACCTCTACCCCCTGCCCTTCATAAAAGCATATGAACAACCTTGCTGGATCAGACCTGTGACCCACCTAGTCCAGCATCTTGTTCTCACTGTGTCTTCAGGGAGGGTTGTGGGTTCTGATCCCGGGCACCTTTCTAAACTTAAGCTCCCATTCCAGTGGCTTGTAGAAAATGGTGGCAATAGGGTTTCATTGGTGGGCCGTTTCAGGGGGGCTTTGCCAACTACTGCATCTTAGGTTTCCTGGAGATGATTTCCAAATAACCCTCCGCTCCTGCAACATGCCGTGCCCGGGGAGGTCTGCAGTTTTGCAGAGAGGCCAATCTACCACGCTGCTCAATTTATATATTTTTAGCTGTAACGAGATGAAGGGGCTGGACAAGGCACCAGAGGAGGACTGGCTGACTGGCTCCTTCCCGGGCTGCAGATTAAACTCAGCCTTGGAAGATTGGAGGCAGGTGATGAATTCAAAGTGATTACAGTCACCTTTTAAGAAGAAAAAAACACACGCCCCTGGATCAAATACTGCAGCTGGGGAGTGAAACGCGTCTCAGTCCGCACCGCTCTCGGGGATTTGGACATCAAAGGCTTTCATTTGCCTTGGCATTTTGACTCCTTGACGTCCGATCCGTGGGCGAAAGTTTTCCAGGGGGAGAGGGTGCAGAAGGGTTGGGAGGGAGCTTTGGGGCTCTGGCGTGACAAGAGCGGATGGGCTGTAGGGGGTGCTGTGGAGTTGCGGGTTCCAATCCATTTGCTCATCATGGTGCTGATGGAGGAGACACCCATATTATGACTTGATTTTGGTTTAAAAATACGGTGGATGCTCGGCTTGCGAACGTGATCCGTGCGGGATGCACGTTCGCAACCTGCAGCGTTTGGAACCCGCGTCTGCGCATACACATGTTGCGATTTGGCGCTTCTGTGCATGCACAAAGCATGATTTAGCGCTTCTGCACATGCGCGACCGCCGAAACCTGGAAGTAACCTGTTCTGGTACTTCCAGGTTTCGGCGTGTCCATAACCTGAAAACAACGCAACCTGAAGCGGCTGTAACCCGAGGTATGACTGTAAAAATAAAACAAATAAACGACACTTTGATATGTATAAGAAGGCAGTGTCCAAAACAGAAACACAATCCTACACTAACCGCAGTGAGACAATTCATATTCTAGATTCCTTACTCTTTATGGACCGGCATCAGGGATAAGAGGTTTTTAAATGGGATAACAGGTGAACAGTGTTAACTTTTGATTCCGCTAATCAGAGGCATACTGCTTCCAGTAAAAGAGGTGGGGCATAGGAACCATGGCTAGTAGCCACAGATATTCCTTATTATCCTTGAGGAATTTGCCCAATCCTCTTCTAAAGCCATCCAAGTCGGTGGCCATCGCTGCCTCCTGTGGGAGGGAGTTCCAAATGTTAACTGTGCGAATAAGTCCTTCTTTTCATCTCCTTGGAATCTGCCAACATTCAGCTTTACAGCCTATGAGTTCTGGAGAGAAGGAAGGGGACATTTCTCTATCCATTCTCTCAGTTCCAGGACCCAGGGATTATTATTTTTTAGCTGGAACTCAATCCTGGCATCTCTCAGGTGGGTGCTACAGCCATTAGAATAAAACAAGGGAGGTATTTCTAGAAAAATAGCGCTGCCAAGACACTTAAATTCTGATGACCAGACATGCCATTCCCCAATAGCCTCCTAGTAAATAACTCTCTCTCTCTCTCTCTCTCTCCGCCCCTCCTTAAAATCTATCTTCTAAAGAGCCCCTATTTCTCATTAAGCTTGTTCCTTAAACCTCTTAATGCTCATCTCCACCCACACAGAAGTCTCTAAGTGAGGCCTCGTTCCCATTGAAGAGGCAACACTTCAGACGGCAGGTGGGGCCTCACACACTAAGATGCTCCTGCATGCAATAAATGTGGTACCCAGACTGCTTTTTTGTCCATTCGTGGGAGGTGGAAATTCAAAAGCCTGTGAAGATGGCTGGGAAAATTTCATTGAACTCTTTTGGAGGGAGAAGGGAGGGTTCAGCTTATGTTACATAAAAGAGGCGCAGAGAGTCTGTCTTGTCTGTATCTCTCTCTTGTGACTCCCCCCCTTTCAGATCTTCAGCACCTCATTTAAGTAAAGGAAGCCAAACTCAAGGTAATTTGTAAGAAGTTGATCTATTAGTGCGGCAGCTCCTGCACTTTGGAACTCCCTGCCTATTGACATGGGGCAGGCGTTTGTGGTTAGGCAAGGCTATGCTGAAACGTAGAACTCGGAGGTGCCCTTTAATCTGCTTTTTAGCTTATCGTTGATTTTATTTTCGTGTGAATGTTTTAAATAGCTTTCAAACTGGTATTTACCAATAATTTTCATTCTTTTTGTAACTGGCTTTGAGGCTTCTTTCTTACAATCCTGTAGTATATAAAATTTGTGAAATAAATAAATGTTTTACATCAATCAATTTAATGTGGGGTGTTTTTTTTTGTTTCTTTGGTAAAATGCTTAGAGGTTTTATTATGATCAAGCAGTATATAAATGTTTTCAAACAAACAAGTAAAACTCTTTAAGGACTTAGATGCAAGGGATAAAAACGGCCACCTTGGAATCTTCCAATCTGTGTAAAGAAACCACCTCCCTCTTTCCACCTCCATTGATTTAC
The DNA here is from genome assembly GCF_964106915.1 of Podarcis gaigeae. Taxonomy (NCBI): domain Eukaryota; kingdom Metazoa; phylum Chordata; class Lepidosauria; order Squamata; family Lacertidae; genus Podarcis; species Podarcis gaigeae. The sequence continues at coordinate 31,291,533 of NC_139692.1, forward strand.
TTATTTTATTACTATTTCTATCCTACCCTTCCTCCAAGGAGCTCATGGTGGCCTACATAGTTCTCCTTCTCCACATTTTATCCTCACAAGAACTCTGCAAAGTACCAAAGAATCATAGAGTTGGAAGGGACCCTAAGGATTATCTAGTCCAACCCCCTGCAATGCAGGAATACGCCGCTGTCTCCTAAGAGAAGCGAACCTGCACCCTTGGGGCTATCAGCACTGTGCTTTAACCTACTGAGGTATAATTAGTATGTTAGACTGAGATGGAGTGCTTGGCTCAAGGTCACCCAGTGAGCTTCTTGACTGGGCGGGGATTCAAACCCGGGTCTCCCAGGTCCCAACACTCTGTAACCAACACACTGATGACATCCGCCTTCTTACATAGAGGTTTCCTAACATGCTCAGAGGTGTTATTATGGTCAAGCGGTCTTTAAGTGTCATCAAATAAGTAATTTAAATATTTCCGAAGATCTGGATGTGGAAATGACCAGCTTGGAGTCTTCCAATCTGTGTAAAGAAACCATTTCTGTGTTCTTCCACTGCTGGCGTCTACCTTTCTCTCTCTCTCCCCCCGCCCCTCTACAGGGCTGAGGATTCCCCCTATGAGGTCATGCAACTGGACTTTGAAATGGAGAACTTCACCAGCCAATCGGTGACCCGGCGCATCATGTGGCATATAGACTACCGAGGCCGAAACCCTCCACCCGACTTAGAGAAGGCTGTGACGGAGCTAGCGGTCATCCAGAGGGACATTCGTGCCATCCTGCCTCTGGCCATGGTGAGGGTCCCAGTAGTCAGGCTGGAAGTTGGTTTGTGTCTGTGTGCCCAGTGCTATTTTTCTAGAAAAAGAGTTCTGGAACTCACTATGAATGCCTCCCATGTTCTCTAAGAATGGCAATGGTGCCCACCTGAGAGGTGCCAGAACTGAGTTCCAGTGAGTTTTGGCTGAGAAAAAGCCTTGTGTGCTATCCCTTTTGTTTCCTGACCTGCCCGTATCCTGAAACTGGCCCACCGGACCCATTGCATGATCTCATTCCCCCGACTCAAGTAAAGAAGCCTGTGTTTCCCACGCTTCTGGGGCCTGGAATGTAGTTCTATCACAGACGCAGGTGGCGCTGTGGTCTAAACCACTGAGCCTCTTGGGCTTGCTGTTCAGAAGGTTGGCAGTTCGAATCCCTGCGACCAAGTGAGTTCCTGTTGCTCTGTCCCAGCTCCTGCCAACTTAGCAGTTCGAAAGCATACCAGTGCAAGTAGATAAATAGATATCTGTGTGGCGGGAAGGTAAACAGCATTTCCATGCGCTCTGGTTTCCATCACGGTGTTCCGTTGCGCCAGAAGTGATTTAGTCATGCTGGCCACATGACCTGGAAAGCTGTCTGTGGACAAACGCTGGCTCCCTCGGCCTGAAAGCGAGATGAGCGCCGCAACCCCATAGTTGCTTTTGGCTGGACTTAACCGTCCAGGGGTCTTTTACCTTTTTACCTTTTTCTATCCCCTCACAAAAACTGGAGCCAGCAGTACAAGGGACTTTTACAGGGCAGTTGGCCAGTCCAGGTGTCAAAACTGGCCCACAGGAGGCAGAGGGTGAGGAAGACCAGAAAGGCCTCCGCCCTCCCTGCAGTGTAGGATCCGGGCACTGTAACTACCACAGCCTCCTTTGTCCCCTCAAGGACACGGAGATCATCAATACGGCCATCCTAACAGGTCGGACGGTGGCCATCCCAGTCAAGGTCATTGCCATTGAGATGACGGGCGTCATTGTGGACATCTCGACCGACGCAGAATGCAAGTCCACCAATGAGGACATCATCAAGGTGGGTGGGTGGGTGGGATTCAAGGTGGGTGATGGGGAACCAGGCTGTGTGGGTATATGGGAGGCACAACTGCATTTGTATGATCAGTCCCAACATGGCTAACCAGAGGTATCTGCATTTTATTACATTTTTTTGTATTATTTTAATTACTTTTTAACAATGTCTGTGTGTGTGTGTTTGTGTGTGTTTATCTGTTTTACAATTTAAAATATTCATTTAAACAACCTTAAAATATCAATGACTTCCCTTCTTCCCTTTCCATGGTTCATTTTGCATAACACAAATCCCTGCATATTTTATATAAACTAAATCATTCAGCATTCCATTATGACATCCATCAATACTTATTTACACAGTTGAATTTATCTTAATGCTCCCAACGTTTTCAAGTGTACACACTTTCCCCCTGTATATTCAACAAACATTTTTCAATCTTCTTTACACATATGTTCTTCTTGTTCTCTTATTCTATAAGTTAGGCCCGCTTCTGGTTAGCTTTTGGTATTTTATCTGTGTTGTTTTGATTTCTGTAAGCCACTTTCAGTCCCAGTCTGGGAAAATGACAGTAATTATTATTAGTATTATTAGTATTATTTTGTTCTAACCCAAAAGTCCCAATTCCTTGTGTGAAAGGTGCTTTGAACTTTATGCAGCTTCTCCACCCCATAATACACACTTCCACCACTTTCACATACTCCCTGCTCCAGAAGCAGCAGCAGCCAGCCCACTCCCTGCCAAATTCCTCACAGTGCATATGGAACTCCCTCCCACTGGAGGCAATGATGGCCACCAACTTGGATGGCTTTAAAAGAGGATTAGAGGAGAAGGCTCTCAATGGCTGCTAGCCATGATGGCTGTTTTCTGTTTCCATGGTCAGAGGCAGTGATGCTTCTGAATACCAGTTGCTGGAAGCTACAGGAGGGGAGAGGGCTCTTGCGCTCGAATCCTGCTTGTGTGTTTCCCAGAGGCATCTGGCTGGCCAACGTGAGAACAGGATGCGGGACTAGACAGAGCCTCTGGCCTGATCCGGCATACTCTTCTTCTATTCTTACACCCCTCGCCCACTGCCTGGACTGAAAACAATCAAGTTTGATTTACCATTGCCAGGTTTTAATGGTTCCCTTTCAGCCTGAGCGAGCACGCTAGCAATCCTGCATTTCTGGACAGGCTCCGAGACACTCTGATGGGGCTAATGTGCTCCTTCCCCACTCGTAAATCTCTCTGGTCGCCGGCCCTCGAATCCGGGGACGGGACCGAGCCTGCGAGCCGGGTTGAATAATTGATCAAGTCACTGCCCCTTTGCCTCCTCTTCTGACTTACCTTCCTCTATTCCTTTTCTGTCGCCCCCCCCCAACCTACTGAGTTATGTTGACATTGCTCCGAACGAGGTATGCTTGGCAGGAACTCTTGCGTACCTGGAGAGACTGGAGGGAGGGCGATTGCTCTGTCAGGACTATAAACCTGCACCATCCATCAGGCAACCTGCTATCTGTTACTGTAAATAATTCAGCATTAAGGAGAGCCGTGGCGTCGTCGGTGGCTCCACTCCCCGGGTGTGTATTGCAAAGAGGGGGCATAAACAACAGGAGTAGCTCTATCGATCTCCGGGCTTGAGGAGCGCGGAGGAACAAGCCTCCGGTTATCTGTGCAGCAAGAGGCTGATGGATGCCGTGGCCCCGTCTGGTTCAGAGCGACGCGGATCCCTTGCGGAGCAAGCGCGTTGCGCTCTGGAGAACATGAGAACTCATGGTCATCCAGTGAACAGGAGCTAGCCAGCCGTGAATCACGTAGTGCAAGTCGCAGTTAACTCCTTATTAGCGAAAATATTATCAGCAGCAGGAATGCCAGGCATAATAAGCACAGCAACTTGTCTCCGGTAGATGTTGCCCGCATGAAGCAGTTGCCGAGACTGAAGCAATCCCCAAGCAATCAGAGACTGTGTCTGCACGTCACCAGTCTCTGCCCTCTTCATGCCTCTTCTTGTTCTGGGAAATCAGAGAGGAGGGGAGCTGGTTGCAGCAGGAAGGGGAGACATCCGTGCCTCTTCACCAGCCAGATCTCTCTGCCTCTTGGCCTCCCTCCTCTCCTGCTTCAGCTTCTGCCTCTGATTCTGGACTTCTCTCTGCCACAGACTCTCCCAGCTCACTAAGCCCTGTTGCTCCTTCAGCTTCTGACACCTCCTCCCCAAAGTCTTCTCCCTCTGACCGCTCATCGTCATCCTACCAACATTCCCTGCACTCCGAGACTTCTTCCCCTGGGGGTTCCCCAGCTGGTTCCTCCCACCATTCCTCTGCGTCCAACCAGTCCATGACACAGAGCCATGGAGCTCCCATTAGCCTGCCTTATCTTGAGACATAACTATTTGATCCTCCTAGGGATGGCTCAAATGCGGACCACGAGCAGCCCAGCCCAGCCGGCTTCCTCCCTGATCCTGCAATCTGGCAGTGTTGTTGTTGTTTAGTTGTTTAGTCGTGTCTGACTCTTCGTGACCCCATGGACAGAGCATGCCAGGCACTCCTGTCTTCCACTGCCTCCCACAGTTTGGTCAGGCTTATGCTGGTAGCTTCGAGAATGCTGTCTAGCCATCTCGTCCTCTGTCGTCCCCTTCTCCTTGCGCCCTCCATCTTTCCCAACATCAGGGTCTTTTCCAGGGAGTCTCAGCTTCAGGATCTGTCCTTCCAGTGAGCACTCAGGGCTGATTTCCTTCAGAATGGAGAGGTTTGATCTTCTTGCAGTCCATGGGACTCTCAAGAGTCTCCTCCAGACCAGAATTCAAAAGCATCAGTTCTTTGGCGATCAGCCTTCTTTATGGTCCAGCTCTCACTTCCATACATCACTACTGGGAAAACCATAGCTTTAACTATATGGACCTTTGTTGGCAAGGTGAGGTCTCTGCTTTTTAAGATGCTGATCTGGCAATGCCAGGGATCAAACCTGGGACCTGAGAACCTGCTGGATCAGGCCAGTGGCCCAGCTAGTTCAGCATCCTGTACCCACAGTGGCCAACCAGATGCCTCTGCTGGGAAGCCTACAAGCAGGATTTGAGCACAAGAGCATTCTCCCCTCTTGCGTCCTCCAGCAACTAGTTTTCAGGAGCATTGCTGCCTCCAACTACAGTCATCACAGCAGACAGTAATCGATTGCCTTCCCCTCCATGTACTTGTTCAATCCTCTTTTAAAGCCGTCCAAATTGCTGGCCATAGCTTGCCTCCTGTGGGAGGGAGTTCCACAGTTGAACTATGCGCTGCACGAAGAAAATGGATAAACTATGCCGAGTTGGTGATACATACAGGAAGAATTAGAAACCAGGAAGAGACTGACTTTAACAAAGAATGGGGAAAGTTTATAATTTATTTTTAAAGATTACTGTAAACCATTACACACATTGGTAGGATGGACAGAAATCTATGGAGTGATAAAGGATTTATAAAAATAGAGCTACGGAAGAGATGCAGAGGGGGAGATCATTATATGAAGAGCCACAGTGGGAGGGGAGGGAAGTCAAAGGGGATTATATGTTTATGTTGTTGTTGTTTTCTGTTTGTAAAAATGCAAAAATTAGATTTAAAAAGAAGACGAAGGGTTTTCTTTTCTCTCTCCCAAACCTGATTTTCTTCCCCATCCAGGGATGGATGTTACCCAAAGTGTAGCTAGCGTACAGCACGAGGCATTGGGGAGTTTTTCTCCAGCAGCGTTTCAAGACAGATGCTATTATTTGTCGTCCCTGGAAGGGCTGGGAGTGAGCCTGCTTCGGACTGTGTTGCTGGGTGTGTTTATTAGCGCAGAGGAGGCAAGCGCTGTGGCGTCGTCTTTATTTTGATGAACGACACAATATCCAGAGATGCATTTCAGGGCTCATTTTTATTCCGATGCCGAGCTGAGATTGCCTTTGCAGACATGCTGAGCTGGTGTCTCTTGGATGTTGAAGGCAAGCTTAAGTAGCCCCGGGGGAATAAGAAGAAATAGACCCCAGCTAATGTCTAACACACACACACACACACACACACACACACACCACGTATCCCTGACGCCAGAACAACCAGCCAGCTTCATAGATGAGAGGAAAGGTTTTCCCAAACAGTGGTCCACAAAGCACCAGTAGTTTGTGAGAGGCAGTTCGTGACCTCTAGCGTGGGAATTCAGCTTTGTCTTGGCCAAAGCATCCTGGGTCCCATCTCTTCCTCTTCCTCGGTACCCTAACCCACCAGTTTTGCCTGCAGGTTTCCAGCAGCTGCGACTATGTCTTTGTGAGTGGCAAAGAATCGAGGGGCTCCATGAATGCTGGGGTGTCCTTCAGCTACGAGCACCTTACCGCCCTCCTGGAGATGACCGTCTGGGTCCCCAAACTCCCGCTGCACATCGAGCTCTCTGACTCCCGGCTCAGCCAGGTGAAAGGGTGGCGAGTTCCAATCTTACCCGATAGGAGGTAAGCCAGGAGTTGGGGAAGGAGTGGGGTGGTTGGAAATCCTCTTGGGGATTGTGTTTGAGAGCCTCTAGGCATGCACAGTGAAGACTAGTGGCCATTCTTGATCCCATTGCCCAGAAGCTTCAGCTCATGGCAGAATTCTCCTCTAGGTGTGCTCACCTCTTTAGAACACGCAAGGACATGCAACTCTCTTATTTGAGAAACCTATCTGCTACAAAAAGCATCATCCTTTTTCAGACATTAACTAATTTTAATAGCATGTTTTTTAATTATTGTAACCTACCATAGTCCCTCATGGTGAAGAGATAATAATAATAATAATAATAATAATAATAATAATAATAATAATAATAAAATGGGCTGGAAATATCCACCCTTTTAGAGTGAGGGAAGGCAGCACAGCCATCGCTCTGATTTGACTTTGCGATGTTATGTCACGTGAAATCCGATTGGCTACGTGGTGTCATTACGCCAGATGCACGATCCCTGATTGGTTGGATTGGCTGGTTAGTGGAAACTCCTTTTTAGGAAAAAAAGCGGGGAAGCGCCAGAGCAGCTGCCGGCTGACCCAACTGCTTTGGCTCCCACAGGTCTGTCCGGGAGAGCGAGGATGATGAAGAAGAGGAAGAGCGGCGGCAGAGCCGGGGCTGCACCCTCCAGTACCAGCATGCCACCCTGCAGGTCTTCACCCAGTTCCACACCACCTCCTCGGAGGGCACGGACCAGGTGGTCACCATGCTGGGCCCGGAGTGGATGGTTGAGGTCACGGACCTGGTCAGCGACTTCATGAAGGTCGATGACCCTCGGGTGGCACACATGGTGGACACCAACACCCTCGCCGGCCGGGAGCCTGGCACCACCCTCTTCAAGGTAAGAGCGTAACAGGTACCCAGCAAGGAAAGGACCATAGCTCTGTTCTAGATCACATGCTTTTCATGCAGAAGGTTCCAGGTTCAATCCCTAGTGGCATCTCCAGGTAAGGCATTCGAGAGACTCCTTGCCTGAAACCCTGGAGAGCTGCTACCAGTCAGTGTAGACTGTACAGAGCTAGATGGACCAGTGGCTCCTATTTAAATAAGCCCTTGATTGGGAGCCACGAGGACTGGAATCTGAGCTTAGTGGCGGAGCCTCTGCTTTGCAGGCAGAATGTCTTAAGGTCCCATTCCTAGAATCTCCTGGAAAGCCAATTCCATTCCATGTAGACAATACTGAGATGGATGAGCCAATCATCAGTATAATGAATCCTCCAATGCTCTTCTTAAAATTAGCCCTTTATTTGGAATAGTGAGGACTAGAATCTTGGCTTGCTTTTAAGTAAAAATTCAGTGATGAAGAAAAGATCCCAGGCTTAATCCCCAATGGCAGCTACAGGTAAGGTTGGGGGAAAGACCTGGAGAGCTTGCACCAGTTAGATAGATAGACACAATTGCCTTGTTCTATATCAGGCAATATCCTATATTAAGGAGCAGGGGTTATCTGCCTCCGTTAGGGGAGGCAAAGGAGGTGCAGCTGTAAGCATCAGTTTCCCCAACCATCTGAGCACCTTTAGATTTGCAGCTCCCCTCTCCTCCCCTGGCACTAGATACTCCTCATATCGGAGGCCCCTTTCCCACATGTTCATAGAATTGTAGAGTTGAAGCAGACCCCCAAAAGTCATCCAGCCTCACGTAAAGGAGAGTCAAGCACCTTCCACGGGAATCCATTCCATGGCCGAACGGCTCTGGCCGTCCATAAGTTCCTCCTAAAGTATTTCCAGAATTCCCTTTCTTGCCACTGAAAGTCATCATTTCGGGTCCTCCGCTCTGAAGCAGCAGAAAGCAAGCTCCCTCCGTCTTCCATGTGACAGCTCTTCAGATTTTTGAAGGTGGCTGTTATCTCACCTCTCAGTCTCCTCCAGGCTAAGTATACCCAACTCCCTCAACAGAGGCCCTCTCTTCATTCTCGCTTCACACATCCCAGGGCTAAGAAAACAGATCTGTTTTCCTTGGTGGGAAGGGGGGCTTGTCTGCATTTTCCTGCCTCTACATTCCTCTTCCTCCTCGGCTGCACACCCCTACGCCCCTTCTTCCTCCCTCTCTCTCTCTCTCTCTCCCTCTCTCTCTCCCTCTCTCTCGTTTTCTCCCCGAACCAGCTCCTCTTGAGCCTGTGCCAAGCATCTCTTAACTACAATTAGTTCCAAGCCTGGGCACTGTATTGCCTTCCTAAGCAGAAATTCCCAGGCTCCCAGATGCTGCCTTCAAAGATTTGAGCAGTTCAAGGTCGGAGTGTCTTCCCCCGGTGAAATGTACTTCGGAGAATTGTGTGTGCGTGTGTTTGCAGGGCGAGTGCATGAAGGGAAGGCCATGGAGTGGTGCTGTTCTCTGGCTTGGCTCATTAGCATCGCTGGCCTGGGTTGGAAAGAGAGAAGCAATGCTTAGCTAGAGACCTCAGCAGGCAATTTCTCCATCAAGAATCACAGAATTGGAAGGGTCCAAGAGGATCATCTTTCGCCCAGCGTGGGACTTGAACCCACAACCCTAAGATTAAGAGTCTCGTGCTCTACCGATTGAGCTATCCTCTGGCTTTTTAAAAGGATCTCCCAGCTTGGGGTGTGGGATGACACTTTTCCATTCCATGGCATTCATCCCTTTAATATATATCATCGTTTTTTTACACACAACACACAGGGCTCATCCAGACTTCCTTTTTGAGCTTAGTTTCTAGGCGCCGGTCAAGGACATCCCTGCAGAGAGTGCACTACAGCAATCCACAAGGATGATGCACAGATATATAAGCTAGGCACCAAATAACTCATTAAATGAGGGTTATAGTCGCCAAAGTAGAAGGCCTGGTTGCCCTTTGGGGCCAGACGACTTTTGGGCTCCTGAAACCCGTTCTGATTGTGCAGATAAAATATAACTGATATAATTCTGCAGGATGTGTTGCTGGTGTGCTCAGGGAAGTTTTTAATTTTTATTGTGTTTTTAATATCGGTTGGAAGCCGCCCAGAGTGGCTGGGGAGGCCCAGCCAGATGGTTGGGGTATAGATAATAAATTGTTATTGTTGTTGTTGTTGAAAACAGTCCAGATCCACAGATCCCCAGGCATGCACCACCAGGTGGTGGAGATGTCAGGCCCCATCCTGGCACCTGGGCATCTTCACTAGAACGCATGTTGGCCAATAGCCAAGTGCAAAATACACCTGGCGCTGGTGGTGATGAGGAATGTGACTGGGCGTTCCTCCTAATCCCAACCAGAGGAGATGTTCTCTTCCCGTAGGTGGTCTCTCCGCTCATGGAGGCGGTCCTTGGGGAGACCTTGGTGACGGTGGCGGACGAGAAGGTCAGCATCACCGAACTGAAGGCCCAGGTCATCTCAAACCTCTCCCTCTCCCTCCACCCCAGCCCTGGGAACAGCCACACCATCGTGGCCAAGACGACAGCCCAGCAGACTCTGAACTTCTCCAAGCAGGTACTTCTTCTGGGGCAGCCCTCATGGACTGGGGGCAGGGGAGGGGGTAGAGTTAATTAATTAATTGTCCCATTCTTTCATTTAGAACCCACTTTTTCTCCAAGGAACTCTAGGGGCCGCCCGCACTTCTCCCCTCCCTGTTTTATCCTCACAACAACCCTGTGAGGTAGGTTTGGTGGAGCAGTAGTGACAGGCCCCAGGTCACCTGGCGGGTGGTCCTAGCCCAACACTCTAACCCAGGGGTCAGCAAACTTTTTCAGCAAGGGGCCAGTCCACTGTCCCTCAGACCATGTGGTGGGCTGGACTATATTTTTTTTTTGGGGGGGGGGAATAAAAAATGAACAAATTCCTGTTCCCCACAAATAACCCAGAGATGCATTTTAAATAAAAGGACACATTCTACTCATGTAAAAACACGCTGATTCCCGGACCATCCGCTGGCCAGATTTAGAAGGCGATTGGGCCGCATCCGGCCCCATCCTTAGTTTGCCTACCCATGCTCTAACCACTACACCACACTGCCTCTTGCTTGCCTTCTCTCACTCTAATCATTTCCTTAAGTTTACATGTCATTGCTGCTGCCCAATATTTTTGCTAACCGTTCCTGCACTGTGGGAGGTGACCTATTTCCCTCCCCCCCATTTGTCACAAAACGAGTGTCTGATCAGCTGCTATCAAATTCCATATTAAGTTTTTATGTTTTTCTCGAGGGTCTAAATCCTTTCTGAGACAATTATCAGAGCATCCAATGGCAACTCATACAATGTCTGTGGTGATACAATCTCTACTGTCTTGCCCTAAAAGATGATAGATAGATAGATAGATGAAAGATAGATAGATAGATAGATAGATAGATAGATAGATAGATAGATAGATAGATGATAGATAGATAGATAGATGATTGATAGATAGATAGATAGATGATAGATAGATAGATAGATAGATAGATATAGATGATAGATAGATAGATAGATAGATAGATAGAGATAGATAGATAGATGATAGATAGATTAGTTTTTATTCACTGTATTCATTTTCATCTTCAAACTGTTTAGCATGCCTGCACAGAGATATATCTCTGTTTACATTAGAGCATATGGCACGCAACAATTACATAAAATTAAAAGTAACCCAACAATAAACACTCAGATAATCGTTTTCTGAATATATTAGCAAAGTTGTGTCGGAAGTGCACATACCCAAATTATTGCAATTATTACAGATATGAAAATGAGGTATAGCAACATGTAGATTGGTGAACATACATAACTCAAAAGATTTCAGTCATTGGACCAATCTACCGAATGTGTCCAAAACTTCCCATTGCAGAGAGGATAAATTTTACTTTGTGGAGTCATAGACCATTGAGAGAGCAGCTTGTAATGTTTTTCTGTAACGTTAACACAAACAGGTCCTGCTGGATGAGAAATTAGAACCCCTATTATTTCCTTTTAAAGCTTGTACGCAGATGCGATTTCAAAGTATTAAGGCAAAAAAAGATATATTTTGAATAGAACAACTGCTCATGTTTCCCTTCTTATAAATTATTACCTCAGGACTTGACATTTTACCACAAAACTCACACCATCTTATTGATCCGTTATATTTTATTCTACATAACTTATCCATTGTCTGTACTGAAAGCATTTGAGGCCTTCCCACCATCATTTTGAAATTGCCATTATTTACAATTCCTTGATATGTAATTACATTGTGATTTACCCAGTTAGCCGTTTGGCCTCCTGCTACCTTACATACTTATTTATTTTATATATTAAAAAATGTTTATAGACTGCTATCTCATTTTTTAAAAAATTCAAAGCGGTTTGCAACAAAAATACATAAAAACATGTTTTTAAAAGCTTTTAAACAGACGTCAATTAAGCACTGAGGAAAGGTGTGTGCTCAGTTGCCTGCATAGGCCTGACAGAATAGAAAAGCTTCCACCAGAAGGTCTCTTTGTTTAAAAGAAAAGAAAAGATGTGAGCAAGGATATATTTAGGTGTTGACTTTGTATTTAAGCTTTTCCAAACATCTCAGACTGCATCTGTACAAGGATTTTGTATTTGAATAAAAATCCGTTGTCACAGGATCCTAGAACCGTAGAGTTTAAAGGGACACCCAGGGGTCATTCAGTCCAACCCCCTGCAATGCAGGAATCTCAGCTAAAGCATCCATGACAGAGGGTCCACCCAGCCTCTGCTTCAAAACCTCCATTGAAGAGTCCTTTCCCCTCTCTATAGTAACCATGGAATAACTGTGAGCTCTGCTTTCACTTACACCATGGAATTACCTTTGAGACATTCAGCCATTGGGCTATTACTTTTAGATGTGTAGCTTTATATTAATCTACTATATCGAGACATTTTATTCCTCCTTTGTTGTAGCTTGTCTCCAAGGTTGCCATGGGAACGCTAGCTCTTTTTTTCTTTTTTGCCTCACAAAGTTTGTAAGTAGTTTTTGCTGGTTCAATCATACCCTTTTGTCACTCTTGGCCATTACGTTTTCAAATAGATAAAGCAGCCTAGAAATTTCTAATGCCACAATGTTACATAAACATGTGAGTCCTGCCTAAGTCCATTTTAAAAACTCTTTTCAACCTTCATAACTTCCATTTAATTTAAAATATATGGTTGAAGACAACCCAATTCCTAGATACGTTATCAGCATAACTGCCCAATTAATTGCTCCCCCTTTCATCAAATTTGCATTAATTGATTGCAACACATTTATTTCAGGTTTGGATGAGCTCATTTTTGTAGCCAAATGATGTCGCCAAACCTCCCTATTATTTCAAGGAATTTCTGGTGCAGATTTTAAGGGACGAGTTAAAGAAAGCATTACATCATCAATGTACAAACAGATTTTGGAACTCGTAGACTGAACCTTCATCCCCGTTGCATCTTCTGTTGATCTTATTAGGACCGCTAACGATTCAATACATACAGTATTAGAAGAAGGAAAGGGCAACAACTGCAGAGGGCAACAATTCGTTTCTGGCTCTTCTGTTTACATAAACTGTCCAGCAAAGGGCACCTAAAATGATTCAGGGGATGGAATAATAGAATCATAAAATTGTAGAGTTGGGAGGGACTCCCGAGGGTCATCTAGTCCAAACCATTGCAGTGCAGGACTCTCAGCTATAGCATCCATGTAAGATGGTCATCTCCATGGAAGGAGAGTCCACAACTTCACAAGGGAGCCCATTCCTCTGTCAGACAGCTCTTACTCTCAGGAAGTTCTTCCTGATGGAGCTGCTCCCTTATGAGGAAAGATTGCCACATTTGGGGTTTACTAGTTTAGAGAAAAGGCAAGGAAGAGGGAGCATGACAGAACTTTATACAGTTAGGCATGGCACGGAGAAAGAAGATAGTGAGAAGTTTTCCTTTCTCACTAGAACTTGTGGCCATCCAACAAAGCTGAACGTTGGCAGATTCAGGACAGATAAGCGAAAGATAAACGTGGAACTGTGGAAATCACTCCCACAGGAGGCAGTGAAGGCCGCCAACCCTGATGGGTTTAAAACAGGATTGGACAAATTCATGGAGGGCTATTGATGGCTGACAGCCATGACAGCTGTGCTTTGCCTCCACAGTTGGAGGCAGCAATGCTTCTGAATGCCACAGGAGGGGAGAGGGCTCTTGTGACTGGGTCTTCCTTGCAGGGACATCAGGTGGGCGACTGTGAGAATGGGATTCTGGGTGGGCCACTGCCCTGATCCAGTAGGCTCATCTTATGTAAGAGAATGGGGATCTGGGCCAGCGAAAGGGTGTGGCCTCAGAAAGGGGCATGCATGGCTTCCAAAGAGGGCGTGTGGCCTGACCAAGAGACATTGCCTGGGGAAAGTTTGAAGGGCCAGGCAAAGAAACCCATGGGGGCCACATTCAGTCCACAGTCTCGAGGTTTCCTGCTCCTGATGTGAAAAGGGACGGGGGGTTTCCACACAGTTTGTTTCCCACCTTTCATTTCTCCTTCTTCCGCAGGAGGCCTTGCTGAGCCTCTGGGTGTCGTACAGCGATGGCACGACCGCTCCGCTTTCCTTGTACGACCCCAAGGACTACACGCTGGTGGTGACCAGCCAGGACCGGGCGGTGGTGTCGGTGATGCCTGAGAGAGCCTTTCCGCTGGTGATGGCCGAAGGCGAGGGGGCTGGCGAACTGGTCAGGGCCGAGCTCATGATCTGCGAGAGCTGTCAGAAGACCAAGAGGAAGAGCGTGCTAGCCACTGCCCTGGCTAGCGTCCGAGTGCATTTCAGCTCCGAGGAGGAGCCCACCTACGACTATGAGCCTGTCCAAACGCCAAGCAGGCCTGGGCGGGAGAAGGGGAGCCCTGGCACCACGCCCCGGGTGGAAGGCGACTGGCACTTGCCGCCCAGCCCGGAGAGCCGGCCGCCCAGCGCTGCCCTCCCGACCGAGGACTTTCCCACCATCCCCACAGGTTATGTGCAGGTGACGCGGGGCCTGACGGACCTCGAGATCGGCATGTACGCCCTGCTGGGCGTCTTCTGCCTCGCCATCCTCGTCTTCCTCATCAACTGCATCGTCTTCGTCCTCAAGTACCGTCACAAGCGGATCCCGCCGGAAGGCCAGACCAACATGGACCACTCTCACCACTGGGTTTTCCTGGGCAACGGGCAGCCCTTGCGGGCCCAGAACGACCTCTCGCCGCAGCCCGAGAGCTTGGGCAACCCTCTGGAGAACGTCCAGACCTGCTGCCACGCCGACCACCACAGCAGCGGCTCCTCACAGACCAGCGTGCAGAGCCAAGTGCACGGGCGGGGGGACGGCTCCTCGGGGGGCTCCACCAGGGACCAGAGCGAGGACCCGCTCAACTCGCCCACCTCCAAGCGGAAGCGGGTCAAGTTCACCACCTTCGCCACCATGCCCTCCGAGGAGCTGGCGTACAACTCCATCCCCATCGCCGACGAGGAGGACTTGGAGTGGGTCTGCCAGGACATGGGTCTGCAGGAACCCGAGGAACTGCACAACTACATCCACAGGATCAAGGAGATTGCATAGCAGGCTTGGGCCCCACGCTTACAGGAGGCAGAAGGGGCTCCCTTTGGAGAATTGGAATGGATCAACCGCATCGCCCTTCGGCGTTCGCCGGGCTCCCCTGCGGCCCTGCTCTAAGTGGACCAGCCCGCCGCTGGCCCTGCTATGTTCAGAGAGAGAAGGAGGGCGACCCCCTAGGAGGGGGATGGATCCTTTTGCTCAGTGGGGGAGCCGGATGTGCGGAAAGCAGCTTCTGCTGCAACTGTGGAAGTGCCAGGCGACGCGCTGGGATTGGGTGGGGGAGACTGGGCCAGCTGAGGCCAGCTGGTGCTTCTGCCCAGAGCCAAGTATTTAAAGGGGGGTGGGGTGGGTGGCGCCGCCAAGCAGGCCGGGAGGAGTGGAGAGCTCAGGAGCCACCGTATGGAATTGCCCCACAGAGGGGATAAGTCCTTGCACCTGATTTCGGTTTGGCCGGGGGAGAGGGGAAGCTTGCTCCTGGCCTCCCCAAAACGACCACTGCTGCCTTTGCTGCCGCCCGTCTCTGAAAGGCAATCCTCCCCTCGGCTTTTCTTCTTCATTTTTTTTTTTTGCACAATAAATGTTGACTGTTTTTTTTATATATATAAAAAATAAAATAAAAAAGATAATATTCAGGGATTCTGTCTGATCGGGTGGGACCCGTGTGGAGCGGTGCTGGCTGCCCAAGCCGTCATCTGATTCCTGCGTTGCCCTGCCCATGCACCTGGTCCCAATTCTTCCGAGACTGGGTTTGTTTACCTGATACGCAATCTGGTTTTCCCAGTGAGGGGGTGGGTGCGTTGTGGAACAAAGCTGGAAGCCAGGAGCCTCGCGGGCATGCACATCCTTGGTCCAAATATCAGTGGAATAAGTCCCAGGAAGAGACTGTCAGGTTCCCATTCTGGGACAGCCTCCCAGTGTTTACTTGCTTGGTGGGCCAACTGGGTGGGCCTTGCAGCCCAACCAGCAGTCATAATGGTGGTTGCAGCGTTCCTTCCCTTCTGCTCAGCAGTGCTTCTAGTCCCTAGAGAGGGGGGGGGGGGGTGGACGACATGCTGTCCCTTTCCTGTAAACTCTCTTCCATTCCTCTTCTGGGAAGGGAGCTCCTCTGTGTGCCCCAAGGAAGGAGGGCTTGCAGAAGGGGGAGGCAGGCTAGGAGGCAAGGCTTAAACAGGGCATTGGGACAGTTGTGGCTGTGCTGTCTGGGGCAAGGGCCGTAGCTCAGTGACAGGGCATTTCTTTGCACGCATAAAGTCCCATGTTTCATCCCCAACAGCATCTTCGGGTCGGGCTGGGAATCTCCCCTGCCTGATACCCTGGGAAGCAGCTGCCAGTTAGTGTAGACAATACTGAGCTAGATGGACCAGTGTTTTAGGGCAGGTCCCTATGGTCCAGTGGGTCAGTGTGGGAGGAGGGCTGGATTTCACATTTTGGTTAAAAAAAACAAGCTCCTCTTGGGTGCAGGATTCTCATTTCCCCCTTCATAGATCTCTCTTTATTTCTCCTTGGGTTGATCTTCTTTTCCTTGGTTTGGGGTGGGGTTGGGGAGGCAGGGATGTTGGTCCCGCAGGTGAAAACATTCATTTGGACGAGACTCCAAAAAGGATTTGGAACTCAAGTGTTGCTGGCAGGGGTGGCGCCTTTCGATGAAATCTGAGAGTCTGTGGCAGCGAGCATCACAAGGCTGATTGACCCCCCGAGACTCAGAGGGGGTTTAGGCACTAGGGGGATATCTTGTTCAGAGTGGGCCTTGGATAACTGCCCTTCCATGTCAGTCATTCCGAAAGATCTCCTTTCCTTTGGATCAGAACCAGTCTACCCATGCAGGAGAATCACATGGTATGGTTCCTAGGTGGACCCAGGTTGCAAGGGGTGGGGGTGGAATCTCAGAATGAAAAAAAACACATGACACCCTCCCCCTCCAATTGGGACTTCGTTGCCATCTCATGTTTGAAAGAAAAACTGGGAACTGAAGCCCAGTGGTGGACTATAGCCAATGGTGGCAGTCCATGGAGTAGAACTCTATGATGTCATTTGCCCTGGACTGTACCACTGAAGGGGGAGGGAAGGGGAGCCCCATGGCGTTGGATATCGCTCCCCACAGACCCGACCCACACTCTCAATTAAAGCAATGTAAAATAAATGTATTAAAATTCAGCTAGTAAAAAGAGCACAGCATAATTAAAAGCCCTCCCTTTTTTAAAAAAGAGCTCCCAAAGACCTGTTGGAAAGACAGCAAGGAGCATAGAAGCCAACTCCTAGAGGCCAAGGTCCCTTTGGGCCCCCAATAAAATATTTGAGGGGGCTGCCCCCCCAAGTTGATAGGGATTGCCATTCAAATAGTGTGGGTGTCCCCCGTCATGTGATTGATTATGTGGGATGGGGCTTACCTGCCCCACCAATATTTTATTCAAGTTGCCACCCCTGGCAAGGAGGGAGCCAGTCTGGCTTCTCTAGGGAGGGAGTTGCAAAGTCTGGGAGCAGCCACCGAGAAGGCCCTGCCCCGCACCAAGCACGCCTGTGAGGGGAATGGGACTGAGAGAAGGGTCTCCCTCGAAGATCCCAGAGCCCAGGCAGGTTTGTAGGGGAGAATATGGTCTTTCAGCTAGCCTGGGCCTAAGCTATATAGGGCCTTCTAGGTTATAACCAGCTACATTTCAGCCACTCAGAGAAGTGTTTGCACAGACATTTCTCTATCCTTCATCCAGAAGAGGTAAAATCAGCCTCAGAGTTCAAGGAAGGTTTCCAGCCAGGCAAAAGCATTCAGAGAGGGAGCAGGAAGTGGTCTGAAAGAGTCCAGGCAGCCAGTCTAGAGGGCCACATTTGGCCACTGGGCCTGAAGTCGCCCACCCTTGTACTGTTGCTATTTATTTATATAAATATTTATAAACCAGCTGCTCATATAACATTTCCAAAGTGGTGTATAGCAATATATGCCAATACAATCAAATGTAAGACACTGATTTAAAAAACAAAACAGCAACAACGATTGGCTCGCCTTAAGAAAATGTAAATCACTGAATTGTCCTGTTAGCACAAAAAAACTCCCATTTATTTTCTTGATATAGTCCCATTTACACAATCCACCCTTCCTCCACGGAGCTCAAGTACATGGTTCTCCTCCCCATTTTATCCTTGCAACAACCCTGTGAGGTAGGTTAGGCATAGAGGCAGGGACTGGCCCAAGGTCACCCAGTGAGCATCATTCAAACCATTGTTTCCCAGGCCCTAGTCTGACGCTCTAACCGCTGGCTCTCTTAAGATGAAGCTCCGGCCTAAGTTTTCACGTGATGAAACTACTGCTTGGGTTATTGCATTTATTTCCCACCCTTTTCTCCCAGAAGCTCAAGGAGCTGTGCATTGTTCTTCCACTCCATAAATTACCGTATTTTTTGCTCTATAAGACTCACCTTTTCCCTCCTAAAAAGTAAGGGGGGAATGTGTGTGCATCTTATGGAGCGAATGCAGGCTGCACAGCTATCCCAGAAGCCAGAACAGCAAGAGGGATTGCTGCTTTCACTGTGCAGTGATCCCTCTTGCTGTTCTGGCTTCTGAGATTCAGAATATTTTTTTTCTTGTTTTCCTCCTCCAAAAATTAGGTGTGTCTTGTGGTCTGGTGCGTCTTTCTTTCCTCTCCTTATTTAATCCTCACAACAACCCTGTGAGTTAGGTTACGCTGAGAGGCAGCAACCGGCCCAGCGTCAACCAGTGAACTTCATGGCTGAGTGGGGATTTGAACCCTGGTGTCTCAGAGGCCTTGGTCCAGCACTCTACCCGCTAGACCGAATTGGCTTTCTAGAGATGCCTGCAGGTTAGCAGCAGGGATGCCAGCCGTTAACTCTGCTCATAGCGTGGGACCAGCGGCGCAGAATGCCTGACTTCCAGCTGAAGTCGGCCAGGCAGTTTTGAAGCGCAGGGGGGAACCAGCAGCTTTCTCTGGATGGTCTCGGTGATTGTATTAAACAGTTTGAGCTCTGTAAATCCCACTGTGTGGAATGAGATAATGGAGCTCGCCTATCACATTTCTTCCTGTTCACTGAATGTGGTCTAAGGCTGTAGTTTTCCTCCAGAAAGTGTGAGGAACAGCAAAGTGTTCTGAAATCCCCATTGTTGGTCTGCTGCTGCCGCCGCTGAATATTCAGCCAACAGTTGAATTGCAGCAGTTCTCCAGGGCAAGAAAGACAGGTATCGCATTGCCCAAAGTCCAGTTTCTTGAGAGCCAGTTGTGAGAGTGTCAGACTAGCAGCTGGAAGTAGACCAAGGTTCGAATCCCCCCAGCTGACCTTGGGGGACAGTTACTGCCTCTCAGCCTTGCCTACCTCACAAGGTTGTTGTGGGGATTAATTTGAGGAGGGGTAGAACCATGTACCCCACATTGAGCTCCTTGAAGAAAAAGGTGGGATAAATATGGGGTTTTCGGTTGTATAGAGAACAAACTGAAATTTTAAAGTCGACAGAAAACGCCTCCCCCGGGTGCCAACTTGAATATAATACTGGGGGGGGGGGTAGGTAAGCCCTGCTCCACATAATTGATCATATGACATGGTGCGCACACAGCATTTGAATGGTAATGCCCATCCACTTTGGGGGGGTGGCCCCCTCAATATTTTATTGGGGGGCCAAAGACCCCCAGCCCCTAGGAGTTGGCTCCTATGCTCCCCTCCCCATGACAGAACAGGAGAGCAGAAGCATTATCAGCATATATAAGGAAAGAATACATCAATGAGAAGCAAAAGCAGGTGTAAATTCAAGAATAGGAACTGGACCCTGGCAGAAGATCACGAGAACGTCAGGCATGCCTCAATTGTGCTGGCAGTTTCTGACAGATGTTCTTATCTGTGATTCAGCGGTACAGAAGATAAAGTCCAACCGTAGCACACCAGAAGACTGTGGCTGTTCTTTACCCTGCAGGAAATGTAGGTTGTGGGTAATTTTCTTCTAAAATTGCAAGGTTACAAAAAAAAAAAAATTATGCCATGCTTGTGAGGCTAGATAAATGAATAATAATGAAGAGATAATTTGGATTCCCTGCATAAATGCTAGCCAAGCGGTGCATCCTGGAAGCTGGGCAGTCCCCAGAACTGCAAACGTTGGATGGATGGACATCCAATTAAGCCGAGTGTTGGAAGATTCAGGACAGATAAAAGAACGCCCTCATTCATGCAGCACGTAGTGAAACTATGGAACTCTCTCCCACAGGAGCCAGAGATGGCCACCAACTTGGATGGCTTTCAAAGAGGATTGGACAAATTCATGGAGGAGAGAGAACTATCAATGATTTCTAATCATGATGGTTATGCTTTGCTTCCACTGGTGCCATCTATAGGGGGCTGTGGGGGCCATGCCCAATATTTCCAAGGTGGTCCTGGGCCTTCTAAAAATCCACTGCAATCCTCAAAAGGACACATCAGCAGAAAGCATGTTTGCACTGGTGCCTCCTCCACCAGGGATGCAGCAAAGGTAAGGCGGCTCGCAGTGGGGAGGTGGTGGGCCAAGTCAGCCTGGCTGGATTTGGGGCAGTGGCGCACGTGTGACATCACACACATGCATCAGGCCCCCACAATGTTGGGAGCAACTCGGCGTGCCTGTCTGCCTTTATTGTTGGAGGCAGCGATGCTTTAGAGTATCAATTGCTGGAAACCTTTGGTCCTGCTTGCAGGTTTCCCAGATGGGGCATCTGGTTGTCCTCTGTGAGAACAGCATGCTGGACTAGATGGGCCATTGATTCTGATCCAGCAGGCTCTTCTTTTGCAAGGATAGATCAATAAATAGATTGGATTTCCCACAGGCGTGCAAGCCAAGCGGTGCACCCTGGAATTTGGGCAGTTCCCAAATCTGGAAGCCATCTGGAGACTTGGCTGCTTGCAAAAGGAATGCACCCCCCCCAAAAAAAAAATTCTCTTGGACGGGTTTAATGCGGAAAAGTGACCAGATCCCGTGAGGTTTTCCCCAATCTCACAGCTTCTGCTTCCTGTAACTTCTGGAAACGACTGGCGTTTCCACAGCACCGCCTGGAGATTTCCCTCGGGTGCCTGATTTCTAATGTGTGGAATATATCTTTATTTTAGAACTCGGTTTTGAAATAGGCCTCATGTTTCGAGATGGCCGTGCGCATCACTTAAAAGTCCCCCCCCCCCGGTTCCCTCCTGGTGCACGATTGCTGTAATTACATTCGTCTTCCCAAGGCATGGGGGCTGGGGGGGACAATCTGGCTCAGATCGACACCAGAATGGCTTCAGATTCCATGCCTGCTGCGAAAACATGCCACCTTCGCTGCCGGATAATTGAAAGAGCCGCTGGCCTGACAGAAGTATAGTGTCCAGATCAGGGGAAGTAATAGTACCGCTCTATTCTGCCTTAGCCAGACCACACTTGGAATACTGTGTCCAATTCTGGGCACCGCAATTTAAGAAGGATGTTGACAAGCTGGAAGGTGTGCAGAGGAGGGCAGCCAAGATGGTCAAGGGTCTGGAAACGAAGCCTTATGAGCAATGGTTGAAGGAGCTTGGTATGTTCAGCCTGAAAAAGAGGAGACTGGGAGGAGATATGATAGCCATCTTCAGATATCTTAAGGGCTGTCACACAGAGGAGGGAGCATGCTTGTTTTCTCCTGCTCTGGAGAATAGGACTCAAACCAATGGCTTCAAGTTGCAAGAAAGGAGATTCCAACTAAACATTCAGAAAAGCTTTCTGACGCTAAGAGCTGTTCAGAAGGGGACAGACTCCCATGAGAGGTGGTTGACTCTCCTTCCTTGGAGGTTTTTAAACAGAGGTTGGATGGCCGTCTGTCATGGATGCTTTAGCAGAGATTCCTGCCTTGCAGGGGGTTGGACTAGATGACCTGGTGGTCCCTTCACTTCCAACGATTCTATGATTCTGTGTCCTGTGCTGACAATATCGGTGGCATCACCAAGCACCCTTTCCACAGAGCAGCTGGCTGCTCCTGAATGTGGGGAGGGCAGACCTTGGGACAATATTTTCTTTGGAACTGTCAATTCTTTTTTTGGAGAGCTGAAAGCAAACCACAAACAGACACTGTGTTAAATTCCTCCCATGGGTGTACCCAGGATTTATGTTGGGGAGGGCAGGTAGCCAGGATTTATGTTAAGGGTGCAGGACACCCCCCTCTGGCTCTGTCTAGCAGATTCGGAATGAGATGTCTCAACAACAGTTGTTTTGGATTACTTTTGACTCCAAGTGCTCAGAAAAATATGCCAAAATCTGCCTACAATTTCTACTTTTAGTTAAGTATTTTTATTTATTTACCTGATGGGGGGCAGCTGCCTCCCCCTCCCTCCTGCCTACGCCCATTATTCCTTCCATATTATAATTCAGATGATCAGTCTGATGAAAGGATTTAGGGATGTGGCTGCAATCCTAAACTCCCTTGCTTGGGAGTAAGACCCCCTGAAACACAATGAAGCTTCCTTCTGAGTAAACATGTATAACCTGGGTGAAGTGAAACCTCAGTGGCCTATGAAGTTCTCCCCAGGCCACGCCCCTTCCCAGGCCACGCCCCCTCACCCCCTTCAGTTCCCAGCCCACCCCCTACCTGGATGGAGGAGGGAGAGGCTAGACATCAGTCCTACTAAAAGAAGGAGGGAAATTATTCATTGCTCCACCCCTCTTGACTCTGGCCACACCCACCACTGACATGTGACACAAGGGAAAGGAAAGGAAGGGAAGTTTCTTTATAAAGTTTCCTGCTGCTCCCGAGGGTAGGACTCAAACCAATGGAGCTGAGTGACAAGGAGATTATGACTCTACTTTAAGAAGAACTTTCTGACTACAAGAGCTGTTTGGCAGTGGAAGGGATTGTTTCGGAAGGTGGTACGACTCTCCTGTTGGAAGTTTTTAAACAGAGGTTGGATTTTGTGACATTCCCACCACATGTGGAAGTATGTGCCTGTGGAGATGCAAAAACAAATCTCACTACAGTCAACCAAAGACAACCAGCCACACCCTAGGCCAACCCCAACCTCTCACCACCAAGGAAACACGACGAGCCATATGAGTAACGCTGATACAAAACACACATACACTAAGTACACCTTTATTTTATCTTGATGTGTTACATAATTGATGTTAGCCACTCTGAGCCCGATTTTGGCTGGGGAGGGCGGGGTATAAATAAATTATCATCATCATCATCATTTAGAAGAATAGAATCATAACCACCCCACCCCACTCACCATTCCCCCTCTCTCCCCCTCTTTTTTCCTAACCTAACATTGTATGTAACACTAATATCTCACAACAAATGAAACTGAATTGTAGAAAACAACTTGAAAAAGAAACAGCGCCTGTGTTATTGTACACTAAGAAATCTTTAATAAAAATACATTTTTTAAAAAAAACACAAAAAAAAGAAACAGAGGTTGGGAATTTGGATGGCCATTAGGGATTTATTTATTTATTAGCTGTGATTCCTGCATTGGAGGGGGTGGGACTGGATGACCCTGCAATTCTATGATTCTCAGCTGGAAAAGGCCTCTTTGCATGGTCGCATATTTCTCTCTTCACAAGCACAGAAAGGGGCAAATTTGGTTTGTCATAGCAACAACAAAAATCTGTGTTTAGCCTCTCTATGCTTTGAACAATTTTCAGCTGAGGGTCAGATCTCCCAGAATTCATTTGCAGTGGAGTCGGTTCCAGATCTATTTATTTATTTTAAAAACTTGGTCCCTTTCGGTTTGAAGACATAGCAACCCCAACCTACAACATGCTCCTGACTTAACACAGGTATGGTAGTTTACCTCCAACATTCATGGGATGTCTGTGAGTTCTAGTGCTTGAATTTTTCTCTACCCATTGTCTCCATGCTATGCATGATTTTATAAGCTTCTATCATGTCTCCTCTGCCTTGCCTTTTCTCTAAACTAAATTGCAGGGGTTGGACTAGATAGTGCTTGGGGTCCCTTCCAACTCTATGATTCTAAAAAAAACTCCCAAATTCTGCAATCTTTCCTCATAAGGCAACCTTCTCCATCTCTATGATATTCAAATGCAGCGCTAACCGAGCAAGGTGAGGCTGCCTCTTCAGGCAGTGAAAGTCACTGATGTGGCAACCCTACAAGTCCTGCCACCTTTACCTGTGGCAGAGAAGCAGGGCTGACATCAGCACCGATTTGGGTTGAGATCTCACCTGAAAATGGTGCCCATGCTGGCACCGTTTCACTGCCATTGCTGGAGATGGCAGTGCAAGTGCAACAGGCAGCAGTTGCGGCAAGTATTGGGGTTTTGTTGGGGGCCACAGAGGCAGCAGCAGAGTAGGGCAGGACTTCCCGTTTTGTCTCGAGCAGCAAAACACGATGTGCCATGCCAAATGACAGGGCCGGCCCTTCTTTGAGCATAATAATGGAAAAGGACGCCATCGTGATGTGCTGTTTGCGCCTCTACAAGTTCCCCGCTTGGCAGCCGCCTGCTGTTGAGAGATTCCCCCAGTCTCCCAGGGACGCTGCCTAGGAGATGGGACAGTCTCCAGCAACAGCTGGGACACCAAGTTCCCAACGAGAGGGGCTTAAGGGTTGACAATCTGTTCAGCGGATCAAAAGATTAGAAAGTTGGTGGCGCTTTGGCGCCCAACAAGAGCTTTCCTGGGGTGAAAATCCGAGGCACTGAATGACAGTGTGGGAAGGCAGCAAAGAGACCCAGCAAGCTGAGAGAGAGAGAGAGAGAGAGAGAGAGAGAGAGAGAGAGAGAGAGAACCCAGAAGAAAGAAACCATGTTCTCCCACTTCTGGAAAAACACCAGTTGCTGCTTTGAAACTTGCATGCTTATTATGAAAGGATGCTTGCCAGCAGCCAAGTCATTTTGGAGGGGGTAGTGAAGACCATCTCATGCCCAACCTCCTGCTTGAACCAGAACAACATAGTATTGTAGCATTGGAAAAGGGACACCGAAATGACCCATCTTATTTTTTAAAATCCGGTTTGGTGAAGGTGGATGATCCCCAGTGAGCATCTTGAAGCTAGGAAGACCTTTGCACCACTTTCTTTTATTTATTTATCTATCAATACATTTACACCTCAAATTTCCTCCAATGGACTCGAGGTGGTATACATGGTTTTCCATATCACCATTCCATCATCACAACAGCCCTGTGAGGTAGGTCATGCTGAGAGGCAGTGACCGTCCCAAGGTCACCTTGCGAGCATCATGTCTGAGTGGGGGTATGAACCCAGGTCCTATCCTTACACTCTTAACAACTACACTGTAAATCAGGGAGCCTTCTTGGTGGCTGCTTCCAGACACTGGAACTCCTTCTCTTGAGAAACCAGACTGGCTCCTTCCTTGTCCTTCGGCCAGCAGGTAGAACTGACTGGTTTTTAAGGAAAGGGCTTTTAATAGTGCCATGCTGTTTTTATCATTTGTATATGGACAGATTTGTCTGTTGTTTTAATTTATTGCTTTAATTACATTTGAGTTTAATTACCTTTGAATCTTTGAATTAAGTTTTCATATTTTACTTGTGTCTTAATTTTGGAAAGGCTCTGCCATGGACTGGCAGGATACAGAGGAGTGGTGTGAGGCATCAGCTGGGGAACCCCCAAGGGAAACCCCAGGGGAAGATGCTCAGAGCCAGAGGACTGGTGGTGAGATGGCAATGAGTAGTCAGAGGGAGAAGGAGCAGACTGGGAGGAAGAGGTCTCAGAAGGTGAAGAGGCAACAGGATTAAGTGAGCAAGAAGAGACTGTGACAGAGAGCAGTCCAGACCTGGAGGGAGGCCAGAAGAGGGATGAGTCAGGTTGCAGAACAATCCAGGGAGTCTCCCCCTCCTGCTGTGACCAGTTTCCCTCCCTACTGGTCTCCTAGAAGTTGCAGAGAAAGGAAAAGAGCAGAGCAGAGATTGGTTGTACGCAGACACGGCCTGTGACTGCTTAGGCAGCCCTGGGAAGGTGGTGACTTTCAGTCCCTACAACTGCCTCATTGGGACAAGGCCGACTGGTAAGATTACTGTGATTACTGTTTTGGTTTCTTTAAATAAAGAGTTAACTTCACTGACATGAGGCAGAGGGCCTTCTCTTTAGTGGCGCCCGCCCTGTGGAACACCCTCCCACCAGATGTCAAAATGTCAAGATGTCAAACAACTATCTGACTTTTAGAAGACATCTGAAGGCAGCCCTGTTTAGGGAAGTTTTTAATATTCAATGTTTTATCGCTTTTTTATTACAGTGGTACCTCGGGTTAAGTACTTCATTCCGGAGGTCCGTTCTTAACCTGAAACTGTTCTTAACCTGAAGCACCACTTTAGCTAATGAGGCCTCCTGCTGCTGCTGTGCCGCTGGAGCACAATTTCTGTTCTCATCCTGAAGCAAAGTTCTTAACGCGAGATAATATTTCTGGGTTAGTGGTGTCTGTAACCTGAAGAGTATGTAACCTGAAGCATATGTAACCTGAGGTACCACTGTATTAATATTAATATTCTGTTGGGAGCCGCCCAGAGTGGCTGGGGAAATCCAGCCAGGTGGGCGGGGTAATAATAATAATAATAATAATAATAATAATAATAATAATAATAATAATAATTGCTGCTGACCTTCACCTGACTCTGGCTCCTGACAGCTGCCTTGAGTCATCGTCTAGAAAAAAGGCGGGATATAAACAAATATACTGCTGCTAATAATAATAATAATAATAATAATAATAATAATAATAATAATAATAATAATAGATCATCTGTAACTACATGTAACATCATATTCAGGATTACAGCTGAAAACAGCCTCCTTGTACTGCACTGCTGCCTGCCTTCCCTTGCCAATAGCACCTGGTTCCATTTAGAGCCGATCCTTAGCAAAGGTCACACTCCAGGTCAGCTGTCGTGTCCCAAGGGACCAGAAACAGATAGCCTCTTGAAAAGACAGAGGTGAAGCTCAAGAGGAGCAAATCGGGAACAGAAGCAGATGTGTACTTAAAACTGGGCAGAGGTCCAGATCCAAGACAGCACTCAAAAAAGGCGATTCAGGCTGTGATGTCACAAAGAACCCTGCAGGTAGGCTTTCCTAGGGGTTGGTGAGCAGGGACTGGCTGCTGGGAGACCAGCTGCTGGGGTGCCAGGGAAGCATGGTACTGCAGCCTAGATGGCACCCTGGCAGC
Source organism: Podarcis gaigeae (assembly GCF_964106915.1). Lineage (NCBI taxonomy): Eukaryota > Metazoa > Chordata > Lepidosauria > Squamata > Lacertidae > Podarcis > Podarcis gaigeae. The sequence continues at coordinate 31,318,337 of NC_139692.1, forward strand.
AGGGGCTCCGTCTGCAGGTGGGAAATGGGGCAGTGGCAGAGAAGGAGATGAGTTTGAGCACTGGGAGCCCCCGGTTGAAACTGCCATGGCTTCATGGCCAAGTGGGGATTTGAACTCTGGTCTCTCCTAGGTCCTGGTCCAACATTCTAACCAGCGCTTTTATTTGTAGTAAATAAGGTGTTGGTACACTGGGACGCAGGTGGCGCTGTGGGTTAAACCACAGAGCCTAGGGCGTGCTGATCAGAAGGTTGGCGGTTCGAATCCCTGTGATGGGGTGAGCTCCCGTTGTTTGGTCCCTGCTCCTGTCAACCTAGCAGTTCGAAAGCACATCAAAGTGCAAGTAGATAAATAGGTACCACTCCGGCAGGAAGGTATACGGCATTTCCGTGCGCTGCTCTGCTTCGCCAGAAGCGGCTTAGTCATGCTGGCCACATGACCCAGAAGCTGTACGCCGGCTCCCTCGGCCAATAAAGCGAGATGAGTGCTGCAACCCCAGAGTCGGCCACGACTGGACTTAATGGTCAAGGGTCCCTTTACCTTTACTCACCATGGTTACACTTTTAACATGGGGGGGGAGGTGCCAATATTGCTTACCTGTGAGTACCCCCCAGAAAAAAGCAGTGACTCTAACCACTGCACTACACTGCCTCACTGATGCCACAGGCAATTCTGGTGGGCACACTGGTGCTCACGGGCGCCACATTGGCGACTTCACTAGTCCTTAGGGAAGAGGACCTCTTATTGCAGTTTTTTGCACACACCAAAGGGACCATCCAGCAGAGCCCTTGGATGTCGGCCTTCCCCAAGCAGCAGCAGGAAGGCAGATTTCCACGCATCTCCACCCGCAGGTAACTGCTGCCTCTCTCCACAGAGGGATCTCTGAGTATTTGATTTGGATACAACTGACAGATAAGGCCGAACAGGCTGCAGGATGTTAGACTCGGCCTCCCCGGAGGATTGCAGACAAAATAAGCTTGCTAACTTGGAGGCGCTCCCCTCGCGTCTCTTCCCCGCAAGCCCCCTCGAGCAGCGTGTTAGATCTCCGTCTCTCCATCTCCATCTAACAGGGCAAGTGAGACAGACAAATTTATTTGGCCAGCAAATATTGTTTTCTCTCTTTATTAGATGGAGGCTTTGAATGTTTTATGAGCTCCGGTATTATAAGATCGTGGTGGGGGAGAAGAAAGCATCACCTCCAAAAAGAAAAAGAAAAAAAATAGCAAGCCTGGTGGACTCCTAAGATGGGGAGGGCCGGGGAAGAGCGCCCAGACGGCCCTCGTGGATGGCGGCAGGTACTTTGCGCTGCTTGCGGAGACTGCATTAAAATGCAAATTTCTCTCTGCCTGCTGGGAGCAGATAGTAAAACGCTAAAGAGGCAGGAGGCTTCTCTTTCGCAAGAGAGGCAGGCAGGCCCGCGACGGAGCATGGGGCACTTTTTAATTATTTTCCTCGGCGCCTTTTTAAATGAGATTGGAAGTGTTTTCTCTTGCTGCAGAGGCTGAAAATAAACAAAGCCAGAGGGTTTTTTTGCGGGGGGGGGGAGAGAAGCAGGGCTTTCAGGGGGTTTCTCGAAGGCCAATTGGGATTGAGAGACAGTGCGGAGTAGTGGTTAGAGCAGGCATGGCCAAACTTGGCCCTCCAGCTGTTTGGGGACTACAACTCCTATCATCCCTAGCTAACAGGACCACTGGTCAGGGATGATGGGAATTGTAGTCCCAAGGTTGGGATACACTGCTTCACCGTGCAAAGGTCGTCTCTTCCTTGGCTTTCGGAACTGTAGTCCCAAAACAGCTGGAGGGCCACGTTTGGCCAGGCCTGGGTTAGAGTTTCAGACTAGCACGTGAGAGAGAGAGAGACCAGGGTTCAAACCCCTCATTCTGCCATGAAGCTTTCCCTGGCTGTGGCCTTGCCTAGTCACTGCCACTCAGCCTCTCCTACCTCACAGGATTGTTGTGGAGGCGGAGAACCATGCACACTACTGTGAGCTCCTTGGAGGAAAAGGCAGGATATAAATTCAATAAATAATTCGGAAACAGGTGGGGAGAGAAACTTAGGCTTAGGTCCTGCTTGCCCAAAACAGCATCTGGTTGGCCACTGTGAGAACGCGATGCTGGATTAGATGGGTCAGTGGCGTGATCCAGCTATGGAGCTCAATTTAGGATCTTATGAGAGAACCAGGTATGCCACTATGAGCTCTTTGGGAGGAAAGGCAGTGGTGGTGTAGTGGTTAGAGCATGGGTAGGCAAACTAAGGCCTGGGGGCCAGATCCAGCCCAATCACCTTCTATATCCAGCCTGCGGACAGTCCAGGAATCAGCATATTTTTACATGAGTAGAATGTGTCCTTTTATTTAAAATGCATCTCTGGATTATTTGTGGGGCCTGTCTGGTGTTTTTGCATGAGTAGAATGTGTGCTTTTATTTAAAATGCATCTCTGGGTTATTTGTGGGGCATAGGAATTCGTTCTCCCCCCCCCAAAAAAAATATAGTCCAGCCCCCACAAGGTCTGAGGGACAGTGGACCGGCTCCCTGCTGAAAAAGTTTGCTGACCCCTTTTAGAGTGTCTGACTAGGACCCCAGAGAAACCAGGGTTCAAATCCCGCAATACATCTGGAAACCCACCCGGAAGCCTAATGAGGCATACCATGGTTCTCCCCCCATCAATTAATCCCCCCAACAGCCCTGTGAGGTAGGTTAGGCTTTCCCCATATATACCAAACCAGACTCTGCATTCATAATCTGAGGCCCTTTGTTGTGTCTGCAGGGTGGCAACATGAGAATGGGGTCTTCTCTGTCCTAGTTCACTGTCTGTGAAATGTTCTCCCCAGGAAGGTTCACCTGGTGCTTTCATTATGCATCTTTAGGTGCCAGGTGAAACCGTTCCTCTTCAACCAGGCCTTCGACTGATGAACATTCAACAGCTTTTTAAATGTGTGTGCGGGAAATTGGGGGAGGGTATTGTTTTGTTGTTTTGTTTTAAGTATTTACTTGTGATTTTATACTGTATTTTATTCTGTGAACCGCCCTGAGATCTTACGATGAACGATGATTTATACATTATTATTATTATTATTATTACTATTTAACATCTTTATTGAAAGTTCAAAAAGTACATAATTATATGTGCACTAAACATGATGAGACGTAAATAAAAGAGAGAAAAGGAAAAAGAGAAACAGCACCCATGTAGAAGGAAAAAAGGTGGGAGGGAGGGGGAAAACCCCCAAACTGTATACTTTACAAGGTTGTTATTGTACTTCACCAGAACTTAACTGATTACAGTATTTGTAAGCATGGATTCGAAATATCATTGAATCTGTCCACGGCAATTCTGCGTTTATATGCAAGTTGTTCATATGTTGTGAGTTTGTATAAGTCTTCAATCCAATCATAGAAGGGAGCCGCATTTTTATTTTATTTTATTTTTCCAATTCATCAGTATTAGTCTTTTTCCTGTGGTAAGGGCACGGAGACTCCACTCGTGTTGTCCTTTTGTAAGGTTTCATGTATAGGGAAGCGGATGGCGCTGTGGGTTAAACCACAGAGTCTAGGACTTGCCTATCAGAAGATCGGCTATTCGAATCCCCTCTACGGGGTGAGCTCCCGTTGCTCGGTCCCTGCTCTTGCCAACCTAGCAGTTCGAAAGCACCTCAAAGTGCAGGCAGATAAATAGGTACCACTCTGGCGGGAAGGTAAACGGCGTTTCCGTGCGCTGCTCTGGTTCACCAGAAGCAGCTTAGTCATGCTGGCCACATGACCCGGAAGCTGTACGCTGGCTCCCTCGGCCAGTAAAGCGAGATGAGCGCCACAACCCCAGAGTCGGTCACGACTGGACCTAATGGTCAGGGGTCCCTTTACCTTTACCTAAGGTTTCATGTGCTGGGTATATAATTCAAGAGCATATTTGCTCTGTATTATTATTATTATTATTATTATTATTATTATTATTATTATTATTATTATTATTAAGGTTGAGAGGCAGTGATCGACTGAAGGCCACATCCGGCGAAACCTTCATGGCAGAGTGGGAGATTCGAACCCTGATCTCTCCCACGTCCTAGTCTGACCACTAGACTGCATTGCTGGACTGAACGCAGTTGTGGAGTTGTGGAGGAGGAGGCTGGACTTTTCTATCCCGCTCCCTTGCGCGCTCACAAACCCCTCGCCAACTGCCGCAGGAGACTCTGCCGCTGCTCCTCTTGCCAGGCGTAAGGCAGGCGCGAAAGACAGGTCTGCAGGAAATGGCAGGATGCAGAAAAGGAGCAAAGATTCTCCGGGCAGCCAGCGAGCTATTATTCCCCCCGCAAATCGCATCCGATGAGGTGCCCCCCGCGGAGTCCCCCTCCATTCAGTCGCGAGCCATTGATTAAGTGCTTTGCGTAAATCTCTGCGCCAGTGTGACATCCCGGTCTACAGGGCCGGTTTTCGACAGCCATGCTGGTTTAAAACGCAGGGCCCTCCCCGCGAAAAGCCGGGACAAAGGCAGGCCCTGATGGAAGACAGTTAATCGGATGCGATGGACGAGCTGGTGGCCGCGGAGAGAGGAGGAGGGAGAAAAAGACAAGGTCCTTCCCCGGTTCTTCCAAGCTGCGCTCAGCGGAGCGAAGAGCAAACGGCACATCAAAGGCAGCGCGGAAATGAGCCTGTGTAATCCGAGGGGGAAAAATAGCCACCAGCGCTTCAAGAAATGAGCCGCCCCATCTCATCTCGAGCAAATCCTGGCACCCCCCTGCTCACACACACCTTTAAAAAAAAGGAGAGAAAGGCCTCATGTCAGCAGATTCCACTCTCGGCTTCGCCTTAGGCGATCCTGGTCGCCTCGGCGTCCCGTCAGCTTTCCGCCTCGCTAATACTTGCACATTTCTTCAACTCAGCAGGGCCCTGACGAGCTGGAGGAGAGGAGATTTATCCAGCCAAATTGGTCTGAGTAATAGGGAGTGCGGCTCTTAGCTGGGATCAATAGTGTGTGTGTGTGGGGGGGTGCGGTTTAATGTAGAGAAAGGGGAGCTGAGAGAAGCATTGGGTTGGTTTTCCACTGAGAACCTAGACCCAATTTGCACACCCCAAAATAAGAGGTGTACCAAGCGTCCTTCGGGATTTGTTTATTTTATTATTGATCTCATGAAATGTATACACTTCTTGATTATTAAAAACCAAACAAACTCTCAAAGAAAACAATACAATAAAATTATCAGCAAAAAACAACTCTTTAAAACATTCAAAAAATAAAATTGTGTACATTTGAAATCACTGGTAGCACTAAGATAAATTCAACAGTGTAAATAAGTTTTGATGGATGGAATACTGAATGGTTTGGGTTTGGAATGGAATTTGGGTTTGGAATGGATGGAATGGAATACTGAATGGTTTGGGTTTATGTAAAATATGCAGGAATGTATGGCGTGCATTGGGGACGCGGGTGGCACTGTGGGTTAAACCACAGAGCCTAGGGCTTGCCAATCAGAAGGTCGGCGGTTCGAATCCCCGCGACGGGGTGAGCTCCTGTTGCTCTGTCCCAGCTCCTGCCAACCTAGCAGTTCGAAAGCACGTCAAAGTGCAAGTAGATAAATAGATACCACCCTGGCAGGAAGGTAAACGGCGTTTCCGTGCGCTGCTCTGGCTTGCCAGAAGTGGCTCAGTCATGCTGGCCACATGACCCGGAAGCTGTACGCCGGCTCCTTCGGCCAATAAAGCGAGATGAGTGCCGCAACCCCAGAGTCGGCCACGACTGGACCTAATGGTCAGGGGTCCCTTTACCTTTACCTTTATGGTATGCAAAATTAACCATGGAAAGGAAAGAAGGGAAGTCATTGGTTTAAGGTTCTTTAAATGAATATTTTGAAATGTAAATTAGAAATTATATATATATATGAACCGCTTCTGCCACAATAAAACAGATTTAAACTTGCATCAATTTTCTGAACATCAGGGTAGGCTTGTCTAAACAAAAATGCTCTTAGCTGGTGCCAAAAACTGTACAGTGAAGGCACCTGCCTGATGTCAACAGGCAGGGAGTTCCAAAGTGCCACACTATTTCTTACAAATGTGGACTGTGTATTGTTGCAAGCTCCTCCAATGTCTGTGCAGTGTGAGATTCCAGGTGCTCCAGGTACTTACTCAGTTTCCTCGGAATAAGGCACAGTGGAGACTGTGGTGTCTTTATGATGTTTATTTACACATATATACAACCTGAGCCTAAGATGGAGGGGCTCACAGCATTAACCCCCCAAGAGGGTCTTGCTTCTCCCATAGCCACAGCCTAGGATTCCAGCAGAAATCAGGCATGGCTCTGACTCTCTGCCTTCCCAGTCTGCTGCTTTGCTTCCAGCTTCCACTCATACCACTCTGGCTTTTGTCTTTCTAACTACCAGGGAGTTGAGGGAGAGGGGCTACCCATTTGTCTCCTGGCACAGAGCCCCTTCCTTTGCTTCCTTAATGGCCCATACTTAGAGGGCCATTACCAAGAACTTTGGCCAGTCCCTTGTTGGATCCAGGAATTGGAATGCGCCATGGGAAAACAGCCCTCTTCTCCTAGGCCTCTGGCTAATTAAATAAGCTATGACTTTTTAAACAGTGTGTGTCAGAGGGGTGTCGTTATTTCGTTTGCTATTATGTTATGGATTTTTGTGTTTTGATGTTGCAAATTTCAAAGGATAAAGAGAGGTCAGCGTAGAGGTTAAAGATGAGTCTGAGAATCTGGAGGTCCCTTACTCTGTCTTTTAAACCTCTTTCTGCAAGCTGAGCTGCCCCCAAACGTCCAACAAAGGCAGCATAAAAAATGCATGCAATAGTGAAAATAACTTGCAGAAATGCACTGTTAGGGAAAATTTGTGGGAAAATGTGCATATCTGCATAGAAAAATGTGCGACTGGACACAAAATGTACAGCAAAATGCTGACTGGTTTCTATGAGGCCTTTAAATAATAATCATCGCAAACTGATGCAGAAATACGGCAAAGTGTGTTTAAGGCTGGACAGATTAGGACCTGAGGGGAATGGAAATTGGCTGTCTTGTCCACTGCTATCCTTAAGCTATTACAATCTAAGCATAGGCACCTTGTTCCTGCCTTTGCTTCGTGAGACAGCTTGTAATGAGGTCCAGACAGACAGCAGAGATGGTGCCTGGCCTGGTGGAAGGATTCCTGCAGAGAGGAATGCAACTTCTAGGTTTTAAAAGGTTCTAAGCCCACCTCCTGCTCTCACAGCAGCCAACCAGAGGCCTCTTGAGGAGGATGCAAACGCAAGAACATTCTCTCCACCGAAGATTCATGGCAACTGACATTCATAGGCATACCATTTCTGACAGTGGTGGTGTTTCAGAGGTCTGCTGAATTTTATTTTTTATTTCTGCAATTCTAGCTGGACATAAAATTCAGTCACCTGTGTATAGAGAATCAACCCTAAAACTCATATATAGTGGTACCTCGGGTTACAGACGCTTCAGGTTACAGACACTTCAGGTTACAGACTCTGCTAACCCAGAAATAGTACCTCGGGTTAAGAACTTTGCTTCAGGATGAGAGCAGAAATTGTGCGGCGGCAGCAGGAGGCCCCATTAACTAAAGTGTTGCCTCAGGTTAAGAACGGACCTCCAGAACGAATTAAGTTCTTAACCTGAGGTACCACTGTATAAGTGGTACCTGACCCCTTGGAAGCTGGCCCTGATCCAATCTGGTGCCTTACCACATTGCTAGAGGGGCTGCCCCACACCTGGTAAACATCTCCACATGTGGTGGGAATATACAAAAAACTAGCCTTTCTAGAATTCAATATTCCGAGAAATTAATAAAGTAACAAAACAACAATTGGAAGTCAAGCCAGAATTAGTTTAATTAAATATAACTTTCCCTTATAGGGTAGTCACGGATGAAGGCAGTCCTGTAGAGGGAAATTTTTAATGTTTAATGCTTTACAGTGGCACCTCGGGTTAAGTACTTAATTCGTTCCGGAGGTCCGTTCTTAACCTGAAACTGTTCTTAACCTGAAGCACCACTTTAGCTAATGGGACCTCCTGCTGCCGCCGCACCGCCGGAGCACGATTTCTGTTCTCATCCTGAAGCAAAGTTCTTAACCCGAGGTAATATTTCTGGACTTTTTTGAACTCTACAATTTCCTTTTTGAATGAAGGTGACCAGGACTTTGGAGGTGCTTTTTACATGAGGGATGGCTCTGCTGTAGCTGAGCACCTTGCCTGGCACCAGCCTGGCACCAGGGGTGATTGGTGGGCTACTCTGGCCCAGCCTCTGTCTCCACTGCAGTGAGCTCCTTGGCACCATTTCCAAGGCAGGTTGCTATTCCTCATGCCTAAACGGAGTCTTTTCATACCCTTCTGTTTGGCGAGAGCCTCCTGCTGCGTGGAGCTATTTCCAGACGCTAATTAGCAATCCATCGATTGGTTGCAGGGGCTGTTTAATGTCTGCGCTTCAGACATACAGACTCAGCGGGTGTCGTTTCAGAGTGGGAGAATGAGGACCACAGTCTCCACTTCTCCAGCATATGTTGAGCGCACAGGGGCCCCCGCCGACAGCGCTTTCGCATGCCACCCCAGTCTCCGGAGTGCTAGGGAGACGCCAGGGGTTCCATTTTGGTGGAATGAAGGCCAGCAGAGACCGTGGTGTCATTAGGATCTGTGGCTTTATTAATACATGCATCCTTTCCCGCTTTGTTTATGTAATTTATACACTGCCCTGTTATGTACTGAGTTGAATAGGATCCAAAATGCAGCAGTCTGATTGGTCCTAGAACAATAGGATTCAGAATGCAGCAGTCTGATTGGTCCTAGAACAATAGGATTCAGAATGCAGCAGTCTGATTGGTCCACAGGAGCCACCCAATCCAGCTCCAGGTGGAAGTGAATCCGAAACCTGATTGGCCTACAGGAGAATCCCGGAATTAGCCAATCACATGGGGCCCATTGTGTAAATAATGTATATAAAGCAGACATTCTGGGGGAACTTCCATTCCTCCTCACCACTATGAGCTGAATAAAGAGCATGAAATCCACTCTCGACTCTGAGTATATTTCACTGGCGACGAAGGTGGGATCCCTCATGCCCCTCATCAAAAGATGGCAGGCAAGTATACCAATACTGCCAAATAGTTGATTTTTGTCGCTTTTGAATTTACTGGCACTTTCTGTATTTTGTATATTTGTATTTCCAATGCTCTGGATTTTGATGTTTTGAATGTTTAATGTAAGCCACTGTGGACACAGCTTATTGTGGGAAAGTGGCCTACAAGGATTTGCAATCCATCAATATCGAGACATAATATCAGTACACAAATCTCTACATAAGGTAAGAGCCAAAACAGTTATATGCATAAAATTATAGTAAGAAACATAATATGCAACACATAATAAAATACATAATAAAAAACAGATTGGTACAACAACAACGACATAAAAATAAAAAGAAATTCAGCTACAGGGGAAAAACAAAAGCAGTGCACAGATACAAATCTTTCTGTCCAGTGGTAGTTTTTAATCCACGGAAAATGACAGGCCTGCCCAGATCTCACCTGGGAGGTCTCATTTCCTCTCCCAGTCCCTGATGCCTTAAGAGCTTATTCCTCCTGCCTCTCCCTTATTCCTCATGCATAAGATGGAGGGGCTCACAGCACTGACACTCCCAACGGATCTGGCTTGTCGGTTAGTCACAGTCTTAGAAGCTCATTGGACAACAAGAAGTAACGAAGCCTTTGGTGTCATTGACCCAGACCTGTGGAACTCTCTGACACTAGAGATTCAGCAGGGACCTTACTCCTCAACTTTTAAATGCCTGCAGAAAACTTTTCTATTCTACCAGGCTTATGCATAGGGTTGCCATGTTCGGGATTTCCCGGACATGTCCTCTTTTTGGGATTTCTGCATTTTACATGAAGTGTCTGGGTTTTGGGTTTTAACAATATATAAACTGGGTGTGGGGTGGGGCCTGTGCTAGGGCGGCAATTGGCCTTGTATTGTTTCCGGCACCTGCCAGGCCTTGCATGGCCTTCCTGGGGCCGTTCAGCCTCTTATCATCTGCAGACGAAGCATCTCCTGAGCCAAAGACAGCCAGGGCAAGAGAGGGGAGGGGAGGAGGCGGCAAGCAGGCAGATGAGGAAGGGCTCAGTGGCAGGGAGAGGGTGAGCGACAGAGATGCAGGATGGTGAGGTGTTTCCCAGAATGTTTCCGGGTTTTTGCTCTTTGGAATATGGCAACCCTAGTTATGCAGGTGTCAGGCTTCCCTCCCATGGTGGCAGCAAAGAAGCAGAGAAAAACAAAGAAGGGTTCTTACTAGTTAGTTTATTCAATAATCACAGCGAGAGACAAAGGAATGCAGTCTCTATATAATGGCGTTGCTCCAAGTAAAGTCCCACCCCCCTACGTTGTCCCTATTCTACGTCACCCCTGCGCCGGCTAATCTGAACTTTCTGCTTTTGAGCTCTCTGTTCTACTCCCTGCAATGCTTGCCAGGTCCTGGGAGAGGGGGGTGGGGTAAGGAATGCTTTCCAAAGACACTGAGTCTGCACCCTTGTGCTTCTTCTTCTTCTTCCTCCTGCGCCTCTTCCAATATTTCCCAGCTTCTGCCCTCTGCAGCCTCTGAACCAAGCCCTTCTGCAAACCATTGTTCTAAATCTATCCTGTCCTCCTGTTCTCGGAAAGGTTCAGGAGAAAAGGGAGGGGGTGGTCACCACCATTCCTTCTCAGTCCAGCCCCTGAGAACAGGCAATTGAGAATACGCCCTTTCACAATAGTCAGCTGGTTTCTGATTTTAACTTTTTAAAATATGTTTTTTATGGGTTTTTTTTGCACATACAATTGTTGCAGACTGTTCTGATAGCCTTTTCATGAATAGCGGTGTAGAAATGTATATTTACAGTGGTACCTCTGGTTGCGAACGGGATCCGTTCCGGAGTCCCGTTCGCAACATGAAAAGAGCACAACTCGCAGTGGCGTGTCTGTGCACCCGCAGGTTGCGACTCACTGCTTCTGCGCATGCGCGTGATGTCATTTTGTGCTTCTGCACATGCGCAAGCGTCAAAACCCGGAAGTAACCCTTTCTGGTACTTCCAGCTCGCCATGGGACATAACCTGAAAGAACGTAACATGAAGCGGATGTAACATGAGGCATGACTGTACAGGGTGCTGATAATGCCACAGTTGCAGGTTCGATTCTCGTATATTCCCCTCCTGCATTGTAGGGGGCTGGACTAGATGACCCTCAGGGTACCTTCCAACTCTACAATTCTATGATTTATTTATTTTAAAATCCCCATTGGGTTCTCCCTCCTGCCCCCTGACCTCCTAGAAACAACAATAACAAGCTTAGAGGACTCGAGATGACTGCCATAAATCCAATTAGAGCGGGGTTAAGCACTCTGTAGTCGGAACAGGCCAGTTTGAGCTGCTGAACAAGCAGCTGCTGGATTGCCCATTGATTCGAGGTAAATAATATTAGCTCTTATGGATCTCCTCTCTTTTCTGTTCCGAAGGAGACATCCATCTAATATGGCAGGCCTCAGTGCAAAAGGCCGACCCACCTGGCCTCTGTCATGTCGAAACTATTACACGGGAGCAAGAGTAATTGTCCCTCACACTGAAGTCATCCCCCCCCCCCGCAAGTCTTGAAAAGGACCCAGAGTTACTTAGCAAATGAAGAATATTACAGCCGCAGTGACTGTCGCAGATGAAAAGGCAACGTTGTGGGTCGAGGTGCAATCCAATCATCGGTTTATGGACCCAGCATCCTCCGGGGAGCATCAGGCATGCGTTGGATCTCCCTGGTCCTAGCCTGGGGCGGAGCTCAGAGACGGGCAAAAGGATCTGGGTGGCTCAGGACTGACAGCAAACGGACAGGGGTCATGATGCTGGAGGAAGAAGGGTGGGAGGGTCAGCTCCAGGGAGGGGCTGCTGGGGGCAAACTGCCTCCCTACGTCAGAGCACCCCCCCCCATTTATCAGCTGCATGTATTGATTCCGCCCCACTGGAGAGCTTAGATATATTTACTGTAACGTAGCAGTTAAATGACAAAAAGTGCCTAATTCCAATCTTGCTGTACTGCTGTTTCAGAAACTCAGTTTCCATCCTTTCCTTCTACTGATATAACATATAAAATGGTTGAGCTGGAAGGGACCTCAAGGGTCACCTTGTTCTACGATGCAGGAATCACGGCTGAAGAAGCCCTGACAGATGACCACCCAACCTCAGTTTAAAAACAAAGGAGAGTCCACCACCTTCAGAGGGAGTCCGTCCTGCTTTCGAACGGCTCTTACTGCCAGAAAGTTCTTCCTAAGGTTGAGTCGGAATTCTTTCTCGTCATTTGCACACATTGGTTCAGGTCCTGCCCCTCAGAGAACTAGAAAACAATCTGGCTACGTCTTCCATGTGACAACAGCCCTTCAGAGATTTGAAGATGGGCATTTCAGTCAATGCGCCCAGAACCCTCAACCATTCCTCATAATCATCTTGATCATCTTGGTTGCCTTTCTCTACACTTCCTCCAGTTTGTCAATATCCTTTTTCAGCTGTGGTGCCCAGAACTGGCCTCGGCCCAGTATAACTGAAGGAGTGTCTCCATCCCCATTGTTCTACCTGGACACTGAGGTCCAGCGCCGATGGCCTTCTGGCGGTTCCCTCACTGCGAGAAGCTAAGTTATAGGGAACCAGGCAGAGGGCCTTCTTGGTAGTGGCACCCGCCCTGTGGAACGCCCTCCCACCAGATGTCAAAGAGAACAACAACTACCAGACTTTTAGAAGACATCTGAAGGCAGCACTCTTTAGGGAAGCTTTTAATGTTTGATGCATTACTGTATTTTAATATTTTGTTGGAAGCCGCCCAGAGTGGCTGGGGAAACCCAGTCAGATGGGCGGGGTATAAATAATAAATTATTATTATTAATTATTATAGAAATCACCAAGACAGAATAGAGGGGCACTATGACTTCCCTTGATCTGGGAAATATACTTCTGTGGATGTTGCCTAGAATAGCATTAGCTTTTTTTGCTGCTGCATCACTCTGTTGGCTGATGTTCAGCTTGTGGTCTGCTTGGACCCCTAGATCCGTTTCCCTTGTACTGCTGTCAAGTGGAGAGCAGGAGGCTCACATAGGAATGCAGGAGCAATCGCTCGGTGGAATGGCTGAGGAACCCTTTACCAGCAGAAATTTGTGACAATCGTTTTAGGAACAACAACAAACATCTCTGCAGCTCCTTCCCTCCCTGAGGGCATCGCAGGTGATGGCACAGCTGTCTGGTAAACAAACCTGCTTTCTATTAATCCACTCGCTCAGCTGTCTATTGCTACCTCTTCCACAAACAGCACCACCATTGATTTAGTGTCCCTTGGCTGGATCGATTTTTCCTTGTCAATCAAGTGCATGACCATGCAGACCCGTCTCCTCCATGCTTGCATGTTCCCTCCTCATCCTGCGATTGGCTCCAGGAAGGAATTGGCTAGAGGGGCAGGAAAGCAGGGATGGAGAAAAATGGCAATTTGGGTGTCGCTCACTTTCTCTTTTCTACAGTCCGATTCTCCACATGCCCACATCAGTTTGCAATTTGTTTCTGTTCGTTTTGAAGAAATTGGTCCTCGTGAAAACCCACCCACGTTTTAGTTTGGATTTATTCTCTCACACACTTTTTTCTCCCCCCTAAGCCGTGTTGTCCAAGATACACATTTCTGCACAGCAAGTTCCCAATTGCAAAGCATTTCTGATTTCACAGTTTGCAACAGCAGATGCATTTTTGCGCTTGGCTGGAGAACCGCAATGCAGAATTCAGTGCGAATTTTAGAGAGTGGTGTTGTTTCAGTTTGCATCTCGTTTCAGAAATCACGAATTAGGCCAGTTTGCCTTTAGGTGTGAACGGAATCAAATTTCTCCCCAGAGAGGTTGAATACAATAAAGTTGTGGTTTTTTTTTTTAAAAAAAGCACTGCTAGATCAGGCACAAATCAGTCCATCCAATCTATCATCCTCTTCTCAGTGTGGCCAACCAGATGCCTCTGCAAGCAGGACCTGAGTGCAACAGGGCTCTCTCCTCATTCGCGACCCCCAGAAACTGGTTTTCAGAGGCCGATTGGCTCCGACAGTAGAGACCAAAATAGGCAATCCAAGGCCAGTAGCCTTTTCACAACTTGCCACATGCATTGTGGAGCCAGAGTCCACAGAGCAGGGATCTGGGGGTAGCTTGGCCAGTTGTGCCAAACTGGTCACGTATGAATTGGAGCGAAGAAGAAGCGGTTGATGACTAGCAGCCGGCCTCCCTGTCCCGAAGACGGGCTTTAATAGCTTTCCTTTGTATTTCTCTACAAACATCCCCTTTCCTGACCTGCTCTCCTTTGCTCTCAATGCTTCCAGATAAATGCAGCATCTGTTAAAAAATAAGCCTGAAAAACTCATGCCGGCTCAGCCCTGCTCAGAGGGGAAGTGCTCTGCGTCTAATTGGGTAAGTAGACTTCACTGTAATGTCAAGCTGATGGCGAATTTTGCCTGAGGACGAGTGGAGGGAGAGGCAAGGAGAGGTTCTGGAGTGCCGTTGTAGATCTTAACAGCCTTGGATTTTAACTAGCTGCTCGCAAGCCTGAGGATGCTTCCCGGTTTTGTCTTCTGATGGTGCTCTTAAAAGCCAGCATCCTTGGGAGGCTTGGGGGGGGGGGGATACAGTGGATGAACACACAGAATCATAGAACTGTAGTGTTGGAAGGGATCCCAAAAGTCATCTGGCTCAACCCCCCAATGCAGGATTCACAGCTAAATCTAGAACCTCCCTTTGGAGTGCAGAGTAGATTCCTGAAAACTCCTCTTTAAAATACAACAGAAGTCTTTGCTTACTAACTCCCACCCAGAGTTAGGGTTTTTCCAGAGCACAGCCTGACTGGGTGAATCCACTAGAGGTGGGGGAGAAATCTGATATAGTTTGCATGTATTTATTAATTATTATTAATAATAATCACATGCCCTTTGCCCTAATAAGGTCCCAGGGCAGGTTACAGGGTGGATCACAACATTAAAAGACAATATCAAAAACAGTTTAGAACAACTTACGATCACAAAAATTAGGTGGTTCCTGAAATGTGCTAACGCAACTTCTTGTCTTGTCAATTGGTGGAGGTGGCACGACGTAGCATGAATTTCTGGCACAACCTTAATATGTAAAAATAGTAATAGCAACAATTGGTTAATTCATAAATTACCCACTTTTCACCCTAAGGTCCCAGGACTGGTGACAACATTAAATCGCAGTATTAAAAACAGTTTTATACAACTTCCAACTGCAAAGAAATCAAGTGGATTCTTAAAATACACACCTCAAGGGTCAAAAGCCAGGATTAAAGAGAATGTGTGTTCATCACCCTCTGGTAGAAGCATAATGAAGCCAGATACACCGCTGTGGAAACAATTTCCCACAGTTTAGGAGTTGCCTCAGAAAAGGCCCTCTCCCTCCTTCCAAGCCTCTGAGGGTGGAGGAACTGCCAAGAGAGCCCCCTCTGCTGATCTCAGCACCTGAGAGGGTCTTTCGGGAAGAAGGCAACCTCTTGTGTATTTGGGGGCTGAGTCTTTAAAGATTTGCTCTGTCCAAAATGGCATGAGAACCAAAACACAGCTGTCGGAGTCTGAATACAGATACGGATACAGACAGTCCTTGGCCTTCATTGCAGGATCCTGGCTCCTTGCTCCTCATTCCCAGAACCTGCCCCAGGACCTGGTATAAGACCAGGGTCTCCTATTCATCCTCTGAAGAGGAATCGCTTGACTGAGGCATGACAAGATGCCACTCCCCTCTCTCTGTGTTTGTGTTTCTTCTAAGCATCCTGGGTCTTCCTCTGTTGGAGGACAGAGCTGTATCTGTTACATAGCCTTCTCTGGCCTGATGTTCTCAGGTGGACCAGTGATTCTTTTCCCTTCAGAAATGTTGAAGCCACAGTCAATTATGGGTACAGCCGGCTTCTGTATCCGGAATGAGAAAGGGAGCGCCATCCTTTCCTTTGCCCGAGGCAGCAAAATGTCTTGAGCTGGCCCTGCCGAGAGGCATGTCATTTGCAATTAATAAAGGTCAAATAACAAATCAGAAGCAAAGGGCCTTTGGGAAGGGCTGTAGCTCAGTGATAGAGCATCTGCTTTTCACACAGAAGATCTCATGTTCAGTTCCCACTGGCTTCTCCAGGTGGGAGAGCCAGTGTGGTGTAGTGGTTAAGAGCAGGGGACTCGTAACCTGGGGAACCGGGTTCGATTCCTCGCTCCTCCACATGCAGCTGCTGGGTGACCTTGGGCTAGTTACACTTCTCTGAAATCTCTCAGCCTCACTCACCTCACAGAGTGTTTGTTGTGGGGGAGGAAGGGAAAGGAGAGTGTTAGCCGTTTTGAGACTCCTTAAGGGGAATGAAAGGCGGGATATCAATTCTTCTTTTTCTTCCAGGTAGGGCTGGCTCAGTTTAAGGCCAGCCCTATTTCAGCCCTTGAGTTGGGCGCATGAGGACTGGAATATCAGTTTAGCGGCAGAGCCTCTGTTTTGCATGCAGAAGCCTGGAGCAGGGGTGCCATGGCCTCGGGTGCAGACTTTCTGAGCAGGCACTAACCAGGTGCCCCCCCCAGGCATGGCCTGGCCTGGTGCTCCTCTATCTCTACCCAACAAGGGCCACCTCGGCCAGCAGGGCTCCTGCTTGCATGGGTGGGCAGGCAGCTCAGCATGACCCTGCTTTGCACTGGTGGGGGTGGGGTCACTCTGGAGGCAAGGGCTGGGCTGTCAATCCCCCCACCTGATGTGTGTGCGTATATGCCCGCCCCGGGCTCCAGCAACTGAAGCTACACCACTGGCCTGGAGAGCCTTTGCCAGTCAACATTGATGGATCAATGGTCTGACTCAGTCTGCAGCAGCTTCTTAATGTTTCCTAAAAAAACCAAAGCAAATACAGTATTGTGCACCACTTGCCTATTGAATTAAAAACAAATACGCCTCTCCTTTATATTCCAGTAACTATAGCAAAGATTTCCAGGTGGGATCAAGCCATTCTGTTTATTGCAAACTTTTCCTTTGGTTGATCTCTGGAACATGCAGTTATAGCATCTGACTCAGCCAGCATTTGATAAGAATATTGTTTTTAAATTTAATATGCTTCTCTCTCTCTCTCTCTCTCTCTCTCTCTCTCTCTCTCTCTCTCTTTCCCTGCATGCTTGTGAGAGCATTTTACCATGTTTATCACAGTGAAATAAACCACATTTATTAAGGTAACATCTTTTATTAAAATGCTTATTAAGTTCAGTGTGCTTGATTTCTTCCAGCCGTCGGCCATAACAAAGCATAAAAGAGATGCCCACCTTTAAGAATATATCAGGCAATCCAATTTGAAATTCTCAGGTTGCTAAAAGACTCTCACACACATTTATTATTTTATTTTATGTTACTACTGTAAGTGTAAACGAATAAGCCTGGGCAAGAGTTGATAAAAAATGGGGGGAAATGTATCCCATAATGAACAAGACCTGTGGAGTGGAGTTACAGCTCAGGGTAGATCAGAAAAGGGCAACCAAAATATAGCATGCCTGGATAGCTCAGTTGGTTAGAGCATGGTGCTGATAATGCCAAGGTTGCAGGTTCAATCCCCATATGGGACAGCTGCATATTCCTGCATTGCAGGGGGTTGGACTAGATGATCCTTAGGGTCCCTTCCAGCTCTTTGATTCCATGAAATGATCAAGGGGATGGAGCAGTTCCTCTTTGAAGAGAGCTTGCAGCATCTGGAGCTTTTTAGCTTACAGAGGAAAGGTGACATAATAATAACAAAATTTTATTTATATCCCGCCCTCCCCAGCTGAAGCCGGGCTCAGAGCGGCTAACAACACTAAAAGTAACACAGTTTACATAAAATCACAATCAATTAATTGAAATACATTCTATTTTTTTTAAAAATGATATTTATTGGAGTTTCAAATAATACAAAAAAGAAAAACAAAAAAACAAAAGAGAAAAAACAGAATTAAAAAAAAAAGCATTCAACATTTACAATCCTTATTTTTGATAACTTTTTTCTACGACTTCCCCTCAGCTCCCCTTCTTGTATTCCGTGTCCAAATATTTATTCAACAAGTTCTTATCTTTAGTTTTTAACCCTAGTTTGTTATTATACTTAATTCAATTTATGTATCAAATTTTAACTTATATGCATTGATCATTATACTTAAAGTCTTTTTCTAAGTTCGACCCAGTTTCCCTTACACAAATTCCCCAGTTTTATACTAATAGCAATACAAAAAAAGAAACAATAGAAAGGATCAGAATGTATTTGTACACCCTTCAGATTCCCAAACCCCACCCTCCCTTTCCCGGTTTCAATCCCCAAACCATTGTCCATTAGTCCATCTACTATCAGCCTGGATTCCTCACGTCAGAGGCTCTTAATTCTCTCTCAGTTCCTTTCTGCTGGTTTTTTTTTGATAGTCCTTTGTATTAACCACCAAATCTCGGAAGGGCTCTGTCCCAAAATTGTCCATGTTCCATCCGGCCGGGCTTCCAAATTTAAAGGAGGAGCTCAAAACTTGTTTCTTAATCCTTTTAGGTCCAAATGTCCCAAAATCTTCAGATCTCCACAATGGGAGATCTTTCCATTCCTCCTTCTTCAGTTCAAACCAAATTTTCACCATCCAGTCCTTTTTTTCTTTTATATCCATCTTGACAGGCCTCCGGCTCCCTTTTGCCTTCTGCAACATTTCAGCCCCTCCTTCCTGGTGCTCCTGTTCAACAAATATCTCTTTCTCCACTTCCTCAAGTTTCTCAAGTTTCTTTTCTTGTTCAGCTGCCTGGGCTGTAGACAAAACATGACTCTGCTCTACCAGTTTTCTCATGAGAAAAGCAACCTCGTCCAGATCAGCTAGTATTTTTTGACCTATTTCCATTCTTGTAGTGTCCCTGAACCCCCTCTAGAGGGATTCTGGTTATTGAGTATTCCTTACACTTCCAGCCCAAAAGTCCAGGTAACTTGTTTCAATTCTTCTTTATTTTCAACAATTTATCACTATATTGTAGCTAATGTAACCAGCAAAAACATCAGAAACAAAGTTCTCTATTTTTTCCCACTTTGACAGCTAATTTTGACAGCTGTCAAAGTCTTCTATGTCTCCTCAGCAGGCTCCTCTCGTGGATCGCTCCCGGGTCTCGGGGGGGGGGGGGGCACTTTGGTTCTCAAAGTTAGCTCTTATCCTCCAGCACAATTACTTATACTGTCAATCCGTGTAATTGATAGTTTTATCCAATAAAAAGGAGATATTCTCTCGACCTTAATTATTTAGTCCTTGCTTCAGATTGTTTACAAGGCAGGGGAGACGGACTTCCTCTTTGCGTCTTCCCCGATCGTGCCAAATTCAGAAAAATTCTTTCTTTTATAAATCCAATTTCCGTATTACTCACGGGTTGTTGCTTTTAATCCGAATGTTCACAGGAAAAAGTCAGCGCTCTCTGTCCATGGCATGCGGCTTCACTCAGCAGGGGAAGCAGAGGACTCTCAGCACCACGCCGCTTCCCGTCCCCAGTTCCGCAGCCTTTAAAAAGGCTCCTTTGCAGGTCGGGGGGGGGCGCAAATGGTGCCCACCGAGTCACCAGGTCCACAGGCTTCCGCGCCTGTGGTTTTTTAGGGTCCCTAAAATACATTCTAAAATCAATTCATTCTAAAATCAATTCAGAATCAAATTAATGGCAACCACTGGGCTAGAGTTCTATGAGGATTACCAAAGGAGGGGGTCAGACTGTGCCTTGGCCAAAGGCCTGGTGGAACAGCTCTGTCTTGCAGGCCCTGTGGAAAGATGTCAAGTCCTGCAGGGCCCTGGTCTCTTGCAAAAGAGCATTCCACCAGATCGGGGCCACAGCCAAAAAAGCCCTGGCTCTGGTTGAGGCCAGCCTAACCTCCCTGTGGCCCAGGATCTCCAAGATGTTTTTATTTGAAGACCGTAAGGTCCTCTGTGGGACATACCAGGAGAGGCGGTCCCGTAGGTATGAGGGTCCTAGGCTGTATAGGGCTTTAAATGTTAAAACCAGCACCTTAAACCTGATCCTGTACTCCACTGGGAGCCAGTGCAGCTGGTATATATATGATAGAATATATGGTATATATGGTAGAAGTTTATAAAATTATGCATGGCATGCATGCGGAAAATTTTAACTCCCCTCTCTCCTAGCACTAGAACTCTGGGACATCTCATGGAGCTGAATGTTGGAAGATTCAGGACAGATGAAAGGAAGGACCTTTTTCATGCAGCACGTTATTAACCTATGGAACTCCCTCCCACAAGAGGCAGTGATGGCTGCCAACCTGAATGGCACCTGCTTTCCATTCAGAAGGCCCCAGGCTTCTCCAAGTAGGGCTCAAAATCCTGGAGAGCTGTTGCCAGCCAGTGTGGACGACATGGAGCTAGACGGAGCAGCGGCTTTGTAAAGTAGCTTCCGAGGTGGATCAGGCCCCGTTCAGAGATGTTCCATGCCAGCGGGCTTGTTGGTTAATTTGCATCGAAACCGTTTCGTCAGGCTTGTCCCGTCTCGTTAGCGTCCGGAGATGGAAGGAGATGAGGTGGAGAGGAAATGGAGACTGACGCAGCAGGCAAGGACCAATTAGAGAGGCAGCCACACTCTCCCCTCGTTGCGGGTGAAAGGAGCCCTGAGCTGGCAGAGCAGTCAGGCAATCTCGTCGAGGGTCTTCGTTTTGAGGGCTGCACTTTCCGTGGACTTGGGAGACACAATCAGTCTTCTTTCCCAGCATTCGGTCCCAGATTGCATCAAAAGGGAACAGCTGCGGGGAGAAAGGCTTGGTGAGGGACGCGACACGAGGGAAATTGTTACTCTGGGCCTCGGGTCAGTGGTGGACCTTGGCACCTCACATTTCAGTGGCGCCCTGTGTGGTGCCAAAATCCGACGCACGCCCCCCCCACCTCATGCCTTCTGTTGGACTTTATAGTTGTGGCACTTGCTGCAGCGTCCCTGAAGCTCTGCAAGCGGTGGGACAACACTGGCCACGCTCCCCCCTTTGCTTGGGTTTCTGCAAGATCCTTTCTGTTTTGATGCATTCCATTTATTGCATTTAGATTATGGTTACCGGATTTTTTTCAATGAATCCGGGGACAGTTTTTTTTTTTTTTTTGAAGCTGAGTAGCAACAGGGAGTCGGTAGTGGGGATGGTGAGGCAAAAGACCCTGGGCCCAAACACACATGCATATTGTATAAAGGTGCAAAGCCCTTCTTTCACACTCTGTGAAACATAACGGTGCACTGCCTGCCCGTGATTCCCGAGCCTCCCCCAATCTCCTGCCCTCTCCCCCATTTGTTTTGACTGATCAGGGGAGTCTTTGGAAGTCGTGGGTGGGTGGCCGTTGCCCAGTTTTTAAAAAACTCTGTGGATTTATGTTTCACAGGGTGCGAAAGAAGGGCTTTGCACCTTGCCTGGCAGAGAAACCGTGCGCTTTGAGCCCCTCCTGGGCAATGGCTGCCCGCCTGTGACTCCCAAGCCCCCCCATCTGTCAAAACAAAGGGAGAAGGGGGCAGAAGATCTGTACCACCGGACGTCCCTGGTTCCCCCTCAGCAGTGGTGGCGGCAGTGAGCAGTGAGCAGCTCCTGAAGCCAACCAGAGCCAACTGTGCTACCAGGCTGGCTCCAGGCTGCTGAGGCTGCCGCTGCCACATTTCCCGGGGACAGATTTGCAAATCCAGGGACTGTCCCTGGGAACCGGGGATATCTGGTAACCCTAATTTAGATCCCACCTCTCTCTTATAATCAATTTTCATTAAAAGTTTTCAACATAAAATACAGCAAAAGCCCAGCTAATCTAGTGAAGAAGAAAGAAAACAAAACAACAAGAAGAAAATGAAGGAGGAGGAGGAGGAGGAGGAAGATAATAAAGGGCTGTCTATCACAGTTATATTGCAACCCTTATTCCTCACACAGAGGAGTCCAAGGCCACCCAGAGAGCTGCTGCTTCTTTCTTTCTTTTTTTACAAATTTATTTATTTGGTTTTTCAAATTAAAATTTTACAGAGGTCTATCAAACATAAATCATAAAAGCAAGATTCCAAGGAATCTCCTGGACTTCCACCCTCCCCTTTGTGGGTCCTATTATTAATCATTTCCTCCCACGGCTTTTATGATACTCCAAATCCTTTACCTCTTCCGTTATGTCCAGAATTCAACCTTAAACTACAAGTGATATTGCAATCCTGCTAAGGATTTTAACTATTTACAATGGTCTTTAAGATAACTTATCAATTTCCCCCCATTCCTTATTAAAATTTTGGTCTTCCTGATTTCTGACTCTTCTGGTCATTTTAGCCATTTCAGCAGTGAGCTTCATGGCTGAGTGAGGGAGATTTGAACCCTGGTCTCTCCCAGGTCATAGTCCAACACTCTAACCACTACACCACACTGTTTCTGTCATGACTTCCTGTGGCCGTCACAGAGGACCATCAGAAGAGCCTGCTGGATCAGGCCAAAGGAGGACCATCTATTCCAGCTTCCTGTTCTCACAGTGGCCAACCAGACGTCTGTGGGAAACCCGCAACAGGACCCGAGTGCAAGAGCAGCCCCCTCCCCTCCTGTGTTTTTCCATTCAGAAGCATGGCTGCCTCCGACTGTGGGTGCAGAGCAGAGCCATCATGACTGGTAGCCACTGACAGCCTTGATAGTTCCTCAGTCAAGGAATGAAGCTGGACTGCGTGTCACCAGGTGTGGGGCGGATCGGTGGGGCTTCTTGGAAAAAGCCTCGTGAGCCAAACGGGGAGTCCTGGTGAGTGGGTCACATTTGGCCTTTGGGATAGAGGTTCCCCACCGTTGTCACAGCTGGAGAGATTGCTGTGGTCAAGTTGGGAATGGGACAGAAACTGGTGCCAAATGACCCTTCCCTCCCCAATGCAAAACTCCGAGGAGCCCAGCTTTCCTTGTTGCAGACTTGAAACTTATTTTTTACCTCTGGGGTGGAGATCACTCAGCCCCAGATCTCTCTCTGGGGTGGTCATTTCCTCAGCCCAGACAGAGTCATCTTTCATTCCTCCAACCCTGGCTCCAAGGAGACTGGTAGGTTTGGACTGAAAGGTCCGCCTGAGACTTTGCTGCCTAATATGGCCTTGCTCTTAGGACCCAGGGATATATGGCAGAGGAAGGAGGGCTTGGCCGCCCATCGGACATCTTCACTTAATGGCGTTAGCATTTCCATGGTCACAGCCTGGCAGTGAGTCTGATTGAAGATGAGCTAATCAGCGATCATAATCTCTCAGTGTAATGAACAAATTAAAAGGGAAGGAAGGAAGTTCGTACTTCTGGCTCGGGAGGTTGCCTCAGCCTGTTGGCCTGTAGAATCGATAAGACAGGGGCACATTGATTTGCAGCAGGAATGGGGGCAAGAAGACACAAGTTGCCAGCCAACCAGAACAGAATACTGCCCTGGCTGACTTTGGGGGGCTCTGGGCCAATTGCCAGGCGCTCTCTCTCTCTCTCTCTCTCTCTCTCTCTCTCTCTCTGTGTGTGTGTTAAAAAGCCACAAATGTGGGTTTGTAGCTAGTGTTTTGATGCTTAAAGCTAGAAGGTTGGGAGTGACAGACAGCAGGCACACATTTAACGCACACATTGAGACATTGGCAGCCATGTTCCACTGCACTGGTGCTTGGCTCCTGCTTACAAGTTTCCCACAGGCATCTGAGACAAGAATGCTGGACTAGCTGGGCCATTGGCCTGATCCAGCAAGCTATTTTTAAGAACATAAGAAGAGCCTGCTGGATCAGGCCAATGGCCCAGCTAGTCCAGCATCCTGTCCTCACAGTGGCCAACCAGATGCCTTTGCTGGGAAGCCTACAAGCAGGATTCAAGCACAAAAGCCCTCTCCCCTCCTGTGGACTCCAAATAAGGCAGCTTCCCGGGTTCTTATGCCACACCAGGGTGCAACAGATCACATTCGTGCATGCAGTCACTTTCCTCCTGAACCATGTTTTTCTTTAGCTCTGTTTTTCTTTAAAGGTAAAGGTAAAGGGACCCCTGACTGTTAAGTCCAGTCGCAGACGACTCTGGGGTTGCAGCACTCATCTTGCTTTACTGGCTGAGGGTCCTCAGACAGCTTCCGGGTCATGTGGCCAGCATGACTAAGCCACTTCTGGTGAACCAGAGCAGTGCATGGAAACGTCGTTTACCATCCCGCTGGAGCGGTACCTATTTGTCTACTTGCACTTTGATGTGCTTTCAAACTGCTGGGTTGGCAGGAGCTGGGCCTGAGCAATGGGAGCTCACCCCGTTGTGGGGATTCGAACTGCCGACCTTCTGATTGGTAAGCCCAAGAGGCTCAGTGGTTTAGACCACAGCACCACCCACATCTTTAGCCCTCAAGTTTTAGTTTTCTTTAGCCCTCATGTTTTTCTTTAGCCCTGTTTATTTATTACTGACTTGCCATATTTATAACCTACTTTTAAGGCAGACCTCCCAAAACATTTTACAGAAGATTATCACAAGCATCACTTAAAAAAAAGAAAAGACAAGTGTTTGTTTAGCAAAACCTATTCCTGTTTCTTCTCCCTTCCCCTTAGGGCAATATTGTGGCAGTTGAGTGGGGGTGGGGAGAAAAGTCCACTTTGGGGGCTGGATGGTGATAGTTCCTCAAGCTTCTTCATTCTCCTTGCTGTCATCTTGCCTGGAACTTCTACTCCGCAACCCCATTTAAATCCATTGATTTACCTCCCAGTCTTTGATAAGCAATTTAGAGAGATTTAGCCTGTTATCCCACGCTGGATCACAGCAGGACCAGAGTGGAGAGCCAAACTGATGAATCTAAAACCCTTTGGTGGGAAAATGACTGACCTTAGTCACATCAGCTTCTGCTACTTGGAGGTTGGGACACATTGTCCTTTCTGTTCCCACACCCTCTTCAAATGTGGTTTTTTTTATTTTGAACCCCTGAAAAAACCCTGCAAAGACTTTCAGCAGATGAAATATTATTCCTATTGCAGTTGATGCTGTTATTGATTACCCTTATACTTTGCTTCTCTGTCTGCAGTGGACGGGGAGTTAAAGCAAGGGTGAAAAACCTTATAAAAAATTAAGCAAGGGGATAATGAAAAGGGAGGGGTAGTTTTAACCACAGTCACTCCCTAAAACCATTTCACACAGAACCGCATTCATCAAAATTCAGACATTGCAATGAAATAAAATCCACTTTCCCTCCTCGTTTTCTCTCTATGCTAAGAAAAAAACTTTGCTTGTTCAATTTCTGGAGGGCAGGTTTCTGTTCCTTGCTGGGGAAGAGCAAGACAGCTCTTTATTTCTAACAGGGAAAGTTCAGCTGAGACGTCCCTACAATGGATTTGGTGAGTGAGGGAGAAAGAAGACTAGAAATGATTTAAATCAGGAATCATTATGCCCTGCTTTTTTATGAACATTTGCGACATTGACATTTTGCTGATCAGCCTCCATTTGACTTCCCATCTCTGGGCAATAAAACGGCAGGCTCACTCGGCCTGGTGGCATCTGTAGCAGTTTCTCGGACACCTGCACAGAGAGCACAACCTTGCTATAGAATCACAGAATTGTAGAGTTGCAAGGGATCCCAGTTGTCATGTAGTCCATCATCCTGCAATGGAGGGAGCACAACTAAAGAATCAGTTAGAGCTGGTCCTGGTTCCAGATCCTAAGAATATAACATAACAGGAGCCTACTGGATCAGGCCAGTGGCCCATCTGGTCCAGCATCCTGTTTTCACAGTAGCCAGGAAGATGCCTGTGTGGAACCTGCAAGCTGGATTCGAGCACAAGAGCCCTCTAACCTCCTGTGGTTTCCACTGCTGCCTCCAACAATGGAGGCAGAGCATAGCCATCATGGTTAGTAGCCAACAATAGCCGTCTCCTCTATGAATTTGCTCGATCTTCTTTTAAAGCCAACTACGTTGGTGGCCATCATTGCCTCCTGTGGGAGTGAGTTCCATAGTTCAACTATGTGCTGCATAAAGAAGTACTTCCTTTTATCTGCCCCGAGTCTTCCAACATTCAGCTTCACTGGATGTCCACAAATTTTATTGTTGTGCGACAGGAGCTCTCCATGGTTCTGCAGCTCATAACCTACAGTGCAATGAGCTGTAGGACCACGGACAGCTCCAAGAGAGTAATTTGTTCAGAGAGGGGTTAAAGGAAACTTGGTCTCTGTAAGCCTCTGCCCAGAGGATACATCCCTAGGCTCTACTTCCTTGAGGGGAGTTGTCCAACCTGGGCCAGTTGTCCAACCTGAAGTCAGACCCCTTTCCTATGTTCCTTGGTCTCCTGCCTGCTGTGCCCAGTGCACTGTTGGAGGCGTTAGCCTCCTCAGATTAAGGGCCTATAAGAGTCCTCGCTCATAGTCTACCTACAGGCCTGGTGCTATGATTCTATGAATGTTGGAATGATGAAATTGAGGGGAAGTTCATCAAATTTGCAGATGACACCAATGTGGGAGGGGTAGCTAATTTTGCAGACGGCAGAATCGGGATTCAGTATGACTTTAACAGACTGGAGAACTGGGCCAAAACAAAATGAATTTCAATAGAGACAAATGTAAGATTTTACACTTACTGCACAAACATAAGATGGGGGACACCTGGCTTGCAAGTAGTACATGTGAAAAAGGATCTAAGGGACCACAAGCTTAACACAAATCAACAGTGTGATGCAGTACTGCTCTATTCTGCATTGGTCAGGCCTGTTCTGTGCACCACAATTTAAGAATGATATCGACAAGCTGGAACGCTTGTAGAGGAGGGCAACCAAGATGTTCACGGAAACCAAGCCTGATGAGGAACGTTTGAGGGAGTTGGGTATGTTTAGCCCGGAAAAGAAGAGACTGAGATATGATAGCCATTTTCAAATATCTAAAGGGCTGTTACATGGAAGTTGGAACTAGATTGTTTTCTCCTGCTGTGGAGGGTAGGACCTGAGCCAACAGCTTCAATTTACAAGAAAGGCGATTCCGACTAAACATCAGGAATAACTGTCAGGGTGTTGTCGGCAGCTGCTGGCTGATTCTCAGGCAGGCAGTGAGATAGAGAAACAGCCAGCTTTTTCAGTTCTGTTTACAGTAGTACCTCGGGTTACAGATGCTTCAGGTTACAGACGCTTCAGGTTACAGACTCCGCTAACCCAGAAATAGTACCTCGGGTTAAGAACTTTGCTTCAGGATGAGAACAGAAATCGCGTGGTGGCGGTGTGGCGGCAGCGGGAGGCCCCATTAGCTAAAGTGGTGCTTCAGGTTAAGAATGGTTTCAGGTTAAGAACGTACCCCCAGAACGAATTAAGTACTTAACCCGAGGTACCACTGTATTAATACAATTTACAAAGACAAAGTCAAGATGCACCGTAATGCCTAACGTTGCCCCAGGAGAAGCTCCACCCCCTTCTCTGTTACTTCCCTATTTATCTGACTCCTCCTCCTGCCTCCGATGATGGCTGGTACATGACAGTTGCCTCTGAGCTCTCTGTTCTGCTATACTCAGCAGACACCTGGTTTTGGAATGAGGGTACGGGTTCTGGGATACTCCCCAGGGAAAGCATCTCATTCAGCTGCTCCACCATTCTTCCTCATCTGCTCAGTTCCTGACAATACGGTAACTTTCTGATTGTAAGAGCCATTCGACAGTGGAACGGACTCCCTAAGAAGGTGGTGGACTCTCCTTCCTTGGAGGTTTATAAGCAGAGGTTGGGTGGCCACCTGTCATAGATGCTTTAGTTGAGATTCCTGCATTCCTAGGGTTGGACTAGATGACTCTTAGGGTCCCTTCCAACTCAACAACTCTCTGATTCTATGTAATAGGGGGGAAACTGCAGATTTTGCTGTGCTTTGCCTTCTGCTGATAAAGGGCAAAACAACCAGGATTTGTTACTCTTGGTCCCTGCTGAGGGGTCCGTATTTATAGCCAATTGACTTTGCACATGGTCTGACATCAGGTAATGCCACTTACCTGGGCACTCTTGAGCAGTCAGCAGGGGGCGCACCTTCTTACCCTACCTGGAAACAAGAGCCAGTGTGGTGTAGTGGTTAAGAGTGATAGACTCGTAATCAGGTGAACCGGGTTCGCGTCTCCGCTCCTCCACATGCAGCTGCTGGGTGACCTTGGGTCAGTCACACTTCTCTGAAGTCTCTCAGCCCTACTCACCTCAGAGTGTTTGTTGTGGGGGAGGAAGGGAAAGGAGAATGTTAGCCGCTTTGAGGCTCCTTAGGGTAGTGATAAGCGGGATATCAAATCCAAACTCTTCTTCTTTTTCTTCATGGGATGAAGATGGTCCCAGGCCTCATACCCTCCTCTCTATTTGAGCAACAAGTTTGCAAAAGCTTTGAAGCTATTTATAATCTGAAGAGACAGCAGGGACTTGATAGAACAATGGCTGGATTCAATATGAGGCAGCAATGCCCAGCCGTGACCAGCGGGAACAGCCAACAGCTGTATTCCCAGGGGACACTTTGTTCTCTGGACCCTCCTTTCAGCATGGAAATTACCAGCCAGTGACTACAGCCTGCCTGCAATTTCCCACTAAGTGGCTGGAAGAGCTGAGTTTGCATCAAAAGGAATCTGAAAGACTATATCCCACCGGGGGCAGAAGGTAATGGTGGTTGAGTTGCAATTAGATAGTGCTGGAGAAAGGAGAGCTACTTTCTCTCTTGCTTCAAAACAGAACAGAGTTAAATCTGCTGTTATCTTGCCGCAAACTCTGCTTAGCACAAGTATATTCCCTGGATGGCAGAGAAGAACATCCGCCTCTAGACCTGGCCGTTGAACTCCAAAAGCCGCAAATTGGGACACCCATAAGTATGCCATAAAGGGAAGAAACTTCATGATGCTAGAACCTATGGAAATCCTATGAAGCTGACCGTCATAGAATTGTAGAGTTGGAAGGGACTCTGAGGATCATCTAGTCCAAGCCCCTGCAATGCAGGAATATGCAGCTGTCCCATACAGGGATCGAACCTGCAACCTTCGTGTTATCAGCACCACAGTCTAACCAACTGAGCTATCCAGGATGGAATGCTGGAAGATTGTCTTACCCCATATATGACCACTCCACCCTTCGATCTGCAGAACTCGCACTGTTACGGGTGCCACATCATACACATTCTGTATTTATAAGAAATTGATCTTTTAGTGTGGCAGCACCTGCACTTTGGAACTCCCTGCATACTGACACCAGGCAGCCGCCTTTGCTGTTCTCTTTCGGCACTTGTGAAAAACATTATTGTTTAACAAGGCAGGTATTTAGAATACCGATGTATTCTCAGTTCATTGCTGCTCTTAAATTTTTGAACTCTTTTAAATTGTTTTTCTTTTACAGTCGTACCTTGGTTCTTGAACAGAATGTGTTCTGGGAGTCCATTCGACTTCTGGAACTGTTTGAAAACCAAGGCAGAGCTTCTGATTGGCTGCAGGAGTGTCCTGCAGCCAATCGGAAGCCGTGGAAGCCGTGCTGGCCGTTCGACTTCCGAAAATCATTCGAAAACCAGAACACTTACTTCCAGATTTCAATCATTCGGGAGCTGATTTGTTTGGGAGCCAAGGTGTTTGATATCCAAGGTATGACTGTACTAGTAATCCTGTTGTTTTATTCTTTTTAAAAATCGCTTTGAAGTTTTTTACAATAAATGCTATGAAATAATAATGTAAAAACGTAATTTTGGGAGATTCAGGACAGAGAAAATAAAGTCCTTCACGCAAGGATAAACTGTGAAACTCCCTCTCATGGGATACAATAATGGTCTCTAACTTGGATGGCTTGCCTGCATCCCCGTCTGCCCACGCTGCCTGACCTGTGAAACCCTCACGGGGAGAGACACCTCATTAAATCCTCTCCAAAGTTTAAACTGAAATGTGAGAATCCGCGTGGGATGCATAGTTCACACCACAGGGGAGTTTTATTTTTAATTTTATTATTACATTCCTATCCCACTTTTCTCCCCCAAGGAGCTCCAGGTGGTGTGTGGGGTCCTTGCCCTCCAAATCTCATCTTTGCAACAACCCAAGCAGAAGAGGCAGGGACTGACTCCCAAGATCACCTGGTGAGATTCAAGGCCAAGTAAGGCATTTGAACCCGGGCCTCCCAGGCCCTAGCTGGGCCCTCTAACCACTGTTCCACACTACAGATGGTGATGGGAGACGATTTGTTAAATGAAGGAAAAGTACATAACCCACCATCCAAGACAAAAATAATAGACGTATAGCAAAACCCCTGCAACCCACCTATGGGATTTTCCAGCAAAATTTACTCTCCCTTTTGATATTATACCTCTTCTTCCATTCATTGACTGGGAGCAGGCGGGAACCGCAGGAGAATTCTTTTCCAGGCTGCAGAATTGTGCTGCAGAGGTGAGCGAAGCAGCAGACCCCAGAAATTCTTTTTTCTGTGTCGCTGCACAATCTCAGGTGCAGGAGACCCCCTGTTAACGTCTCTCCACCTGACCGCCACTTGAGTGACAAGCGTAGCAGTACAAGACAGGGGATGCTCCATTGCTCCCTGGCTGTGGCAGCTTGTCTTGGCTCACTGCCCCCTTGCAACGCTGATTGCGGTAAATCCCAGCTGAATTGCTGACCTTTGAGCTTCTTGATGGAGCTTTCCTTTCTGAAGGCTTCTGCTGAGTCATCCCAGGGCTGCGGTCCTTCCAGAGTCCATCTGCTCCAGACCTGACTAGGTGCATCTGAATACCTTCCCTGCTTCTGATTGTTGTTTTTTCATTCATTCATTCATACACACACACACACTTTTCTGTTTTACAATTTAAAATACTCATTTTACATCCTTAAGATACCAATGACTTCCCTTCTTCTCTTTCCATGGTTCATTTTACATATTATAAATCCCTGCATATTTTACAAAAACTATACCATTCAGTATTCCATTATTGCATCCATCAAAACTTATTTACACCGTTGAATTTATCTTAATGCTGCCAGCCTTTTCAGCTGTGCACAATTATTTCCCATATTTTCAATAAACGTTTGCCAATCTCCTTCAAAAGTATGTTCTTCTTGTTCTCTTATTCTATATGTTAAGTCTGTGAGTTGTGCATATTCTGTCAACTTAAGGTGCCATTCTTCTTTGGTTGGGACCTCACTCTTTTTTTATTATTATGTATAATTTTCATTAGATTTTCTGTTTTATAATTTAAAATACTCATTTTGCACCCTTAAGATATCAATGTGTGTTGTGTTTTTTCTGGCCTCATGCCTCGCCTTAAGGGTAAGGCTACCAATGGCTACCAGTAATGACAGCTGTGCTTTGCCTCCATGGTCAGAGGAAGCAATGCTCCTGAATGCTATTTGCTGGAAGCCACAGGAGGGGACAAGACTGTTGGGTCTGAGTCCTCCCTGAAGGTTTGCCACAAGCATCTGGCTGGCCACTATGAGAACAGGATGCTGTACTAGGTGGGCTCTTGGTCTAATCCCATGCCCTCCAAAATTTCTCTGATGAAAACAGGGACATCCTATTCAACAACAACAACAACATTTATACTCCACCCACCTGACTGGGTTGCCCCAGCCACTCTGGGCGACTTCCAACAGATATAAGAACATAATAAAACATTAAACATTAAAAAAAACCTTTCCCTATACAAGGCTGTTTTCAGATGTCTTCTAAAGTTCGTATAGTTACTCATCTCCTTCGCTCAGGGGGTCTCATAACTCTATATCCTACAACATTTCCCTGATGAAAATAGGGGCATTCTAAGGAAATTTGGGATCAAATTTTAAACTGGGAGTGCTTCTGTAAATCCAGGACTGTCCCTGGAAAATAGGGACACTTGAAAGGTCTATGATCCAGTAAGGTAAAGGCAGCATAGCTGTCAACTTTTCCCTTTTCTTGTGAGGAATCCTATTCGGAATAAGGGAATTTCCCTTAAAAAAAGGGAAACATTGACAGCTATGAAAGGCAGGGGTGTAGCTAGCTGCTCTGGCACCCAGAGCAGTGGGGCAATCCACCCACAGGGGAGGGGCGAGCTGCCCACAGAGTCCTCTTGGTGGACACAAGCCCCATGCTGCCATTTTGGGCAGCGTGGGGCCCTGAGCCAACATATCACTCCCAGGAGAGACGTGTGGCTCGGGCACACTGCAGGCTAGGCCTTGCGGTAAGTGCTGCCCCCTGTGGTGTGCCGTTTTGTCACCCCCTCAGGGATGACACCTGGGGCAACCACCCCCCTGCACCCGCTTTCCTATGCCCCTGGGTAAAGGTAAATGGTAAAGGACCCCTGGACAATTAAGTCCAGTCAAAGGAGTCTATGGGGTTGTGGCTCTCATCTTGCTTTCAGGCCGAGGGAGCCAGCATTTGTCCACAGACAGCTTTCCGAGTCATGTGGTCAACATGACCAAACCGCTTCTGGCACAACAGAACACCGTGACAGAAACCAGAGTGCACAGGAACTCTGTTTACCTTCCTGCCACAGCTGTACCTATTTATCTACTTGCACTGGCATGCTTTCGAACTGCTATGTTGGCAGGAGCTGGGACAGAGCAACAGGAGCTCATTCCATCTTGGGGATTTGAACTGCCCACCTTCTGATCAGCAAGCCCAAGAGGCTCAGTGGTTTAGACTACAGCGCCACCCGTGCCCTGATCCAGCAAGGATCCTCTGCACAGTGGGACTTCCTTCTTGCTTCACGGATTACAGTTGTACCTCGGACTAAGAACTTAATTCGTTCCGGAGGTCCATTCTTAACCTGAAACTGATCTTAACCTGAGGTACCACTTTAGCTAATGGGGCCTCCCACTGCAGCTGCACGATTTCTGTTCATATCCTGAAGCAAAGTTCTTAACCCGAGGTACTATTTCTGGGTTGGCGGAGTCTGTAACCTGAAGCGTCTGTAACCCAAGGTACCACTGTATTGGATTCAGCTTTGCCACTGGAGACTGGTTCTTGAACTCTCCATGAAAAGGAGGCTGTGCCCAAGTCCCATCCCTCAAAATAGACCGTCTCCTCCTCGTATGATGCTCCTTTTATCATCCTGCATATCTGACAGCCCATCACCGCGCAAGATAGCTTTCCTTGGCAGTAGCTCTGAAATTATTAGGCCCTTAATTGAATTAGGTAGTCTTGCCTCTTGCATCTAAGTGACTCTGAATCTCAGGGAGCAGGGAGCAAAATCACGCTCACAGCCCCCCCCCCCCGGACTAAATGAAATGAGTGTCGATGTGCAAGCCATGATCAATGTCGGGGTTTGTCCCACCTGCCACTGGAACGCAATCCCTAATGCAGTTCTGGCAGCGGGCCCACATATGATTTTCTGTGGACCACCTGAACCTTGAGTGAGGAAAAAGGGAACATTTCCTGTCCCCAGATGCAAATGGAGAGAGTGTTACACAGCTTTTAGAGTCATAACCCTGTAGAGTTGAAAGGGGACCCAAGGGTCATCCAGCCCAACCCTGTGTGATGAATGTTCTCAGTTTCATCAGGGATGGAGGGATCTATTTTGCCCAAGCCTACCCAGATTTGTATGGTGGGTTAAACCACAGGGCCTAGGACTTGTCGATCAGAAGGTCAGCAGTTTGAATCCCTGTGACGGGGCGAGCTCCTGTGGCTCAGTCCCTGCTCCTGCCAACCTAGCAGCTCGAAAACACGTCAAAGTGCAAGTAGATAAATAGGTACTGCTCTGGCGGGAAGTTAAACTGCGTTTCTGTGCACTGCTCTGGTTCACCAGAAGCGGCTTAGTCATGCTGGCCACATGACCCGGAAGCTGTACGCCGGCTCCCGCGGCCAATAAAGCGAGATGAGCATCGCAACCCCAGAGTCGGTCACGACTGGACCTAATGGTCAGGGGTCCCTTTACCTTTACTTTACCCAGATTTGTATAGTTGTCATGCATTTTAATATTCAGCTTAATTGTATAACGCATAATTTTTAGCAGGTGATTTTTATTTATATTTTGAGATTTGTAGGTCAACTTGTTTTTAGCTTCTGGTTTCCATCGATAATTTGGGTGTATATGGAGCCATTGAAAAAGAGCCAACGTGTGCTCTTTGTCAACATTCTGATGCTCACAGCTTCTCTTTCAGCAGCGAGATTGCCCATGAACCTCACATGGCTTCACACCGGATCCAGCAATTTTTGAAGACCTGTGTGGCTCTTTCTCTCTTCCCAAGCCCCTGAAGTCTCCTATTTCCCTTTCTCTGCTTCCCAGAATTTCTTTTCCTGCTTAATTCTTTCTTTCTCATGCCAAGCTCTGCATTATTCTCTCCACGTATTCCCCCCCTTCAATAGAATCATAAATAAGACATGAGAGGAGCTAAAACAGAAAAAAGTGTCCAATCTTTTATTCTGGTTTATTGCAAATTCAAGACGGAGCCGTCTGCGCTCGTGGCCCCTGGGAGTCCCTGGCTTGCACCCCATGGCCAGAACGAGCTTGTTACTATCCTGTTTGTTTTGTAAGTTGGGAAGCAGTTTTCCTTCGTTACCGTGAAAACTGACTCCCTGTCTTTCTACCCAACAAAGGGAACTCAACGTTGGCTTGAAGACAGATTCCCCATTGTTTGGGGGAATAGAGGCATCGTTTGCTTTTCAGTGAAACAGGCGTACCTCTGAAATGTATGGCCTTAAACAAACCAACAGCCATCCTATCTCACAGGGCTGTTGCTTGACAGAGAACCTGGTGATTTGACAATATTGAAATTGTATACACAATGAATGTGCTGTTTCGGGACCCTCTCGGCTTATCTGAAACCTCTTCTTTCCAATCTCCACATAATCTCAAGTCCATATGTGGCAGGATTGTGTGCATGTCAACAAGTTTGGGGACTGTGTCCAGGCCAAATAACACTGGTTGTATTAATTTTCCATGTTTGTAGGAAGTAACTCCAATTAACAGAACAAGATACTGATAATTCATTTGCCAACAGCTCAAGACTGGAAGGACCTTCTATGTTCTCTGTCATGAACTGGTTTTAAAAAGCCTTATTTATAGCTGCATCAGAGAAATTGACCCACCAACTCTGGGTTCTCAGAAGGGAAGAGGGGCCTATAGGGCTTTGTGGCTGCCTGGTGGTCCTTTGCAGCTTATTTAATAACACAGTCACCATGCAGTGGTGAACCATATTCTGATCTGAGGATTAGCTCATTTCGCTTTTATTTTATTATTTTATTTATACCCTACCTTTCCAAGGGGCTCAAGCTGGTGTACTTGGTCCTCACCTCCTCACCTAATTCTCACAACAGCCCTGTGAGGTAGGTAGGGCGAGAGGCAGGGACTGGCCCCCACGGCCACTCAGTGAGCTTCATCGCCAAGTGGGGATTCGAACCCTGGTCTCCCAGGTCCTAGTCTGACACGCCACCCATTGCACTGCACTGGCTCTCCTTTGAAATGCTGTTACAGCATGCTGGAAATGCTAACTTGACATGACTTAGGAGTTTGGGGAGAGCTGAGAGGCAATCTCTCCGCTCTAAGACAAATTGCTTTAAGCAGAAAACGACCACCAGAGAGATTAAAGTTTCAGAGAGAGGGGGAAGGAGAATCTACCCCCTGTTAGCTTCCAAATGTTTCTAATCAGTATTTCCATTATGTTTTTTTTCTTTTTCTTTTAGGGCTCTAAGTATTTCTTCTTAGACAGAAGATTCTGCCTCAGTCGGAGGTTTAATAAATGATATTCAGAGGCCGAAGACATCGTGAAAGTATCTGACCCTTGGCAGTGATGGGGAGGAGGCAGAGATCTAAGTGGAAGTGTCAGTTAAAAGGCCTTCCGTGAGCCCCGCTAGTATTCAGCTGCTCTGTTCTTCTACGACGGCAACGTAGATCTGCACTTAAGGAAGCATCACAGTGTTTCCTGAGACGCCTTGGGGAGCAGGGAAAGAGAACGAGGTTGCTACTGTGCCACAATTCTGGCTTGGCCCCAGCCTGCCTCTTTTACAACTGGCACTCAGCCTCCATGCCTCAGAGGCGGACAGTCCATATGGCCTCCGCCAAGTCTCAGTGCACAAGCTGAGGAATGAAAGCAAAAAGGTAAAGGCAAAGGACCCCTGGACGGTTAAGTCCAGTCAAAGGTGATTATGGGGTGCAGCGTTCATCTTGTTTTTCAGGCTGACGGATTTGGCGTTTATCTGCAGCCAGCATTCCGGGTCATGTGGCCGGCATGACTAAACTGCTTCTGGCACAACGTGACAAGTGCCAGAGCACACAGAAAAGCCTCTTACCTTCCCACCGCAGCGGTACCTATTTATCTACTCGCGCTGGTGTGCTTTCGAACTGCTAGATTGGTGTCTTGCCAAAGGCAAGGTGGTCCATTTAAAATGAGGTTCAGAAGCAATACTAAATACACAAGTTAGTGAGAAGATTAAAGATTTTATTCTGAAATAGCAAGCAGTGCATACATACCAAGCAAGCACTTCAATCTGCCACTTGGAAGCCCTCAAGAAGCAGCAAAGGGACTCCCCCAGGTAGCCTCAGTTTGCACAGCCCTGTGGCCGATCAGTCCATGCACAAGTTTCAAAGAAACTCTGCCCCAACCGTCTGATTTTATAGATAGCATATGTGGCTTGCAGATCATCCATTAGCCACCCCCTCCCAATGCCTCACTTTCTCAAAACAATGTCTAGCATTCAAGAAGGTCCCCGGCATTATTCTCCACAACTGATTAAGACAACTGGGGGGGGGGGGCTTCACCTCCTCCTAACAGTCTCAGGACATTAAAAACTGTTCTCAAACCATCAAAAAACTTAACAAGAGCGGGGCGGGGGGGGGGGGACAGAAGCAGGAACGGCTTTGTGTCAGACCACTTAACTCCTTGATACATTTTGTCTTCCTGATGCATTTTCCGCGGTTTAGACCACACCTCCCCCACTCCATTGTCATGGTTGATTGATGGATTGAGTTCACTTATATGCTCCTTTCCCACAATGAGCTGCACCCAAAGCACCTTACAGCTCACATTCAAAACATCCTACTACACAGCATTGGAAATACCAAACGCACAACACAGAGACCATTCAAAATTCAAAAATGACAAAAAACCAACAACAATTCAGGAAACAAAGAATAAATTCAGTATTACAGAAAAAACAACAACAACAAACCATTCTACGCTTAAGTCTAGTCAGCTTCATAGAAAGTCTTGCCAGGATCCCTGATGGTGGGAGGAACAAACAGTGCTGTAAGGGCAGCCCACTTTTTGAAGCATCTCTCCCCTCACCTGGGAGGAGTGACCCCTGGCTCTTTCTGACCAATGGGAGGCCAGAGTCAGTTGCTCAGGTACCTCATGCCTCTCAGGTAGGCATCTTAAGTATTCTTTTTTTTGTATTTGAAGAGGTGGCAGGAGTCACGTGACAGACTGGCTTGGAGAACTGGTGGGGCGGATCGAGGCTGTTCTTCACAATGCCCATGTCCCAGCCTATGTGCGGTTTCTGTGGCTCACTGGCCACCTGTCCATTAGAGCCCACCTGGATCAAGAGCCCTTAAAGATGGAACGGTGCTGTTACAATGCAAGCACCAACCTCATCCCTGGCAAGGCCTTGCAGAGGACTCAGGCTGGCCTACAGGAGAGCAACATGCCATCCAACATTTCTCCATTGAAAATAGGGGTGTATTATTATTATTATTATTATTATTATTATTCCCCACCGATCTGAAAAAAAAACTTCCCTATACAGGGCTGCCTTCAGATGTCTTCTAAAGGTTGTATAGTTACTTATTTCCTGGGCTTCCTGGGGTCACATAACTCCAACATTTCTCCAATGAAAACAGGGATGTCCTAAGAAAAAGCAGGACATTCCAGGATCAAATCAAATCAGAAACCAGGATGGCTTCAGTAAATCCAGGACTGTCCCTGGAAAATAGGGGCACTTGGAGGGTCTGGAGCAATGTGGTAAAGAAGCAGTTGTTGTTGTTTAGTTGTTTAGTCATGTCCGACTCTTCATGACCCCATGGATCAGAGCACATCAGGCACTCCTGTCTTCCACTGCCTACCACAGTTTGGTCAAACTGGTAGCTTCTGTCCAGCCATCTCATCCTCTGTCGTCCCCTTCTCCTTGTGCCCTCCAAGTTTCCCAGCATCAGGGTCTTTTCCAGGGAGTCTTCTCTTCTCATGAGGTGGCCAAAGTATTGGAGTCTCAGCTTCAGGATCTGTCCTCCTTTTATTTCCCTTCATGGATCACTGCCTTGCCGTGGTGAAGGGGCTTGAATAACTCAGAGAAGCTATGAACTATGCCGAGCAGGGCACCCAAGATGGACAGGTCATAGTGGAGAGTTTTGGGCAAACATGGTCCACCTGGAGCAGGAACCGGCAAGCCACTCCAGTATCCCTGCCAAGAAAACTCCAGGGACAAAGACAATAGGCATATAAAAGAAGCAGTACCTGTGATTGAGGAAGCAGCAGTCATCAAAGGAGAAGGGAGAGCTTCAAAGACTTAAGCAGCATAGTGGAAATTAGCTTAAGAGGAAATAGTGAAGTTTTGATGGAGGTCTCCTGGGAGCACAGCGCTACTCGGCAGAATGTAGGCCATTTGTTAGACAATGCTGATGAAATGCTCGACGCTTCTAAATGGACTGAGATGGCGGGAGCTGACAAAGGAGGACAGCAGCGAAATGGGTCAGACAATTACGAAGCGATCGCAGAAATTGCGCTGGGTAAAGCCAGGTGGGCAGATTCTAGAAAATGCAAAGCTTCCCACGGAACAATCTCAAAGGCCCCAAAGGAATTGTCGAGGAACACAGACAGCTTCTTGAAAGATTTGGGGCAGACAAAAGGAAGCACTCCTTCCTGCAGCGCAGAGTTAAACTCTGGAACTCTCTCCCACAGGAGGCAGTGATGGCCACCAACTTGGACGGCTTTAAAAGAGGATTGGACAAATTCATGGAGGAGGATATGGCTATTGTTGGAGACTAGCCATGACGGCTCTGCTCTGCTTCCACAGCTGGAGGCAGCAATGCTTCTGAAGACCAGTTGCTGGAAACCACAGGAGGGGAGAGGGCTCTTGTGTTCGAATCCTGCTTGGACATACACTTATTTGTATGCTGCTTTCCCACAATCCAAACCATGCCGAAGCCGCTAACAACACGAATAAAATACATAACTACAACGTAACAAAAGTAGTCACGAACAACAAATAAAACATCAGGACCCAATTGTTCAATTTCCACATTAATAATAACATTCTTTCATATAAAGTATAAATTTGCTCCTTTTTGAAACAGTTTGTCGTGCTGATTTCGGATCTTCCCCATCAACTTTGCCAATTTTACGTATTTAATCATCTTAGTCTGCCATTTCTCCAATGTTGGAAGTTCCTGCTGCTTCCATTTCTGAGTCAAAAGAATCCTTGCTGCCGTTGTGGCATACATAAACAGATTTACATCTTTTTTTGGTAAGTGAATATCTAAGAAAGCCAGAGAGGGGGATGGGAGGAGGTCGATGCTCAGTCTGAGCAATGCCTTGGGTTATGGAATTATGTAATGGAATGTGATTATGATAAAATGTAAACTCAATAAAAATCATTAACAAACAAACAAACAAACAAAAACAAACGGTACAAATATTAATATCTGTAACAGCAACAACCACCTCTAAACAATACCCCAACCCAAGTGTCTGTTCAGCAGGCTCAGCTTTTGGAGCTGGAGTCAGGCAGGCACTACTCTCCCAGGAATGAGATTATCACCCCTCTCTTGTTGTCCATTCCGGGTCGCCCAACCACTGCCACAGCGTCCTTTCTCCTGGCAGATCAGGAGGAGCAGATGACAGCAAAGGTTGCAAGGTTTTTAGCTGGGGCAATCAGAATAAGGTCCACTATTTGACTGCTGATTCAGGACCCTAAAGTGTGTTTTATATAATCGACTTTTTATTGCCTTTCTATGTATATTGCATTGCTGTTTTGTTCCTATGGCTGATGGCTGACGCAAATATGGATCCATTCATTCATTCATTCATTCATTTTCTCCCAGGCCAGGTGGGAAAGGCTTGCGAGGCATGGAGCAGGACTCACAGCAAGATGGACCTCCCATTGGAGCATCTGGTCAGCCACTGTGAGATCAAGATGCTGGACTAGACAGGTCATCTGCCTGGTGCAGCAGGCTCTGCTTTTGTTCTTCTTTTGGGTATACGACAGATGTAACAGGGGAACAATATATTTGGGGGGTTGGGGTGAAAGGAAGGTCGGAGTGATAACTGGGAAGGCTCCTGAATTTCTTTGCACACGAACACTTCTCCCTGGATTTTATTTACAATGTTTCTGCACCACCCCTTAAGCAAAGTCCTCTGCGTCACAGTTCCCAGTTACCTGCCATCATTATTATTCCACAAACTTATAGACTGAAGATCCAACATGAAAACGCAAGTTCTGAAAACCAATAAAATCATTTCAACCGTCTTTACAAATCCTAAAAAAACAAAAATATAATGAAGTGATTTCTGCAGTTAAGCAATTGGTATTCTGTCAATGGCTGGGTTACACCTCAGGGAAGGTTTCTACTGTATGCAAAATGCAAATTCTGGTGTAATGGTTCAATCACCTGACTAGGACCTTGGAGACCAGGGTTCAAGTCCCCACTCAGCCAGGAAGCTCACCTGGTGACCGGGGACCAGTCACTTGCAATTAATAAATGAATGTTAACAACAGCAGCAGCATTTTTTTATGAGGGTGTAAGAGTGGCTTTGTTGAATTTGAGTTAACCATAAACTAAGTCTCCTGTGAGAAGTGAGAAAACTATTTATTGCCTTGCAACCTGCTGCCTAAGTCTCTTTCCCATCCACAAATCAAATGAGTCCCAAGCCTGAGGAACACATTCTTACCTTGGTGTGTGTGGAGTTCTACCAAACTGTGTTTTAAGCATAATATTAATTGGTTAAAGGGAATAAGGGCTGGCATACAATTTGGTCTCAGTTTGATTTCAAAGGGAAGGACTGCCTTTGACCATATTTTCCCCTGTCCAAGGTGCTG
This sequence comes from Podarcis gaigeae, assembly GCF_964106915.1. Classification (NCBI taxonomy): domain Eukaryota; kingdom Metazoa; phylum Chordata; class Lepidosauria; order Squamata; family Lacertidae; genus Podarcis; species Podarcis gaigeae. The sequence goes on from NC_139692.1 coordinate 31,359,188, forward strand.
AAGGATCTTTCCCAGGCTGTGTTGCAATAAAGCAGGGAAAAGGCACAAACAATCCCATGGGATCCCAAGGAATCACCTTTGCCACTGATCCAACATGTTGCACATTGAAACAGAAGAGCCTGAAAGAAGCCAGGATGCATCCCCCCACAACACACTGGATTAGGAATGATTTAATCTTAAATAAAACCATGCGCTCTTCAACCCCCTTCTTTGTTGCACGATTCTGAATGATGTGTTGACAAATTGCTTTTTAATTGGTCTCACTGCAAGAAACTCCAGGAATCCCTTCTGTTTCCTTTTTTTGTGTGTGTTTTAAACAAGGGAGTTGCATTTGCCACTGCATGGAGATTTGAGATGGGAGAAAAAGGAGACAGGGGAAGTGAAGGGAGGCTGGGATATGGAGCCCTCAGTTGCGATTCAAGAAGACTCAGAGCACTGAAAACCATTGCTCACATGTGGGGAGATTCATTGCTGCAGGCAGATGGTATTGGTGGATGCTGGGATGTAACAAAAGAGTAAAAGGTGCAAGGCTTGGAGAGGAAAGGCAATAATAGGAGCCAATTCCTAGGGGCTGTGGGGTCTTTGGCCCCCAATAAAATATTTGAGGGGGACGCCCCCAAGTTGTTGGGCACTGCCATTCAAATGATGTTCATGCACCGTGTCATGTGCTTGATTCTGCAAAGCAGGGATTACTCCTCCCCCACCCACTATTTCATTCAAGATGGAGCCCCTGAAGGCAGTCAATAGATTGATTACATTTATATCCCTGCTTTCCTCCCAAAGAAGCCCAGGGTAGCAACAAACTGTGGTGTCTGTTCCCATTCCTGACCAATACCAGTCCAGGCTAGCTCTAACTATTTTAAGGTCTTAGCACAGTGGTAAGGAAAATATCAATATCTAGTCAGGGCCTTGAGCCTGATTCAGATTGGAGAAAAGAGCACAAGAAATGGCTTCCATCTCCAGAGATCTGAAGGGCTTGGAAGATGGAGGAAGCTTGTTTTCAGGGCAGGACCTGAACTAGTAGATTCAAATGACAAGGGAGGAGATTCTGACTAAATGTTTGGGAGAACCTTCTGATGGTAAGAGACATTCGGCAGTGGAACTGGCTCCCTCGGAAGGCGGTGGACTCACCTGCATTGGAGGTTTTTAAGCTGAGTTTGGATGGCCACCTGTCAGGGCTCCATTAGCTGTGATTCTTGCCATTCAGGAAGTTGGACTAAATGGCCCTTGCAGATACCTTCCAACTCTATAACTCTGTGAAATGCCCTGGTGGATCCGTCCAATCTAATCCTGCAATTTGCACCAAGTCAAACCATCTAGCTCAATACAGTCCACACTGACTGGCAGCAGCTCTGAGCTACTCAGACCAATGGTCCTACTCAGTCCAAGGCAGCTTCCAGATGTAAGATGGATGTTCCTTCATTTCCCTTCCTTTGCAAATAGCAGCCAAGGGGAGGGGAAAGCAAGAATGCAGACTGCATCTACTATTGATTACTTGGAGACTTGGGACTGATGGGTTGTGTGGGTTTGAGGCTTGTGTGTGCAACAGCAATCTAGTGTAAACTGCCTTGAACATCCTTCAGCCCAAACATGGGACAGAAGATGTCTAAATAAATATAAACACATGAAGAAATATTATATATATCACACATAGAAACCTCAGCAGTGTTTTGCTATGACAGCGTGTTTTATGCTGTCATGCTTGTGCAGGAGATTTTCCTTCTGTTTTGTTTCTTTATAGTCTGACAATTTCTATACCCCTTGTTTGCAATCACCACTAAGTGGTGTGCAAGTAACCAAAGGCAGTTCTGATAAAATCAGAATTCAATGGAAATGCCTGCTCTTCCACTCATGGCTACTAATCCCCATTTAGCCTGAACCAGGTACTTAACTAGAAGGTAAAAGTTGGACACTATCCTTCACAGATCACCAGCGGATGAAAGGAAGGCACAAAACTAATTGGTCACCTCAAAAGTAAGGTAAGCACACAAAATAGACCCCCACATTCAACCCATCTCAGAGAATTTCGTCAAATTTCACTCCCTTCTGCTTCCACAACCTGCAAATGCAGCTTCTGTTCTTTTTAATTGATGTGTGTGGATGGATGTGAGATAAAAATTTACACTACATGTCAAGAAAGGGGATTCCAACCAAACATAAGAATTAACTTTCTGAGGGCAAGAGCCATTCAACAGTGGAATAGCCTCCCTTGGAAGGTGGTGGACTCTCCTCCACTGCAGGTTTTTAGACATGGAACAGATGGCCACCTGCCCATGATTCTTTAGCTGTGATTCCTGCATTGCAGAGGGTTGTACTAGATGACCAACTGAGGATCCTTCTGTGGGATAACCAGCCTCATATAACCAAAATGCTTAAGTCAAATCAATACAATAAGGAGTTAAGACCATAGTCTTGCCATGCTTAGCTGGTATGTCCACTTCCCCTCACCTTGGGAGGAACTAGATAGTCAAGCCTTTGTTCAGCCCTCAGTCTGTGAGGAGGTCTGAGCTGGTTGCTCCAATTCAGACCACATGGCTCTTGAGTTCCTATATCAATAGGAATTTTCACCAAGTTTTACTGTCTGGGCAATATTTCTGAATGTTGTATGGAAAAGCATATGACTCCAGACTTTGTGGAGAGTTTGTAAGTAAACAAACTTTAACTTACCCAATGTGTGGTCTTTTTCTTTTCTGGGGGAAGTGGCAAATTTATGAAAGAAACCTTTTAAGGGGACATTTGGAACTCATATAAGGGGCATATTTTAAAGGTCTAACAGCCTATATTTCCACTGCATGTTTTGTGATTTTAAATCTCTGCTGGGGTTGTCTCACCAAGGATTACTTGTCCCAAACCTGGATCTTGGCATCCAGGAATTCTCCTTTTGTACCTATATATTTTCTGGCAACCAGTACCTTCCAGCCCTACAATTCTATGACATGGTGTGTGTGTGTGTGTGTGTGTGTGTGTGTGTGTGTGTGTCCCCTGCTCCATTTGCTCATCCTCTGAGGAGACCTCAAATTTGTAGACAGGCCAGGATTGGACCCTGACGCATTTTCCCTTTGCTCTCAAAATTCCCAAGCTACCTGCAAATTCTTCTGCCTTTATCTTACACTTGTGCGCGCGCGCGCGCACACACACACACACGCACACACACACGCACGCGCGCGCACACACACACACACACACACTGTACAGTTACGTGCTGAAAGTAAGAATGAAAAATGGATTGCTCTTGAAAATCTTAAATGTTCACATAAAGGAAAAGGTTCCAACGGAAAGCAAATTAGGATTGGGGAAAAAAGGCATTAAAGGTAATGGAGAGAGGGTGAGTGAGAAGGACCTGCCAGCCTGCATCCCATCAGCATTCATCACATGGCAGGCAGAAGGAAGAGTCTTCCCAGAATGCTTCGCTTCCCCAGCCCCTGATTGGCTGCAGCCCAAACTTGCTGGCCAATCGCTCCCCTACCAGATGGGCTTTGGCAACGGAGAGCCCCGGGAGACCATTTCCGGCAGCTGTTGGGCTGATGGCCCCCAATTAATGGGCAGGAAACGGGAAGGGCAGCCGCGGCAGCCTCCTGAAGGTGAGCTGTTCCTTAATGGAATTGGTTTAAGGCTTCCTTGTTTATGGGCAATTGCATCGCGCAAGTGGCAATAACTTGGGAGTGAGTTATGACCCGCTGTCGGGCAAAGGGATGAGAATACCGTCTGATGTTTAGGAGTCATTGGAGGGCCCTGCATCCAGCCAGACAATTAGGGCCAACCATCAATATCCCATTTAACAGGTGCTGGAAGGCACCAGGGGCTGTTAATCTCCCATCGTAAATACCCACAAAAGCCAGAGGCAAATCCCTGATCTTCTTTATCAATACCCCTTCACAGAAGAGATGCAACCGTAGGCACAGAATGCTAAGGAGCAGCTTTAACCTTCTGAAGCAGGTGGGGCGTCAGACTTCATGCCAGGGCTAATGAATGATTTGGGGCGGCATTCAGCTCAGACTCAGAAAGTGTCTTCTATACAGTCGTAGCTTGATTCTCAAACGACTTGGCTCCCGAACAAATCGGCTCTCAAAAGCCGCAAACTTGGAAGTCAGTGTTCCGGTTTGCGAACATTTTTTGGAAGCCGAACGGAAGCTGCGCCTTGGCTTTCGAATGGTTCCGGGAGTCGAACGGACTCCCGGTATGGATTAAGTTCGACAACCAAGGTACCACAGAGAGACAGCGTGGTGTAGTAGTTAGTGTGTTTGGTTAGGACTTGGGGAGACCCACTTAGCCATGAGAAGAGGATATTAAACTAGATGGGCCAGTGGCCTGATCCAGCATTCTCTTATGTTCAGTGCAATTGGACCAGGATTGGTGCTATCTATGTGCTGAGACCAGTGGCATGCGGTCAGTGGACTAGGGGGACTAGGCTAGTCCCCGAAATCTTCCCCTGGTGCCTCCTTCCCAAAGCCTGGGAAGTTTCTGCCTGGCTTACGGAAGAGGGTGACGTGCTCACACACATGAGACATGAGGATGTCGAGATGTCACACATGCAATGTTGGCTTCCCCATCGCCCTCACAAGCTGGTGCCTCTGACCCTAACTGTACCCCTCCAAAAAAATTTGTTGCAGGACACTGCTCAAACCATCTTGTTCTGGGGAGCAACCTGGCCACTGAATTCTGTGCCAGCTGAAGTCTCCGAACCATCTTCAAAGGCAGCCCCATTTCTTCATGAGGTGCATTGTTAAATTATGCAACTCCCTCCCACAGGAGGCAGCGATGGTTGCCGATTTTGATGGCTGTAAACAAGGATCGGACAAGTTCATGAATAATAAGTCTCTCAATGGCTACTAGCTGCGATGGCCTTGCTCTGCCTTGACGGTCAGAGGCAGCAATGCTTCTGAATACCAGTTGCTGGAAACCACAGGAGGGGAGAGGGCTCTTGAATTCAGGTCCTGCATGTGGGCTTTGTCAGGAGTTCAGCCTACACTCGAGTAGGACCCTGGCAGAGACACATGCCCAACTGGCATGTTCCCTCCCTCCTGGTCTTTCGTTTGGGAGCTTCAAAAGCTTTCTTCAGCCCAAACATCACAGCAACACTGGCACACAGGGATCCGCAGAGTTTGCGCAGTTCATGCGTAACAGACCTCAGCAACTCAGCATTTTGGCTAATCTACTTTATTTACATATAAACACACACGGAGCACTGTAACATGGCTCCTGCTTTCTCTAGCATCAGACAGCAAAGAGAAAGAGCAAAGGACTATAGTCCCACTTCATGGAACACAGTAACACAAACATCCTGTCTCCCGTCACTTCCCACTCTGTTGAGTCAAAACATACACCGTCATGTGATAGACAAAAATCCCATGACTGCAACCACGGAGCAGAAATTTTAACAGGCTTCCCAGCAGAGGCCACTGTGAGAACAAGATGTGGGATGAGATGAGCCATTGGCCTGACCCAGCAGTCTTTTCCTAGGCTCTTAGGCCTAAATGCAGCCCGTGTTTGTCCACAAAAGCTGGTAATCAGTGGGATAACACCTTTTGATACTCTTCAACTAATTTCATCACGATAAGGGGACTTGGGGGTCACTGTTTCATCATCAGAGATTCCCTATTAGATCTTTGCAACAAAGAAAAAATCGCCAGGTTAATCCGCTTATTTCTCAGACAAATGAGAGAGGGACAGATGCAGGGATGCTGGAGGAACTTAGCATCTGCAGGGCATTACCTTGGCTGAGACCTTTTAATCTGACAGCACAGGGAAATTGAACAAACAGGTACAGGGCGAAGACAAGCTATTTGTCTACCCATGTATTTATTATTCATTAAATTTCTATACTGCCCTTCATCCGAGGGTCACAGGGCAGTTAATGATATAAAAACACAGAAATACACTCCATAGCGACAAACAGGGTTGTCTTAAGCATATCCGGTGCTGTGGTGCAAAGATCCTTCTGGCGCCCCCCACCCCCTGTTTCCCAGAGTTGTTGACCTAACTCTAACAAGCCCTCAGAACAAAATAAAATGAAAAGGCAGAAGAAAATCTAATGAAGTCCTTGATTCCAAAGCAAGACTCATTCAAGACTCAGCGGTTCTTCTAATTCATCCTCATGATTCAAATCACCACATGTCAAAAAGTTAAAGTGATCACCAGTTTGTTGTTATTTAAATAAATTGATAAAGACACAGAGAATGAAGTTCCCGGGCAATTTATGTTTAAGTACAAAGCTGACGTTTTCAAATATTGTGGGGGGTGGGTGTAAAGCAGTGAAATCCTGAACCTAAAAAGGACCCAAAACTTGGGTTACAAAGGCTGCAGCCCTAACTGCACTTACCTGAGAGTAAACCCTCCTGAATCTAATAGGATCTTAAAACCCGCCCCCGTCTTTAAAGGACTTTTTGTTGGTGTTTGTTTGTTTTTAACCACTAACTGCACGGAGAGCACCCTCTCGAGTCCATCCTTACCTCCGAACTGTGTCCTAATGGTAATGCGCCCCCCCTCAGCTTTCCCCTTCCACTGCCCCAAATCTGAATGAATCCTTCCTCCACCATTTTCCTCGATGGAAGGGGCGGGGGGCGGGGCGATGTTCTCGGCTAACCCTAATGGGTAAGATGGCCCTGGTAACAAACGAAAACAATACCTGTACACACAGTTTAAAATGCCATAGCTTGCTTAATTAGCCAAAGGCCTAGGAGAAGAGGAATGTTTTTGCCTGGCACCTAAATACATGCAACGAAGGCTCAAGGCAAGCCTCCCTGGGGAGAGCATTCTACAAGCAGGGAGCCACCACAGAAAAGGCCTCTTCTTGTGTTGCTGCCTTCAGATTTCTCATGGCGGAAGCATACAAAGAAGGGGCTCAGATGACGATCGCAGGGTCCGGGTCAGTTCATAGAGGGAAGAGGTGGTCCTTGACGTATTGTGGCCCTGAGCCTGATAACAACAACAACAGCAGCAGCAGCAGCAGCAGCAGCAGCAGCAGCAGCAGCAACAAAATTTATTATTTATACCCTGCCCATCTGGCTGGGTTTCCCAAGCCACTCTGGGCAGCTTCCAACAAAGTATTAAAATACAGTGGTCTGTTAAATATTAAAAGCTTCCCAAAAGAGGACTGTCTTCAGATGTCTTCTAAAAGTCTGGTAGTTGTTCTTCTCTTTGACATCTGGTGGGAGGGCATTCCACAGGGCGGGTGCCACTACCGAGAAGGCCCTCTGCCTGGTTCCCTGTAACTTGGCTTCTTGCAGGGACAGAACCGCCAGAAGGCCTTTGGCGCTGGACCTCAGTGTCTGGGCATAACACCTTATAGGTCAAAACCAGTACTTTGAATTGGGCCAACTAATTGGCAGTCAGTGCAATCGGGCCAGGACTGGCATGACATGCTCAAACCATCTAGCCCCAGTGAGTATCATGGCAGCTGAATTCTGCACCAGCTGAAGTTTCTGAACTGTCTTCAGAGGCAGCCCTATGGATAACTCATTGCAGTATTTTAACTTAGAAGGCAGGATCTGAGTGCAACAGCACAACTGGCACCCAGAGGCTATTACCGGTACTTCCAAATGTGGAGGCAGAGCCTAGTCATCATGGCTCATAGCCACTGATAGCCTTGTTTTTCATTAATTCGTGCAACTCTCCTTTAGAGTCATTCAGGTCCCTGGCCATCCTTGCCTCCCGGGGAAGCGAGTTCCATAGTTTAACAGTGCATTGCATGAAGAGTTCATTGTTCCTGAATCTTCTGACATTCGGTTTTATTGAATGTCTGTGAGTTCTAGTCTTAGCAGTTATTGCTAGCCTTATCCTCCATGAAATGAGAAGCTCCTCTCTCATTTTCTCCATCACTGGTTCCATTTGCCCCATATCCCCGTTAAGTCTGCAGAACTCTCCGCGCTACTTGTATGCAGAGAAATTGGGGCTGGACTGGGGACATTCAACAAATGTCTCCAGGCGTAGAGGAGGGAAAATACTCCAAATGTTTTGTTGTTATTTAGTCATTTAGTCGTGTCTGACTCTTCGTGATTCCATGGACCAGAGCACGCCAGGCACTCCTGTCTTCCACTGCCTCCCGCAGTTTGGGCAAACTCATGCTGGTAGCTTCGAGAACACTGTCCAGCCATCGCATCCTCTGTCGTCCCCTTCTCCTTGTGCCCTCCATCTTTCCCAACATCAGGGTCTTTTGCAGGGAGTCTTCTCTTCTCATGAGGTGGCCAAAGCATTGGAGCCTCAGCTTCACGATCTGTCCTTCCAGTGAGCACTCAGGGCTGATTTCCTTAAGAATGGATAGGTTTGATCTTCTTGCAGTCCATGGGACTCTCAAGAGTCTCCTCCAGCACCATAATTCAAAAGCATCAATTATTTGGCGATTAGCCTTCTTTATGGTCCAGCTCCCACTTCCATACATCACTACTGGGAAAACTCCAAATGGTTACTGGGGTGCAAATCCCTACATTCTCAATGAGGGTCAGTGCAGTGTAGTGGTTAGAGTGCTGTAATGGGATCTGGCAGACCAAGGTTCAAATCCCCACTCGGCCATGAAGTTCACTGGGTGACCTTGGGCCAGTCGGTCTAGCCTACTTCACAGGGTTGTTGTGGGGACTGAATGAGGAGGAGAGCCATGTGCATCAGAGCTGCTTTGAGAAAAAGCTGGGATATAAATGAGATAGAGAGAGCTGACCTAGTGTTATGCTGGAGTCGTGTGTGAGAGAAAAAGCCGTCACGAAATCAGCAGTGAATATTCGGGGGGAATTCTGCAAAGTGGCAGGGGCGTGTGAGAAAATGAAACATCTCATAAATGTTGTTTTTTGGGGGGTGGGGGAAGATGCCTATTGGAGAAATATTGGCTCAGCTGTGCTCTGAAGGCAATGAATAGACTTGTGGAGCCGAGGAGAGTAACAGATTTATTATGGCTGGTGCTTTTGTGGACCCAAGCCCATTTCACGAAGTGGGATCTAATCCACGAATGCGTTTTGCCACAATAAAGCTGCCAGTCTTTAAGGTGTCATATGTGTGTATTATGCCCTCACATATGGAGGGTGCTTGAACAGACTTGCTGGAGGTTGCTCCGAAGCGCAAGAGCGAAAAGAACTATAAATGTATGTGCTCCAAATTAATGTTTCTACTCAAAATCGAAAAGGTTTGGAGCCAAACAGGAGGAATGATAAACACCCACCTAAAACATGGCTGCAGTTCAGATCTCTAAATCCATCATACAACGTTTGAAAACAATGGGAAGGGGAACCTGGTGAGACTGAAGCCAGGTTCACACAACACATTTCATAGAAACATGGAGTTGGAAGGGACCATGAGGATCATCTAGTCCAACCCCCTGCAACACAGGAATGGTTTGCCCAGTGTGGGGCTCAAACCCTTGACTCTGAGATTAAGAATCTCACTCTCTACTAACTGAGCTGTCTCAACTGTTAAACCACTATGATTCTACTTTCAGCAACCATGGCTTCCCCCAAAAGAATCCTGGGAGCTGTAGTCTGTTATGGGTGCTGGGAGTTTTAACAAGAGAGACCCTGATTCCCCTCCCAGATCTACATTTCCCAGAGTGGTTTCACGCTCAATCCCTCTTCCATCTTCCAAGCTTGGGAGTTTGGTGGGAAACCACAAAACACGTTTCCCCCTGTTAGTCTCAACACTGCCCTCTGCTGGCCGAAGGCATGCCTTCTTCACCCACCCCTTGACCATACAGAAAATAGCGATGCAGTCGGGAGTTAAAAACGTGCTTGGTCTCTCAGCTGAGCAAAGTATTTCTAATGGATCCATCAGCTACCTTTAACTGACTAATTGGTTAATTAGTTGTTTGCGCTGGAACCAACAGGCACACAACTGAATCTTCAATTTTGGGGTTTTCTTTCTTTTCTTTTTTTAGATACCAGAGAAGCAGTCTGGGAGAACTGAGCATTGATTGAGAGAGAAGGAATCATCCACGTTTCACCACAAAAAATCAAAGGAGCCACAAAGATAAACAAGCATGTACTTTAAATCTCCATGCTGCTGATGAAAATTGGCCGTTATTGATTGGAATTGGTCCCTACCGTTATTCAGTGGGACCCTTGGCTGATTTGTCTCTTGATTAATTCCTGGTCAGCAACTTGATGCGGGTTGTTTTGAGATGCAGAGTGGAAGGCGGTGAATGAAGGCCTTGTTTGCCATCCAAATCAGCTCCTGAATCCCATTAAAGCACAGATCCATCATTTCCCATGTTTTTCCCGTTTGCTTCCTGGTTTACAACAGGTCCAAGGCTTGGTGAGTTTCCCAGTTCCGCACTGGGTCGCGCCCCCTCTGGAGGAGCAGGTACGCTCTTTTGGGGGTGCTCCAGGGCCGCATTTAGATTTGATGAGGCCCTAAGCTGCTGAAAGTAATGGGGCCCTTTATATGTCCAACTGTCCTTTGACAACAACAAATTGTCGCTGTTTTTGTGTGTTGAATATAAGCTATATGGTAAATTATGGACCTAATAGGTATCTAAAGTCATTTGCACATGTTGCCATGCAACCAGTCCATGTAGAATGTAGGCACCCTATATATAGAAAGGAGCAAACCAGGGATATTTGAGGGAGCAGGCGAGCAGGCAGGGCCCATTACTTACAGCATAGGAGCCTACACAAGACAAAACACTGTTGCTGTATGTAGGTTTTACAGTGGTACCTTGGGTTACATATGCTTCAGGTTACATATGCTTCAGGTTACAGACTCCGCTAACCCAGAAATATTACCTCGGGTTAAGAACTTTGCTTCAGGATGAGAACAGAAATTGTGCTCCGGCGGCGCGGCGGCAGCAGGAGGCCCCATTAGCTAAAGTGGTGCTTCAGGTTAAGAAAAGTTTCAGGTTAAGAACAGACCTCCAGAACGAATTAAGTTCTTAACCCGAGGTACCACTGTATTTTATTTGTTTTTTATTTTATATTTTGGAAATGTACATCCAGTTTTTTCCCCTTTAAATTTTTTTGGGGCCCCCAAGTGAGTGGGGCCCTAAGCTATAGCCTGTTTAGCTTATACATAAATCTGACACTGGGATGCTTCTAGATCCATCTTTGTCACCAGCTAACCTCTTTGCGGTGAAGAATAGCCCTTCCTAACTTAGGTTTCTGTGCCAGCTACACTCTCTCCTTGACAGGGACAGCTCAGCCACCATGATGCATGCATTGGTAACCTCAGTAGCTGGACTACTGTAATGCTCTCTATGGGGGACGTCCCTTGAGACTGGTTCAAAAGCTGTGGCCTGGTTGCTGAGTGGAGCCCCTGTCTGTGCCCATCTTTCACCTGTGCTGTGGGTGCCAATCAGTGACATAGGCACATCAGTCACAGCAATTTGGGACAGAATTTTCTGAAAGTCGCAGAACTGTCAAGTTGGGAGGGACCCCAAAGGCCATCTATCCCAACCCCGTGCAAATGCAGGAATCACAGCCAAAGGATTCCTGACAGATGGCCACCCAACCTCTGCTTGAAAATGAAATCTCAATGTCAAGTTTATTCCCACATATATTTTTTAAAAATAGTCCTACCTCACTTCTTGATCTCAACAAGAAGCGAGGTTTTTCCTTGGTCCCGCTAAATAATGCAATATTTTATACCTTATTTTACGCATGATCACGCATATATATGAATACTGCATGCCTTTACACTCCAGGTTTCCTAAAGTAACCAGCGCATAAATGCATATAACTGTATCCAAAATCCTTATGCATGGATGTGTTTAAAACCAATCTGCAGAAATATAGTACTGCACAGCGATTGACTCTTTTACACATGCTATGCATATAATCCATATCAGGAAGAGCCATAGCTCAGCGGTAGAGCAGCACCTACTCTGCACAAAGAAGGTCCAGGATTCAACCCCCAGTGGCATCTCCAGGTGAGACTGGGAATGTTCTTTGCCTGGTACTCTGGAGAGCAGCTGCTAGTCAGTGTAGACATCACTGGGCTACATGGATCAATAGACCGGACTCTGTATAAGGCAGTTTTCAATATTCTTACATACCTCTTGGGTGCTACGGTTGGTGGTGGGTGCTTTCTTGGCTGTTCCTCCACCAAGAAGCTTGGTGTTAGGGTGGCCCAGGAGAGGACCTTATCTATGGAGGCTCCTATGTTGTTGGGCTCCCTCCACAAAGAGGCATTTTCATTATACAGCTTCTGATGAGTGTTGCAGCCAACACTGGGACCTTAAGGTGAGAGGGCGGTAAATAATGATGATGATAAACACCAGGAAATTTTTCTGATGGTCATAGAATCCTAGAACTGTAGATATGGAAGATATCCTGTGGTGGGTCATTGAAATATACTCAGAGTGATTTCATGCTCTTGATTGCAGCTTATAAAACAGGGATTGAATTGCCCCCCCCCCAAAAAAAACCTCAGGCTTTTATATACATAATTTACACAATGAGTCCCGTCTGATTGGCTGATTCTGCTTCCCTCCTGGAGCCTGATTGGTCTTTTCCTGCAGGCCAATCAGTTGTTGCATTCTAGGATCCGACCAGTCTAATAGGCTGATTAACTTCCTCCTGGAGCCTGATTGGTCTTTTCCTGCAAGCCAATCAGTTGTTGCATTCTAGGATCCTACTTGCCTATTGTTCTAGGGTCCAAGCTTAGTACATAACAGTCATCTTAGCCCAACCCTCTGCAATGCAGGAAACTGACGCTGTCCCATATGGGCATCGAACCAGCAACCTTGGTATTATCGGCACCACGCTCTAACCAGTGGAGCTATCTAGGCTGGTCAGAGCTGGTTGACAGTGGAACGGACTTCCTCAGATTGTGGACTCTCCTTTGCTGGAGGGTTTTAAGCACAGGTTGGATGGCCTCCTGTCAGGAATTCTTTAGCTGTGATTCCTGCATCATTGCAGAGGCTCCTTTGGAACCCTTGCAACTCTACAATTCTATGATATAATAATCACCATAATATTAGAATTTTCTGCATAATTTTGCATATAATTGGTCAGCTTCTTTTTTTTAAAAAAAGATAAGGACTGTGCACAAACAGCTTGGACATAGATTGGTGCTTGATGCAAGAGGTGGTCCGATACAGGTGCACCTCACTCGCATCAAAACCATCAAATTCTGAATATAAATCCATTTAAAACAGTCCGCCCTCCTCTCCGTACTTCCTCTCACTGTGAATAAAACCACCATCCCCTTCAGATCAACATAATGCGAGAGTTCGCCCTCTGCTCTGGCGCTGCTGCGTCTAAGTCCTCCGTCGCTTTAGAGGCACGGAGCGAAACGCCCCTCTCTTGAAAGCATAAATAGCTCGGTACTGGCAATCGCCATGGCAACTCTCGCATCCCATGCCCTCCTTTCCTGGTCTGCCTTTTCGGCACCTGGAATAGCCGCTCAGTCATTTTGCCAGCTTTTATTTTTATGCTGTGGATTTCAGAGGTTGGATGAGCAGGTGTATGTGTGTGAGATAGAGAGAGAGAGAGAATACGAGCTCAGCAAATTGTGAGCAATAGGTGCTAGTCCATAAGGCCAAATGGCCTTTGCCGCACCACAACAGTCCACCCTCAGTCAGCCCCCTATCTGCCTTACATCCAGCCAGCGGGTGACTCTACACTTACTGTTGCCCTAGAATAACTCCACAGGGAGCAGGATTTGCTTGGCTCTGCCTGCATGATGAGATCAGGGGCTATCTCTCGTTGGCAATTGTGCCACCTACTGCTGGGCTCCTTGCCTTCCACCCTACCAGCTTCAGTGGGCACTGGCCACAGCTGACTGTGTGCAGGAGGAGCATGGCTGGAGTTGCCAGCTCCCGGAGAGCGGTGGGTGGGGAAAGCCAAGGAAATCCAAGGAGAGAGGGTGGGAGAAGACATTTGGAAAGAAGCTCCGCCATATGGTGAGTCAATTCCCGGAGGCAGAGCACACATTAGCCATTAATCTCTATAAATAATTTTCGCCACAAAGCCTCTTAAGTGGGGGCTAGTCAAAGCTTATGTTTAAAAAATTGCTTTTGTTTCTTTTTTTAAAAAAAGAAAGGAAAGGGAAACCAAACACATACCCACAATATGCTGCAGCGCTTGGGACTTTTAAGGTTAGGGGGAAAGTGAGAAAGAAACGACACGACAGAAGTTTATAAAATGATACAGGGCGTAGAGAGAGAGGGGAGAGGAAATGTTTTCTCCTCCCTCTCTCATAAGACTAGAACTCACGGACATCCGATGAAGCTGAATGCAGGCAGGTTCATGCAGTGCTTTCCCCAAAGAAAAATAGGTGCTGGAAGTTGTTACTGTAAATTGCTGGGCAGCCCTGAACAGATGCCGGTTTAACAACACTGCATTCACTGCCTGTGGAGGTGGTAAAAACCACAGCAAGCAGCCTCCTTAGCTGGTTTGGGGGTTACCCCTGGTTTTGGTGCAGGTCAAATAAATGTGCCTCCGTCTCCCTCGTGTGTGTGCGTGCGAGCAATGGTTAGAGGCCTGGCTGGAAAGCAAACCTGCCTTCACTACCCAGGAGATGGATGGAAGAAAAGGAAATCCAAATTGGCCCCACCCCGTAGCTTGACCAATCGTGGCTCGGAGCGCCTAGGAGCTAGGTGGAGTCATAAGGTAAAGGTAAAGGTACCCCTGCCCGTACGGGCCAGTCTTGCCAGACTCTGGGGTTGTGCGCCCATCTCACTCAAGAGGCCAGGGGCCAGCGCTGTCCGGAGACACTTCCGGGTCACGTGGCCAGCGTGACAAAGCTGCATCTGGCGAGCCAGAGCCGCACACGGAAACGCCGTTTACCTTCCTGCTGGTAAGCGGTCCCTATTTATCTACTTGCACCCGGAGGTGCTTTCGAACTGCTAGGTTGGCAGGCGCTGGGACCGAGCAGCGGGAGCGCACCCCGCCGCAGGGATTCGAACCGCCGACCTTTCGATCGGCAAGTCCTAGGCGCTGAGGCTTTAACCCACAGTGCCACCTGCGTCCCTAGGTGGAGTCATAGATCTTTTAAAAAGTGTAGATTCGCACACGCTGGTCAGTTTTTGTTTTGCCTTGAAATGTTCATTTTGGGCTTCTCAGAAGTACGTAAAGGCAAGAAATGGGCGGGGGTAGCACTGACCCACAATGGCACCCACCTGAGAGGTGCCGGAACTGTGTTCTGGTGCGTTCTGGCTGAAAAAACACATACGCTGGGTTCAGGACTCATAGAAGGAAACACTTGGTTAAACTGTGGAACTCCCTCCCACAGGATGCAGTGAAGGCCACCAACTTGGATGGCTTGAAAAGAGGATTAGAGAGGTTTGTGGAAGGTTATTAAAGGCTGCTGGACCATAAAGAAGGCTGAGAGCTGGACCATAAAGAAGGCTGATCACCAAAGAATTGATGCTTTTGAATTATGGTGCTGGAGGAGACTCTTGAGAGTCCCATGGACTGCAAGAAGATCAAACCTATCCATTCTTAAGGAAATCAGCTCTGAGTGCTGACTGGAAGGACAGATCCTGAAGCTGAGGCTCCAATACTTTGGCCACCTCATGAGAAGAGAAGAATCCCTGGAAAAGACCCTGATGTTGGGAAAGATGGAGGGCACAAGGAGAAGGGGACGACAGAGGACGAGATGGTTGGACAGTGTTCTCGAAGCTACCAGCATGAGTTTGACCAAACTGCGGGAGGCAGTGGAAGACAGGAGGGCCTGGCGTGCTCTGGTCCATGGGGTCACAAAGAGTCGGGCACGACTAAATGACTAAACAACAATAACATCAATGGCTGCAGGCACAGCTAGGATGGAGGCTATGATCTCTGCCTCCACAGTCAGAGGCAGTGAGGCTTCTGAATACCAGTTGCTGGAAACCACAGAAGGGGAGTGTAAACTCTTGTTAATGGGTTTCCCAGAAAAAGCATGTGGTCAGCCCCTGTGAGAACAGGATGCTGGACTAGATGGGCCATTGGCCTGATCCAGCAGCCTTTGTTTATATTATGGCCTTATTAATACTGAGCAAATAGCCAGGCAATTTTCCTTTCCCCCTCAGAAGCCGGGTCCTAGTTCAACTCCAAAGTGCACCGCTGCGATCCCGGTGTAATAAACCATCTCCAAACAGCCCACCTAACTGCGGTCCGTAAATGAGAATTCCACCAAGGCAACGGCGTAGCAAATGATCTAGCCGGCAGGTTGTAAAAACATGATATTAAGGAGGTCTGACAGCAATTATCTCACGGGGAAGGGAAAAGTGTTTCTGTGCCAGTAATATTATGTAGGACACAAAGTAACACATAAGATGGTGAAGAAGGTAACGAGGAGCTACGACAGGTACGAGGCAAACATCTAATTAGAAAGACGCCTTATTTTGTTTAATCATTTGCAAAGAGAGGCCGTCACAAGGAGAAGGCTTGGGATAAAGAGTTTGCACCCAGGGAGGAAAAGCTAATCAGGTTGGCATCAGAATGGGCACACACTTCTCACCCACAAACTTTGCCCTGCAGAGAGAGTCTGCAAGCTCCACGTAGATTTTTTTGCTTTATGCTGAGGGCACACTATGCGCAGGGCAATTTTGCCCAGAAAGTGCTTCCTGTCAGGCTCTCTGGGGCTCTCAGGGGACAGAGTGATCCTGTGGGGTGACTGAGGAGGAGCTGGGGCTTTTTAAAGGCCTCACATGCAAGGGTTTGGGGCTATTTCCCCTCAAAAATGATCTCGCACCGTGCCCCCCAAAAGCGCTTTTTGGGGGAGGGACCGCAGCACAAAATCAAGCGAGATCATGACAGCCAAAATGTCCACTGTGCTCTCATGATTAAAAAAACACACACACCAGGAAGATGGCATCTGGGAAAATAGCATTCCAGATTTTGGCTTCAAAGTGTTGGAGGGTATGTTGATTTTTAATGATGTTGTATGGATCCTTTGATGATTTTATCCTTATATGTCATACTCTGCCTTGCTGCATTCACCCCTACCCCCAGTTACAGATTATAAATTTGCAGGTAGATAATAATAATAATAATAATAATAATAATTTATTTTTTGTACTCCGCCCATCTGCCTGGGTTGTGGAGAGAGAGGGGGTGGCTAAATAAGTATGTATGTATTTAATTTAATTTAATTTTATTCAATTTAATTTAAATTACTGAGACCACCCTATATCCGGAGGTCTCAGTAAGAAAATGCATATTTTGCCTGTGCCCTGTATGCCGTTGTTAGAGGGCAAAACCACTGGCATTTGTTTCTCTTGGTCCCTGCTGCAGGATCCCCATTTAGACCCAACTGACTATGCACACAGTCCAATATCGGGTAATAGCACTCATCAGGGGCTCCCTTGAGCAATCAGCTGGGCTGGGGCTTCCCCAGGCTGCTGTGCCTGAAATTATCCCCCTCCCCTCCCTCCTCAAGCACCTGACCTTTTGGGGGATTTTACTGCCTTTTTCCTAGGCTTGAGAATTTTAATGCGGAGGGATCTGCGGTCCAGTGACATTCAACGGCTAACGACCAGCTTCTTAAATGATTTCACTCAGCCACCCACCGGAGCAGGTTCACAAAACTTAATAATTGCCGGCAAGTTACATAAATGCCTCCTGGCGGGATGTTCACAAGGAAAGGAGAGCAATCAGCCTCTGATTGCTAAGGATAAGTCTGGGCGACTAAAAATGGCACGTTCCCTTTGCTGTTGCTTCTACTGTAAGTGCTTCTTGGCTGAGACTCATTCTGTGCACACACGGCATGGGGCGACATTGCCCAGCAGCGCATGGCCCAGAGAGGGGTGAGGAGGGCAGAGGGCCACCTTCTTGTCAGGGCTCTTGTGAGATTCTGTGAGAGGAGGTATTGCAAGAGGAGGAGGGGGCAGAGCATTAGCCTTCATCTTGCCCCATGCACTTGGTGTTATGTATTCAGTGGTCTGTGTTTGCCTGAGCTTGAGACTGGACTAAGGATTCTGAGACCCTGTGTTCTGATTCGATACATGATATCAGTCACAGACCATTTCAGGATTTGGGCCTCTGCCATTGGCCCTTAAACTCTGAGTCGTGATTCACAGCTTGGAAGTTTAGACAGCCAATCACGTTGGGAGTGGGAGTGGCCCGGGCCTTCAGAAATATATATAAGCAGTTGCTTTGTCCCGGTTGTCCAGTTCTGTTAGTTCAATGCTGTTATCACTGTGTACAGTATTGCCTCATGGGAACCTACCAACACTTCACTTCCCACCCACCATTTGGTTAGAGCTAGAGATGCCACCTTTGGTCAGGGAAAATATGGGGCACGTTGGGGGGGGAGGGAGAATTGGGGGGCTAAAAATTACTCTGCCCGGCGCAGAAATGACTTCCAAGCAATCCATTACAATGGCACTTAGGGTCTACAGTGGTTTTATTTGATGAAGAAAACAACAAAAGCACTATGATTTACAACCGTAAGAAAAATACTGCATTTTGCATGTTTAGCTGGGCTTTAAAATGCTAATTGGTTTGACACAAACCCACTTCTGCCCACGCAAAAACCCTCTTTCCTCCCCTTCTCCACCAGGGTCGTGCAACGCCTCCGCTCTCACTCTCCAGATCCAACCCATCTCCACCCCCTCTGCCGGTGCAAATCTCTCTCTCCTGCACCGGATCAGGCCCCTGAAACTCCCCCTCTCACTCCCCAACACCCCCCTCATTGCTCATGCAAAACCTGAGCCTCCACCATAGCAGGCCCATGCACTGCAACACCCCCCTCTCTCCGCGACCCCCCCTGCCTCAAACACCTTCAAACGCCTTCTCCCGGGCTCACTCCATCCTCTGCCTGCCCCCTGCAATAACTCTCGCTCACAAACTCCCACTCAGGCTCTCATCATCCTCTTCCCACCCTCTGCCTCCTCAGTTTCAAGGAGGAGGAGCTAAAATTCGGGTGGGAAAGGTGTCCCATTTGAAGTCCAAACAGGACAGGGGATGCTTTTTCTCAAAAAAAAAGGGGGGGGGGAATGACAATCACGTTTTTCTAGGGACAGGTGGCAACTCTGGTTAGAGCCTACATTAAGCTAAGAATAGAAGAACATAAGAAGACTGGCTGGACCAAGCCAGCATGCTGTTCACAAAAGCCAAATTGCAGGATTTGGTGGGAGAAGAGAGTTTTCTACACATTCAGATTTGAGAGGAACTTAACAGATTGGAGAACTAGCCCAAACTCACAGAATGCATTTCAGTAGGATCAAATGTAAGGTTTCTTCACTTAGCAAGAATAAGCACATGCACAAGTGTAGGGGGGGCACCTGGCTTGCTAGTAGTACATGTGAAAAGGGTTCTAGGGGTCTCAGCAGAGCACAAGCTCAGCATGAGTCAACACTGCGATGCAGCAGTAAAAAGCACCACCTCCCAGCCTAACCTGCCTCGTAGGGTTGTTGTGAGAATAAAATGAGGAAGAGAAGTATGTACCAGCTCCCAGGAGGAAAGAGGTGGGAGATATAAATGGATTCAATCAATTGATTTGTGGGAGATGTCTAGATGACTGGAAGTGATAGTGCTCCCAGACTCCAGCTCGTTCCCCAAGCGGCGCATCCTCAATCCTCTTGCCTGGCCGCCAACGTCAAATGCTTCCACCCTAAGCCCAATCACAGCCGCTTAGCGGCGAATTACGACTTAAAGCTCTTTCGGGGAGATTTAGGGTGATTTAGTTCTTTTTTTAAACTGTGGAAGAGCAGTGTAAGATTCTCAGCTGGTGGAAGCAGCAATTGCCCAGCTGAGAGGGGAACCTGCCCTGCCAAGTGTCAGGGTTTCAGGGACAGAGAGCGAGGGGGAGGGGTCCCAGGGTGACGAGGAAGAGGACGACGATGACCCGAGGTTGTCAGTGAGTCCGTCAAGTGAATCAGAGGATTCCCAAAAGGGAGCCCCCCTGGTCAGGCCAAGGGGCAGTAGAGAGGGAAGCAGTCAGAAGCAGGGGAATGAAGAGGGAATCCCCAGTGGGGGTTGGAGATCGGGACCGGCCTCTCCGTCGGAACGGAGTGAAGGGGGTGGAGTTACCAGTGTGTCAGAAGGAGCAGAACAGGGAGCAGAGAGGGGAAGGAGTTCGGAGCAGAACGTCCTGCCGGAAGGGGAGGAGTGTAGTACCGAGAGTAGCGTAACGGTCGAAAGGAAGGTCAGAGGCAACGTACGCGCGCCAAGTTCAAATGTGGAGGCGCGCGGAAATGAGGAGAGCCCTGAGGAGGAGCCTGGTCCCAAAGCACGAAGGAGGGGGGAGCAGGCGTCAGAAGACTCAGCCTCGGGGGAGTCCCGAAGGGAGGGAGCACAGGGGGGCAGGAAGACCCTGCGGAAAAGGAAGGAGAGGAAAAGGTGGAGCAGTACAAGCCTCTTAAGCTGGTGCAGGGGCGGGACTGACTCAGAGGGGACTACAAACATCTAAGGGTAACAGATGCTGAGCCACGGAGCTTGGATGTAACGACAACAATGTTCTTCAATAAAACCTTTTGTATATAACTTGGACTGGATTTTGGTCTCTTGTGAGCTGGGACCTCGGGTGGCTCTGACACCAAGGTTAACCCTTGCAAGTTAGTTCAGGAAGAGGAGCTAAGGCTTCCTGGGAGGTGCACGGCCATTGGAGGCCGTCTGGAAATCGCAGCTGGTCCAAGATGCGTCGGACCAGTGGCAAGCTGGGACTGGCCACAGGGAAGGCATTAAAAGGATTTCACTTCTTCACTCCACTCATAGTTAAACTATGGAACTCCCTTCCTCAGGAGGCAGTGATGGCCACCAACCTGGATTGCTTTAAAAGAGGATGGGACAAATTCATGTGAGAGAGGAGGAGGAACCGGCCTCAGTGCCCAAGAAAGTCTGTAGGGAATAACATTGAAATAAAGTCCTGTAGTGATTTTATGCTCTTGATTGCAGCTTGTAAAACAGTGATTGAATTGCCCCCCAAACCTCAGGCCTTTATATACATTATTTACACAATGAGTCCTGTCTGATTGGCTGATTCTGCTTCCCTCCTGCAGCCTGATTGGTCTTTTGCTGTAGGCCAATCAGTTGTTGCATTCTACGATCCTACCAGCCTAATAGGCTGATTAACTTCCTCCTGGAGCCTGATTGGTCTTTTCCTGCAAGCCAATCAGTTGTTGCATTCTAGGATCCTACTTGCCTATTGTTCTAGGATCCAAGCTTAGTACATAACAGACATGCATGGCCTTTCAGGAACTGAAGATCTGAGTCATTTAAAGATTTAAATGCTAATGTGAGCACCTTGAATTGAACAGGCAACCAGAGCAGGTGTTTTAAAACAGGGGTGATGTGAGATCTGAAAGGAATCGCAATCAGTAACCGGGCTGCTGTATTTTGGATGTTTCTGACCCATCTTAAAAGGACAGCCTTACATAGAGCATGTTACGGTTGTCCAATGTAGAAGTTACTAGAGCATTGAGTACAGTAGCCAAGCCACCTCTGTCCAAAAGGGGCTGTAGCTGGAGACCAGAAAAGGGCGCTGCTAGTCACTGGGGGTGTTGAATCCAGGAGACCCACCAAATTGCAGAGGGCTTCCCCCCTCCCTTGCCACTAAAAGGAACTCCAGCCAGTAATATGGCTGCTTCGTTTGGGGTCAATTGAAGTTTCCAAGTCGTCTTCGAGGGCAGCCCCACACAGAGGGCATTGTGACACTCCAATCTGGGAGCTAGCAGAACGTGGAGTTCTGGTGGCAAACTCTCCAAAGCTCCTCTCCATCCCATACTAATGCGGAAAAGCCTGCCGCAGGTGCATCTCCAATGCGGTTGGGAGGGGGAACCCAAACCCATCTTTCCTGCAACCTGCAGGGGCTAATTAATGGGTTTTTCTGACCTGGTGATTAGCAATTTCCCCTTAATTGCTGGAGGATGTTCCAGCTTGTTCTTCGTCCGCCCTCCTCCTCCTCAAGACGGGGCCCCGGGGGAAGTGAGCATCCAGCCAGGAGAGCTCCTGCTTCCTGCCTCTTGTTTTTCCGTCTCTCCTCCTTGTTTCCATGTCCTCCCCATTATGTGCCGTATGTTAGACTCATTACTGGGCTAAATATAAACTCATAAATAAGAAAAGCAGCTGCGAGGAAGGCGTGCGGGGCAGGCCGGAATAATTACGCTGGCTGGATGGGTGCCAAGGCATGGTGGCACGCAGTGACACAGGATCTTAATTACCACAACTGGCCTGGTCAGGAGTGGGAAGCTGCCTCTGGGTGACGACGCTTCCAGAAAACAGGCACTGGCTGCGATTTGGCATCCAGCTCGAGGCGTGAGGTCTTCCTGGGCCTCAAAGCAAACAGCACCACCTACTGGCGGCCTTGGGCTCTGCCGCGCACACCCCTGTCTTCAGAGCAGAGATGGGAGGTGACATTTTTGGCCTGGGGGCCACATTCTCACATGGGCAAGCTCCCAAGGGACATATGACAATGACATACCCTCCAACATTTTCCTGATGAAAATAGGGATGTCATATTTCATAATAATAATCAGCGCTTTTTTTCTAGAAAAAGAGGTCCCGGTACTCATCATTATAGTAAGTTACAGTAAGTGTCACACTTTTTAACCAATTCTATGTACCCTTGAGTACCCCCTGAAAAAGCAATAATAATAATAATAATAATAATTTAATTACTTGTTCCCCACCCATCTGACTGGGTTGCCCCAACCACTCTGGGTGGCTCCCAACATATTGTATTGGCCTGAATATAAGCTTCACCCGAATATAAGCTGGACCTTTAAAATTCAAGGGGAAACCTGTTTCGTTTTACCATACATCTGTTTCAGCAACGATATCGTAAAAGCCAATTTTTGTAAGGTTGCAAATTTAAGTCGCACTTTAACTTTTCACACTCGGAAATTGGAAAAATGTGAGGCTTATATTCAGGCCAATACGGTATATAAAAACATAATAAAGCATTAAACTTTTTTAAAAAGTTCATTATACAGGGCTGCCTTCAGATGTCTTCTGAAGGCTGTACTTATCTCCTTGGCTTGGGGTGTGTTTATGTGTGTCGCATAACTCCATACCCTTTAGCATTTCTCCAATGAAAACAGGGACATCCTAAGTGGGATATTCTGAGATCAAATCAGAAACTGAGATGGCTTCTGTAAATCAGGGACTGTCAATGGAAAATAGGGACACTTGGAGGGTTTGCAGTGATGGGCAGGGCAAAAGTGGGCAGAGCAAGGAATGTCCCTTTTACCTTTGCTCAGTAGACTAGTTTCTATACCTGCTCCCTGCACTCTGTCCTCCATGCAGGCCAGAAGGAAGCACAAGCAGAATCCAGGGACACAGCCCAGCCAGGAAGAAAAATTTCGAGGAGGATGTGAAGCATAAGAACCTAAGAAGAGCCTACTGGATCAGGCCAAAGGCCCCTCTAGCCTAGCATCCTATCATCACAGTGGCCAACTGGATAGTCAGGATCTGAGTGCAAGAGCCCTCTCCTCTTCTGTGGCTTCCAGGTGCTGGTGTTCAGAAGTATTGCTGCCTCCAGCCATGATGGAAGGAATTGGGAGCCTTGGGTGTCTGAATTATCTGAGCCACTTCTTTTGGCAGGATGGCGCTGATTACTGGCTTAGAAGAAGAAGAAGAGAAGAAGAGTTTGGATTTGATATTCCACTACCCTAAGGCGTCTCAAAGCGGCTAACAATCTCCTTCCCCTTCCTCCCCCACAACAAACACTCTGTGAGGTGAGTGAGGCTGAGAGGCTTCAGAGAAGTGTGACTGGCCCAAGGTCACCCAGCAGCTGCATGTGGAGGAGCGGGGAAGCGAACCTGGTTCCCCAAGTTACGAGTCCACCGCTCTTAACCACTACACCACACTGGCTCTTAGCACAGGTTGGCAGGGACATTCTCGGGACTTGGTGCCATGGCCCAGAGAGAGGTTCATAGAGTCACAGAACTGTAGAGTGGCAAGTAGCCATTGCTAGCCCTCTCCTCCATTAATTTGTCTTTTAAAGTCATCCAAGTTGGTGGCCACTGTGCCTTGTGTGAAGAAGAAGTCCATTGTTTTCTCTGTCCTGAACCACCCAATATTCAACTTCAATGCATGCCCAGGAGTTCTAGTGTTATGAGAAGGAAAAACTTCCTCTGTCCGCTTTGTCCATGCCTTGCACAATTTTCTTCTGGACTCTGAATGGTGATACTGAGCTGCCCTCCCTCCCAAAATCATTTTGGTAGCTAACATGCCCCCCCCCCCACTACATGCCACCCCAAACTGGCAAGGTGTGGAGAGAAAGGATGAAAGCTTAACTCGAGATATGACCCCCCCTGCCCCACACCATGGCAATTTCTCTTCACTGACACTCTTTACAATGCCTAAAACTGCTGGAGGGCGAACTCCTCTCATTCTCTCTTTCTAATGGTGTCATTAGTAATTAATGATATTTTAGTGGATACATTTTATTTTTAATTAAAAGAAGGCACATGCAATAAAATCGCCCTTTTTTATCTCACAGAGAGGCCACCCTTGCTTCCAAGCCCTGTAAGCAGACTGGCCAAGATGCTGCCCCCTAGTGAAAAGGAAAGGTGTGGGGCAGCCACATTTCCATCTGTCAAAAGAGAGGGGCTGAAAGCAAATATTCAAAAACATTTGAGACTTGGGCAGATATATCCCTGTTTCACCATCCAAGATCCCCAATGCAACATTTCAACTGCGAAAGCTGAATTTAACCATGAACCTGAATTTGGACCAAAAGATCTTAAATTGGTCTCAGCTTCTTGACCATCCAGAACTTAAAAAACAACAACACCGCAAACTAGCAAGACTTGCTATGGCTGTGTGAAGCACATACACACTGGACTCAAGGTTTATGGGTTAGGACTGGTGGGGTAGATGATGATGTTTGTACACAGGGGCGCCATTAAGTGAGGAAAAAAGGGCTCTGGCCCAAATGCTGCAAGGAGGACTTGACACATTTTGGAAGTAAGCAAAATGATATGGGGGAATGATCGGTGATGGAACAGCTGCCTTACATGCAGAATGTCCCAGTTTCAATCTCCAGCTAAGGCTGGGAACGTTCTCTGCCTGAAACCCTGGCAAGTTGCTGAGTCAGTGTGGACACTACTGGGCTCAATAGACCAGTAAGTCTGACTCAGCACAACATAGCATCTTATATTACAAATGCTTAAATTATGTGAAGGCCCATTACTCAGTGGACAAACCACCTGCTTGGCATGCAGAAGGTCCCAGGTTCAATCATGGGGGTAGAGCACAGCCATTGTGGCTAGTAGCCATCAATGGCCTCCTCCTCTTCCATGACTTTGTCCAACACCCAGTTGGGTGCCATCCCTGTCTCCTGTGGGAGTGAGTTCCATAGTTTAACTATGCTTCTGGGCCTTGTGTTGAGTCTGCAGTGTGCTATTAGACTGAATAAATATCTCCTCCTTGCTTTCAAGTAAAAGTCACTGTCTTTGTGTATTGCGACAGGAGCCCGATATCAGTGCTGTAAGCAAATCCTCTTTTGGCTCAGACATTGAATTATATCAGGTGTAGAATAGGCAGTTGTGTGTTGGCCAAGACAGTTTTATGGGCCAAATGAAGAGGACTGATTAGGCCTGTGGACTCTAGGTTGCTGACCCTCAGTCTAAAAATAACCCATCTTCACTACTGCCCAGACACCTGCTTCTGAAACCAGAAAGTTGAGTGATACTACATTGCCCTTGTATTGAAGCCAGCTTTGATGGCTGTGTTTGCCACACCCACAGGGTTCCTTACCTGTCGACAGACAGTCTGGTGTAGTGGTTAGAGTATCAAACTATGGCCTGGGAGAGAGCAGGGTTTGAATGACCATGTAGCCACAAATGAAGCTCACTGGGTGACCTGGTGGTCTGTCATAGAATCTTAGAAGGGACCCTGAAGATCTGAAATGCAGAAATATGAAATGCAGGAATATGCAGCATGTCCGATATGGGAATCGAACCTGCAATCTTGGTGTTATCAGTACTAGCCTACTGCCTCTCAGCCTAACCCACCTCACAGGGTTGTTGTGGTGATTAAATAAAGAGAGGAAAGAAAGGTGGGGAAAAGGTGGGATAAGAAACAAATGATTAATACCTGGCTGGGATTATTCTCATGCAAGGAGGATCAGACGGCAGCCCTCAGCAAAAAATAATAATAATAAAAAGCTCGATGATGCTAAATTATTGAGAGTAGCTTCGTAAAAGCAGCAGCCCCAGCAAAATAAAAGAAAACAAACTGGAAAACTTGCCGACGTGTGGAACCTTTCGGGGGGTTATGAAACAAGGGGTTTGGGGAAAACCCTCGCTGTGATGTCTGGAATAGCTAAATGCGCTCCAATGGGTTCAGAATTAGCAGCCAGCTCCCAGGAAAAGCTGCTGAGTGCTGGGGGACACCTGACGGTGACTGCAGCTTGGTCAGCTGTGTTGAAATGAAACATCAGGAAGGTATTAAGTCAGCAGTTGGCACTTTGAATTGTGCCCCAAAACTAATTGCTACTCAGAAGAGTCAAGCAAGGATGGGCGTTGTGCGGTCAGACCGTCTTGGCCTGGTGAGAAACCTGTCTGCTGAATTCTGCACCGGCTGCAGTTTCTGGATTGCCCATCGAGGGAAGCCCCACATCTAATGCATCACTGTATTCTAAGCTGGAGGTTATCAGAGCACAGGCAAGAGAAGTTAGGCCGTCCCTGTCCAGATAGGGGTGCAGCTAGGCACCAAGCCAAGCTGGTGGAAGGCACTCTGTGCCACTGAGGGTCACATAAGCCAGTGATGGATCCAGGAGTACCCCCAAGGTATGTACTTGCTCCTTTAGAGGGGCTGCGGCATCACCTACACTTTGCAACGCCTTGCCTATTGATATCAGGGAGGTGCGTTCACTGTATTCTTTTTGGCAGATACTAAAAACATTTTTGTTTATACAAATCTCCCCAGATGCTTAGAAAGTTGATGTGAGTTTTAATCTGCTTTTAGTCTATTGTTATTTTAACTTTTTGAAGGTCTTAAATTATTGTTAAAATAAAAAAAATTCCTTCCAGTAGCACCTTAAAGACCAACTAAGTCAGTTCTTGGTATGAGCTTTCGTGTGCATGCACACTTCTTCAGATACGGGAAGGAATTTTTTTTATTTTGACTATGGCAGACCAACACGGCTACCTATCTGTAACTTAAATTATTGTTGTTCATTTTCCTTGGTGATAATTGTTTCCTCTCTTTTGTAAACCCCTTTGAGGTTTTTATGCTTTTGTTCTTACAATCAAGCAGCACATAATTTCTATGAAATAAAAATAGAACAAAAAATGTTGAGAGCAGATCACCTTCCACCAATCTGGCCTAGGGATCCACCTGTCAGCGGTGCCTCATTCTTGTCTGGATTGAGCTTTAGTTTACTGGCTCTCATACAGTTTCTCCCTGGGAGCTCTCCATGGTGCTGAAACAATGACTACCTGCTCAGCGGGTTCCTCCAAGAGACCCAAACTTTGAAGCACACTATGCCTCGGGAGGGGAGGGGTAGAGCTCTCCCGTTTCCTCTCACTGCAGGCTGCAGCTGCTCTCAACAGCATCAGCTGGAAGGCCTTGAAGGTGAGGTGCAAGTACTGTTAAGTCCACTATTAGTGAGGCCATTGTCCCATACACAAGAATGCCATGTGACCACAAAACTGGTAGGAACCAGTAAAAGGTGAAATGAATGGCTGATCGTTAAAGTGGAAAACAACTCCATATTAGGTACAAAGAGGGTTCCAACATATACAGCAAAAAAATTGGTTGAAGATAATGCAGAAATGGCATTTAACCCCAGTTAAACTTTCATCTATGCATAAATATACTCGACCTCTGTGCTGGCAAGAGTGTGGGAACAGAGGCAGCTATAGGCACTTGTGGTGGACATGCCTAAAGGTGGCAAATTTGGGAGAACAAGCATTTAACGAGATAAGAAAGATCACTCATTGGCATGCCACAAAGTCTGCAGAGCTTGCAATAATGAATCTGTATTTAAATCTGTATTGGTGGATAAACCATTAATTGGATTTCTCTTAGTGGCCGTATGGATGGCTATAGCCACAAGGACTTAAAAAGTATGAATGCGAATGATTGGTTCAAGACAGGGTGACTTATTTCTCTTATGAAAAGACCGACTCTCAAATTGAGACTGGCAAGAGGAACAAATCACCTTTGCAAGAGAATGGTGGAGTTTTACTGCATTTGCAAATTCTCTAAAAACAACAACCCTAAAGACCTGTCCCAAAGGTTTATACCAACTTGTGGATCGCTTAAAAAGAAGTGCTTTGCGGATGAACAAGCTCTACTGAGCTGCCCCAGAGACAGCGTCAAAGCTAGGTGGAACCATATCGAAGAGGCGATCTACAACACAGCTACGTCTTCCTTTGGCAAAAGAGAGCAACAGATCCCTGACTGGTCTGAAGCCGGCATAAAGGGCATGGAGCTTGTTATCACTGCAAAGAGCGAGGCTCATTGCAAGCATGTGCCCTTCAAAAATATGCTTGCTACACCGAGAAGAGCTAGATGTCCATTCCTCCCTTGATGAGCTGAAGAACGCCATCAACTCTCAGGCCTGTGGTTAATGCCTCTGGTGGCACAACATAGCCACTATGGCTAGTAGCCCTTGGTAGCCCTCTCCTCCATGAATCGGCCTCATCTTCTTTTAAAGCCAGTTGAGTTGGTGGCCATCAGTACCTCATGTGGAAGTGAGTTCCACAGACTGACTAGGAGCTGAACTATGAACTATGAGACTCTATTGGGTCTCTATGAGTTCTGGTGGTAAGAGAGAGGGAGAAAAACTTTCCTCCATCAACCTTCTCCATGCCACACATAATTTTATAAAATTGGGACTGATTAAACAACCTATGACCTTCTAAATGTGTCTTTTGTTGTTGCTGTTATGTGATGTATTTTGTGTTTTGATACTATAAACCACCTTGTGTCTTTCAGATGATGGGTGATTAGTAGTAGTAGTAGTAATAAAGGTAAAGGAAAAGGGACCCCTGACCATTAGGTCCAGTCGTGGCCGACTCTGGAGTTGCGGTGCTCATCTCACTTTATTGGCTGAGGGAGCTTCCGGGTCATGTGGCCAGCACGACTAAGCCGGTTATGGTAACCAGAGCAGCGCACGGAAATGCTGTTTACCTTCCCGCCAGAGTGGTAGCTATTTATCTACTTACACTTTTGACGTGCTTTCAAACTGCTAGGTGGGCAGGAGCTTGGGCCCGAACAATGGGAGCTCACCCCATTGCGGGGATTCAAACACCCGACCTTCTGATTGGCAAGTCCTAGGACAGTGCCACCTGCGTCCCAGTAGTAGTAATAATTAATAATAATAATATCTCCCCTTAAAAGTAAAGGTAAAGGTACCCCTGCCCGTACGGGCCACTCTTGACAGACTCTAGGGTTGTGCGCTCATCTCACTCTATAGGCCGGGAGCCAGCGCTGTCCGTAGACACTTCCGGGTCACGTGGCCAGTGTGACAAGCTGCATCTGGCGAGCCAGTGCAGCACACGGAACACCGTTTACCTTCCCGCTGGTAAGCGGTCCCTATTTATCTACTTGCACCCAGGGGTGCTTTCAAACTGCTAGGTTGGCATGCGCTGGGACCGAACGACGGGAGCGCACCCCGCTGCGGGGATTTGAACCGCCGACCATGCGATCGGCAAGTCCTAGGCGCTGAGGTTTTACCCACAGTGCCACCCGCGTCCCTATCTCCCCTTACCTTTTCTCTAAACTAAAAATCTTCAAATCTTGCAACCCAGCTTCACAGGGCCATTACTCCATGATCATTTTGCTTGCCTTTTTCTGAACCTTTTCCAATTCGACAACATCATTTTTGAGGCGAGGCAGCATCTTTTTTGAGGTTAGCCTTATGAGTACCCCCCACCCCTTATCTTAGAGTTTTTCTGGCCTCTCTCCAACTTCAGCAAAATCCTGTCAATGCAAGCACCCGACTTGTCACAAAAACACATCTGTGCTGTGCGTCCGCCCACCTTGCAGACTTGCTCCTATTCTGGGGGTGGCGGAACAGCGACAACACCCCACCAGGTTGCCCTTGCCCCACGAGGAACACACCCACACATTTCCTTATGTCGCAGTCGGCAAACAAGCTCCCGTCCAGTTTAAAAAAGAGGAATTCCTGGGGTGGGGAGGACGCTCTTGGATATGCACACCACCCAGGGCCGCAGTGTATCAAATGGGTGTGATTAAGCGAGGAAAGATTTTCATGACCGATTAAATATCTAAATGGGGATAAATGCATTTGTGCACATTCGCCCTCCGTTTCCACGGCCTTCTCCTTTCTTTCTCCCCCTGCTGTGTCACCCGCCGCTGCTGGAATCTGGATTGCAAGCAACTTGCAGCAGGGGAGCTGTGATTTTGCTCTGTGTAAAGGGGCCCCACAGTCGATTGAGCTACAAAAGTAAATGGGGAACCGTGGCAGACTTTCAAGCGGATTGCTTTCAAAGAGTTAGCAGTGATTGACTGATAATTTCTTCATCACAAGCGAATGCTCAGGAGGGAAAGGGGTTGTCGGGGCTTTGCTAGGAGCTGTGGGGCTGAGCTCCTGTCAGAGTTGCCGAATCAGGCCAGACAAAACCACAGGGAAAGGAGGTTCCAAAAAAAGCTTAGGAAGAATTTTCTGGGAGGGTAAACACTGTTTATTGGCTCTCACACAGTTTCTCCCTGGGAGCTCTCCATGGTGCTGAAACAATGACGACCTGCTCAGTGGGTTCCTCCAAGAGACCACTGTTTGGCAGTGGAACGGCTCAGAAGGTGGTAGACTCTCCTTCACTGGAGGTTTTTAAGCAGAGGTTGGATGGCCATCTGCCAGGACTTATTTAGCTGTGATTCCTACACTGCAGGGGGTCAGACTAGATGATCCTTGGGGATCCCTTCCAACTCTACAATTTTGCGATTCCATGAAAAGGGGAAACTGGGAGTGCTGTTCCCATTCTGGGCACCACATGTTCATCTCAGTTCCTGCATTGCTTCAGAAAATTGATAAATTCGAACTGAATCGACTTCCTTTCCCATCCCTCACCCAAGCGAGGCTTGTTCTTCAGAACTGATTTCTCTCGCAGTGGGATTCCCTTTCCCCCTCTTACATTGCTCCCAGGTCCCCTGCCTTATTCCCCAATTTTATTTCCTGGTGTTCTCTGGGAAGCCTGTATTAGCCGGAGTTGGGAGGAGGCAATCAAGCTATTTTGAAGACGAGAACTAATTTAATGCATGGATGGTTTTAGCTCAAAAGAAGAAATAAGGACAATCAGGAATCCTAAGGGAAGAGAATAATGGGGTAATTTGCACAGGCAGATGAGGGAGGGAGAAAGGAACCAGGACGTATTTTGCATAATCTTTATCAATCTTTTTGTGGTCCTCTTTCATCGCTGGTAGGATTTATGTGCTTTTCCAGGCAGACAACCAGTGAAATACAGTCACATATACTGATACGACCTGAGGAGGGTTTACCTGGGCCAAAGGTGAGCCAGGCTGAGTCCAGGCCATTGGCGTATTGGACGGTCAGAAGAAAAAGGAAAGAAGGTTAGACAAAAAGAAAACATTGGGGACAGACATACAGTGGTACCTTGGTTTAAGAACAGCTTGGTTTATGAACAACTTGGATTAAGAACGCTGCAAACCTAGAAGTAGGTGTTTCGGTTTGTGAACTTTGCCTTGGAATAAGAACATGTTTAGCTTCCTGTTGAGTGTGTTCCATTTGTAAATTGAGTCCCCCGCTGCTATGGGAAAGCACGCCTTGGTTTAAGAACGCTTTGGTTTAAGAACGGACTTCCAGAGTGGACTAAGTTCGTAAACCAAGGTACCACTGTAGAATAATAGAATTGTAGAGTTAGAATGGGTTTCGAGGGTCATCTAGTCTGACCCCCTAGCAATGCAGGAATCACAGGTAATCAAGAGAGATGATGAAGGAGGGTGCTAACCTAGCTCAGTGGTGGAGCATCTGGGTTTGCATGCATAAGGTTTGAGGTTCAGTCCCTGGTACCTACAGGTAGGGAGTTGGGAAAGACTCTCTGCCTGGAACCCTGACAAGCACTGCCAGTCCGTGTGGACAACAGTGAGCTAGATGTCCCCAATGATCCAACTCTGCAATATGGCAGCTTCGTATGTTAGGGGAAAGTTGGTAGCTCAATGGCAGAGCATTGTTTTGCATGCTGGCAGACCCTGGTTCAAGCCTCAATAGCATTTCCAGCTGTATTGTTTTTAACACTCGATTGGGAGTCACCCAGAGTGGCTGGGGAAACTCAGCCAGATGGGCGGGGTATAAATAATAAATAAATAAATAAATAAATAAATAAATAAATAAATAAATAAATAAATAAATAATATTCCAGGTAGGGGGCTGGGAAAGACTGCCTGCTGAGAACTCCAGAGAGCTTCTGCCAGCCAGTGCGGGTGACCCTGAGCCAGGTTTTGCTAATATGCATTTTTGTGCAAACTTCTCTAAGAATATACAGGTTTTTGTAGAGCTTTTGTGTGCATTTTGAAGGATAGCTGTGTTTACCCCACAAATAACCCAGAGATGCATTTTAAATAAAAGCACACATTCTAGTCATATAAAAACACGCTGATTCCCGGACTGTCCATTGGCCAGATTTAGAAGGCCATTGGGCCGGATCCAGCCCCTGGGCCTTAGTTTGCCTACCCATGACTTAGGAGGAATGGCTGAAGGAGCTGCCCATGTTTATCCTGAGGAGAAGACTGAGAGGTGATGTGAGAGCCATCTTCAAACACCTGAAGGGCTGTCACATGGAATATGGAGCAAGATTGTTTTTTGCTGGCTCCAGAGGGGAGAACCTGAACCAATGGATTCGAGTTACAAGCAAGGAGATTCCGCCTAA
Source organism: Podarcis gaigeae (assembly GCF_964106915.1). Lineage (NCBI taxonomy): Eukaryota > Metazoa > Chordata > Lepidosauria > Squamata > Lacertidae > Podarcis > Podarcis gaigeae. The sequence continues at coordinate 31,391,829 of NC_139692.1, forward strand.
ATGTTAGAAACTTTCCAATGGTAAGAGCTGTTTGACCGTGGAATGGATTTCCTGAGAAGGTGGTGGACTCTCCTTCCTTGAAAACAGAGGTTGGGTGGCCATCTGTGAGGGATTCCTTAGCTGTGATTCCTGCACTGCAAGGGGTTGGATAGATGATGATGATGATGATGATGATGATGATGATGAAGAAGAAGAAGAGGAGGAGGAGGAGGAGGAGGAGGAGTAGTTTGGAATTGATATCCTGCTTTATCACTATCCAAAGGAGTCTCAAAACATTGTCTTTCCCTTCCTCCCCCACAACAAACACTCTGTGAGGTGAGTGGGGCTGAGAGACTTCAGAGAAGTGGGACTAGTCCAAGGTCCACCCAGCAGCTGCATGTGGAGGAACAGGGACGCGAACCTGGTTCATCAGATTACAAGTCCACTGCTCTTAACCACTACACCACACTGGCTCTCTCAGTGACCCTTGGGATCCCTGCCACCCTATGATTCCATGAAGCTCAAACATTAAAATGTGACGTGAGGGGATTTCTTCCCCATCTCTAATGCAACTTGTTCATTGACTCGGTCTGAGCAAGGTAAGGGAGCTCCACATCTCTTGCCAAGCAAATGAGCCGTACCCCCTATCCAGATCCGAGGGATGGTTCACAGTATTTTCCCCTTCCAGATTCCCATTTTCACACGTGTGAATAAGAGGCCAGTGCTTGGCTGAACGAGGACAAAGATGTTTACCATGCGCTGCTAGCGCTCAGCGACAGAAGTCAGCGAGGGTCGATCTGTGTAATGCAAGAGAGTGCGTCTGTATGTACAGTGTGCTCACTTATTGATGTTTTGAGTGTCTTCCCATTTCAGAGGGGAAAGCATCCAAGATGATTATGAGTTTCTCCCAGCCTGCTCCCTGCAAAGACCTCTGTAAATAAACATTAATAATGCACTGATCTCTCTCCGCCAGCCCCGGCTTGGCCACTGCTTTCAGGGATGATGCACAGTGTTCAAAGAAGGCTGTTGCAATAAGCCGTAAACATGAACAAAAGTGCAGGCTACATCATCAAATTCAGATTCCTGCTTGAATCCAGCAAAAGCCATTATATTCATAAGAACCTAAGAAGGACCTGCTGGATCAAGACAATGGCCCATCTAGTCTAGCATCCTCTCCTCACAGTGGCCAACTGGATAGTCAGGATCTGAGTGCAAGAGCCCTCTCCTCTTCTTTTTTTTTATATAAATATTTATTAAGGTTTTTTTTATAAAAGAAATACATAGATAATAAACAACATTACTTATATCATAACAAAATTTCATAACTTGTTTGGACTTCCTCACGTCTCCTGCTCCCACTTACATCATTAAAAGGTTTTTTTCAAGCAAATTATCATCTTGTTTACAATCTTATATCCACTCATTTAAGTATAGTCTAGCAATTCTCCGAAAGGTTTATGTTTTCCTTAATCTCACTTATCATCAAGTTCCAGTCTAGTTTAGTGGTGGCCAATTATTTATGGTCAAGCATCCTTCTTAACATTCAACCAAATTACAATATTTTTGCAAATAGATCTTAAATTTCTTCCAATCTTCTTCAATCCTTTCTTCTCCCAGGTCTCGGATTCTGCCAGTCATCTCCGCCAATTGCATATAGTCCATCAGCTGCATCTGCCACTCTTCCAGTGTGGGTAGATCTTGTGTTTTCCAATTCTTAGCGATGAGTATCCTTGCTGCCGTTGTTGCATACATAAAAAATGTTCGGTCCTTCTTTAACACCTTCTGGTCGACAATACCCAGGAGGAAAGCCTCTGGTTTCTTAGTGAAGGTATACTTAAATACCTTTTTCAACTCATTATATATCATTTCCCAGAAGGCCTTCACTTTAGGGCAAGTCCACCAGAGGTGAAAGAATGTTCCTTCATTTCCTTTACATTTCCAGCATTTATTATCAGATGAATGGTATATTTTGGCAAGTTTAACTGGGGTCATGTACCATCTGTATATCATTTTCATTACATTTTCCTTCAAAGCATTACATGCAGTGAAGTTCAGCCCAGTGGTCCACAACCTTTCCCAGTCCTCAAACATAATGTTATGCCCAATATCCTGTGCCCACCTTATCATAGCAGATTTAACCATTTCGTCTTGTGTGTTCCATTTTAACAGCAAGTTATACATTCTTGATAGTACCTTAGTCTTTGGTTCTAACAATTCTGTCTCCAACTTCGATTTCTCCACCTGGAACCCTAGTTTTTTGTCATTTTTAAAAACTTCTTTAATCTGGGCGTAATGTAACCAGTCTCGCACTTTACCCTTCATTTTCTCCAAACTCTGCAATTTCCAATTGTCACCGTCTTTTTCTAATATTTCCCAATATTTTGGCCATTTGGCCTCCATATTGGGTCTTTTTCGGGCCTTAGCTTCCAGAGGGGAGAGCCACCTCGGAGTTTTGTTTTCCAATAAGTCTTTGTATTTTGTCCAGACATTGAATACTGCTTTCCTGACAATATGGTTCTTAAAGGCCTTATTGATCATAACTTTGTCATACCATAAGTATGCATGCCAACCAAAAGCGTTGTTAAAACCTTCCAAATCCAACACATCAGTGTCTTCAAGAAGTAGCCAGTCTTTTAGCCAGCAGAAAGCTGCGGCTTCATAGTACAGCTTTAAGTCTGGCAGGGCAAAGCCCCCTCGTTCTTTCGCATCAGTTAATATCTTAAACTTAATTCTGGGCTTTTTGCCCTGCCAGACAAATTTAGAAATATCTCTCTGCCACTTCCGGAAACACTCCGTCTTGTCCACAATTTGCAATGTTTGAAACAAAAACAACATCTTTGGCAATACATTCATCTTAATAGCAGCAATTCGGCCTAACAAAGAAAGCTTCAATTTTGTCCAACTGTCCAAGTCTCTCTTAATTTCAGACCAACATTTTTCATAGTTATCCTTAAATAGACTCAGATTTTTTGCTGTTATATTTACCCCTAGGTACTTTACTTTTTTAACCACAGTTAGTTCTGTTTCTCTCTGAAACCGTTCTGACTCTGTATCTGTCAAGTTTTTCCCCAACACCTTAGTTTTCTGTTTATTTAGTTTAAATCCCGCCACCCGACCAAAGTCTTGAATCAGTTGTAATACTCTTTTTGTACTAGATTCTGGCTCCTGCAGAGTCAAAACTAGATCATCTGCAAAAGCTTTAAGTGAGCCCTCTCCTCTTCTGTGGCTTCCAGGTGTTGGTGTTCAGAAGCCTTGCTGCCTCCAGCCGTGGTGGAAGGAATTGGGACCCTTGGGTGATTGAATTATCTGAGCCACTTCTTTTGGCAGGATGGTGCTGATTACTGGCTTAGCACAGGTTGACAGGGACATTCTGGGGACTTCTGCCATCGCCCAGAGAGAGGTTCATAGAATCATAGAATTGTAGAGTTGGAAGGGGTCCTGAGGATCATCTAGTCCAGCCCCCTGCAATGCAGCAAACTTTTGCCTAATGTGGGTCTTGAACCCACAACCTTGAGATTGAGAATCTTAAGTTTTACTTGACTGAGCTGGTTCAAGTTGCTAACTTTTGCTTCTGGTTCAGGGAAGAGTGAGAGGGAGCAGCTGTAAGACCCAAGCAAAAGAGTCATTTAATGAGCCAGGATTGCGCGAGAGACCCAGAAGCGATGGCCGAAATCCTGGCTGGTTTCAAATGAGCAGGGCAGGCACCATCAGCTCCTTCAAAGTGCTTCTTGATACTTGATAGGAATGAAAGGCACAAACAAGAGAAAGTTATGCCTCCTGCTGCTTTCCAGGAGAAATTTGTAAATTTCAATGCACACACAGACATGCCAAATTAAAAACAGTGACGATGCAGTTTTAACATCATTGTTTAACTCACTTTCCAATCACTATTAGTCCAGCAGAATTATATAGAGCACCTGACTATCTAAATATACTTTCACAAAATTCATGCCTTGGAATAAACAGTAGGGACCATATATCCAAGCACTTCTTCTTAAGAACATAAGACGAGCCTCCTGGATCAGGCCTCTGGCTCATCTAGTCCAGCATCCTGTTCTCCCAGTGGCCAACCAGATGCCTGTGGGAAACCCTCAAACAGATTCCAAGCAGAAGAACCCTCTCCCTTCCTGCGGTTTCCAGTAACTGGTATTCAGAAGCATTGCTGCCTCTGATTGTGGAGGCAGAGCAGAGTCAACAGGACCAGTTCCATAAATAGTCCTCTTCTTCTCCATGAATTTCTCCAATCCTCTTTTTAAAGCCATCCAAGTTGGTGGCCCTCACTGCCTCCTGTGGGAGGGAGTTCCATAGTTTAACTATGTGCTGGAGGAAGAAGGGCTTCCTTTCACCTGTCCTGAATCTCCCAAACATTCAGCTTCATTGGATGTCCACAACTTCTAGTGTTATGAGAGAGAGAAAAACTTTCCTCTATCCACTTTCTCTATGCCAGAGGTCGGCAGCCTAAGGCCCATGGGCCGGGAGCAGCCCATGAGGGTCGTTTAAGTGGCCCATGAACCGCCCCTGAACCGAGCCACCTGCTCGGTGAGTCCCTGCGCCCCGCGTTAAACCGGCACAGCGCGGCGTGGGGACTCTCTTCTGTGGCTCTGGAAATCACTTCTGCGCATGCCCAGCCGCTGGAAATCGCATCTGCACGTGTTTGCGGCACCGGAAATCGCTTCTGCGCATGCCCAGATGCCGGAAATCGTGTCTGCGCAGAAGCAATTTCTGGCGTCATGCTGCACTGGCCCAGCCCACGGGGGAACTCCGCAGGGGTGATCTGGCCCATGCCCAGTAAGCCTGTTAGAATTCTTGCTTCATGATTACAGTCATGGGATTTTTGTCTATCACATGACGGTGTATGTTTTGACTCCACAGAGTGGGAATTGACGGAGACAGGATGTTTGTGTTACTGTGTTCCGTGAAGTGGGACTATTGTCCTTTGTTCTTTTTCTCTTTGCTGTCTGATGCTAGAGAGAGAGGGAGCCATGTTGCAGTGCTCCGTGTGTGTTTATATGTAAATAAAGTAGATTAGCCAAAATGCTGATTTGCTGGGGTTCTGTTACGCAAGCTGCAAAGACCCTGTAGATCCCTAAGTGTGCCGATGTCTGTTGGCATCGGTCGCTGTGATGTTCGGGCTGAAGAAAGCTTTTGAAGCTCCTGAATGAACGACCAGGAGGGAGAGAACATGCCAGTCGGGCATGTGTCTCTGCCAGGGTCCTACTCGAGTGTAGGACGAGCTCCTGACAAAGCCTTGCTGACCCCTGCTCTATGCCATGCATCATTTTATAAACCTCTATCCTGTCACCTCTTTACTCGCCTTTTCTCTAAAGCCGCAAGCACTGCAACCATTCTTTGTAGGGGAGTTGCTCCTCTCACTTGATAATTTTGGTTGCCCTTTTCTGAACCTTTCCAAATTCTAGAATATCCCTTTTGAGGTGAGACAATAAAATGCGTACTCCAAATGTGGCTGCACCCAAGATTGTACATGTTCAAGGCGCATATTCCTGCCACACAAAAGTTCGCTTTTAATTGCAAGCTGAATCCACTTCCCGTCTCCTCCTTACCAATGACCCCCAGTCCTTCCTCGTCCCCCAAGCCCGTCTCATCCTAGCCATGCTGCTATAGCAGGATTTTCACGGTCTGGGTGTAGCAGGACTTCAAGGATAAGCCAGGGGCCCCTTTCCACAACATCAAACTCCTCATTCTCGCTGCAAATCTCCCCCCCCCCCAGCCAAATGTGAAATAGATGCGGAGCCACTCTAATGCTTTCGTCCCCCCTTTTTTTCCAAAAGAGGAATTAATTTTGCCTTTGCCTAAGTACTTGTCACTGCAAATTAATGTCTGCGATAGTGAAAATGACGAAGAAGCTGGGTCATTAGGCAAATTTTAATTAGAGGCTCAGATGTCCTTTGCTAATAAGATGCTACGTATATTTCATTTTTTGCTCTTGCGTCCATGGGCTTCTCTATCTCTCCCCCCATCCTCCCGCCCACCGTTTTGCCTAGACGGTGCCCACATATGCAAAGAATAGGGATGGAGCGGGGATCTGTTTTTAATGGATTTCTGCATGGGATTTGGGAGTTCTGAGCGAGCTTTGACGGCAACGGACTGCCTTTTGCCTGAGGCAGCCGATAATGCTCAAACCGCTCATGCACTGCTGGAAGATGGAACGGTAGCTCCAGTTGCATGATAGCTTCTCTTGCATGGACTCTCAAAATCACAGGTTCTTAGAGCTGGAAGGGACCACGAGGGTCATCTAGTCCAACCTCCTGCAAGGCAGGAATCTTTTGTCCAAGGTGGGGCTCGAACCAACAGCCATGAGATCAAGAATCTCATGCTCTAATAACTAAGCTATCCCTCTGTGTAACTATTCTAGCAAATGACGGAGGAATGTGGGATTTCCGCCAACTCCTCTGACACTGATAGCCACTCACTTCCAAGCTAGCTATCAACAGCAGAGGATATGATATCCAGGCTGTTTGCCTGTCACCATGGAGAAGACTTAAGATATAAATAGAATATTTGATATAAACAGAATATATTTATTGCATTATTCTTTATTATTATTTACCCACCCTTCCCTCTAAGTTGCAGGTTGCAACATTAAAGCCCAAGATGAAAACTAGAAATCAATCACAGAAACAAGGTGAGTCTTAAAAACAGACACCTCCAATGTCTAAAGGATAAAGAGCTGCATCCTTCAGCTGTATATTATGGGTTTGGGGAATGGTTAGTCACTAAATCAGAGTATACCTGAAGGAGCGTCTCCACCCCCATCATTCAGCTGGGACACTGAGGTCCAGCTTCGAGGGCCTTCTGGCGGATCCCTCACTGTGAGAAGTGAGGTTACAGGGAAACAGGCAGAAGGCCTTCTTGGTGGTGGCGCCTGCCCTGTGGAAACCCTCCCATCAGATGTCAAAGAAATAAACAACTATATGACTTTTAGAAGACATCTGAAGTTTAGGGAAGTTTTTAATGACTGATGTTTTAATGTATTTTAAATCTTTTGTTGGAAGCCGCCCAGAGTGGTTGGGGAAACCCAGCCAGATAGGTGGGGTATAAATAAATCATCATCATCATCATCGAATTGTAGAGTTGGAAGGGACCGCAAGGGTCATCTAGTACAATCCCCTGCAATAAATGAATTGCGGTCAAAGAATCCCTGACAGACGACCATCAAACTTCAAATGCAGTAGTCTACCACCTTCCAAGGGAGTCTCTTCCTCTGTCAGCCGGCTCTCACCATCCAAAAGCTCTTCCTAATGTTGAGTCGGAATCTCCTATCTTGTCGTATGACTCTATTGGTTTGTGTCCTACACTCTGGAGAACGAGGAAAAACAAGCTTGCACCATCTTCCATATGAAGAGAGAGGGAAATAGGTGTAGATAGCAAACAATATGAGGGACGTGGGTGGTGCTGTGGTCTAAACCACTGAGTCACTTGGGCTTGCTCATCAGAGTGTCAGCGGTTCGAATCCCTGTGACAGGGTAAGCTCCAGTTGCTCAGTCCCAGCTCCCGCCAACCTAGCAGTTCGAAAGCACAGCAGTGCAAGTAGATAAATAGGTACTCCTCCGGCGGGAAGGCAAATGGTGTTTCCCTGCGCTGCTCTGGTTTCGCCAGAAGCAGCTCAGTCATGTTGGCCACGTGACCCGGAAAAACTGTCTGCGGACAAACGCTGGCTCCCTCGGCCTGTTAAGCAAGATGAGCGCCGCAACCCCAGAGTCGTTTGCGACTGGACTTAAGTGCCAGGGGTCCTTTACCTTTACCATTTAAACATACAATATGATGTATTTGAACATAATCCGTGCATTTTGGAAAGATTGTGGATCCCTTTGAGGTCTTCCATTAACACATCGGATATAAATTTGCTCGATAAATAAACAAAATACATTCCCACCAACACCACAAGCTAGGCTGGGTGGGGTGGGGGTACATACACACATCCCAAAGCATTTTTTGGGATGCTGGCAAAAATGACTGAAACATTTCTGTCCACCTCAAATGTAGCTGCAACTGAAGACTGGCCTCTGTCGAAATGCGCTTGTGTCCATGCGAGTGTGTTTTGTGTGCAGATCTTCTTCCCTCGTTCTCCTCCTCATTTGTTTCAGGCTGTCTGTGGTGCATTCAATTACGCCTATTAGGATGTGTTTTCCTACAAAGCATTGCCCACAGCACCCGTTAAGAGAGTTTATTTGAAAAAAAAGAAAGAAAGAAAAGAAATAAGAGAAAATTACCAGCGAGGCTTTTCACAGCTGAAGAAATAGCTCTCCTGACCTCTGGCTAATTTAAGTGTAGGGCCAGCAAGCTGAAAAAGAAAAAGGGGAAAAAAGGAATTAGTCATGAAAATTAGAACATTCTACCCAAGGCATAATATACAAAAAAAGTATGAATTCTTTGAGAGAGAGATCTTCTGGAGAGGAGGTGTGGTGGTATGCGCAATTCTCATGAGCTACAACTGGAAGAAGGAGACTATTGTGGGAAGATAGTTTAGATATATGGCTGGTTATGACCTATAAAGCCCTATACGGCTTAGCCCCAGGCTATCTGAAGGACCATATTCTCCTATATGAACCTGCCCAGGCTCTGGGATTGTCCGGGGAGGCTCCTCTCTCAGTCCGTCTGCCCTCATAGGCCAGTCTGGTAGGGTTTGGGAGAGGGCCTTCTCGGTGGCTGCTCCCAGTCTTTGGAACTCCCTCTCTAGAGAAGCCAGACTGGCTCCCTCCTTGCTGCCCTTTTGTCAGCAGATGAAGACTCTTTCATTCTGACAGGCCTTTGGCAGCTGACTGGATTTTTTAAAAGGGTTTTTAATAGTTTTTATTATCTTTGTTTTAATAGATTTAAAATGTTTTATTTATTTATTTAATTCCATTAGGGTTTAATTACTTTTTAATTATTTTTTTGGCAAAAAAAGAGGAAAAACAGCAGACATTTTTTCGATTTCTGCCCAGGCACTGATAGTCAGCTCGATTCTGGGATATCGTGGACATACACCAGCCCTACTTTTATATGTATCAAATCTGGACACCATATGTGTCAGGGTTTCAGGGACAGAGAGCGAGGGGGAGGGGTCCCAGGGTGACGAGGAAGAGGACGACGATGACCCGAGGTTGTCAGTGAGTCCGTCAAGTGAATCCGAGGATTCCCAAAAGGGAGCCCCCCTGGTCAGGCCAAGGGGCAGTAGAGAGGGAAGCAGTCAGAAGCAGGGGAACGAAGAGGGAATCCCCAGTGGGGGTTGGAGATCGGGACCGGCCTCTCCGTAGGAACGGAGTGAAGGGGGTGGAGTTACCAGTGTGTCAGAAGGAGCAGAACAGGGAGCAGAGAGGGGAAGGAGTTCGGAGCAGAACGTCCTGCAGGAAGGGGAGGAGTGTAGTACCGAGAGTAGCGTAACGGTCGAAAGGAAGGTCAGAAGCAACGTACGCGCGCCAAGTTCAAATGTGGAGGCGCGCGGAAATGCCACAGCAACCGTGGGAGAGGGTAGCCCTGGACTTCGTTACTGACCTGCCCAGCTCCAGAGGGAAGACAGCGGTACTGGTGGTTGTGGACCTGTTCACCAAGATGGCGCACTTCATTCCGTGCGCAAAGGTGGCGACGGCGGAGCAGACTGCCAAACTCTTCATTGATCACGTGTTCAAGGTGCATGGGCTGCCGCAGTCCATCCTGTCCGACAGGGGGCGCCAGTTTGTTTCCAATTTTTGGCAGAAGCTTTTAGGTATCCTGAACGTCAAGATCAACCTTACGTCGGCGAGACACCCACAGACCAACGGCCAAGCTGAGAGGGTCAACGCGATCATGCAGCAGTACCTGAGATGTTACGCCAATCAGCGACTCGCAGCTTGGGTGGACTACCTGCCGATGGCAGAGTTTGCCTATAACAACACGAAGCACGCGTCCACGGGGGTGACGCCGTTCTTCGCGAACAACGGTCGGCATCCCAGAACCTTCCCGGGGTTCGGGGCACCGAGAGAGGGGGTGCCGCAAGAAGCCGACCAGTTTGCAGCGGAGCTGCAGGAGGTGCACGAAGAGTTGCGGAGACATTTGGAGCTGGCCAAGCAAGCATATAAGGTGCAGGCAGACAAAAACAGGAGAGCGGGGGAGGAGATCCAGGTGGGGGACTGGGTGTGGTTAGCCGCCCAAGCCATGCCAGCCAAGTCGTTGGCCAAGAAGAAGCTAGGGCACAGGCAGTTAGGGCCGTACCAAGTGGAGGCTAAGATCAACCCTGTAGCCTTTCGACTAGCCCTCCCTGAAGGTTCCAGAGTGCATCCGGTATTTCATAGGTCGGTGCTCACCCCCTACAAGGCACCGCACAGGTTTCAGGAGTCTGAAACAGTCCCGCAACTACACACTAAGTCACAGGAGAGGGAGAGGGCGCCTAGGGCCGAACCACTCAACGAGGTCACAGAAATCCTGGACTCGAGGTGGGGGGAAGAGGGGGTAGAATACTTTCTAGCCACAGAGGGCACTCCAGCCAGTGCCAACGGTTGGGTGCCGGGCTACGCTTTAGACGAACCTCTTCTAAAAGACGAGTTCCATGCCCTTTTCCCGCATAGACCCATGCCAGCCGAGTACTTTGATGACTGGCTCTTTACGCCCACACTCTCAGGCAGTACTTTCCGGGGTTTTTCTTCAGCCGAGGAGAGAACGCCAGAATCTAGCCCGCCCAGGGGATCGTGCTCAGGGGTGGACACAGAAACCTCCTATTGGTGGGACGAGCAACCAGAGGAGGACTGGCGCAGGAAATGGCTGACGGGACCTTGGCCGGCAGCACCAGACGAGGTACCAATGGAAGAGGGAGAAGAGAACACTTTGGGTCAAGAACCCGAATTCGAACACTCATACACCGAACTGCAAGCAGAGGATATGGAGGTACACAACCTGTATCCTGCATCCACCTCCGAAGAGCTGCAGCTCCTACAACCTGCACCCGATGGGCGGGAGGGGGGAAGGGGGGGCTTCGAGGGGGGGATGGATGTCAGGGTTTCAGGGACAGAGAGCGAGGGGGAGGGGTCCCAGGGTGACGAGGAAGAGGACGACGATGACCCGAGGTTGTCAGTGAGTCCGTCAAGTGAATCTGAGGATTCCCAAAAGGGAGCCCCCCTGGTCAGGCCAAGGGGCAGTAGAGAGGGAAGCAGTCAGAAGCAGGGGAACGAAGAGGGAATCCCCAGTGGGGGTTGGAGATCGGGACCGGCCTCTCCGTCGGAACGGAGTGAAGGGGGTGGAGTTACCAGTGTGTCAGAAGGAGCAGAACAGGGAGCAGAGAGGGGAAGGAGTTCGGAGCAGAACGTCCTGCAGGAAGGGGAGGAGTGTAGTACCGAGAGTAGCGTAACGGTCGAAAGGAAGGTCAGAAGCAACGTACGCGCGCCAAGTTCAAATGTGGAGGCGCGCGGAAATGAGGAGAGCCCTGAGGAGGAGCCTGGTCCCAAAGCACGAAGGAGGGGGGAGCAGGCGTCAGAAGACTCAGCCTCGGGGGAGTCCCGAAGGGAGGGAGCACAGGGGGGCAGGAAGACCCTGCGGAAAAGGAAGGAGAGGAAAAGGTGGAGCAGTACAAGCCTCTTAAGCTGGTGCAGGGGCGGGACTGACTCAGAGGGGACTTCAAACATCTAAGGGTAACAGATGCTGAGCCACGGAGCTTGGATGTAACAACAACAATGTTCTTCAATAAAACCTTTTGTATATAACTTGGACTGGATTTTGGTCTCTTGTGAGCTGGGACCTCGGGTGGCTTTGACAATATGTCTAGTGTCTAGTGATGCAGTTTAAAATAGCATTAGCTTTTTTTGCTGCTGCATCACACTGTTGACTCATGTGAAACTTGTGAAACATGTACTGCTGGCAAGCCAGGTGTCCTCCATCTTATATTTGTGCGGCTGGTTTTCCTGCCTAAGTGCACGAAGCTCACTGGGTGACCTTGGGCCAGTCACTGTCTCTGAACCTAACCTACCTCACAGGGTAGTTATGGGGATTCGATGAAGAGGAAAACAATGTATGCCACTTTCAGCTTTTGGGAGAAAAAGCTGGGGTATAAATGCAATGGGGAAAAAATGACGACGACGATGGTGGTGGTGGTGATGATGGAACTCTTTGACAGCCACCGACGCTTTTGCCTGTATCTCCATCTCTTCTGCTCTTCTGCTGTAGCAGGAGATTCCCCACTTTCCCCCAAGTTCAGGGTTGTAACGACTGCAGAGGGAATAATGGGTGCGCTCTTCCCACCTTGGATCAAATCTATGCTTCCAGGTGCCATAAGAAAGCTGCAGAGATAGCGCAGGATAGTGCACACCCCAGAAATGATCTCTTTCAGCTTCTACAGGGTTATAAAGACTAGGACTAGCCGTCTGAGAATAAAGATTATCGTATTGTATTGTATCGTATCATATCATAAGTGTGCCCCAGCAACATTCATAATGGCCAAGCTGAGCAAACAGGAGTTTAGTCCAGTACCAATTCAGACTCACAGGTCTGTAGGTGCAAGAATCATACAGAGCCGGGTGCCTTTCCCTGAGCACCTGCAAAGTGCCTTTTTTACAGGGAAACAGAACTGCAGCATGCAGAAGGAAGGAAAGTGCTTTGCAATTTTGCACAATCTGTGTGTGCCGCTGTCTCCCTGCCTACATCTCTACCAACACCTCTCTTTTTAAAAAGCAGGCCTTTTTAGTGAACGCCGTCCCCCTCCCAGGAGAAAATTAAATTGAACTCCAAATTTACAGAACCTCCGTGCTGTTCAAACGGTAATGAATTAAGCTCTCTCTGACAGTTATATTGCGGGAGGAATAAGTACTTTTTAGCGGGGCAGGGGGAGAAAGAAATCATACTTCATATTGGGAAGTGTCTCCAATTTACATCCATTTAATCCTTCCATTTACTAATTTCCTTATGCCGCTCAGGTACTAAACCTCGGTTCTCTTTGCCAGCCGCATGACAGAGATTTGACTCACTTGGAGCCTCTCGGAGGTGCGAGGAAATAGTGTGTATGTGCAGGTGGGCGGAGGAACCATCCTTGAGGGGTCAGAGCATTCTGGAGGATGCTGAGCAGCTGAAGAGGAGCAAACTGTAGACTGCAAGCTCATTGGGTCGGAGACATCCTTCTTGCAATTGCTCCATAGAGCAGCCTGATCTTGGATACATGGACTTTCTGCCCCTTAAAAGTGATGCACATACATGTTTAAAGACAACCGGATAGCTCAGTTGGTTAGAGCATGGTTCTGATAACACCAAGGTTGCAGGTTTGATCCCCATATGGGAAAGCTGCAGATTCCTGCATTGGAGAGGGTGGAACAAGATGGTCTTCAGAGTCCCTTCTAACACCACAATTCTATGATTCTAATCAAGGATGGGTCCAAGCTGACTTGTGTTTAGAGCAGGGGTCAGCAAACTTTTTCAGCAGGGGGCTGGTCCACTGTCCCCCAGACCTTGTGGGGGGCCAGACTATATTTTGAAGGGAAAAAATGAACAAATTCCTATGCCCCACAAATAACCCAGAGATGCATTTTAAATAAAAGCACACATTCTATTCATGTAAAAACATGCTGATTCCCGGCCGGATTTAGAAGGCGATTGGGCTGGATCCGGCCCCCGGGCCTTAGTTTGCCTACCCATTAGAGCATGCCCCTGAGTTAAAGCAGAATGATCCCTGCTGGAGCTGCAGAAAATGAGCTGGCTTCATTTCCCGTGTGTGATGACCCTTTGAGTATTTGAAGATGGCTACCTTATCACCTCTCAGTCTTCTCTTCTCCAGGCTAAACATACCCATTTCCCTCAACTGTTCCTCATCAGGCTTGGTTTCCAGATCCTTCATCACCTTGGTCGCCCTCCTCTGCACAAGCTCCATGCATTCTTTTCTCGTTTTAAAAAAAATGCAAATATGAAACCATTGCAAAAGACCCACAATATATTATCGATATATGTAAACATGAAATATAATTTCATAATGTGCATTCATACAAAGGCAGTTATGGTTTTAGAAGAGTGTCGTGGACAATTCTTAGCTTTGCTTGGTTGGTATTACACTTTAAGCAGGGTATGAGATTTTACAAGCGACAAGGCTGTTCATTGTCCTAGAATGTTACATTCTGTTAATTAACAGATTCTGCTTTTTCCAATCCATATGTCTGGTGCATATCAGTCAATATTTCTTTCATAATACATAATCCCGCCCCCCCATGCTCATCTACCATACATTTTTTACACCTTTGCAGAATGTTAGCTGGTTTATCTGATTTCCATTTTCTTGACATGACGAGTCTATCACACATTCTTCTGAACCCTTGAAAATGGTCCTGGTCTGGATCCAACCCTTGCACAATAAGATAACATGCTTTGTTTATTTTTGAAGAGTCTGGGAGGAGATTGCATGAAATTTGGAATGCTATGACAAGGGTTAAAGACAGAGAGCTTGGGGAGATGAAAACTTCATTCATTCATTCATTGTATTTATATTACAGCTTTTCCTCCAAGGAGCTCCAACATAGTGTACTGTACATAGTTCTTCTCCCCATCCTTGTTTTATCCTCATAACAACCCTGTGAGGTAGGCTAGGCTGAAAGGCAATGATAGGTCCAAAGTCACCCATTGAGCTTTATGGCTAGGTATAGATTTGAACCCTGGTCTTTCCCAGGTCCTGGTCCAGCACTCTAACTACTATGCCACACTGCCTCTCAATTTTGACAGTGGGTAAGGTAGGGGGCTGGAGGGATAAGCTGGGGTGGGGTGGGGTGGGGTGAGAAGGCGTGGGTTTAGGAGATTGCTCCTTCCGATCACATTCTTCAGAGAATTCAGTTAAGCATGAATTTACTTTTCCGACTTCCAAAAATAAACCACTCTTGTCTGTGGATAACCCTGGGAAATTGTCACCCAAACCCATACTTAAAGGGTTTGAATACCTATTCTGAAACCTGCATCGCCTACATGATTGCTGTTCTCACAGCGAGATGGTGACAATTCTTTGTTTTAAAAGGGAAAAGCCAACACAGGCCCCACAGAAAGAGACAACGGAATTGGCAGAGAAGCAAACAGTGGAACTAGACTCCAGAAAGAATGCAAATCCATTAAAAGGCTTGGCAACTGAGAAGTTTTCGATCCTGCAATGAAATGACAAAATTCTTAGAATTTTATTCCTTACGGGTGGTAACCAACCAAGTCCTGTTTGGTGTAGACCCATTGAAATTAATGGATCCCAGTTAATCTCAGTTAGCCATATCCATTAATTTCAATGGGTGCACTTTGAGTAGGACGTAACTGGCTACAGACAAATATGAGCTGAATAAAGCAAATCTCTCCTAGACCAAAGTGCAGTTGTCCTATGGAGTGCACTCAACCGCGCTTTGCAAGAGAGTTCTTGGCTCAAAAGATGTGCCAAAATGCATCACAAAATGCATATATTTTTGGGATGAAATAGGTATAGGAATGCACACCGCAAGAGATAATGTATTTAAAAATATATGTTTTGTGTCCCAATGCATTAAAAAATGGGTTGCGGTGCATAGATAAATGCTGTTTTTTGTGTGCATATTCTAAATCAGGGGTTAGCAACCTTTTTACAGCTGGTCCACCATCCCTCAGACCATGTGGTGGGCCGGACTATATTTTGGAAAAAACTATGAACAAATTCCTATGCCCCACAAATAACCCAGAGGTGCATTTTAAATAAAAGGACACATTCTACTCATTAAAAAACTCACCGAATCCCGGACCGTGCACCGGCCGGAATCAAGAAGTCAATTGGGCCACATCTGGCCCTTGGG
This sequence comes from Podarcis gaigeae, assembly GCF_964106915.1. Lineage (NCBI taxonomy): Eukaryota > Metazoa > Chordata > Lepidosauria > Squamata > Lacertidae > Podarcis > Podarcis gaigeae. The sequence goes on from NC_139692.1 coordinate 31,407,542, forward strand.
CCTTAGGTTGCCTAAAGTAAAGGTAAAGGAACCCCTGACTATTAGGTCCAGTCGTGGCCAACTCTGGGGTTGCGGCGCTCATCTCGCTTTATTGGCCGAGGGAGCTGGCGTACAGCTTCCGGGTCATGCGGCCAGCATGACTAAGCTGCTTCTGGCGAACCAGAGCACACGGAAATGCCATTTACCTTCCCACTGGAGTGGTACCTATTTATCTACTTGCACTTTGATGTGCTTTCGAACTGCTAGGTTGGCAGGAGCAGGGACCGAGCAACGGGAGCTCACCCCATCGTGGGGATTCGAACCGCCGACCTTCTGATTGGCAAGTCCTAGGCTTTGTGGTTTAATCCACGTCCCTTGTTCTAAATCCTACCGCGTGCCTACCCCTGTTCTAAATCCTGAGAAAAATGCAGGAAGCGGATTATGAATGTGTGTATGCAGAACAGACTGGCGAAGGCATGCATGTGGAACAGACTGGTACTAGCCTGCTCTGTCCCCCTCTCATTAGAGATGCTTAATTCAAACAGGTGTAGCCGGAGCCTTTGCCTCTGCAGAACATTAATGGAACTTCCTGACATCATTATCTTGAGTGCCCACTGCCCGTTCCTCACTCAGCAGCTCAAATATTGAGTTCCAGCCAAGCCAGGAAGGGACGCCGGTCCATTTCCTTGATGAATGGATGCGTTCCAGAAAATGCCGAAGGATGCATAAGGAAATGGCTAGCCTCTCTAAGAGTTGGTAGAGATGCTGTCTTCTCCATTGCCTAGCTCAGCCTTGGCCAAGCTGCTGCCCTCTAGTGCCTATTGGACCACAACTCCCATCAGTCCCAGACTGCCCTCCAACATTTCTTGGGTGGCAGTGAGAGGCTCACCATGAGAAGCACAGTTTCTTTAACTCGGCTGCCATTTCCCCCGCCACTCTGGGCAGCTCCCAACAGAATATTAAAAACATGATAAAACTTCAAACATTAAAAACTTCCCTAAACAGGGCTGCCTTCAGATGTCTTCTAAAAGTCAGATAGTTGTTTATTTCCTTGACATCTGATGGGAGGGTGTTCCACAGGGCAGGTGCCACCACCAAGAAGGCCCTCTGCCTGGTTCCCTGTAACCTCACTTCTTGCAGTGAGGGAACCGCCAGAAGGACCTTGGAGCTGAATGATGGGGGTGAAGATGCTCCTTCAGGTATACTGGACTGAGGCCATTGAGGGCTTCCAAGGTCAGCACCAACACTTTGAATTGTGCTCGGAAATTTACTGGGAGCCAATGCAGGTCTTTCAGGACCGGTCTTATATGGTCTCATCGGCCGCTCCCAGTCACCGTCTAGCTGTTCCCCTTGACTCACGTAGACGGGCAGGGGACAGGGGTAGATGGCTGGATCCCATGGGCAACTTGAGCCACAGCTCAAGCTTCTCGCCCATGCTGGCAGTGGAACAGACTCAAACACGGAGGTAGAGGAGGGAGGAGGGAGAAGGGAGAAGGAGAGGTTCGGCTGGGGTGATGGAGGGGGGCAAGCTGCGGCGGACCTATTCTACACCAGTGGATGGTGGCTGAGGAGGAGCACCAGAGAGAGGGAAGGAAGGAGGGGGTGACGGAAGGCGAGGAATTCACTCCTTCATCCTTCTCTCTATTGTCACTCATCCTGGGCCGGGCTCCTCAGCTTCACTGACAGCAATGCAGGATCTATTTTGGGCTGGCCAACATCGAATACGGGGGGAAATGCATCCTGTTTGAAGTCCAAAAGTGACAGAGGAAGCTTTTGTCCCAAAACAGGGTGGTCTTGTTTTTCTAGGGACATGTGGCAACGCTAGTGGCTACTAGTCCTGATGGCTATGTTCTGTCTCCGTGGTCAGAGGCAGTAATGTTTCTGAATACTAGTGGATGGAGAGTGCAGGAGGTGAGTGGGCTCCTGCACTCAGGTCCTGCTTGCTGGTTTCCCGCACGCATCTGGTTAGCCCCTGTGAGCACAGGATGCTGGACTGAGTTCCTGAAGGCACTTCTTAGGTTCTTATATTGTGGCAGCCCTTCTGCCAGCATAGAACCACCGCTGGAGACCACCCAGATATTGAGCTGCACCGCTGCAAGCTCAAGGCCAATGATCAAGGCCTCTGGTCAGCCTCTGCCTGCGTCCCTCCAGGGCTGTCGCTGAGATGTGCTGAACCCTCTCCCCCTCTCCCCTGATGGTCCTCATGCCAGCAAACAGGCAGCCAAGCCCGCTCTGCAAACAGGAGTCTGCCCGCCAGAATGCCTCTCTCCATCCCCAAGGCCTGCAAATGGAAAATCAATGCTGTCTCCCATTGTCTCAGCAGCTGCCATTGATTTATGGCCTGGTTAAAAGGCCTTGATCGCCCACAATTATCAGGATTTTGCCTCCCCATTTCCTCACAGCCGTCCCCCACCCCACCCCTCCATGTCTCTGTTGGCTGCTGATCTTTGGGCAGGCTTCAGCTGGGGGCTCACAATTACTGCATCAGGGAGGGCCGGGTTAGAGGCAGACCCGGCTGATCTTTCTGGTGGTGCCTTTGTTTCTGCTGAATGCAGCTGTATCGAGCCACTCCGTGCAAAGGGGTGACCTCCAAAAGCCTCCTGCGTCTCTGCTCCCAGTAAAGGGCAGGCTCACGGATTCGAGAAAGGGATTATGGGGAGACAAAGGGGCAGGTGCGGATGCATACCATTCAACATGTTGCCGGGGAAAAGCAGGACAGACATATTCCAGGGCCGTGCTCCTGGGTGAGTCACATGATGGACATGAGATTGCGGCACCCGAAACAGAATATCCCAATTTAAACGGGACAGTTGAGGGTCATAGCGGATGTAGCCCCACAATAGCAGACCTGGTCTGATGATTAAACATGGGGTGAACTTGCCAGGACCCCAGGTTTGACCTAAAGCAGGGGTCAGAAAACTTTTTCAGCTGGGGGCCGGTACACTGACCCTCAGACCTTGTGGGGGGCCAGACTATATTTTTTGGGGGGAAATGAACAAATTCCTATGCCCAACAAATAACCCAGAGATGCATTTTAAATAAAAGGACACATTCTATTCATGTGAAACACGCTGATTCCCAATCCGTCTGCAGGCTGGATTTAGAAGGCGATTGGGCCAGATCTGGCCCCCGGGCCTTAGTTTGCCTACCCACAACCTAAAGCCTCTAACGCTTGATGACCCCCTCTAGATGGCAGGTGGATGGCTTGGCTCTCTGAGTGGGGAGAAACTCCAGGGCTTCCAAGCGCTAACTAAGGGTCTGTTTCCATGGAATTACAGCCTCTGACCATGGAAGCAGAGCACAGTCGTCATGGCTAAGTAGTCATTGATAGTCTTATCCTTCACAAATTTCTCCATTCCTCTTTTAAACCATCCAAGTCGGTGGCCATCACTAACTCCTGTCAGATGGAGTTCCATAGTTTAACTATGCGCTGCATGAAGAAATCTTTTCTCTGTCCTGAATCTTCCAACATTGGAGGTCCGTGATGTCTAGTTTAATGAGAGAGGGAGAAAGCCTTTTCTCCAACCACTTCCTCTATTCCACACCGCCTTAAAAAAATTTAAAAATCTATCATGCCACCTCTTAAGACTTGTCTACACTTCTGCTTTCCATGCTGGAAAAACCCACTTTTTACCTGGGTTTTCTGTGGAAAATCACTCCGACCCTGGCCTAGAAAGCATGAAACAAGCAGAAAACAACAACAACAACAACAATTTTGTTATTTACACCCCGCCCATTTAGCTGGGTTTCCCCAGCCACTCTGGCTGGCTCCCAACAGAATATTAAAAACACGATAAAACATTAGACACTAAAAACTTCTCTAAACAGGGCTGCCTTCAGATGTCTTCTAAAAGATAGATAGTTGTTTATTTCCTGGACATCTGATGGGAGGGTGTTCTACAGGGCAGGAACCACTACCAAGAAGGCCCTCTGCCTGGTTCCCTTGGCACTGGACCTCAGTGTCCGGGCTGAACGATGGGGGTGGAGGCGCTCCTTCAGGTATACTGGGCCTAGGCCATTTAGGGCTTTAAAGGATATCATCAACACTTTGAATTGTGCTCGGAAACTGGAAGCCAATGTAGGTCTTTCCGGACTGGTGTTATATGGTCTTGGTGGCCACTCCCAGTCACCAGTCTAGCTGCCACATTCTGGATTAGTTGTAGTTTCCGAGTCAGCTTCAAAAGTAGCCCCAAGTAGAGCGCACTGCAGTAGTCCAAGTGGGAGATAACTAGCACATGCACCACTCTGGCAAGACAGTCTGTGGGCCGGTAGGATCTCAGCCTGCGTACCAGATGGAGCTGGTAGACAGCCACCCTGGACACAGAATTGACCTGCGCCTCCATGACTGCTTGGACTCACACCTTCTAGGCATGGGACAAGAGAAGTGGGGACAGATCCTTCTTTGCCTTTTCTCTAAACTAAAAAGACCCAAATGCTGCAACATTTCCTCACAGGGGCATTACTTGACCATTGCAGTTGCCCTTTTTTGAAACTTTTCCAACTGTAAATATTCTTTTTGAGGTGGGGCCACCAGAACTGTTTGCAGTATTCCAAGTGCAGTTGCACCATGGATTTTTATTATATTGGCAGTTTTAATTTCAATTCCTTTCCTAATGACCCCAACATGGACTTTACCTTTTCCCCAGCTCCTGCAGCCAGGGGTAACAACTTCGTTGAGCTATCCACCATGACCCCAAGGTCAAATTGCTGCTCCATCACTGCCAGTTCAGGTCTGATGAGTCTAGGTGATGGCAGTTGTGGTCCATCTGCATGACCCCAGGAGTCCTCCATCACTGATCCAACCATAAGCCTACAGACCTCCCAGCTCTCAAGGCCAGCTACCCACAAGCTACTGCTCATTCAACCTGGTCAAAATACCATGACCTTAGATTCCTTTCATCAGCACGTGGCTCTTTTCTCACCTACATATTTATTTTTGAAATATGTGTGGGCAGTTTCGGCTGCGAAATGCATTAGAGGAACAGCTCCTTGGCCTCTTATCTCACATGTGGTAATGAGCAGAAGTTAGGCCGCCGAATGCTAATTGGATTTCTTTTTGCAGAGCAATAATAGTTCTGGTTTCATGAAGATCCTGAATCTGGAAACAGAAGTGCCCCCGCCACCCACCCCCATGGTTATCAGCTTATGACAGAAAGCCCATTATTTGCACGATGGTCGTCTAAAACACCTGATAACTGGGCCGTCTGGATCCATGGCTATTAGGGATTTGCGCTAGGCTGGAAGCTCTGATCTAGCAGACAATTCGCCAGATTGTTCCATAAGCAACTTCTTTTGTTACACAAGCTAAAATGTTCAAGTAGGCAGTGAACACATTAGATAACAAAACCCAGCCTCTGAATGTGGTGGGAGAGGTGGTAAAGATTCAGAAAGTTGAATATCACAAAAAGGGGCTGCTGAACTGATTCAGATGCACAAAAGAGAGATACAGGTATGACATGAGATGTTTAAAAATTCTAGGTTCAAGTATATCTGTTTCAGCCCTAGTAATGTTGCATAATGTGCTGGAGGAGTCATGGGCAGAAAGCAAGAAGATCCTGCTGAATCAGGCCGATGGCCCATCTAGTGCAGTAACTTCTTCTCACTGCGGCCAACCAGATGCCTGTAGGAAACCAGCAAGCAGGACCTGAGCCCAAGAGACTTCTCCCCTCCTGCAGTTTCCAGGAGCTGACCTTCAGAAGCATTGCTGCAGAGAATAACTGTCATGGCCAATGAGTGGCCTTTGATAGTTCTTTCCTCCATGAATTTGTCCAATCCTCTTTTAAAGCCATCTCGGTTGATGGCCATCCTTGCCAAGTCTCGCAGGAGTGAGTTGGGTTGTATCTCATGCCAGCCCTGCTCAGAAAAGACCCATTGAAACGAATGAACACGACTAAAGTCTGTGCCTTCATTTCAAGGTGTCTAAGCCACCTGCCCCTAAAATGGTGGGAAATATTCTAGGCTACGTGAACAGAATAACAGTGTCCAGATGAAAGGAATTAATGGTACCACTCTATTCTGCCTTGGACAGACCATACCTGGAATACGGTGTCCAGTTCTGGGTACCACAGATTAAGAAGGATATTGACAGCTGGAACATGGACAGTGGAGGGTGACCAAGGTGATCAAGGATCGGGAAACCATGGCTTACGGGGAAAGGTTGAGGGAGCTGGGTATGTTTAGCCTGGAAAAGAGGAGACCGAGAGGAGATATGACTACCACCTTCAAATATCTGGATGGCTGTCATGTGGAAGATGAGCAAGCTTGCTTTCTGCAGCTCCAAAGGATAGGACCTGAACCGATGGATTGAAATGACAAGATCGAGATTCCGATAAACTTTAGGAAGAACTTTATAATGTCTCTTTAAGAAGTCCCATGTTTTCTGGGGGATGGCAATCACCCACTGCATCTAAAAATTATTGATGGAAAAAACAGAAGAAATCCATTTCCCACTAGGAGAAATCAGATTTTTTTGTTTTGTTAAAAAACTGTTATTCTTTCTTCTTCTAACTCTCAACCATTCCACCCCCCCTCAAATTCTTAATCCATCCATCTCTTTCACATTATTAAATCCTATTGACTCTCACTGCTCCCTTTCCAAGTTCACATATAAGACAAAATAAGACTCAATGGACTTCCAGAGAAAAATGTTTATTGCAGGAGTGGGCCGGTTCATTTTTCATCATGGTTTTTGCACGATCAAAAACTCAATCAATTAAAATGCACATTTTTTTGTTGATGAATATAAACCAGGTCAGGAGGAGATAATGAGGCATCATTTTCTTTTAATGCCAGATATTTCAACTCCATTCTGAAAGGTGAGTAAAAGACACTCAGTAGGAGGGGGAAGGCACAAGTCTATCTTGAATTGTAGATATGTGGAAAAGGGAATGAATCTTCCATTTTCTTCCCTCCAAAATACACCTGGCATTAGAGAAGGACAAAAAACGGTAAATTTCAGCTTCTCTCTATTTCTCACCCCCTCCAGTCTCATACCAATCCTTTCCCCCGCTTTTGCTTCCCTTGCGAAAAACAAACTCTATATGAAAATCCGTACACAATTCTGTGCAGTGAGCTTCTCCTGTCTTAGAGGTGTCTTTTAGAAATAGTGGGAATCAGTATTAAAGACAGAATTGCCAAGCATTTGGACACTTGAAATGCACTTTCGTACAAGACACAAGGGTCTTTTACTTAGACTCTGTGTTGGACTCCGAATTGTTTTTCTGTATGTTTCTTATTGCTAAATGGCTTTGGGATGCTTTATGCGATGCGATTCAGAAATGAAATGAAGGGATGCGGCAGCTCATTGGTTGAACAGATGCCCCCTGGCTGGCTTCGATTCATCAAAAGAGGATCTCCAGCAACATTAAACCTTGGAGAGCCACTGCCAGCCAAGGTAGACCAGGGCTTGTGGTCATCACTATGCACCTGCAAAAGATAAATAACCGCTCCAAAAACCGTAATGCGCAGGAGACACTTTGCTCTCAATGGCTACCAGCCACAATCACTACACTCTGCTTCCACAGTTGGAAGCAGTAATGCTCCTGAATGCCAGTCGCTGGAAGCCACAGGAGGGGAGAGGGCTCTTGTGCTCAGATCCTGTTTGCAGGTTTCCCACAGGCATCTGGTTGGCCACTGTGAGAACAGGATGCTGGACTAAATGGGCCATTGGCCTGATCCAGCAGACGCTTCTTATGATCTTAGCTCTCTGGAACTCGGTCCCCCTTAGCTATGTGGTTCTATGGCATCACCCCGCCATTGCCCTTGACCACCTTCTTTCTATCTCTAAGATGTTCAGCCCTGATCTGGGTTTCTGGGATTCCCACCTCTAGTGTAGTGGTTTAACAGTCAAGGGAACTTTGGGAATTGTAAATCTGGGATGGGAACAAGGGTTCTCTTAACAGCTTTCAGCATCCTCAATGAACCCCAGAATTCTTTGGGAGAAGCCTTGGCAGTTTAGAGTGGTACCCTAGTGCTTGGAGTGTGTGATGTGATTGCGGCCTAACTTTTGGGATTGGGGTGGGGCAATGCAGCCAGGAAGAAAGAGATGGTTGTAGAGATGCTATCTCTGCCAAAGGGATCTGAGGAGAGGCACTTTCACTCAGCCTTATGTGCAAACGTCCCCCCAAGGAGGAACTCTGAAAGACGAGCTCAAGGTGCAAGCAGATGGGTGTGTGGGTTAATGAGCCTTTTTGGGAGCAATTGTTCTGCAAGGATCCTGCACTGCCTTGGAGAGACAGAGGCACTTGAAAAAGCAACTTGAGTCTGGCTTAAGCTGGTTATCTGCCCTGATTTGCATAATAATTATGCAAACGGTACTTTGCATAATGCCACTATGATCTACAGTCACATTAGTTTTTTATTGTGGAGAGAGAGAGAGATGGGAGCAGCTGCCCATTCTCTCACTAACAATTTTGTCTCCCTCTCTGTGGCCCAGAGGCTGCTGGGAAAATTGCAACCATTTGTCTTTCAGGAGGAGAAACTCCTGGAGATTCCAGGTGGTGAATTGGGGACGGAGGAATGGGTGCCACGTTTGGGGCTTTTTAGATTAGAGAAAAGGCGAGTTAAGAAGTGACATGATAGAATTTTATAAAAATTATGCGTGGCATGGAGAAAGCAGATAGAGACAAGTTTTTCCTCTCTCGTGAGACTAGAATTCATGAGCATTCAATGAAGCTGGATTTTGGAAAATTAGGGACAGGCAGAAGAAAGTGAGCCTTTATGCAGCGATAGTTGAAATTATGGAACTCGCACGCTCAGGAGGCAGTGATGGCAAACAACTTGGATGGCCTGGCCTCCCCCCAACCCCCAACTCTGGAAAAATGCATGGAGAATAAGCCTTTTAATGGCTGTTAGTCCTTACTGCCATGCTCTGTTTCCTTGGCCAGAGTTATTAATGCTTCTGAATGCCAGTTGCTGGAAACCACAAGAGGGGAGAATGCTCTTGGGCTTGGGGGTTTCACCTTGGTGCATCTGGTTGGCGCCTGTGAGAACAGGATGCTGGCTTGATTCATTGGCCTGATCCAGCAGGTCTCTCTTCTATCTGTATTTGAGAAGTCCAATATGGGATATAAGGGACAAAGCAACCCTACAGGTAAGCTGTTCCCAAGGCACCAAGGTTTCTAACAGGGAAAACCTCAGCTGAAGTGACCCTCTTTTTGCTTCTATCCATGCTCACCCTCTGTGTGACTGCTGAACAGGATCTTCTCAGAGGCTGCAAAGGAAGTGTTTGCCATTGAGAGAGAGAGAACTTTTGAGAGCCTTCATGCACTGCATCAAAGCTATGTAGGGGGTGATTTATGGGACTGCTTAATTTATGTTAGAATTTGCAGCACAGCCCTTTCCAGATTAGTTAGGCAGCATATTAAATGCCTGTTATGGATGTATAATTGCAATAGCCGATGGGTAATAAATAAAAGAAAAAAACAGGGGGAGAAGGAACAAATGTCCTAGTACTAATAGCTTCTTTGCATCAAGAATGTGACCAGGGGGGCAGGGTGGTGTGTAACCCGTGTGTATGAGCAGAGAGGCTCTGGGTGGCTTCCTGTTCCTTCTTTCACACACAGAGTAGACCTAGACTCATAGAATCATAGAAGTGTAGAGTCAGAAGGGATCCCAAGGGTGACCTAGTCCAACTCGCTGCAATGCAGGAAGCATGGATGAAGAATCCAAGACAGATTCCCTCCAGTGAAGGAGAGTCCACCACATTCTGAGGTAGGCAGTTCCACTGTCAAACAGCTCTTAACTTTCAGAAAGTTCTTCCTCTGCTTTAGTCATAATCTTCTTTCTTGCCATTGGAATCCTCTGGTTTGGATCGTTCCTTCTGGAGGAGGATAAAATAAGCTTGTTGGACCCCAGCACTCCCAGAGCCTACATGTCAAATGTGTGGGATGTTGAAACACATAGCAGTCAAGTACAACATTCCTAGAGTGGACATGAGGGATGTTTGGTCCAGCCAGTAGAAAACTTCCTGTTTCCTCCTGGGCTGGGACAAACTTCCTCTACATGTCACCAGAGATGGGCATGACCTTACCTGTTCAGGTGACAAAAGGACCAGGAACAAAGCCACCCCCCCGACTCCATTCCTCTTCAGCTAGAGGTGCTCTGTTGGCTATCAGCCAACAAGGGACAAAGGAACTATCTCCTTATGGGATAGATTCCACGTGTGTATACTTTTGTAACCAAAGTCTGCCTTCAGGGATCCATCTGTGAAGTGAATGAAAGTGAGTAAACTACTTCTATACTTTTTACGCAAGACTGTGTCTTGTCTATTCTTTTAATAAGGGGGAGAAAAGGGAATTGCCAGAAATATCTTATTGAGAAGCTCAAACAAGCTTACAACAAGCTAACCACTGTGCATTTAAAAGGGGAATGTTAAAACTCTGCTAAGTTGCAGAACTTGCTAGTGCAAGTTAGGAAGGATATTATTAAACAATAAATCCTCTCTTGCCTCCCTGAACATTCACACAAAACGGGCCTTGCGAGGTGGAGAGCTTAAAGCCACTTTTCACACTAGGTAACCCAAGTGGACCTGGTGCAAAAACAAGCTCTCCACCTTGTTTGGATTTAACACACAATTTCAAGTAGCCTGCCTTCAACCATGTACGGTTGAAATTGTGAACATTAGATGCACATAAGATGTTTTGGGAATTATAGGGAAAGAACTACCTAAATTGTATAGAAATTTATTCATGTATGTGACTACAGTGGCAAGAATGTTACTTGCCCCCAAATGGAAAGAAACAGAAGTCCCAGCAAAGGAAGAATGGATACAAAAACTTATGGAATATGCAGAAATGGTGAAACTTACCGGAAGAATAAAAAATCAAGATAACAAACTTTTTATAAAAGAATGGAAATGGTTTATGGACTATTTACATATAAATTGTAAACAGATAAGAACACCGGCAGGATTATTGTAACAACCTGCAGTTTCACATAAGAGTATAAGAGTATATATATAAAGAAGATGAACAAATGAGCAAATTAGGTTGATTTGGATCTGCAGAAGAGATTAAAAATAAATTTAAGGAAAAGCAGAAGGAGGGAAAACTGTGGGAGGCAGTGGAAGACAGAAGTGCCTGGCGTGCTCTGGTCCATGGGGTCACGAAGAGTCGGACACGACTAAACGACTATACAAAGAAGGAGGGAAAGGAAGTCAAGTTTTGAGATGTCAAAATGATTGTAAAATCAATGAAATGTATAAAATTAGTGAAATGTATAAACTTGAAAAGTATAATTTTTTTTTAAAAAAATGCACATAAGATGTGATTGTGCTGTATATGCAAATGAAACCCTTTATTCTAAAGACACTATTGTCTCTGTTGACATTCATTCCAAAGGAACCAAACATCGGATAAGAGCAGGAACCTCTGGAGTCTCTTGCTGCTTGGAGACTGGGGTGGCAGTAACAATGTGTGTGTGTGTGTGTGTGTGTGTGTGTGTGGAGAGAGAGAGAGAGAGAGAGAGAGATAGCCCCATCAGAACAAGATGGCATTGACTTTAGCCGATTAAGCATTACATTAAACCCATTAAAATTTGCAGCCCTTGTTATATCGAGAAGGACATACACATGAGCCGAGTGGACAGAGAGGAAAGCGAAGCGAAGCCAGGCTCCTCCTGTGTCAGAAGCTTCTGATTGGAAAATGTGAGCCGGTTTCTCCTCAATCACTCTGCAAATTGACGCTGTTAAATTGGCGTAACCCCTGTGTGCAGAAAACTCCTCCATTAGCTCCTGCTTGTCAGAAATCTGCCTGGAAGGGGGAGAGATATTCTCTCCTCCCCAAAGCTGAATGACAACAGGCAACAGGCTAACGTGATAACCGGAGCTTGACATTCTCTCCCTGGCAGAAGGCGGCCAAGCTGAGGATGCCGTCATCCACGGACGCCTGGGCACGGCTTCCTCCCTTCCTCATTGTCGATTACCTCGGAACTTATCGAGAAAGAAAAGTTTTGATCCCGTAATAATTGTGCTCCCACCCACCCAGGGCTCTCCAAGATGCACAGGCAGCAAAGACTGCATTGCAAGGCATCTGCTGATTTCCAAAACCTTGCACCTTCACCCATCGCAACATCCCCATGTTTAGGGAAGCTTTTAATGTTTGATGCATTACTGTAGTTCAATATTTTGTTGAAAGCCACCCAGAGTGGCTGGGGAGGCTCACCCATCATCATCATCATCATCATCATTATTATTATTATCCCATGAATCTAATGCAGTCATAACATAAGGACATAAGAAGAGTTTGCTGGAGCAGGCCAGTGGCCCACTGAGTCCGGCATCCTTTTTCTCACAGCCAGAAGCCCCAATGGGAAACCCACAAGCAGGATCTGAGCCCATGAGCCCTCTCCCCTCTTGCAGTTTCCTGCAACTGGTTTTCAGAGGCATTGCTGCCTCTGACTGTGAAGTCAAAGCACAGCCATTGTGGCTGCTAGACACTGATAGCCAACTATTCCATGATTTTCTCCAACCCTCCTTGAAAGTCATCTAGGTTGGTGGCCCTCACTGCCTCTTGTGGGAGAGAGTTCCGTAGTCTAACTAATATGCATGCATTTGACAGAGGAGAGTTTTCATGGATTTTAATGCATTGATTTGCTTATTCTTACATGTATATCCCACCTTTCCTCTGGGGAGCTCAAGGTGGCCTATGTGGAGCTCACCTCTCTTGTTATTAACATCACAACGACCTTGTTGGGTAGGGCAGGCAGAGAACTGGCAAGTGGCCTGGAGTTGCCTGGACCCGTCCCAGTTCCAACCGACCCTGTTTCCCGGCAGATTCTTAAGAGGAAACCACTAGAAAGGTTCAGAAAAGGACAACCTGGTTCTAGTCTCCTAGAGTCCAGCAAACTTAACAATTGCACCACCGCCTGGGTGTAGTTTTAGGGACATTTTATTTTTTTGTATAAAATTTAAATGGGGATTTGGAAGTTCCTGCTCATTGCGAAACATCTGGAGGATTTAGAGGAAAGTGTAAAAGGCGGGCAAGACCACCAGTATTGACAAACCTTTTTAGTTTTAAGCCTAATAAGCTTTAGCAAGAAACTGAAATAGATCCCGACAGATGGCAGGAGGTAAAATTTTCTTGGACAGGGAATGTGTTGATCATAAAAACAAATGTGCTTCCACGGGTCATTTTTCTATTTCTAACTGTTTCTCTGCAGGTGAACCCTTCAATATTAGCCAAATGACCAAAAAAACAAACAAACAAACAAAATAACAGCTTTGGAGTTTTTAATTGGCTGGTTAAAAAAGGAAGTGTCACAGCCAGGGCCTTATGTCAGCCAGTGAGATCAGGGGCACAACACTTCCCATGTTTTAAATGACCTGGAAAGGCTGCAGTTCTGACCAACACAACTGGCTGTTTCACTGCAGATAAAGGAACTTAGGGTTTACCCACAGTTACCTTTCCTTTGGGCTTTCCAGGCACCGTCCGTGCTTAAAAGCTCCATGACAGATTGCTTGTTTCTTTGCTCTGGAGCTTTCCCCGCAAAAATCTCATTCTTCACCACTGAATCGGAGCAAAAAGCAGTCCATGGAAAACCCAAATTGCTGTTTGTTGTGCTTCAGCTTTAGAGAGTGGGCTTTTGTGGGAAATGATCTGGGATGGAAAAGAAACAGTGCTCAGACACAGACCCTGCGCCTGGAAAGCGTGAGGCAAAAGGTAAGGGGTAGATAAGCCCTAAGCTAGTCCACACATTCGAAGCACCATGACAAACTCTACACGTGTCCCTATTTTCCAGAGACAGTCTCAGATTTACAGAAGCTGTCCAAGTTTCTGATTTGATCTAGGAATGTCCCGCTTTTCCTTAGGACGTTCCTTTTTTTATTGGAGAAATGTTGGAGGGCGTCCCTATTTTCATTCAGTAATAATAAGAATAAGAATAATTTTATTATTTATACCTCCTTGGCTAAGGGGTCACATAACTCCATACCCTCCAACTTTTCTCCAATGAAAATATAGACGTTCTAAGGGGTGCGGGTGGCGTTGTAGGTTAAACCACAGAGCCTAGGACTTGCCAATCAGAAGGTCGGTGGTTTGAATCCCCGCGATGGGGTGAGTTCCCGTTGCTCGGTCCCTGCTCCTACCAACCTAGCAGTTCGAAAGCATGTCAAAGTGCAAGTAGATAAATAGGTACCACTCTGGCGGGAAGGTAAACGGCGTTTCTGCGCGCTGCTCTGGTTCGCCAGAAATGGCTTAGTCCTGCTGGCCACATGACCTGGTAGCTGTATGCCTGCTCCCTCGGCCAATAAAGCGAGATGAGCGCTGTCAGAATTGCCCTAGGTCCCAGCTCACAAAGGACCAACGCCAGGTCGTTGTTATATATACAAAAGTCTTTATTGAAGTTCAGTTTCCATTTTAAAGCCTTGGCGCGCAGCTCTATGTCTTAAACTCTAGACCGCCGAAGCTCCGTCTGAATCTCCTCCCCTTCCACACCAGTTTAAGACTCTAGCCTTGCTCCACCTCCTCCTTAGCTCCTTCCTCCTCTGGGCCCTCCTGCCCGCTGGGGTCTCAGCCTTTCTGGACTCCTCTGACTCTGATTCCCTGGATTCACTCCCCACCCTCCGGCGGGCTTTAGGACCTGGTTCCCTATCCGGGCTACCTGCTGTGCCGCTCGCCTGTACATTTGAACTTGGCGCGCGCGCCCAGTCGGCAACCTTCCTTTCGACCGTTCCCTCGCTCCCCGATGGAGGCGTGGTCAGCCCTAACTCATCTTCTCTCTCTCCTGGAGGAGACGCTGGCCCTGATACCTGGGATTCTTCCCCCCCACAACGCTCTGGTGGGGAAGCTGGTCCTGACCTCCACCCGCTGCTCTGGGAGTCACCGCTGGCTCCTTGCTCCTGGCGCGTCCCCCCTGGGACCCCCCTTGCCCTGGCCATCGGCGCCCCCCTCTGGGAATCTTCCGATTCGCTGGAAAGGCTCACGGAATCTCTCGGGCCACTGTCATCTTCTCCCACGCTGCCCTCAGACTCCTCCCCTTCGCTCTCCATTTCCTCTCTTCCCTGTGCCTCTGCTCCTGAGCCCCTGACAAGCGCCATAACCCCAGAGTCGGCCACGACCGGACCTAATGATTAGGGGTCCCTTTACCTTTACCTTTAAGGCAGAGTAGGACATTTCAGGATCATATCAGAAACCGGGACTCTCCCTGGAAAATCAGGACTCTTGGAGGGTTTGCATTCCTGGTCAACAGTCTGGCTGCAATTCTTTGAGCCAGTTGGCATTTCTGAACACTTTTCAAAGGCAGCTTCATGTAGAGAGCATTGCAGGAGTAGATGGGCCTTTGGCTTGATCCAGCAAGGCATCTTTTTTAAAAAACCCCTCATGTTAATTAAGCTGTGCTGTTAGGGATGGAATGAATTTCCATCACCCTGTTCCTTTATTTCCCTCTGGGTTTGCTCTGCCCTGAGATCCACTGCTCTTGAATTCAGAGTCAACGAGAGAACTCCTAAAACCAATTTTGTAATTAGGGCACCCGCTGTTTGCCAGAGCAGGCATCCTGTTCCTTCAGCTCATTTGAGTCTTTGTACAATCTCATGCATATGATTCCCTGCAGATAGCTTTCCTTATCACGCCCTCCCCCTCCGCCACTTTCTGCAGCATGTATCAATGTACACAAGCATCTATTGTTAATGGAAAGTAGGGGAGGGGTATAGGAAGGAACTGATAGCTGTGTCAACCTGAGCATATGTTGCTCTGCTAGAACATTTGGCGATGGGAAGAAAAGAACAATGGGGAAATTTGAACGCATCAGTACTCTTCAGAAACGAGAGTGGGTAACTAAGGGCACCAATACCTCTGGAGAAATCTGTGCCACATTTGCACCATACATAGAAAGCATACCCTCCAATGTTCCTCAGATGAAAATAGGGACATTTCTCTTTTTTATATATAATTTTTATTAAATTTTCTGTTTTACATTTTAGAATATTCGTTTAAGCAACCTTAAAATAGCAATGATTTCCCCTCTTTTCTTTCCATGGTTTGTTTTCCATAACATAAATCCCTGCATATTTTATATAAACTAAGCCATTCAGTATTCCATTGCTGCATCCATCAAAACTTATTTACACTGTTGAATTCATCTTAATGCTGCCAATGTTTTCAAGTACAGTGGTACCTTGGGTTACATACGCTTCAGGTTACATACGCCTCAGGTTACAGACTCCACTAAACTAGAAATAGTACCTTGGGTTAAGAACTTTGCTTCAGGATGAGAACAAAAATCATGCTCTGGCGGTGCGGCGGCAGTGGGAGGCCCCATTAGCTAAAGTGATGCTTCAGGTTAAGAACAGTTTCAGGTTAAGAACGGACCTCCAGAACGAATTAAGTACTTAACCTGAGGTACCATTGTATACCTCCCCCCCATAAATTCAATAAACATTCTTCCAACCTTCTTTAAACGTACACTCTTCTTGTTCTCTTATTCTATTTGTTAAGTTTGCAAACCGTGCATATTCCATCAGTTTAAGTTGCCATTCTTCTTTGGTTGGGACCTTGCTCGTTTTCCATTTTTGAGCTAACAAAACATGGGCCACAGTGGTGGCATACATAAACAACCTTTTTTGACACCTGGGAATTTCCATCTGAATTATCCCCAACTCTTGGGTTTTTTGGGGGGGGAAAGTACTTTTAAACATTTCCCCCCCAATTCATTATAAATTATTTCCCAGTACTCTTTTACCCTTTTACAAGTCCACCACATATGATAGAATGTACCCTCAGTCTCACTGCATCTCCAAAACAGGGACATTTCTCACTCCTCCCCAAACTAACCCTCCTCGACTGCACATTTTTGTCCCTGTCTCCGACACAGAACATTTCCTTTCAGAAGAAGGGCAATTGCCACCACACACGTCCTCCACTACCCCGAGAAAACCCTTTAATCCTGGTTTTATTTTACAGTGGTACCTTTGGTTACGAACTTAATTCGTTCTGGAGGTCCATTCTTAACCTGAAACCGTTCTTAACCTAAGGTACCACTTTAGCTAATGGGGCCTCCTGCTGCTGCCAAGCTGCCGCTCCCAGGGTTCTTGTGAGGACTGAATGAAGAGAGGGAGAACCGTGTAAGTCGCCTCGAGCTCCTGGGAGGAAAGGAGGGATATAAATAAAATTAATAATAAAAAATAAGAACAATAATGCAGGGCCACCAAAGCGGTTTCTGCATCAAACGCAGGAGTAAACCCCAGTTTACAATCCACGCTGAAAAATAATTTTGGTGGGGGAAATGAGACATTTTGTAACTCAGCCAAGCAATGCCTACATAAAATTTTGGCAAAAGCACTAGCAACAATCAGATCATCTCCAGGCTCCCTCTTCCAGAATTCTCCATCTCACATTTGATCCCAGACCTCCATCTCCAGGTTCACTTTTCTCCTGGCTCCATCACTTCCTCTGCCACTAAAAATACCGCTCACTTCAAAAGCTTTTGCAAACAGACCCACAAAGAGCTCCCCGGACTTCAAAAGCAATTTCTCTCCCTTTGTGCTCTGCATTGCTAAGCCGCTGGGACAGCTTCTGAGAAAAGGACTTTGAAGGCTAGTTCCACCATTGGGAGAAAGATAAATGCACAGGAGAAAGTTCATACTTGCTTGGAGGTTTGTGGGGATGTCTTTTAGGAGAGCCTGTTTTTCTCTGTTCCTCTCCACTCCCTCATCCCCCCCCCCCGACCCCAGCATTTTTGAGTGGCTTAGTGTCTCCATTCTGGAGGAGTTAGCTGGAGCC
The DNA here is from genome assembly GCF_964106915.1 of Podarcis gaigeae. Taxonomy (NCBI): domain Eukaryota; kingdom Metazoa; phylum Chordata; class Lepidosauria; order Squamata; family Lacertidae; genus Podarcis; species Podarcis gaigeae. The sequence goes on from NC_139692.1 coordinate 31,425,238, forward strand.
ACCAGAGAGGAATGGCAGATGGCTATCGAGGGCTTGGGCTCAGTCACTGGAAAATTGAGGTTCTCAGGAACATGTTTTATTCATTGGGTCGTCATCCCTATAGCTCAGCTTGAAACACCAGGAGCTTCTCAGGGCTGGGTGGCCCACAGCCTGGGAATAAGCTTTGTCTACTGCATAAGAGGCAGGAGAGTAAGAGAGTCAGCCTTTAGAAAATTGGCTAGCTCAGTTTGGTTAAAGCATGGTGCTGTTGATGCCAGGGTTGCAGGTCCAATGCCCGTATGAGGCAACTGCATATTCCTGAATTGCAGGGGTTTGGACTAGGTGATCCTCAGGGTCCCTTCCAACTCTACAATTCCAAGCTAGCAGGACTAGTGGTCAGGGATGATGGGAACTGTAGTCCAAAAACAGCTGGAGACCCAAGTTTGTTTCAATGATCGAGTTCAATCGCATGCAATGCAGGAAGTGCAACTGAAGAATCCCTGGCAGATGGCTATCCAACTTCTGTCAAGAAATCTCCAGTGACTGAGAGTCCACCATCTTCCAAGGAAGTCAGTTGAACGGCTGTGACCCTAAGATAGTTTTATTCCTACTCTTGAGCTGAAATCTCATTTCTTGTAATTTGAATCCCTTGGTTCAGATCTCCCATCTGGAGCAGCAGAAAACAAACTTGTTCCACCCTCCATGTGGCAGCTCTTCAAATCTTTGAAGATAGTTCTCATATCACCTCTCAGTCTTTTCTTCTCCAGGCTAAACATACCCAGCTCTCTCAACCCTTCTCAATAAGACTTACAGTTGGAAATAATTGATCACTTTGACTTTTTACGTCCAGCAACTGAGTTGTGGCTGTTTTCAGTATTCTCTTGGTATCTGCCATTTTAGCCAGTCTGTAGCCCTCAGCATCAGGATCTGACATATGAAGACTTTTCAGCAACAATCTGAATCTGGCGTGCATCCGTCAGCTTTTGACAATGTTTGACAACCGACAGGCAGTAATGGTTGACATCTGACAGCAGACAGACAACAGCAATCAGGGTTAGGCGTTAGACTTCCTGTGGAATTTGGGGTGTCTGTTGGTTAATATTGTCCATACATGTCAGCAATGAAAAGAGGTGACCGGGACAGATGAGTCTTGCACTTTATGGATTCCCCCACTCAACTCCAAAGCTTTCATGGGTCAGGTGTCACAAATAATTTAATAAGAGGGGCCAGATTAAAATTTCAAGAGATAAAGTGGATAGAGAAATGTTTTCCTCCCTCTCTCATAACATTAGAACTCATGGACATCCCATAATGCAAATGTGGGAAGATTCAGGACAGATAAAAGAAAGTCCTTCTTCACACAGAGCAGAGTTAAACTATGGAACTCCCTCCCACAGGAGGCAGTGATGGCTACCAACCTAGATGGCTTTGAAAGGATGACTCAAATTCATGGAGGAGAAGACTATACAGTGCAATGCTTCTGAATGCCAGTTGCTGGAAGCCACAGGAGGGGAGAATGCTCTTATGCTCAAATCCTGCTTGTGGGTTTCCCAAAGGCATCTGGCTGGCCACTGTGAGGACAGGACGTTGGATGAGATGGGCCATTGGCCTGATCCTGCAGGCTCTTCTTATGTTCTTACAGAATCATATAAGTATAGAGCTGGAAGGGACTCTGGGGATCATCTAGGCCAGGGGTCAGCAAACTTACTGCGCCTTGGGCTGGTGTCTCCAGTGCCAATCGTGTGGAGGGCCGGAGGGCGGGGGAGCGTGTGCCCATACGTGTATGCACACGCTATTTCCGATGCATTTCCGGTTTGGAGGAGCACTGGAAATAGCTTGTGCATGGGCCTCCTCTGACCCGGATGTGCACTGGAAATAACACTTGCGCATGCACAAATAATGCTTGTGTATGCACACAAGCTATTTCCGGTGCTCCTCCGACCCGGAAGTGGGCAGTAGCACAGCGCCAGTAAGAGCGGGCGGCAGGGTGTGCCGCAGGCAGGATAAACAAGTCCCTTGGGCCTTATCTGACCTGTGGGCCTTAATTTGGGGGCCCCTGATCTAGGCTAACCCCCTGCAATGTAGGAATATGCAGCAGTCCCATATGGGGATCAAACCTGCAGCTTTGGATTATCAGCACCACACTCTAACCAACTGAGCTATCCTTACATACGAGATGTCTCAGCTGCTGCCTCCTCTCAGCAGCTCAACCCCAGAGGACTGGAGATGGCATCAGGTCACCATTGAGTGAGACATTCCCAATGAGGGGCGACAGGCTTGCCACTGCCATCATGTCAATGTTTCTAGGCCACACAAAACACACAGGAACCCTGCTCTTTTGCCACCACCAGTAGCACAGAGATCAGCTGTCCTGGCCTGGGCTGGGAAATATTTTAGGAGGCCAAGAGAGTGGTGCTTGAGAGCATCAGGAAGGAGAAATTTTTTTTTTTGGCATTTTTTATTTCATTTTAAATACGCACAGAAGACTATGCATGGAGCAAATAAATGCATTTGTTAGGTAACTATGCTGAGTAGCTTTGGGTCATCTGAAAAGACCTGCTCACCTTTTATATGGTGCTGTCAATAGCCCCGACTGTGTTGGAAATCGCATCCTGTCACCTGCCCTATTTTTGGAGCGAGCTGACTGCCTGCTGGAGCATGTGAGTGACAAAATTATCACCTTTTGGGGGGAAGCAAATGGCTCCCATTAATTATCCACACAGCGGAAACCTTTCTACTGTGTGGCCATTTCTAAGTGCTCTCCGATGAGATTAAGTGCAGGTAATTAATCTTAGGAGCTTAGATAACGGGAGTGCTTGGGTGGCGGAAAGGGGCCATTTGTTAGGGTTAGGGAGCCAGAACTGAGGTGAGGAGTCAGCAGGAATTAACTGCCAGCTACATAGAAGTGTAGAGACCCAGAAGATTCCAGGTTCAATCCCCAGCGTCTCCAGGTGCGCCCGGGAGAGACTCCTGCCCAAAATATTGGAGAGCCACTGCCAATCAGTACACGCAATATTGAACTAGATAGACCAGTAGTTTGACTCAGCTTCATCTGCTCATGTGTGTTTGTAAATAGATTGCTTAAAATAAATGCTCTTGCGTTTTAAGGGCTGTAGCTCAGTGGTTAGAGCATCTGCTTTGCATGCTGAAGGGCCCAAGTTCAATTCATTGTGGCACCTCTAGAGCTAGGAGAATACCTTGTCTGAAATTGAATTGACATTGAAATGCTTTATTATAACTTGTATACAGTGAGATTACACGAGCACCCCCCACTCAGCTCTCTTAGTCTTATTTCCCCTTGTTTACTGACGCACACCCACCAAACCCGAAAGTCAGTTGCCCTGTTGTTATCTTTTCATTCAGCAGCCTAACAGCCCACAGATAGAAGCAGTTCTTTACCCTGTTGGTGCGACTAATCATGCTTCTATATCTTCTGACTGAGGGCAGGAGATCAAGAAAGTGCTGGCCACTTGTTAAAAGGGAATAGAAAAAGAAAGGCTCAAATAATGACAATACAAACCTAAGGAATGCGTAACTTAAATAATGACTATGAATGATTTACGGAAAAGCTGAAGGAAGTCCAGAAAAGAAACTTTGTGAAAAATTGGATGCGAAATTATTGTGTGTTTTTGTTTTTGTTGTAAATTAATAAAAATTATTATATATATATATATATTTTAAAAAAGAAAGTGCTGGCCAGAGTGTGAATCATCCCTGAAAATTTTCCTCACTCTCCTGAGGCAATGTTCTTGCACTATTTCATCCAGCGGATTCACAGAACAGCCCATAATATCTTGTGCTGTATTCACCACCCTCTGTAGGCACTTCCTATCAGTTGATGTCAAACCAGCATACCACACCGTGATGCAGTATGAAAGGACACTTTCTATTGTTGACCGGTAGAAGGATATCATCAAATGTTGATTGACATTGGTCTTCCGCAATACTCTGAGGAGATGGAGTCTTTCTTAACCACCTGGGTTGTATTTATTTTCCAAGTAAGGTCTTCACTGAGATAAACTCCTAGGAATTTCTTCCAGTCACTCCTGCTCCCAAGGCTCACAGTGATGGAACTGCCAGAAGGCACTCGGCACTGGACCTCAGTGTCCGGGCAGAATGATGGGGGTGGATACGCTCCTTCAGGTATACTGGACCGAGGCCACTTAGGGTTTTAAAGCTCAGCACCAACACTTTGAATTGTGCTCAGAAACGTACTGGGAGCCAATGTAGGTCTTTCAGGACTGGTGTTATATGGTCTCGGTGGCCGCCCCCAGTCACCAGTCTAGCTGCCACATTCTGGATTAGTTGTAGTTTCCGGGTCACCTTCAAAGGTAGCCCCACATAGAGCGCATTGCAGTAGTCCAAGTGAGAGATAATCAGAGCATGCACCACTCTGGCGAGACAGTCCGCAGGCAGATAGGGTCTCAGCCTGCATACCAGGTAAACAGCTGCCTTGGACACAGGACACAGGGTGATAGCCTTAGGTCACCAGTAGGGCATCTGCTTTGCAGGCTCAATCCCTGGCATCTCTGGGCATGGCTGGGAAAGACTCTGTGTCTAAAACCTTAGAGAGCTGCTGCCAGTCAGTGTAGACAATGCTGAACTAGACAGACCAACGATCTGACTCAGGACAAGTCTGTGTTACTATGTAGGATTGTTTCCAATGTTATTTATGGAACCAAATGCTGAGATGTCCCCTCTGTCAGATGGTCACCTCGGGCTAAGCTTTGAGGAGATGGGAAGCGTCTGTTTTCCTCCATCCTCTCCACCGGCAAAGCGTTCTTCCGACTCATCCGCTATTAATAGGCCTTTTTCCATTTTTGATTCCTGCAACGTAACTAAGTGAATGCGCTGACATGTTGAAGAGGGGAGTCTTTTATTACCAGCTACTTATATCATTAAGGCAATACCCTCCCTTGCAATCACAAAGCAATGGATTCATATTTTAAGAAGCTTGAACGTTCCTTCCCTGTCATTTACTCCTGCCTCTGTTTCGCGGAGACGGCAGGCCCAGATTCGGAAGAGCAATCACACCCTCTTCGCCTCTTTCTGCTCTGACGTTGATTTATGTTCAACTGGCGATGGCTGCACCCAATTACCTTTGCTTTGCTTTCCTTAATGCCAGAGACACGATACCAAAATAATACAAACCTCTTTATTCTTAATGAAATATTATCCTTTGGCACGATGGGAGATTATTCATTGCTTTGCTTGTTGTTCAGCGCTTCTTTCCATGGGAAATGGGAGGCTGCTGATTGCCGCCCAAGCTAGGGATGGAGGGATGGATCCATCTATTTTCAGTGTGTGCTGGGCTCTGTATCGTTAAAGCACTTCTCCCATCCCTGCAAATAAACCCCCAAAATGTAGTTTGCTATGGGTGCTGGGAGTTGTAGTTCTGCTGAGGGACAAACCACGGTTCCCAGGATTCTTTGGGGAAGGTGCTTTATGTTAGAATTCCTGCTCCATGATTGCAGTCATGGGATTGTTGTCTTTCACATGACGGTATATGTTTTGACTCCACAGAGTGGGAAGTGACGGAGACAGGATGTTTGTGTTACTGTGTTCTGTGAAGTGGGACTATTGGCCTTTGTTCATTTGTTCATTCTTTTTGCTGTCTGATGCTAGAGAGAGAGGGAGCCATGTTGCAGTGCTCCGTGTGTATTTTTATGTAAATAAAGTAGATTAGCCAAAATGCTGAGTTGCTGGGGTTCTGTTACGCAAGATGCGAAGGCTCTGCGGATCCCTAAGTGTGCCGATGTCTGCTGGCATCTGTCACTGTGATGTTCGGGCTGAAGAAACGACCGACCAGGAAGGAGAGAACATGCCAGTCGGGCATGTGTCTCTGCCAGGGTCATACTGGAGTGTAGGACGAACTCCTGACAATTTACAGGTATGGTGTATAGGAAGCTCTGCCACTGAACTACAATCTCTCCCTGGAGTCAATTTAGCTTGGTATTTACACTGATTAGCAGAGACTCTTTAGAGCTTCAGACAAGAGAATCTTTCCCAGCCCTGCTTGCAAATGCCGGGGAGTGAACCTGCAACCTTCTTCATTCAAAGTAGATGCCCTACCACTGAGCTAAACCCCTTCATTACACTCAGTCAAGCCACTGGCTCACCTTGCTCAGTATTGCCTACACTGACTGGCAGCAGCTCCCCAGGTTTCTAGGTAGGAAGTCTTCCCCACCCTGCCTGGAGATACTGGGGACTGAACCTGGGACCTTCTGCATGCAAACCAGATGCTCAAACAACTGAGGTATCGCTACAACCAACTGCTCCTGGTCTTAGGTGGAATCTAGACACATATAAAAAAACGTTGTGGAAATGGTTTTTAAAAAACGTTTTGAAAAACATATTGAATTTTCCATAGCTCACCATCGCCATCTAGTGTATAATGCACTTTGCAACACACTTAAAACATTTTATTTGCAGCTGTATAGCTGAGTCCAGAGGATAACATTGATATAGTTGCCGCAACAGAAACCTGGTGGAATGGAGAGAACTAGTGGGATGCATGTGTTCCCCCCCCCATTCATTTTGTGGTGGGACCCCACTGCGGAAATAGAAATGGGTTTTTGACAACTCATGATCCCAGACACCTCCAAATAGAATACAAACATGTGTGGACATCCCCTGCCCACGCTGTGATTCCTTTCTCTCTGCAATGCTTCCAAGCACCAGGAAGCCCGGCTTCCCAAATGCGGAGAATGCCCACCCCATGTCTGTTCCCAAGTGACCCCAAGCCCCCACAAACATCAGGAACTGAAGCTGGATGTTGGGAGGTTCAGGACAGATAAAAGGAAGTTATACATGCAGTGCAAACTATGGAACTCCCTCCCACAGGATGCTGCAATGACTACCAGCGTGGGGGGCTTTCGAAAAGGATTGGACAAATTCATTGGACAACTTCCGTCGCAGTCTGAGGCAGCAATGCTTCTGAATACCAGTTGCGTACCCTCCAACATTTCTCCGATGAAAATAGGGACATACTGTTCAACAATAACATCAGCAGCAGCAGCAGCAGCATTTATACCCTGCTCATCTGACTGTATTGCCCCAGGCATTCTATGCAGCTTCCAACATAAAAAACACATAATAAATCATTAGACATAGATGGCTATAGCCCTATAGAGGGCTGCCTTCAGAAGTCTTCTAAAGGTTGTACAATTGTACCTTGGAAGTCAAACGGAATCCGTTCCAAAAGGTTCGTAAACCAAAGTGCGGCTTCTGATTGGCTACAGGAAGCTCCTGCAGCCAATCAGAAGCCATGGAAGCCCCATCAGACATTCAGGTTCCCAAGAGCGTTTGCAAACCGGAATACTCACTTCCGGATATGCAGTGTTCAGGAGCCAAAACGCCTGAGTACCAAGGCGTTTGGGATCCAAGGTACGACTGTATAGTTACCCATCTCCTTAGCTCAGGAGTCACATAACTCCATAACTCCAGCATTTATCCAATGAAAATAGGGATGTCCTAAGGAAAAGTGGGACATTCCGGGATCAAATCAGGAACTGGGGAGGCTTCTGTCCCTGGAAAATAGGGACACTTGGAGGGTCTGCAGTTTCTGGAGAGTGCTGGAAGGCAGTTCTTGGGTTTGGGGCCTGCTAGAGGGTCTCCCTTTAAGGCAGTGGTTCTCAACCTGTGGGTCCCCAACTCCCATCATCCCTGAGCTCTGGCCTTGCTAGCTAGGGGTGATAGGAGTTGTACTTCAACAACATCTGGGGACCCGCAGGTTGAGAAAGGCTGCTTTCGGGCATCTGGTCAGCCACTGTGAGAACAGGATGCTGGGTCAGGTGGACCATTAGCCTGACCCATCAAGATTTTCTTATGTTCTTATGTTGGGATTCAGGAGGGGTAGCATGTCAAATGCAAGACCACATACCTCAGCAGTTTCCACTTTAAAAATTAAGCCTATTTCCTCAGGATGTCTCTCTGGAGGAAAACATTATGTCGAAGCCAGCTCCACTAAGCTTGAGATGTAGTGAGGAACATATGGCAAATCTACTCCTCGAATGCTCAGTCCTCTTCAGCAATTAATTAATTAATGTGCTCTGCTCGTTCATGGCTCTCCTTCCCTCATTAAGCCCTGCTCCCAGTCTCCCGGCAGGATTGTCATCTTTCCAAGATACACCTGGCCTCTGTCCCATCCTGGTGACCTCATCATCCACAAAACATAATCACATGGCTGCAGGAGCCCTAGATAGAAGGCTCAACAGCCAATCCCAGGTCAGGATGCCCTGTGGGCCAGCCTCCTCCATCCCTCTGTCCCTCCTCCCCAGAGTTACTTTGATGGTTCCATTTGGCTGATGAACAGGAGTGCCTCCCTATTAGAAGTTTGATGGATGGTCCCAATTATAGATCCCCTCCCCCTCCCCCAGCCTTGATTTAATGTAATGTTTTATTAATGGCAACAATTGGAAGAAAGCAAACAGCTCATTCCGAGCACGGCGGCCCAGTTTTGGAGGTTTCTCCGTTTAAGATTCACACCGAGTGCTCAATGTCAAGGAATTAAGGGTGGAAACGCAACCCAAGAACAATTCATTGAACAGGGAAATAGCCCATTAGGAGCCTCTTGACAAAATTAACAGAAGCATGACAAAGTTCCCCCATCACTCCCAGCCTGGAAGGGGAAGGCTTCCAAGTGAATGCTAAGTCCTTGCCTCCCAACCTATGGGATATTGCAAAATTTATTGAGTTTCAAGTCATTTGGAGAATTCAGCTACCTTCCAGGACCTGTGTTAGGCTCGTATTCACATTCTACATTTCTGTCTGTCTATATCTATATCTATCTATCTATCTATCTATCTATCTATCTATCTATCTATCTATATCATCTATCTATCTATATCTATCTATCTATCTATCTATCTATCTATCTATCTATCTATCTATCTATCATCTATATTTAAATTATTTCAAATATATAACAACAACATACATATACATAATAAAATAAGCCACCCTATCTGGTGTTTAAGCAATCAACATGCACCATTCATTTCAAGCACTATGCTACCCTTTTAAAGGTAAAAAAGGAAAAAAAGGTAAAGGACCCCTGGACGGTTAAGTCCAGTTAAAGGTCACTATGAGGTTGCGGCGCTCATCTCACTTTCAGGCCGAGGAAGCCGGCGTTTTTCCACAGACAGCTCTCCAGGTCATGTGGACTCTCCAGGTCATGACTAAACTGCTTCTGGCACATCGGAACACCGTGATGGAAACCAGAACTTACGGAAGCACCGTTTACCTTCCTGCTGCAGCGGTACCTATTGATCTACTTGCACTGGTGTGCTTTCGAACTGCTAGGTTGGCAGGAGCTGGGACAGAGCTCACTCTGTCGTGGGGATCTGAACCACTGACCTTCCGATTGGCTAGCCCAAGAGGCTCAGTGGTTTAGACCACAGTGCCACCCGCATCCCTTTTAAACAGTCATGGCTCCCTCCACCCCACCCCCAGGAATTCTGGGAGCTGTTTTTAGTTAAGGGTGCTGAGAGTTCTTGAAATTGCAAAGCAGCAAAAACATAAGATTTAGGTGCATCGTAGTTGGCCCCTCCCCCAAAGAAAACACACACAAAAGAAAAGAACCTACCTCCCTGCTCTTTTTAACTCAGCTCTCAATTACAATATGTAATGCTCTGAGTTTGGGGATGGGTTTGATAAACTGTGGCTTAATAAATCATTAAACTGCTGCTTGGAGGGAACGTACATCTGGAATGTGGTGCCCTGAAGCTATTATCGAAGTGCCAAAGCTCAGATGGGCTCATTACAGCATTGTGGGCCAATGAAGTCTTGTTAAGTGCAGCTGCCCTTCCTTTAAGCTTCGCAAATGGTGAGAGAGGGGGCCATGGAAATGAAGGGGTGATGGTCCCAGCAGGAAATTCTCTATTTCCTAGCATCTGGAATGTTGCACTGGGGTCAGGGAAGCTTTCAGATTTCTCCTTTTCAAAATTCCCTTGATTCCCAGCTATTGGGATTTGGAACAGATTGGGTCCAATTTCAAAGGTAAGGTTCTACACTTAGGCAGGAAAGACCAGCCGCACAACTAGAAGATGGGAGTCACCTGGTTTACCAGTAGTACATGTGAAAATGATCTAAGGGTCTTAGTAGACCACAGGCTTAGCTTGAGTCAATAGTGTGATGAAGCAGCAAAAGAAGAAGAAGCTAATGCTATTCTAGGCTGCATCAACAGAACTACAGTGTCCTGATCAAGGGAAGTTATTTTGTTGTTGTTGTTTAGTTGTTTAGTCGTGTCCACCTCTTCGTGACCCCATGGGCCAGAGCACACCAGGCACTCCTGTCTTCCACTGCCTCCCACAGTTTGGTCAAACTCATGCTGGTAGCTTTGAGAACACTGTCCAACCATCTCGTCCTCTGTCGTCCCCTTCTCCTTGTGCCCTCAATCTTTCCCAACATCAGGGTCTTTTCCAGGGAGTCTTCTCTTCTCATGAGGTGGCCAAAGTATTGGAGCCTCAGCTTCACGATCTGTCCTTCCAGTGAGCACTCAGAGCTGATTTCCTTAAGAATGGATAGGTTTGATCTTCTTGCAGTCCATGGGACTCTCAAGAGTCTCCTCCAGCACCATAATTCAAAAGCATCAATTCTTCGACGATCAGTCTTATTTATGGTACAGCTCTCACTTCCATACAACACTACTGGGAAAACCATAGCTTTAACTATACGGACTCTGTCTTGGCCAGACCACACCTGGAGTACTGTGATCAGTTCTAGGTGCTACAATTAAAGAATGACATTGACAAGCTGGAACATGTGCAGAGGAGGGTGACTGAGATGATCAAGGGTCTGGAAACCAAGTCTTAGGAGGAATGGATGGGGGAGTTGGGAGTTGAGAGAAGATACGATATCCATCTTCAAATATCTAAAGGGCTATCTCCCGGAAGATGGAGCAACCTTATTTTCTCCTGCTCTGCAGGGAAGGACTCAAACCAATGGATTCAAGTTACAAGAAAGGTGATTCCGACTAAACATCATAAAGACCTTTCTGACAGAAAGAGCTGTTCAACAGTGGAATGGACTTCCTCAGGAGACTGGGGACTCTTCTTCCTTGGAAGTTTATAAGCAGAGGCTGGATGGCCATCTGTCACGGATGTTTTTCTTGTCATTTGAAATCATTGGTTCAGGTCCTACCCACCAGAGCACCAGAAAACGAGCTTGCTCCATCTTCCACGTGACAGCCCATAAGGAATTTGAGGCTATCATATACATAATTTTATTTGTATGCCGCTTTTCCATAGTTCAAACCAGGTTCAAAGTGCTTACAGTACAGAAAAAATACATAATTATGACATAAACAGTAAATAAAACATCAAAAAATACACAACCAAATGGCTCAATTTCCACATAAATCATAGGATCTAAAATGAAGATACAAAAAAATTAATATCAATAACAGCAGCAACTCCCTTCCATCAAATCCCCCTAAACAATATCCCAGCCCAGGGCTGGATTTAGGTTTGATGAGGCCCTAAGCTACTGAAGGTAATGGGGCCCTTTATATGTCCAGCTTCCCTTTATCAACAACAAATTGTCATGGTTTTTTGTGTTGAATATATGCTATATGGTAATTTATGGACCTAATAGGTATCTAACCAGTGATATTTTAGGGAGCAGGCTAGCATGCAGGGCCCATTACTTATATTATAGGGGCCCACACAACACAAAACACTGTTGCTGTATGTAGGTTTTATTTTATTTGTTTTTTTATCTTATATTTTGGAAATGCACATCCAGGTTTTTTTCCCTTTAATTTTTTTGGGGCCCCCAAGAGAGTGGGGCCCTAAGCCAGGCATAGCCAAACTTGACCCTCCAGCTGTTTTGGGACTACAATTCCCATCATCCCTGACCACTGGTCCTGTTAGCTAGGGATGATGGGAGTTGTAGTCCCAAACAGCTGGAGGGCTAAGTTTGGCCATGCCTGCTATGCTATAGCTTGTTTAGCTTATACGTAAATCCAGCACTGCCCCAGCCCAAGAGACTGTTCAGCAGCCTCAGTTTTTGTAGCTGCAGTCGGCCAGTCAGTCAAGGCACTATCCTCACAGGTCAAGCAGAAAAGTCCCACAAGCCAGGGAGCCGGTCTTCCAGGAGTCACAGCCAAGATGGTCTCTTGCCTCATATCACCTCTTAGTCACCTCCAAGTCCCCCAACTCCCACACCTGGGTGGAGGGACGTCCGTGGCACTGCCCAGATGTTGCTGGGCTCCAGCTCCCTTCATCTCTGAGCACTGGCCATACACGCCGACACTCCCCATGTTTTGTTTTGGTTTTTTTGAGGAGGCCGGATCCCCTCAACGTTCAGAGGGCATTCGGCTCTGCCTCCTGGCTCCTCATGACATCACGCTTGCAATGGACCCCTTCAATCAACTTGCGAAGATGGCATCTTTGGCATTGGCTGCCTGTTGGGGATGATGGGAGAGGGGCTCCGGTCCACTACCACGAAATTAAATCTTCCCAGTGTTCTGTTCTCCCCCCTCCCTCCCTGCTGCTCCACCTCCCCCCCCCCACATAACCTTCCTATGAACCAGGTAGGCGTGCTTTCGACAATGCATGCCGAAAAGATGTAATGCAAAGCAATACCTGCCCTGCAAAATAATTGAAAACAAATTGAAATTGATTTCAGCTGATCTGCTCATTTGCCACCCCTCTCCCCAAATTCATTTCCCCCCTTTTATAGTCATTTACAGTATGAAAAATGAATAAAACAAATGGGCCTCATTTGCTCTTTTCCCCATTTGTCTTTTAAATGGACACATATCCCTATTTGAGACTAGGGTGGTTGATCCAAGCATCAGTTTCTTCCACTGCAGCCTCTGGCCAATCTAAAATGAAGGAAATATTGCAACAAAAAAACAAAGCAAAAAACCTTTCGCTAGCAGTTCCTAAACTTTTTGGGCTGCCACCCCCTTGGTTCCATAAACCCAACCGCATTGCCCCCTGCACTATAAAAGGCAATATTTAAAATAGTGGTTTGCACAACCCACTAATGAAGATAATAATACAATAAAATAAAATTTTAGTGTGATTAATTCAACAAAACTGCTTAACTTGATCCAATGATACCGGCTTTTCAAAGTCTGATGGTCCTTTACACATCAAATGTCCCCCTGTCACCCCCATGCCTCTTAGCCCCTGCCTAGGTAACCCACCCCACCCTCCTGGGGGTGCAATGACCCCCTATGGGTACAATTGCTTTCCACTTTCTGTGCTTCCTCTCCAGTTGAGTATCCCATTAAGTTGGGGAAACTCAAAGCAACACTCAGAATACTCCAGTGTTTCGATAGCTTTAGATGACTCTTCTGCATATGGATGACTCAACACACAATTCTCCATGGGCAGACCCCCCCCCCCCCCATGCAGACTGGACTAGCCTGCTCAAAGATCTTTTGAACTGATCCTCTGATTATAAGTTATGTATGTCTCAGCCCACATGTGTATCCAAGAAGTCACTCATGTTCCTACCCTCACTGCCAAGAGGTTTAGGATCTTTTGCTAGATTTGTAAATTGTGTTTGTTATGGGCATGGCCTGTGCAGAGGGGTGGGTTATGTAGCCGGATACAGGCCCAGACTGGGGGGGGGGGGCATATGGGCCACTTGGCCCGGGCCTCCGATTCCAAAGGGGGCCTCGGTCAGCATATTCTAGGCAAAGTTGATTTTTCCTGTGTAATTCAAGAATTCGCAGATAAGAAAGTTAGGAAAGCATTTTTAAATGTAAATACTTAAAATAATCCTTTTCCCTATGTATTTTTAAAAAGCACTATTGTATATCTATATTTTCCATTTTGTCTTTATATGCAGATACGGTTCAAGCCTTGAAATAAAATTATTTGTCAGCATAACTTTTGTGAAAATTATTTATATACTTACTTATTTATAAGACTTCAGTTATCCCCAGGGTAAAAAAAAAGGGGGGGCATATTATCTACCTGACCTGGGCCTCTGCCTGGCTCTGCACGGCCCTGGCCGGGTATACTTGCCTCAGGCCTTGGAGGGCTAAGCTGGCTGGAGGTCCCTACCAGGGGCCTGCGGGACGTACCCTGTCATGCCAGGGACTTAATGGGCATCTGATTGGCTGCTGTGAGAAGAAGATGATGGACTAGATGGACCATTGGCCCGATCCAGCAGGCTCTTTGGTTCCTATGTTCTTTAGACCTTGTTTCAGTGGGTCTTCTTAGAGTATGTCTTACATTGGACGTCACTCTGTATAAACTGGAAGTCAAAACTGAAATAATCATATCTCCAAACCTTATATCTTTCTTATTATCACTACTGACTTTGATGGGGGCACTGAATACACATTTTTGAAGAGTGCATTAATAGAACTGATCTCTGTTAGAAATAGAAGGAAGCCCGAGAAGGGACTAAATCAGAAGAAAAATTAGCAGAAGATGGGGAGATGAAAGGATTCTTTCTTTTCCTCAGAGAAAGCCGAATGTTAGGCTTGCCTACAGCGGAAGTGAAATTGAGTTTCACTCTCCGTTGAGATATCGGATTTCAGAATCCTAACTCAGTTTGGATTTCAAAGCAGCAAAAAATTGAGGAAAAATTCTCGGGGGCCTCTTAACTTAAATCTAAATACAATTTATTAATTTTTTTCACAGGGGAGAGAATGCCCAAATCAAATAGTATGAGTCATAGAGTACAGTTAGACACAGGAGTTGAGGATTCACAACCATATCTTCTTCTTCTGCTGCTGCTTCTGCTTCCATTTTTTTTTAAAAGCAGTCAGGGGTGATCTGGACCACAATGGGGTGTTCAGGAAAATGGGAACAGCTGCTGAGGGAAGGAAAGTGCCAAAGAGTGGGGCAGAAGGAGGCTCTGTAGTTAGGTGGGTTTAGCTGAAGAAAAGAAGACTGAAAGTTGATAGTTATTTCCAAGTATCTGAAAGACTGTCACGTGGAAAATGAGGTAAGCTAGTTTTCTGCTGTTCCAAGAGACCCAAACCAATGGATACAAATGACAAGTAAGGAATGTCTGACTAAACTTTAGAAAGAACTTTCTGGTGGTGAGAACTGTTTGGCAGTGGAATGGATGACCTCAGAAGGTGGTGGATTCTCCTTCATGGGAAAGCTTGGATGGATGGCCATCTGTCAGGGTTGGTGCTGACCTTTAAAGCCCTAAATGACCTCAGCCAAGTACACCTGAAGGAGCTTCTCCACCCCCATCGTTCAGCCCAGACACTGAGGTCCAGCGCTGAGGGCCTTCTGGCAGTTCCCTCCCTGTGAGAAGTGAGGTTACAGGGAACCAGGCAGAGGGCCTCCTCGGCAGTGGCACCCGCCCTGTGGAACGTCCTCCCATCAGATGTCAAGGAAATAAACAACTATCAGACTTTTAGAAAACATCTGAAGGCAGCCCTATTTTTAATGTTTGATGTTTCATCATGTTTTTAATATTCTGTTGGGAGTGACGCAGAGTGGCTGGAGAGGCCTGGCCAGATGGGCGGGGTATAAGTAAATAATAATAATAATAATAATAATAATAATAATAATAATAATAATAATACCAAGGCTTGTTTTGCTGTGATCCTACATTGCAGGGGGGTTGGACTACTTGAGCCTTGGGGTCCCTTCCAATTCTACAATTCTATGAGGCAGCAGTGGAAGGGAGAGGCTGAAGGGGGTGCCATTTTATGGCTCACCTCAGGCAGCAAATTGACTTAGGCTGGCCCAGTTGCCTAAAGCACCCCAGATAACGAGAGCCAGTCTTGGGTGAGAGGGATAAGTCATTGCCGAAAAGCAATTTTGGGCAGTGTCTGTGTGATAAACCAAATGTGTAGACTAACCCTTCAGGAGCAGAACCCATTGCCACCTTAACTTCCGTATCGATTCTGCTGAGGCCAGCAGATTCGCACAGCTCATAAACTGCATGATTACATTTATAGCCATGTTCCTATTAAGTGAGAGGCGCGGCAGAGATTAATCTCGTGTGTCCCTTCCAGCAAGGAGGTGGGGAAACCAATGTCAGAGGCAGGATCCTAAATCTCCCGGAGCTAATAAAGTCCCCGACTTTCACAAGAGGGAGAGGGTGCAGGGGAAATAGAATGGGTCCATAAGAAAACAAAATTCATTTTGCCACAATGGCTGGGTTTCTGCTCCAGCCAAGACAATTCCCAGCAAATGGTGAGCAGAAGTGGCATGGCAGTTAGGGATGTTGTGAAGGTCCTGATCTTCTCTCCAAGTGAAAAAAATGTTCTTTTATGTCGGGGGGGGGGGGAATGTGGAAAAATATTGGGGTTTTTCTAAATGAAGAATGTCATGGGTCTGTCTATCAAGTGAGCAGATTCCTGCCTTATCTTTTTGCCTGAGGGAAGAGTATGATAACAAGAGAGCCTATGTGGTGCAGTGGTTAGAGCATCGGACTAGGACCTGGGAGAGATGAGGGTTCAGATCCCCTCACTTGGGTATGAAGCTCACTGGGTGACCTTGTGCCAGTCACGGCAGCTTTCAGTCTAGGTAAAGGTAAAGGGACCCCTGACCATTAGGTCCAGTCATGGCCGACTCTGGGGTGGCAGCACTCATCTTGCTTTATTGGCCGAGGGAGCGGGCGTACAGCTTCCGGGTCATGTGGCCAGCATGACTAAGCCGCTTCTGGCGAACCAGAGCAGCACACGGAAACGCCCTTTACCTTCCCGCCAGAGCGGTACCTATTTATCTACTTGCACTTCATGCTTTCGAACTGCTAGGTTGGCAGGAGCAGAGACCGAGCAACGGGAGCTCACCCCATCACAGGGATTTGAACCGCCAACCTTCTGATCAGCAAGCCCTAGGCTCTGTGGTTTAACCCACAGCGCCACCCGCGTCCCTAGCCTACCTCAAAGGGTTGTTGTGGGGATTAAGCGAGGAGTGAGTACCATTTACACCAGCTTGAGCTCCTTGGTGGAATATCAATGCAGATATTTGAACTCTACAATTCTGTGGTGACTAGCCATGATGACTGTGCTATGGTCTCTATGGTCAGAGACAGCTAGGCTGCTGAATACCAGTTGCTAGAAGCCATAGGAGAGGGAGAGTGTTTTTTTGCTTAGTCCTGCTTTCTGGTTTCCCATGGTCATCTGGTTGGCCACTGTAAGAACAGAGTGCTGGATTAGAGGGGTCCCTTTGGCCTGGTCCAGCAGGCTCCTCTTACGCTTTCATGGAAACTTACCCATAAGGGAATGAGGTTCCTGGGGGGTGGGGAGAAGTCCTTTCAACTCTTGTCTAGGCTCACAGGAGCCTAGAAAGGAGACCTTGAAAATGATCCTGCCCAGGAAACATTCCAACGCTCTCCATCTTCCTTCTGCCTGCCTGTTAATAAACCTCAGAGTAGTCATGGCAACTAGAAAGAGCCAAGGAGGGGGACTTTGCCAAGGTAGAAGAATGAAGGAGGTAGCCAGACGAGGGTGACCCCCAATGCTGCCTTCTAAGGCTGTCAATCAATACAATATTAATTTGAGACCAAAAGGATTAGGCAGTTGTGTGTCTGGGATCAGCGAGCAAGTGTAGGAATGAGTTCAAGGTTCGTGCAAAAATGGTTTAGATCTATCTCCTGGCTGTCTTGAGAAGGCTCCCTCCCCATCTGAGGATTATGAAGTGCTTCATTCCATCACACATCAGGCATGCCCCCATCTCCAGCCATTTCCCTGCCTGCCATCTTTCCAGGTAGAACTGTAGAGTTGGAAGGCACCCAAAGGCCATCTAGTCCAGCCCTCTGCGAGGCAGAAGACACAGCTAAAGAATCCCTGCCAGATGGCCATCCGTCGGCAACTGCAACCCCCAGTCTGAGACCACTTCAGATGTTTGCAGAGAGGGGAAGAGAGCTGAAATGTCCTCAAAGACATTTTTGAAGATAATTCTGAGGAACACCTGAGGCTGCATAGGAACACAGCATCTGACACAGTCAGCCCCATTGTCAGGCTTCGGGGAATCAGATCCCTCCCCTGGTGGCAGTAATTAAGCAGATCAAACGAAAGCAGCGTTCTTACCAGGTAAGTTATTTAATAATCACAGCGAGAGACAAAGGAAGGCATAGCATGCTAAAAATTGCCTTGCTCCCAGTAAAGGTTCACCCCCTCCGTCCCCATTAATCTACATTACTCCTACATCAGGTCATCTGAGCTTGTTGCCGTTGTGCTTTCTGTTCCATCACTTTCCAAGCCCATCTAGTCTTAGGGGAAGGGGGGGGGGCATCAGGAATGCTGTCCAAGGACACTGAATCAGCCAGCTGTCTGTCTGTCTGTCTGTCTGTCTGTCTGTCTGTCTGTCTGTCTCTCTCTCTCTCTCTCTCTCTCTCTCTCTCTCTCTCTCCTAGTGTGCTCTTCTAGCTACTCCTTACCCAGTATTTCCCAGCTTTCCCCCTCTGGACTATGCCCTTCTGCAAACCACTGTTCTAAATCAATACTGTCCTCCTGCCCTTGGGAAGGTTCATAAAAGGGGGGGGGGCTCCCACCATTCCTCCTCAGTCCAGTCCCAATACCATCAAGCTTGGTATTGTATTGTCTACACTGGCTGGCAGCAGCTCTGCAGACATTTCAGGCAGTGTGGGGAGGGGCAGTGTTTGACTCACTGGTATTCCACTCTGGAACTCACTTCCACAAGAAAGTAAAGATGACCATCAACTTGCATGGCTTTAAAAGAAGGTGAGGCATATTCATAGATATTGAGATGCTTCCCATTCTGTTCAGCTTCACCTTCACTCATATATATATATATATATATATATATATATATATATATATATATTTGCTTTCGTAGATTTTCACGGGTACAGGAATGCAGGTTTTGGTGTCCTCGGGTGTCTTCCCGTGTAAAAGTTGGGGTGTCTAGGCGACGTTTCGACGAGGTCTCACTCGTCATCTTCAGGCTGGTGCTTTCGGCTTCTTGTTACTGGAACAGAGCGGGATCTCAATGTTTGAGTTCCTATAAATACTGTAGAGGGGGTGTGGTGTCTAGCCTCCAATGTTCTGGGCAGAGAGGAAGTTCCCAGGCTAGTGTGCCTTTTCTTCTTTTGTTCCTTAATTACTTGAGAGATACCTTGAGTGATTTCTTGAGTGATATCCTGAGTACCACTTAGGTGGGTCATTAGGTGTGGATTAGTTGCTAAAGTCTTTGTGTCTTGACCTCTTGAACTTTGTGAAGAGTTTTCCTGAGAAGATGGCTGTATTGCACTTAGTTGTGCTTTGGCTTGGCTTCGTGTATAGGGGCGAGCTGTGGTTTTGTGGCTTGTGTCAGCCAGATCTGTGTAGGGATTGCAGGGGGGTGCAGCATCCGGAGGTGCCACCATGGATTGGCTACTGGATGGTGTCAGTAATTCATCTGTGGAGAGGGTCTGGGTTTGGGTCTGGTGTGGTTGATTGGTGTTGGCGTTCTGTGTGCCTCTGGATCTGGTGTCAGTTTTTGTGGGGAGGGCTAATTTCCAGATGTCTGGCAAGCGGGATGTGTCGTCACGCTTGTTCATGTTGTGAGGGTGTTTCTCTATCTCGATGGCTTCCATGATTATTCTCTTGTGGTGATGTTCCGTGTTAAAGAGCAATTTGGAATCTGCAAAATTAATTTCGTGTCCTGTTTCTTTCATGTGTTGGAAAAGAGAGGAAGTTTTTTCTTCTTTTTTGACGGCATTCTTGTGTTCTGCGATACGTGCATTTATTCGTCTGTTTGTTTGTCCAATGTACGTGGCTGGGCAGACTTTGCAGGGTATTTCATAGATCCCTTGGTTTTCCAACTGGATTTTATCCTTGGGGTTTCTGAGGATATTGGCTATTTTTTGGTTGGTGCAAAAGGCTGTTTTGATATTGTGTTTATGGAGGATTTTGCTAATTTTATCTGTAGTGCCCTTGATATAAGGAAGGAGGGCCATGCCATTGTTTTCTTCTGTGTCTTGGTTTTTGGGGGGTGTTTCCTTTTGGATTAGCTTCGTAATCCTGTTTTGCTGGTATCCATTGGCAATTAACACATTTGAGAGATTCTGTAACTCAGTTGTCAAGTGGTCTTTGTCAGCCAGGCGTTTGGTTCTGGAGATGAGAGTCTTGGCTACGGAGTTTATTTGTGCAGGGTGGTGGTGTGATTGTGCATGTAAGTAGCGGTTGGTGTGTGTTTTTTTCTGGTAGATAGTGTGTCCTAGGGAGCCATCAGGTTTTTTGTAGATTAGGACGTCAAGGAAGGGAAGTTGGTTGTTGGCTTCTATTTCCATAGTGAATTGTATTTTGGGGTGTAAGTTGTTGAGATGTGTGAGGAAGCTATCCAGTTTTTCCTTCCCGTGTGGCCAAATTACAAAGGTGTCGTCAACATATCTGAGCCAAAGTTTGGGTTTGTGTTCTGACTTGTCTAAAGCATTGGTTTCAAAGTGTTCCATGTACAGGTTTGCGATGACCGGTGAGAGGGGTGATCCCATAGGTGCTCCTTCTATCTGTTTGTATCTTTGTCCATTGTGGATGAAGTACGTGTTGGTTAGGCAGTGGTTGGTCAGGTCCAAGATGTATTCGGGGGGATTGTATTTGTTTTGAATAGCTGTCAAGGCTTCATTAATGGGCACTTGTGTGAAGAGAGATACAACATCGAAGCTCACAAGTAGGTCATTAGGATGTAGGTTTTGCTTCTTTATTGTTTCTATGAACTGGAAGGAGTTTGGTACGTGTGAAGAGATGGATTCTGCATAGGGCTGAAGTTGCTTGGCGAGAAATTTAGCGAGATTTTGTAGAGGTGAGCCTATGGAGCTGACTATTGGTCTGAGTGGTGTTCCTTCTTTGTGTATCTTGGGGAGGCCGTAGAGTTTGGGGCATCTGGATGATTTTTCTCTGGGGATGATTCTTAGCTGGATTTCTTCACTGATAGGAGAGGCTTTTATTTTGGATTTGGTGGTTTTTTCCAGATAGGTGGTGGGATCTGTTTTTATAGGTTTGTAGGCAGGATCTTGGAGTAGCTTTGATAGTTTTGCTTGGTAGTCCGATGTGTTCAAAAAAGAAGAAAAAACTTCCTCTCTTTTCCAACACATGAAAGAAACAGGACACGAAATTAATTTTGCAGATTCCAAATTGCTCTTTAACACGGAACATCACCACAAGAGAATAATCATGGAAGCCATCGAGATAGAGAAACACCCTCACAACATGAACAAGCGTGACGACACATCCCGCTTGCCAGACATCTGGAAATTAGCCCTCCCCACAAAAACTGACACCAGATCCAGAGGCACACAGAACGCCAACACCAATCAACCACACCAGACCCAAACCCAGACCCTCTCCACAGATGAATTACTGACACCATCCAGTAGCCAATCCATGGTGGCACCTCCGGATGCTGCACCCCCCTGCAATCCCTACACAGATCTGGCTGACACAAGCCACAAAACCACAGCTCGCCCCTATACACGAAGCCAAGCCAAAGCACAACTAAGTGCAATACAGCCATCTTCTCAGGAAAACTCTTCACAAAGTTCAAGAGGTCAAGACACAAAGACTTTAGCAACTAATCCACACCTAATGACCCACCTAAGTGGTACTCAGGATATCACTCAAGAAATCACTCAAGGTATCTCTCAAGTAATTAAGGAACAAAAGAAGAAAAGGCACACTAGCCTGGGAACTTCCTCTCTGCCCAGAACATTGGAGGCTAGACACCACACCCCCTCTACAGTATTTATAGGAACTCAAACATTGAGATCCCGCTCTGTTCCAGTAACAAGAAGCCGAAAGCACCAGCCTGAAGATGACGAGTGAGACCTCGTCGAAACGTCGCCTAGACACCCCAACTTTTACACGGGAAGACACCCGAGGACACCAAAACCTGCATATATATATATATATATATATATATCTCCACATACCATACCATCAAGCAAAGTGCAGAAACATTCATTACCACTGTGTTCCTCGCAAGGGCTGGTTGCTGCAGCTAAGTCCTGAAGGGCTCATTAATCAAAAGGCAATTAATTCTCCATCACAGGGGCAAAAAAAAGCACAAATACCCATCATTTTATAAGGCTCCATTTTTTTTCCACAGGTGAGAAAAATTCTCTGATTCATGCAGGAAAAAATGCATGATTAAACACTTCATTAGCATCTCACAAAGGGGAAGCTGTGGCCTGGGTTGCATAATTCCGTTGCCACAGAGATGTGCAGAGCAAGGTGGCCAGCATCTTGGGGCAAACTGTGGAGGAAGAGAACTCTGAGCGTAGAAAGAAGCGATGCCCAGCGCTTCTACTGGGGAAGGGCTACAACTTAGTGACAGAGCACCTGCCTTGCATGAAGAAGGTCCAGAACCCAACGGCATCTCCAGGGAAGGTTGAGAGAGACCCATCATGAGGGCTGGAGTCTTGCTTTATTTTGACAGGAACGGCCATAGCTCAATGGTAGAGCATCTACTTTGCACTCCAGAAGCCATGGGTTCAATCCCTGCTGGCATCTCCAGGTAGAGGCAGTGTGATGTAATGGTTAAGAGTGGTAGACTCGTAATCTGGTGAACCGGGTTCGCTTCCCCGCTCCTCCACATGCAGCTGCTGGGTGACCTTGGGCCATTCACACTTCTCTGAAGTCTCTCAGCCCCACTCACCTCACAGAGTGTTTGTTGTGGGGGAGGAAGGGAAAGGAGAATGTTAGCCGCTTTGAGACTCCTTAGGGTAGTGATAAAGTGGGATATCCAATCCAAACTCCTTCTCCTCCTCCTCTTCTAGAGCTGGGGGGAGTTCCCTGTCTGAAACCCTGGAGAGCCTCTGACAGTCAGTGTAGACAACACTGAACTAGACAGACCAATGACCTGATTTAGTAGAAGGCAGCTTATGTTTAATTCACACACTGTAGAGGTATTTTGGGATGGAGGTGGGGTCCATAAAGCAGGGAGCAAGCTTTGGGCAAAAATCCCACCCCAGCCCAGGGGTCATCTCCAGTTAAATATTCTCTCATCAGAACTGGGAAAAAGCACTGGGATCTGCTGCCAGCGAGAGGAGAAAAGTCTGGACTCCACATAAAGTCCACTTCCTGCGTTTCCAAGCTTCTAGTTCATAAAGTAGCAGAGGAAACTGCCTTCTCACTTCTGGCTGCAAAGACTTTTGAGGCTGGAAGCTCGATGAGCTTGATCTCCTGCCGTCTTTCCCCAACAGCATCAGCAGGAATCAAGCCAAGTTAAATATTCTCTAAAGTACAGGTGGGTAACTGCAGACAAAGGGGGCAACATGTGGCCCTTGGCATCCTTTTATATGGCCCCCAATACCTCCTGAAGCTGCTCCATCGGTTCCCGTTCATAACAGAGACCAGGCAGTTTGAAAACCTCTCCATTTGGGGGGTGAGGAGGCGAGTTTTGGAAGCAGCAGTAAAAGAGGCAGAAGGAGATTTGAATGCTACTCTTCTCAAAGCGGGCTTCAGATTTCGCCAAGTCGTCTGCAGATCTCACCCCATGTGAAATCCCATGGTACTGCCTCTCAGAGTTTTGTTCTGCTTCTTTTTTCCTGCAGAGAATTCAAACGTGCCCAGATATTTGCTAGAGCTAGACTAATTAAGGCGCCCTTACAACCCCGATGCATTAAAACGAGGAGTGTTTCTGCTTCACATTTGTTTTGGGGGTTTCCCCCTCCCCTTCCCAAATGAGCTCAACTTCAGATGCACAGATGTGGCTGGCCTGGGGGGCCCCTCTCTCCAAATCCGTGGCGACTCTGCCCTCGCAGCCACCCAGCCGAAGGTTGGCACGTCTAATAATGCATTAGTCACTGTCAAGTTTCCCAGGGGGCAATGTGCCTGAAGAACTTTGCAGACGGAGCCCTGCCAATGGCGTTGGGGCTTTCAGATGCTGCAGCTGTTGAGCCAGATGCTCTGCCCTGTGGCTGACGCACTGTATAATGTTGCCCATGTACTGCAAAGATTTCACACCGGAAAGCCGATTCCCCAGTCTATTTACACTTATTGATCGCGGAACTGTCCATAGCGGTGCTCGCTGACCTGGAACACGGATAGAGAGGCTGTCAGGCAGCCTCAGGGATGCAGGAAGGGGGCGGGCGGGTGATGGATAGGGGGTGAAAGCAAGAGACAGAGGGGGCTTCCTCCATCCTCTTTTCACACTCAGAGCAGCCCAAGAGGTGTCAATTGGCGAGGAAGTCATCAGAGTGAAATCGCTGAGCGCGAGGAGGCAGCTGACGAGGCGAAAAAAGCCCTTGATATAAGTTGGCGAGCAGGTCAGAAGGAGACGTGGGTGGCAGCTGATTCCACTTTTGATTGGAGCAGGGTGAGGCGGGGACTTGTTGCTCTCCACATGTTGGACTCCAGTGCTGGCATCTCTGACCATCACTGTGTACAGCTCTGGTCACCTCACCTGAACAAGGATATTGTAGAGCTGGAAAAAGGTTCAGACAGGGCAAGCAGAACGGTCAAGGGGGTGATGGCACAACTCCCCTATGAAAGGGGGCAGTGTTTGGGGCTTTGAAGTTTAGGGGGAAAGCCAAGGAAGAGGCAACCTTTGCACGGCGAAGCGGTGTATCCCAAACTTGGGACTACAGTTCCCATCATCCTGACCACTGGTCTTGCTAGCTAGGGATGATGGGAGTTGTAGTCCAAAAACAGCTGCAGACCCAAGTTTGGGAAACACTGGAGGGAAAAGGCTTTCTTCTTTCTCTCATAGTACTACTAAAGCATCATGGGCATCCAATGAAGAATCAGGACAGGGACTGACAAATGCAATTCAGTGTAAACATGTGCAAGGCAATGCATGTTGTCACACAAAAAATCCTTCTTTCACATAGAGGCACACCTCAGAGATATTGTGGGTTCAGTTCCAAACAATGAAGTGTATATCTCAATAAAGCAAGACACCCACAGTCAGAGGCAAAAAATGCTTCTGAAAACCAGTTGTGTTCTTAAATCTGATAGCATGAGTTTTCTGAACCCTGTAGCCTCTTCTTATGAAACTACAGCAAGGAACCTCTCAGTTCCAAAACCTTGTTGGCTCATGCTGGTAGGATGAAAACTGTGTGTGTGACTTTTAGCTCTTTTTGAAAACTGTTAACCCCCTTTCCCTTTAATTTCTTCTTTGCATTTCCTTGGCCTCAAGACTGGCACACCTCTTTTCCCATTCCAGGGCACACGGCTAGTGAAAGAGGGGCTTTGGTGGGTCCAAAGTCTCCCCTTCTCTGCCTGTGAGGTGCCTCTGGAATACCCCTGTTTTCCCCTCTCTACTCAATCATCTGGAAAACTGCTGTTCATGGTTGATTTATCGCCTTGGAATCCTCATAGTTCAACCTTCCAGTGATCAAACAAATAAATGCTATCCCAAATGCTCGGCCCACTCCATTCATCATGGGATATTAAGTGAAAATAATTGTGGATTATTAAAGCAATTACCAGATAATCGTTGCCACTCACAAAACTCCATTAATCTTTATTTGGGCCTCTTCAAGGCCAGTTCTTTATTTGGGCATCCTTCAAGGCCAGTTCGGCTAATTTGGCTTCTTAGGGAGATACAAGCTGCTCTGTTGCTCGCACAGGGGGCGCAAGGAGGGTGTTTTGGAATGCAGGGTGCCACCAGAGACAACAATCTGGGTGGGGTGGCAATTGCAAGGGACCTGGCTCACTCACTCCACTGCTGCAGTGGCTAAACCCAGCATCCCTCCAACCTGTGGGTCTGTTCCTGTTCTCTTCGGGCTCAAACCCCCCAGTCAGCCCTAAAGCTCACTGGGTGGTCTTGGGCCAGTTACTGTCTCTCAACCTGACCTACCTTTGAGTTCTGCTCGGGGGAAAAGAACCACACAGTCTTCCTTCCTTCCTTCCTTCCTTCCTTCCTTCCTTCCTTCCTCCCTTCCTCCCTTCCTCCCTTCCTCCCTTCCTTCCTTTTGCAGTGTTTTGATCCATGCTGCATGCTAACAAGCAGAAGAATACAGCAGATTCTCCCTGTCCGGGTGTCAGTTTTATAAGTTCAAGGCTGGAGTACTGCAATGCACACTATGTGGTGCTTCCCTTGTGCTTCAGTTAGGCTGCAGTTAGTGCAAAATGCTACAGCACGAATGCTGACAGGCCTTTTCAGCATGTAACAACTGTGCTCAGAGATCTGCACTAGTTGCTGGCTTTTTACCGGGTGAAGTTCAAGGTGTTACTTTTGGTATTTCCTGTAAAGCCCTTAAAGAGCTTGGGACAAGTTTATCTGACAGATTGCTATGCTTCATATATGCTCACTTCCATCTGAGGAACTGGCACTGTCTCAGGTGCCACACTTGTAAGAAATTGATATTTTAGTATTGACATCAGGCAGGCACCTTCACTGTTGGTTTCTGAATGTCTGATGTAGATTTTCAATTTCGTTGTTCTGTATGGGACAATGACAATAAAGATTATCGTATCGTATCATACTTATTTTTTGGCACATGCTAAAAAAATTTTTGTTTAGCCAAGTCTACCTGGAATGTTGTTGCACATTTTAATTTGTTTTCAGTTTATCTCTGGTTTTAATTCTTTAATGTTTAAAATTGTGCTTGTTGATTATTTCATCAATACTTTTATTATTTTCTTCTTTTTGTAAACAGCATTGGGGTTTTTTTTAACAATAAAGTGGTGTATAGATTTAATGAAATAAATAGTAAGCAAGTGTCCCTCGGACTAGATGTGAAGAGCAGCAAAATGCAGTGCAGAACAATCATCTCTGCATCATTAAAGGGATGGAATGGGTGCCGGGGGACCATCCACTCACCTCCAGATTCAGGGTCTTAAACGTCTGGTCTTTTGTTTCGTCCGGTGGCAGCTAGGAGCGGAGACTATGATGAGCCCAAAAGCAGAAAGTCCAGTGCACACTGTGAAACTCGCTCCCACAGGAGGCAGAAATGGCCACCAGCTTAGATGGCTCTTCAAGAAGATTGGACAAATCCATGGCTGGCAAGGCTATTGATGGTTACTAGCCGTGGAGGCAATAATGTTTCTGAATACTAGTTGCTGGAAGCCACAGGAGAGGCAAGGGCTCTTGTGCTTGGCTCCCTCTTGTGTGTTTCCCACGGGCAACTGGTTGCAGGCTGTGAGAACAGGATACTGCACTAGATGGGCCATTAGCTTGATCCAGCAGACTTATCTCCTTGTCTTTTTACATCTGATAGCATGAGCTTTCTGAAGCCTACTTGAAAGGAGGGAGCAAGTTGATGTGTCCTGTAGAATTAAGGCCTTGTTGAGCCTCCAGGAGAGGCAGCTATAAAACTCTATGATTCTATTCTTTGCTGCCTAGTTGTTGCTTGTGCAACAGCTCCTGCTGCCCAGCTCCTGGTCTTGTGCTGGCCAGCTCCCCAGCTGCTTCAGCAACATCTCATGCTGGCCAGCTCCTTTCCCTGGTGGACAGCTCCCCAGTCTCTGTAATATCATGGGGAATCCAAGCCACAGAGCAGCAGTGAAGGGGACAGACATTTAATGTAAAGACTAGAGGGAGGAAGATGGGAAAATCTAGGGAACCTCCTTCCCCACCACGTCTCCTCTAAGAACCTTCCCTCCTCCCTTTTCTTTTCTATGGAAACAATGGAGATTTTAGGGAACGCTGCCAAAAGCGCCATATGCAATATTTTTAAAGACAGCATGGCATGCATCTTAAAACAATGCTTTACTTTTTAAAAAATGAGTAGTATTGAGATTTTTTTTTTTTTAATGAAAGGCAATTAGGGAATGCATCCAAGCTGACTTTAAAAGAGGGTTGGACAAATTCATGAAGGAGCTTTTTAAGCAGAGGTTGGGTGGCCATCTGTCATGGATGCTTTAGCTGACATTCCTGCATCGCAGGGGGTTGGACCAGATGTCCCTTGGGATCCCAACCCTACAG
Source organism: Podarcis gaigeae (assembly GCF_964106915.1). NCBI lineage: Eukaryota > Metazoa > Chordata > Lepidosauria > Squamata > Lacertidae > Podarcis > Podarcis gaigeae. The sequence goes on from NC_139692.1 coordinate 31,452,966, forward strand.
TTTTATGATTCTATGATAAGACTATGGGTGGCTACTAGCAATTATGGCTGTGCTCTGCCTCCACAGTTGAAGTCATCAATGCTTCTGAATACAAGTTGCTGGAAACCACAGGAGGGGAGAGGGCTCTTGGGGCCAGGTCTTGCTTGCGGGTTTCCCATTGGGACATCTGGCTGGCCCCTGTGAGAACAGGATGCTGGACTAAATGGGCCACTGGCCTGATCCAGCAAAGCTCTTCTTATGTTCTTAGGACAGTTACATCACCTTAAAGGGACCCAGAGAGAAAGGAGTTCTGGAATCTTATCTTATATATGGTATTTGTTAAACTCTGTCAAAACAAACATTTCATGTTACTGGAGTGAAGAGATCTCCATCTTGCATGCAGAACTGCTCTTGGGAGAACTTAGCAGCGACATCAAAACTTGCTAATTGTGTCCACCTCCATGGAGGCAGAGTAGACAACCCGCAATGTTTTAACCCTTTGCGAATACTGTATGTGTTTCAAATGACAACTAATATGACAGGAGTGTTGACAGATTTGTGCTCCTCTCTCCAAACTAATACCTTGTAAATATTAGCATGCAAATGTTATCGCACTTGGGTATCTGATTGTATTATGTTAGCTGTTGAAGTACACATTTTCATAAAACGTGGCACAGAAATGAAAGTATCAAAGAGCTGATGCATCCCTGATGAAATCCTTCCTATTTGTGCTGTTTGGGACCCACACCATCTGTCCCCCCCCCCACTAGAAATGAATATTGTAAACACCTCAGGGCAGAGATCCGTCTTAATATTGCTGTAGTCTGAATACTGCTGCCTGCTCTGTTGCATTGTATCGCTGATACTGATTTCAACTTTTGCTTTATGCTGAGTTTATTGTTATTTATAAGGGAAGGAGTGAAGGAAACAAGATAAATACTACAGCAACAACACTGTAAAGCTGTGGCTCAGTGGTAGAGCAGCTGCTTTTTATGCAGAACATCCCAGGTTTGATCCCCAGCATTTCCACACAGGGTTGGGGAAAACACACTGGTGAGATGCTGCTGGTCACACTAGGCGTAAGGCAGTTTCCTTTCTAGCTTTGCTCCTGACAGGCAGCTTTCAGCCAGCCTTAAGAGCACAGGAAGAGCCGACTGGATCAGGCCAATGGCCCCATCTAGGCCAGCATCCTGTTTTCACAGTGGCCAGCCACATGCCCCAGTGGGAAACCCACAAGAAGGACCCAAGCACAAGAGCCCTTTATCCTCCTGTGGTTCCCACCAGCTGGCATTTAGAAGCATTAATGACTCCAGCTGAGGAGGCAGAGCATAGCTATCGTGACTAGTAGCCATCGATGGCCCTCTCCTCCTTGAATTTGCCAAATCCTCTTCTAAAGCTGTACAAGTTGGTGGCCATCACTGCGTCCTTGTGATGGCCTGGGACTCGGGCTTGGGCTCGGACTCGGAACCAGAGGAGACTCAGTCTGCACCAGATCCTTTGCCTCAGGCATCATCTGAACCTAGTCTGGGGCCTGGTCTGGAAGAGTCCCAGTTTGCACAGGTTCCCCTGCAACAAACACCAGCTGGGCCGAGTCAGGGGCCTGAGCCTGCCCTGGCTTCAGATGCGGGGATTACCTCATTGCCTTCAGCTGGGCCATCACTTACAGCTGCTCCACTACTGGTTTGCTCAGGGGAGGCTGAGGCGGCCTCTGGGTCTAGTAACCCACCGATGTCTCCTGAGCTGCAGACACTAAGGTCTGAGAGAAGGAGAGACCTGAGTACTCACAGGAGGAGTACTCACCTTCAGGCAAAAGAGGGAGGTGAGTCACTGGGGGATCAGGACCAGTCATTACCCCGACAAAGATAAAAGTCCGTTGGACCCCACCCCAGGTTGCAGGAGCAACATTGCTGTATGCCAGCTCCTGCCTGAAATCCTGTACCTGTCCTTGCCTGGTTTCCTGCCTCGTGTCCTGCCTTGACCCTGTTGGACTGACTCCTAGTGGAACCTTCGGATTCTGAACTGGTCCTGGACTGCATTTCACGAGTTACCCCCGGGCCCAGCACACTCCTGTAGGAGGAAGTTCCATAGTTTAACAATGCACTGCATGAATACCGTCTTTTTCGCTCTATAAGACTCACCAGACCACAAGACACACCTAGTTTTTGGAGGAGGAAAACAAGAAAAAAAATATTCTGAATCCCAGAAGCCAGAACCCAGCAAGAGGAATCGCTGCGCAGTGAAAGCAGCAATCCCTCTTGCTGTTCTGGCTTCTGAGATTGCTGAACAGCCTGCATTCGCTCCATAGGATGCACACACATTTCCCCTTACTTTTTAGGAGGGAAAAAGTGAATCTTATGGAGCAAAAAATACGGTAAGACCTTTTATATATTTGACCCGAATCTTCCAACATTCAGCTTTGCTGGATGCCCATGAGTTCTAATATTATGAGAAAGGGAGAAAAAAATTTCCTTTATCCACTTTCTCCATACAATGCAAAATTTTACAAACTTCTGTCAGGTCACCTCTTAGTGGACAGAGGAGGCAGAAAATAGCCATTATGGCTATTAGCCATTGATAGCCTCCTCCATGAAATCAGAAGTTTCAGAAGAGGCATTCTCCTGTCTCCCACGCACAAGAGGAAAAGCCTCTTCCAAGACAGTGCTTTGCAGACAATGGTTTTCCCACGTTTTTTTACACCCAGTAATCAATGGCAGGTTACAGCATTAATAATAAATCTCCCCTCAAGTGCCAACATTTATCTCTGCCCTTAAAGCTAATCATCTCCCCCCACTAACCAACTCCCCCCCCCCCGCCCAGTCTCCGTCAAGGTCCTTCTCCATGACCTCCATCTGTAATTCAATTCCATCCTCTTATATCCTGCTGGGTTGTTTTGGTGGATGCTGTTTGCTTTGCTCGGCACTGGTGGGCAGAATTAAATTCCGCCTGCTGTTACCCCTGTGAATTACACGCTTCTCGATACATCACCCTCAGAGGCCTGCTGTGTTTTTGGAGGTTGTAAACCACAGCAAGCAATTAATAAAAGAGAGATCTGCACATTGCCGCACCCCCTTCTTCTCATATTGCGAGGAAGCCTCTGGATCTGTCCCAGGCTGAGTTATGGTGGGGCAGGTAGCAATTTATCAAAGACAAGGAAGAGGCCTGGATTAAAGGAGATAAGAATGATAAAAAGGGCCTGGTTGCCCGATCAGACCAAAGGCCCATCTGATCCAGGATCTTGTTCTTACAATGGCTGACCTGCGGGACACACACAGCCAGGATTTGAGCACAACAATCTTCTCCCCTCCTGTGGTTTCTAGCACCTGGTATTCTGAAGCATTGCCACCTCCAACTGTGGAGACAGACCATAGCCTCCATGATGGTTAGTAGCCACTGATAGCCCTCTCCTCCTCCATGAATTTGTCCTGTCCTCTTTTAAAGCCATTCAAGTCGGTGGCCATCACCGCCTCCTGAATCTTTGATCTGCTCTGAATCTCCCAAAGTTCAGCTTCATTGGATGTCCGCTAATTATAGTGTTTAGAGAGAGGGAGGAAGACTTTTCTCTATCCACTTTCTCTATGCCAGACATCATTTTACAAATATATATTTCATTTTATAAACTTCTATCTACTTTCTATATAAAGCCATCTAGGTTGGTGGCCATCATTACATCTCAAGGGAGTGAATTCCATATCTTTTTGTATTAATTTTTTTATTGTAGCATTGGAAAGTCCCCCAGAGTCATCTAGTCCAACCCCCTGCCATGCAGGAATGACAGCTCAAGAATCCCTGACAGATGGCCACCCAACCTCTGCTTAAAAACCTCCAAGGAAGAGATGCTCTCTGTTCCACTGTTGAATGGCTGCCACTGCTAGGAAGTTGTTCTCAATGTTCAATCAGAATCTCATTTCTTGTTATTTGAATCCATTGGTTCAGGTCCTACCCCCTGGAGCAGCGGAAAACAAGTTTGTTCCATCTTCCATATGACAGCCCTTCAGATATTTGAAGATGGCTGTCATATCACCTCTCAGTCTTCTCTTCTCCAGGCTAAACATACCCAACTCTTTCATCTCAGCTCTAGCCGCTTGAGCCATTGGTGGTGGTGGTAGCAATATCTTATAGTTCAGCTTTCACTGACCTGGTGCTACAAGTCCCATCAGCCTCAGCTAGCATAGCCAATGGACATGCATAGAGGGCACCAGTTTGATGTAGTCTTCGGTAGTCTATTAATTGCCCTTGAGGCCTATCAAGGTACCATGGACAGTGTCATATGAAGCTCCACTCTGGTCTACACTCTGCGATTTAGCTAAGCGAATATAATTACTTTACAACAAAGATGGCAAACTCAATAAGGCTAAGTGTAGGTTACACAGACAGCTCCTTGCTAGCACTTAAGGCATATGACTCAGACCTCCTGGTGGTAACAATCTTCTATGTTTGATGAGCTACAAGGTTCAGGCTTTCTTCTCAACACATCCCACAGAAGTCGTCTCATCTTTTATTTCTCAGCTCACTTGCAGTCCAGGAGGGCTCATAACAGATACCCATTTGAAGCCTCTCTGTTGGGGGGCATTGCTCTCGAGTGAACACAACTGTCTGCCTGACTCGTTTACAGAAGGAAGGTTGACTTTTCTGTGTGTCTGCTTGTGGGCAGGTGTGCGTGGGGAAGATTTGATATGATTTGGAGCTGTCTGTGGTGTTGCAAAGACTATGCAGGTCACCCCCTTGAGAGACTCCATTTGTCTTTCTCAATTTCACACCCTTCCCTCCATTTAGCGGTGTAATGGTGCAATACTCAGATCTTCCTCTCTCAAAGAAGGAGACTAGGGTTCGTAGAGGACAGGGAGGCTTGGATCAGCAACCACCACATATTTCTAACCTGGACTCCTTTGAGAGGAAGGATACAATACAATTTGATAATGATATATGGACACAACCCACAGGCATGTTATTTGCCACTGTGAGAATGGAATGCTGGACCAGATGAGACATTGACCTAATCCAGCAGGCACTTCTTATTTTCTTATCCCTGACTGTGCTGAATGTGGTTGATGGGACTTTAAAAGCATTTGGAGGGCCACTGGGGTATTTTTTTTTCTAATGCAAGCAAGCAAGCAAGCAAGCAAGCAAACAAACAAACAAACAAACTTGCTTATCATTATCTTTGTGGGTAAAAATATTCCCTCCAGGAAAACAATGAAATTGCCTTTTACTGAGTCAGATCATTAGTCTGTCCAGTTTGTATTATATCACATTGACTGACCCAGTGTCCTCTGAGTTTTCCAGCAGGGGACATTCCTAACCCCACTTGCAGATGGCCTTCAGGATTGAACCTGGGACCTTCTGCAGAGAAAACAGATGCTCTACCACTGAACTTCAGCCCCTTCTCCTAACAAGTCCCTCTCCATCACTGGTACGTTGTCTTGGAATGCATTCCAGCTCCATTTAAGAGAAGCAAACCACTTCTAACTAGATGACATAGTATTGGTAATATTATCCTCCTAATTTGATTTCCTATACAAGCAGCTGGGCTAATGTACCACCACCTTTAGGCTCTCATAATGGGCCTTCCCTGTAGACCGAGATGATGAGCACTTAGAAACAGCATCTAGTTTAATTAGAGTAAAACCTGATGCTCTCTCCTCCCCTCTCCCTTTTGGCCAACTGGAGCAGAATCTCTTTTTGATATTCACTAGCTAGCCCTTGTCTAATAGGCTAAGTCCTTCTCTTTGTGTGTGTGTGTGTGTGTGTGTGTGTGTGAGAGAGAGAGAGAGAGAGAGAGAGAGAGAGAGAGAGAGAGAACTCCCCAAAAGCCATCTCGGCCTCCCCTCATTCCAAATGACTGATAAGGGTGGATGCCGACAGCTGGCTTGGCAGATTGATGGCGAGGCAATGTCGCCCTCCACCTTGAGGTCACAGGTTTGAATCCAGCCCTGCGCTGACCATGATGTGAAATCACTACTCCACAACAGCTGCCTTATGGCCCATCCCGGGTCTCAAGCCAGTTCCTCATGGACAGGTGTCTGTCGCTCAGATGAATGCTTTTGTATTTTGCACTGATGTCCCTCGCTGGCAGTCTCTGTAGAGAAGTGTGGGACTGAATGTCAATCAAGCAGCCCTCCTTCTCTCTCTCTCCCCCTCCCAACAGGAGTTGACCATATAAGTCAGGGGAGCTGCTTGGCATGGTGGACATGGCCAAACATGGGCAGGGCTAGCTAGGAAGTGTGGGCACTGGTGCATATGGCTCTCAGCTTTTGTACGTTACATTGCATGCCAGCAGCACAATATTTTTTTTATCTATTCCATGTATACCTTGCTTTACAACCCAATATATCTCAAAGCGGTTGACATTCACTGCAAGCACGATAAAGCCATGTCAAATGATTCGCATAATGAAAAACATTTTAAAATATCCATATTCATAAACATAATATAAAACAAAATTGGAGAGCACTGCTAGGCAGTAAGGACATAATGGCATAAGAAAAGCCTGCTGTCTTGGGCCAATGATCCATCTAGTCCTGATCCTGTCCTCATAGTGAGAACAGTGTTAGGAGAACCCTGTTCTCCTCCTGGAGCTACAATCCCCAGAGTTCTCTGTGAAGAGGGATTGGTTGCTAAGCCACTCTGGGAATCGTAGCACTGGGAGCAGAATGGGGCTGGGTCTCTGAATAACTCTCAGCACCCTTAACAAGGTAAAGGTACAAGGATTCCTTGGGGGAAGCCATGGCTGCTTCAAGTGGTATCTTAGCGGTTTAACTGTATGGTGTGAATGTGGGACATACATACCCTCCAAGTGTCCTGATTTTCCAGGGACAGCCCCGAAATTATGAAAGCCATGCTGGCTTCTGATTTGATCACGGAATGCCCCTGTTAACCCCACCAGTGCTTCTGCCACTGTCCCAAGTGGCGGCAGCAGCAGCAGCGAGGGAGACCTTGTTGCCTCTCTATGGCCACCACTCCCAGCCTCTACCCTTCAGCAGCTCATAATGGCTACTGAAGAGTGGGCAAGAAGGAGAAGAGTCTGCCATTGCTGAAGCCCACCTGTGCTGGCTCTGAGGGGCATGCAGAGGGCAGGGGCTTTCTCAGGATGGTGGAGGGTGTGTGAGCTGTATTCTGTTGGTGTAGCGGAGGGGGGCACTCATCCTTATTCTTTTTTTTAAAGAATATTTATTAAGATTTTACAAAGCCATAAATACAAAAATGCATTAAAAAAAGAAAAAACAAATACAAAAATACAAATACAAAATACAGAAAACGAGAAAAATAGAAAAAAAGAAGTTAAAAACAAATCCATTTTTTATAACTTTGCACTCATTAGCTTGTTTCTTTGACCTCCTCACGCCTCCCCTTTTTGTATTCCCATTTACATAATCAAATCAGCAAATCCTTACCCTCTTTCATTTATCTTAACTCTATATCTTAACATGTTATAACTCTATATTTTATCTATTATCAATTCATTTTTGCATATTCTTATTAATTTTGTTGCTAATACCACTTATTTTCAATCCAACATCATTTTAACATTCATTAGTTTTACAGTGTTTCTGCAGATAGTCTTTAAATTTCTTCCAATCTTCTTCCACCAACTCTTCTCCCAGGTCTCGGATTCTGCCAGTCATTTCCGCCAATTCCATATAGTCCATCACCTTCATCTGCCACTCTTCCAGGGTGGGTAGATCTTGTGTCTTCCAATACTTTGCAATAAGTATTCTTGCTGCTGTTGTTGCATACATGAAGAAAGTTCTATCCTTCTTTGGCACCATTTGGCCGACTATACCCAGGAGAAAGGCCTCTGGTTTCTTTTATTCTGATGGGAAATGGGGTGTTGAGAAGGGTTAGTTGGTGTGTGTGTGTGTGTGTGTGTGTGTGTGTGTGTGTGAGAGAGAGAGAGAGAGAGAGAGAGATGTCCCTATTTTCATCTGAGGAATGTTGGAGGGTATAGACGTATATCCTTCATTCAGAGCAAACTGAAGGCCCTAGAGTCTCTCACCACTCAGAGATTGGGGTTCACACAACCAGTGCCAGATTTACCTATAAGCTAAACAAACTAGAGCTTAGGGCCCCATTCTCTTGGGGCCCCAAAAAAATTTAAAGGAAAAAAACAACTGGATCTACATTTTCAAAATATAAGATAAAAAATAAATAAAACCTACATACGGCAACTGTCTTTTGTGCTGTATAGGCTCCTATGATGTAAATCATGGGCCCCACCTGCTGGTCTTCTTCCTAAAATATCACTGGTTTGCTCATTTCTATATATAGGGTGCCTACATTCTGCATGTGCAAATGGCTTTAGATACCTATTAAGCCCATAAATTATCATACAGCATATATTCAACACAAAAAGTGGCAATTTGTTGTTGACAGCTGGACATATAAAAGGCCCCATTACCTTCTGCAGCTTAGGGCCTCATCAAACCTAAATCCGACCCTGCGCACAACAGTATTTTTTTTGGCTTGGAAACAAAATCACATGGGCTGCTGTAGCCAATCAGATGGCCCAGGTGTGTGGGCATATGAGTCGGTGTGTGTGTGAAGGCCAAAGAAGGATGGAGACACCACCAGGAAGCTGCAGGAGGAGGGTGGGGGTGGGGGAGAAGGAATGGAACAAAATGGCATTCAGCAGCATTTTAAAAACACACGCGGCACAAATATTCAATGGGGGGGGGGATATTTTCCATCTGCATCTAATGCACTAATACCGAGATGAATGTCAAAGTTAGCGAGTATTTGCTGCAACCCCATCGAGGACACGGATCTCGTTCTCGCTTCCCCTCTGTTGCCTTTCAAGATGAAAGGCTGCAGCGCATCCCCTGCTTACCAGACCTCAGATAAGCCACAGGCTCCTCTGTTGAGGTTGTGATTTTTCTGGCTGTTGCTTCCTGCCTTTTACTTTGCTTAATGAACTCAAGGCTCCAGACTCAGCCTAGGACATTAATATAACATAAAGGCGCAGGGAACACACGGCATCCTTGTGCTGGGACGCAGGAGAGGGCAAGAAGGGAGGGGAGCAGGGCTGAGGAGCTTGCCAAGAAGCTATGAGGCCATCGGGACTCAAAACCCAGAGCAAGTGGAGCCAGCCAACCCTTCTTTGTTTAACCCCCCCCCCACCTCTTATCTCAGTCAGGGGTGATCAAGGGCTGCATAGTGCCCTTGGCCTAATTGCACCTGAGCAGGAAGGAAGGGGGGAAAGGGGTGTCAGAAGGGGAGAGAGAAGAGAGATAGGGGAGAGAGAGAGAGAACCTGTAGAGGAGAGAGAGAGAGAGGCAGGCAGGCAGGCAGGCAGAGAGGAGGACAGGTGAGCCTCCACAGGGAGACATTTCCAGAGGCAGGGGCTCTGAAAAGGCCTATTCTCACATTGCTTCATTGCCCCCCTAGCCCCCCACCAAGTGGCAAGCCATGCAAGGTAGCTGGAGAATTGAACTATTCCCAAGTACCACTTGTTTTTTCACTAAAGCTAGGATAAATTGCTTGCGGTCCACTGTACTGGATGGCCAGTTTAAAGGTATGCAATGAATGACTCTGTCCTTGTGGATATAGAATCATTGCCTCATGTGCTTCTTCTCTGTAATTTCTATAAAGGCAACCGAATCAGATTGGCAGCTACTCTCAAAATTTCCAGGTAGGACTTCTGAATGCTATCAGGCCTACCTTTTGGCAGATTCAAACAGATTATTAACAGAAATTGTGGCCAGATTTCTCCCTCTGGCTGCACGAATATATAAGATATTCTCTCCCGATTAAACCTATTCTGTCCTGCCACTGCTACCGTTTTTAATCTAGTTACATTATTTACTTTAATTTCTATCTTACATCTAGCATCCATATTTTAAGGTAGCATGGTGCACAGCTTAGTTTAGCCCTCTCCTTCATGAATTTGATTATCTTAAAGGTAAAGGGACCCCTGACCATTAGGTCCAGTCGTGACCGACTCTGGGGTTGCGGTGCTCGTCTCGCTTTATTGGCCGAGGGAGCCGGCATACAGCTTCCAGGTCATGTGGCCAGCATGACTAAGCCACTTCTGGCGAACCAGAGCAGTGCACGGAAATGCTGTTTACCTTCCCGCTGGAGCGGTACCTATTTATCTACTTGCACTTTGACGTGCTTTTGAATTGCTAGGTTGGCAGGAGCAGAGGCCGAGCAACAGGAGCTCACCCCATCGTGGGGATTTGAACCGCCGACCTTCTGATCAGCAAGTCCTAGGCTCTGTGGTTTAACTCACAGCGCCACCTGCGTCCCTTAGTTTGATTATCTTAGGGTTGCCATAGTTCAAACTGAAAATCCAGACAGAAAAGTTTTTGAGCTATTTTTAAGGGAAATTGCCAAAAACGACACTGCCGGCATGGACATTTTAGCAATTTTCACCTGGACACCGCTTATGACTGCAGTATTCTGTATATGTTGGGGAAATTCTGGACATATGGCAACCCTAAATTATTTTTTCAAGACATCTAGGTTGGTGGCCCTCACTGCCTCTTGCGGGAGCGAGTTCCATAATTTCATTGCTGCATGAAGAACTCCTTTCTTTTTCTTCTGTCCTGAATCTTCAAACATTCAGCTTTGTTGGATGTCCACAAATTCCAGTGTGATAAGACAGGGAGAAAAGCTTCTCCGTTCCACACATCATTTCCTAAATTTCCATTGTGCTGCCTCTTATTCTCCTTTTCTCTAAACCAAACTCTGCAACCCAAACTCTGCGCCCTTTCTCCACAGGGGAGCTATTCCCTCCCTTTGATCATTTGGTTGCCATTTTCCGAACCTTTCCAAACTCTGCAATATCCTTTTTGATGTGAGGCGACTGAAACGGTACCCAGTATTCCAAGTGTGCCTGTGTCGTGGCCCGGTCCAAATCCCATTGCCAAGCAAGCAGGGGCAGAGAGAAGAACACACACACAAAGTCAGACAGTCCAGAGCTCAGGGAATCCAGATGATTACAGCACCAACGGTCCATTCCAGAGGTCAGGGAATCTAGATGATCACAGGGCCAAGGATCCAGATGAGGAGCAGGAAGCAACAAGGTAGGTTTAGGAACCACAGACATTGTTTCCAGCATCTGACTGCTGCTGAGAGCTCTGTTTAAGAAGCCTGAAGCCTGCTGGTTCTCACCAGTGCCAGCTAGTTCTCATCAGTGTCTTCTCCTCTGTTTCCTTGAAGGCTGATCAACTGCAGGTGGAATCATTCCCCCTTCTCCCTCTTCAGGCTTCTGTTCAGTAGGTGAAGCTGACTTCTAGCCCATGACAGGCTGCACCCTAGGCATGACATTATGATTCCAGCAGTTTTTTTCTTTGGTTCCTTTCCTGATGATTGTTCTACATGGAACAGTCCTTGGAGAAATCTGGAAGTATGTTCTCACTTCATGCGCTGAGGCCTGGCCTCATTGTTCCCCCATGTGAACTGGAGGGTTACCCTAAATCCACTCAGCACACCCCTTGGTTTGACCATTGCAGAGGGAAATCCATCATGAACTCGTAAATGGCTTTAGAAAATGTGTCCACCAAGATGGCCCTCTGGCTTCCGCAGAATGCAGGGGGATGAGAAAGGAGGGTGTTCCGTGAGACAGAAACCTGGATTGTAGAATACAAAACTTTGAATAAAGAGCTCTATTTGTAGCCATCCTTGGAGGCTGCAGCCACAAAGAACTGGATGCATGTAGCAATGTGTCTTGCCTGAATGATAGGCAGACAGCGAGGAACAAAGTGCTGGCGGGCAGCCCTGGTTGCAAGAAATGTGTAGCTATCTGCAAAGCCTCAGCTCGCTGCTGCACGATCCTGTGCCAAAACCATTCCAAACACAGCAGAGCCTCATTCAGGGGATTCATAGGATCACAGAATAACAGAGTTGCAGAGTTGGAAGGGACCTCAAGGGTCATCTAGTCCAACCCCCTGCAATGCAGGAATTGCAGCTAAGGAATCCCTGGCCAGATGACCACCCAACCTTTGCTTAAGATCCACTTGGGGAGGAGAATCTACCACCTTCTGAGGTAGCCCATTGCACTGCTGAACGGCTGTTACCACCAAAAAGTTCTTCCTATGCTTTAGTTGGAATCTCCAACAGAAAACAAGCTTCCTCCATCTTCCATGTGACAACCCATCAGCATTGTATTTATTTGCTGCATTTATATGGCAACTTTTTCTCAAAGGAGCATACATGGTTACCCCCCTTGTTTAAACTCCACAGCAGCCCTATAAGGTGGGTTAGGCTGAGAGGTAGCGTCTGGCCCCCAAGGTCACCCAGTGAGCTTCATGGCTGAGTGGGGATTCAAACCCTGGTCTTCCAGGTCCTAGTCCAACACTCTAACCCTATAAAATGGAAGAATTATTGCAAATTATTGCAAAAGGTGGGGGAAGCAATTTGCATTTGTCGGAGACCTCTGCACATGCTCCAGACATAATGTAGTCTCCCAAGGAACATAGGAAGCTGAACCCCCCCCCCCAATGCAGTTCAAGCTTAATGTTGTAGCTTAATAAATTGATCCTCATGAAAGGGGGCAGCAGCTTCCTTTGTTCATTGAGGGACTATTTTTTACCCACAAATGTAATTAAAGCCTGTGACAGGCCAGCTCCATCAGGCCTCCTCTCCCTCACCTGTCACTGGAGGCAGCCAGAGAAGAGGAGCGGAGGGGGAAGAGCTTGTTGGATCAGGCCAATGGCCCATCTAGTCCAGCATCCTGTTCTCACAGTGGACAATCAGATGCCCCCAAACCCACAAGCAGGACCTCTCCCCGCCTGCCATTTCCAGCAACTGTTATTCAGAAGCATCGCTGCCTCCCAGCTTTGGAGGCAGAGCAGAGTTGTCATGGTTTGTAGTGGAGCCACTGATAGTCTTCTCCTCCATGAATTTGTTGAATTAAGTTGATGAATTAAGCCATCTTGGTTGGTGGCCTTTACCGCCTTCTGTAGGAATGAGTTCCATAGCTTATGCGCTGCAGGAAGAAGTGCAAGTTTGTATTAGCGTGGGGGAACATCCCCAGTTGCCTCCTGAGATGCGTTTAGTCTCCCATCAGCCCCAACCATCATGACAAATGGTGACCAATGCTGAGAGCTACCACTGGAGAGAGACAGGGTAGTGAGCCTTCATGTTCTAAGTCACATCTACAAAAGCATTGGCATGACCCGCCTCCTATTTCTGCTCCCTCTCCTTCCCATTTTCTTGCTCTCAGTTTGGGCCTCTGTGATTGGTAGGCCACCCCCAGGCCAGGCGACTTCACAATAGTGAAGTCTCGGGTAACTCCTGCCAAAGAAACCCCAGCCCAGTGAGAACTGCACATCCACCTTGAAAGGGGGATATCCTGTGCAGGACTGAATAGAAAGCAGTCTGAGATGTTGGTAAGGTCCCAAGGCAGATCCACTTAGCTGCTTCCAGTTCAAGGATTCCAAACCCAATTTCCTTTGGTCTCTATCAAGTCTCTAGCCATCACCCTCAGTCACCCCCCCCCCAAGAAGCTCCAGCTATTCTTATTCTTATTATCAATGGTTCTCCTCCTCCTCATTTTATCCTCACAACAACCCTGTGAGGTAGGTTAGGTAGTGCGTGATTGGTCCAAAGTCATCCAATGAGCTTCATGGCCAAGTGGGGATTTGAACCTCTGTCTCCCAGGTCCTAGCCTGGCGCTCTTAACCACTATGCCACACTGGCCAGGAGTAGTCAACACGGTCCCTTCCAGCTATTTTTGGACTCCAATCAGCCCCAGCCAGCATGGCCCATGCTCAGGGATAATGGAAAGTCACAGTTTAACTACATCTGGAGGACAGCCAGGTTGCTGGAAGGTGTTTTGGCTTCATATGGAAAGCAGTGCACAGCTGGAGGCAGTGATGCTTCTGAATACCAGTTGCTGGAAGCCACAGAAAGGGAGAAGGCTCTTGCGCTTGAATCCTGCTTGCTGGTTTCCCAGGCATCTGGTTGGCCTCTGTGAGAACAGGATGCTGGAGGAGATATCCTGCAGACTCTTTTTATGTGTTTATGGTAAAGGGAAATCTATCAGTGCTTAAAATTTCATAAAACCTCTTCCATGTTTATGCACACCCTTCTTATCCCCTAAACCAAAAACTATGGATGAGTGGGGGGAAAGGGAGAGCGAAAATGACTTCCCTAAAATTTCTTCATGTTATTTGTGAGTGGGCAAGCAGGGGGTATATTTTGCCAAATATTCTTCAGGGCCATATTGAACTTCTCTTAACAGTTTGTGGTGGGGGGTGGAAAGGGGAAATGGTTAAAGGGGGAGAAATTTTTGGATTGGACCTACTAAAAAATCCTCACACACTTTGCAAGGAAGGTTCTGCAGGCTCTTGAATAATCGTGGCTGCCCTTTTCAATATCTTTCCCAGCTCTTTGACATCCAGCTTGAGAGACTGGGTGACCAGAACAGGACACTGTGTCCCCAGCATGGCTATGCCTTAGATTTATATAATGACGCTGATGCTTGCAATTTTATTTTCAATCACTTTCCTAATAATTCCTAGCATAGAACATTCAATTCCTTATGTCTGTAGCATACTGAGTATGCATACTTGAAGGTATCTTTCTTGGGTAGTTACAGACAATTGCATAGAATAAAAAAAAAATGGTAGAGTTGGAAGGGGGTTCCCCAAGAGTCATCTAGTCCAACCCCCTGCAATGCAGGAATCACAGCTAAAGTATCCCTAACAGGTGGCCATCCGACCTCTGCTTAAATACCTCCAGTGAAGGAGCGTCCACCTGCTTCCCAGGTAGTCTGCTCTGCTGCCAAACATCTCTTACCATCTGCATGCAAGGCTGATGCTCTGAGCTGTGGTCCTTCCCCTATATCAAGACATCGCTGGAGAGAAAATAAGGTTGAGGACAACAGGAATGAAAAAGCAAAAAGGGGAGAGGCTATTTCATTTTGCTCCCTGCAGACAATGCAAGTAGTTTAGCTGTAATAAGGCCATCCCCTCAATCCTAAAGAACATAAAAACTGAAAAATGAACCCTGCTGGATCAGACCAATGGCCCATCTAGTCCAGCATCAGAAGAACATAAGGAGAGTGTGCTGGATCAGGCCAATGACCCATCTAGTCCAACATCCTATCCTCACAGTGGCCAACTAGACACAAGCAGGATATGAGCACCAAACCACTTTCCCTGCTTGTGATGCCCAGAAACTAGTATTCAGAGGCAGGCTGTCTCCAACAGTGAAGGCAGAGTCATTGCCTCCCTAAATTGTGTGGTCTCTTTGCAGGGGAAAACAGCTGCCATGCCAATGCCTGCCCCCCAGAGACAGCGGCAGGATGTCTTCTACTGCCCATCTGGGTACCAGTCCGAGTACACACTCTTTCACACCAGCCGGGTCATCAAGTACGTCTTTTTGGATGGGAGTCAGAACATTGTCCCAGCTGCTGCAGCAGCAGCTGCAGCACACACTTCGCCAGCCTTGGAGTCTCAAGTGAGCTACCTGGAGTCAACTAAGGGCTACTATTACCCATTCATCATTCCTGACCACAGCCTAGCCAGTTCTTACTGGTCCCCTGACCTGGAGAGACTCCCCATCTTTGTCACTCTCTCCAAGAGCCAGGAGAAGCTGAGCGGTGGCTGGGGACGCCCACTCATCTCCCGGGACCGGCTGCCCATCTTTCGGCAGTTGTGCGGAGAATTGGCTGGGTTGGCAGTCCACAACCGTGAGGACCTAATGGTACCCAAAGCTGCAAAGGAGGAGATGGAGAAGCCTGAGGACCTTGAGGCAGTGGGACTTGGCAATCTGCTGGACAGTGAGGATGGGGAGGAGAAGGAAGGGGAGTCTGGCAGTTGCATGATCCAGACTTCTCCTAGGGAAAGGGAAACTGAGCTCTAAGGGGCTTCTCTCGGAATTCACAATATAATCTGTGATGCCAAAAGACCAGTGCGTTTTCTTTTTTCTTCTACGGTTTTCTAGCTGAAAGTCCTGGGGGATAACCAGCTTCATATAACCAACACACTTAATTCTAATAAATACACAAAGGGGTTAATACCACAGAGTAAGCTCTCCTGACACTCACCTTGGGAGGGACTAGGTTATCAAGCCTAGGTTATCCAGCTCAACCGCATGGCTTTCACAAGCCACTCTTGAGTTCCTACGCCAATAATCTAGGAACTTTCACCTTAGCTTTGTAACTAAGCTAAGCTTTACTGCCTGTGCAACTATTCTGAAGCACACGGATCTGATTTTTGGAGAGTTTGTAAGTAAATTGTTTTTTAACTTACCAAATGTATGGTATTTTCCTAAGCTGGGGGAAGAGGGGAAATTTGGAAAGAAACTTTTTTAAGGGGACATTTTGGAACTCACCTTAAAGGGCATATTTTAAATGTCTAAAAACCTATATTTTCATGCTTTACATTGCTGCATATTTTGTGTTTTTAAATCTCTAATGTGGTTCTCTCACCAAGGAGTACTTGCCCCAAACCTGGATCTTGGCATTCAGGGGTGTTTGTGTGTGTGTTGCCTAAGAAGTTCCCTGTGTCGCTTGGGAGTTCTTAGAAATCAAAATGTATTTATAAATTAACAGTGTAATTTGTTAGCTTCTACACACCCACATGGCACCCAATTATATCTAAATAAAATGGAGAAACTTCCTCCTCAATCTCAGGAACTACCACGCCAGACTTGGTTATGAGATCTTCAGAAATGTCCCAGTTGGCCCCTTTTAGAATTGTTCAATCTGCCATCTTGATTCAAAACTGCATATTGTTAGTTTCCAAACATAGACAAAACCCGGCTCCTCTATCTTGGGAAGTTGGTGTCTTATCTTCTCCCCTCCCCACCCCACCTCTCTCTCTTAAATTGTTTGCATAATACCAATTAGATTGGGAGCTATTATGGCAAAGAACAGTGTCTCCCCCCCCCCCCAGGGGCTACTCAAGGCACGCAGTACCAGCACCTCTTTTTGTTGCTGTTAAAAAGTGTGGCACTTACTGTAACAAGTTCATGGCGAGTACTGCCACCTATTTTTCTAGGGGGAAAAGCACTGGCAAGGAACATTCCGTTCTGCCCATCTTCTGCATTGCATTATCAAGATCATAACAGAGAAGCAAATGGCAACACAGGCGATCTAATCCACATTCCGTTAATTTTCCATTGGATGCCTGACTGTCTGTTTGAACAGGGACATTTTGGTGCTTGAGACAGGAAATTAAAACGACATCACTAGAGTTGGGCTGGGCACCTAATTTCATCCCATTTCAGGCTCACTGACGCTCAAGTCACTGGTCTGTTACCATGCTGTTGCATCCCATTCCATTGCATGCTGTCCTGTTGTATGCATTTTGGGTACACGGTTTGCACAAAATGAGCATTCGGACTTCCTGTTGCTTTTCGAGGCACCCATTACTGAAATGCGTGTTTTGTAGGCATCCCATACTTATTGCAATACAGTGGTACCTCAGGTTACAGACGCTTCAGGTTACAGACACTTCAGGTTACAGACTCCGCTAACCCAGAAATAGTACCTCGGGTTAAGAACTTTGCTTCAGGATGAGAACAAAAATCGTGTGGCGGTGGCGCAGCAGCAGCAGCGGGAGACCCCATTAGTTAAAGTGGTGCTTCAGGTTAAGAACAGTTTCAGGTTAAGAATGGACCTTCAGAACAAATTAAGTTCTTAACCAGATGTACCACTCTAATAGTGACACTGCACTCTGCAGCTTTCACAAATACCTGTACGTCCTGGAAACCCCACAATGCTATCAACTGATGCACAACTAGGGTGAGGGAAACCTGGCTTGACAGCAGTACAGTGGTACTTTGGGTTACAGACACTTCAGGTTACAGACTCCGCGAACCCAGAAATAGTACCTCGGGTTAAGAACTTTGCTTCAGGATGAGAAGAGAAATCATGTGGTGACTGCAGGAGGCTCCATTAGCTAAAGTGGTACCTCAGGTTAAGAACAGTTTCAGGCTAAGAACAGACCTCCAGAATGAATTAAGTTCTTAACCAGAGGTACCATGTATTTCTTTGAGGCCTCGCTTTCTGCATGGAACTCACAGAGGCTCTACAAACCCTTTGCTGATGCTGCGAGCCCATCTCCCTTGACTCACCACACGGGGGGGGGGGGGAGAAAACCCACCCACCTCTCCCTCAAACCACTGGTTTATTAAAAGCAGCCCATCCCAGGAAACCTTTGCATGGCATTCATTAACTAATTAACTGTGCTGACTGTCTCCATATTTATCCGTGCCCCCTTGACGACCTGCTCTGAAAAGCTGCACCAGGCTTCGTGTCAGGCACCCTTGGTGGAAAAATGCAGACACCAGTGACTGAGATCCTGGTGGGCTTTGAGCCAGGAGAGGTTCTGGGGCACAGAGCAAGGAGGAGGTGTGGAAAGATGAGAGAGAAACTAGAAGCAATTACAGAGGCTTTTCATTACATCCACAATATTACGCTGTGGTGCAAAAGAGGCTAATTTTCCCCACCCACCCGGCCTGGCGACCCACCTTAATGGAAAGCATTTTAAATATTTCAACAATTTACATGAAAAGGGAACTTTTGCAGAGAATATCATCTCCCCTTCTCTCGGTAGCTGCCCCCGCCCACCTACACATCCTTCAAGTGCCATGACAACTCCCATTATCTCTTAATGAAGTGAGCATCTTATTGGCGGTCAGTGAGCATTCCCTCCCCATTCAACACTCCCCCCCCCCTGCTCATACATTCTTCCCCACAAGGTTAATAAGAAGCTGTGAGCTAAAAATATTGTGGTAGACAGCAAAGGAAGGTGGGAAGAATTGGGTGGAAATCTATTCTTTTATTTTCAAGCTTTTCCTCAACCTTTCCAGAAATATCTCTCTCTCTCTCTCTCTCTCTCTCTCTCTCTCTCTCTCTCTCTCTCTGTGTGTGTGTGTGTGTATCAAAGTGGATTTATTAACTTTATTAGCAGAGTCATAGAACGGTAGCATTGGAAGGGTACCCAAAGGTCATCTGCACTTTCTGTGCCATTCATGAAGGGCAGAGGGAATAGGAACCTCTTTTTATTAAAGACTGCTGTATGGGACAGCTGCATTTTCCTGCATTTCAGGGGTTTGAACTGGATGAGCCTCAGAGTGCCTCTCCAATTCTATGATTCTATTATTCTACAGTCAGCCTACACTATCGTTCTGGGTTTGATTCCTGCCCCTGTTTTAAAAGGATAATGTTTTAGAGAGTTGTGGTTATATCAAAAGCTCCAAACAAGAGGAAAAGGATTAGTTTATGCACCACGAGCAAAGGCTGAAATGGAAGGTGTTCACACACAACCCTCTTCTGTACACTTTGCTGTCTCCCTGGAAGCTAAAAATAGAGCGAGGCCCTTTGCTTTGAGTTACAAGACATTTACCTCTTCGGGTCATGCCCACGGACTGTCTGCGTCTATGTGAGTCCACAAGAGTACATTTCCATTTCATGTTCCTCTGTCGAAGAATGGCTCCCTGCTATTTAACTCTCCTCTTGACCCCTTTTATCTTGCCTTGAAGCTTCCGGAAAATTCCAACCGGAGAAATGTCAGGGCTGCAGCATGCCCAACGCTGACATGTTTTCTCTCGAGCGAAAATGACAAGAAGAACCGTGACTCTTTGGAGTTGAATGAGAAAGGGGAACAGCCTGGAAGACTGAGGTCAGGTAGGCCAGCTCCAGAGCCTGAGCAGAGTGCAAACCAGAGATTTATCAATGGCATGTTCATTTGCTTGTTCGATACAATTATTCACATTCTGCCTATTTTATTTGGCACGGAAAACTCTGAAACAGACATTTAAACGCATCCACGTGAAAATACTGATAAGGTGGTCTGAAAGTTGCAAACTGTCTCCAAAGAGCCAGTGTGGTGTAGTGGTTAAGAGCGGTAGACTCATAATCTGGTGAACCGGGTTCGCTTCCCTGCTCCTCCACATGCAGCTGCTGGGTGACCTTGGGCTAGTCACACTTCTCTGAAGCCTCACTCACCTCACAGAGTGTTTGTTGTGGGGGAGGAGGGGAAAGGAGACTGTTAGCCGCTTTGAGATTCCTTTGGGTAGTGATAAAGCGGGATATCAAATCCAAACTACTCCTCCTCCTCCTCTTCTTCTTCTCTATCTCCCCCACCATTTCTTTTTTCTTTTCCCACCTCAGAAATAGGTTAGCACCGAGAGAACAGAGGTTTGGACTTCCAGGGAGGAAGATGGTGGACTGGACCTCTTTTGTTGACAGCTCATCGACAGAGATACCTTATTGGTGATTAATGATAGTCAAGCTATCTTTCCCCCCTAATTTTTAAAAATTAATTTTCACAAAATTGTAAACAAACAAACAAACAAACAAACAAACAAGTAAACAAACAAACATAAATCATAACCTTATGAAAATTACACTTATTAACATTATTAAGTGATTTCCTCACTTCCCTTTGGTTGAATTTCAATGCATATCCTTTTAACGGTTTTCCAAATGGTGATTAATGATAGCCAAGTTATCTTGGTTAACAGATTTGCTATGGAAAAACAGAGGGAACAAAGGATCAACCTCTGATTCACTGGGGGGACAGGACACTTTCCATGCCAGGAAACTGAGAAGCTTTGGGGAACCCAGACAGGGATGAGCAACTTAGAGGAGATGAACCGTTGTCTTGCTCAAACACCACATAACAGCCCTGTTGGTGAGCCCTCAGGGAATAAGGTCAGCAAAGTCTCTCTTTCTTTAATTACTTTTGAGGCTGTTATAAATCATGACTGAGGTGATCTGTCTGCAGGTTGAAATTTACATCTGGCGTATGATCTGACTTCTGGCTTAAGAAGAGACAATCATTAAAAGACAAAGCAAAATGGAAAGCATATTTTAATCGTTTGCAAGAGATAAAAAGTTTTTAAATGACTAAGGGGTGTTAGAAACCTTCATTTTATTTTATTTTTAAAAAAATTAAATTTCTGGCTCCTCGAGGAAAATGCTGTCTTCGTATTCTTTTCTCTTTGTCACTGTGGGAAAAGAATGCAGTTTGATAAGGAATGCTTTGTAGACCTCAAGGTGGCAACGGGAGACTGAAACTCTTTAGGTAGAGATTGTGAAGACCTTAAGGGCAGGGGGGGGGGCGTTGAGTTGTTAATTAGGCGTAGAACATTCAGTATGGCAAGAATGCTGGACATCCCATTGTCACAGAGGGATTGGCACATGATCTAATGTTCTCTCTCTCTCTCTCTTTAAAAAATATTTATACTTTTCAGATATATACATTTCACATATTTTATATTCATTTTGACATTTTAAAACCTGACTTCCTTCCCCCCTTTCTGCAGTTCCTTAAATTTATTTTTAATATCTTCTGCATATCCAAATTAATGTACTCATTTATTTGTCTTCTTTATATTTATACACTTATATACCTGCAGGCTATTACAATAATCCTGCCAGTGTTTTTATCTGTTTACAATTTATCTGTAAATATTCAGTGAACCATTTCCATTCTTTTGTAAAAAGTTTGTTATCTTGATTTCTTATTCTTTCAGTAAGTTTTGCCATTTCTGCACATCCCATAAGTTTTTATATCCGTTCTTCCTTTGCTGGGACTTCTTCTTCTTTCCATTTTTGGGCAAGTAACATTCTTGCCTCTGCAGTCACGTGCATGAGTAAATTTCTATACAATTTAGGTAGTTCTATCCCTATAATGGGACGCGGGTGGCGCTGTGGGTAAAAGCCTCAGCACCTAGGACTTGCCGATTGAAAGGTCAGCGGTTCGAATCCCCACGGCGGGGTGCACTCCCGTCGCTCGGTCCCAGCGCCTGCCAACCTAGCAGTTCGAAAGCACCCCCGGGTGCAAGTAGATAAATAGGGACCGCTTACTAGCGGGAAGGTAAACAGCGTTCCATGTGCTGCGCTGGCTCGCCAGATGCAGCTTGTCACGCTGGCTACGTGACCCGGAAGTGTCTGCGGACAGCGCTGGCTCCCGGCCTATAGAGTGTGATGAGCGCACAACCCTAGAGTCTGTCAAGACTGGCCCGTACGGGCAGGGGTACCTTTACCTTTACCTATCCCTATAATTCCCAGGTACAGTATAATGTTCTCGAATCTGCCCCAGACTCAACCCAGGAGCATTCTAACTCACACTTCCAAATATCACTTTTTACTTGAGACTGCGGTTTGTTTTCACTCTGGTTGACATCCTACCCCACCCTCTCCCCTCATTCCACCCTTCTGAAAGTTTCTTCCCTAGGAAATTGCCATGTTTTCTCTACAGTATTTGACACACACCTACTTCTTCTATCATGAATATTTCACAACTTATGATCTCCTCCTCTCTCTTTCTCTTTCCATTCTGCCAACCTCTTTTGCCAGCACATCCATGAAAGAAGACTCAGGACACCTTATCGTGGTGGTGGGAGCTCATGTTGATCCAAATATTTAGCCAAACTAAAATATAATCCAGGCTGGAGAATTTCCTAATACAGGAGTAATCATACACATGTTTACAGGCATCACCTCTGGCCCTGCAGCAAAGGATTGGAAGCAATATTTCCTCCTTGCTATGAGAACCTGGAGTATGTGAACCTGGCAAGTGCCCCCTGGTCCCCAGGGTCAGAGGTCACTTCATTGCGCCTGGCAGGCCTAAAGGACACCCCCAAGGAACCCAACACTAAGGCAGTGTAGGACAACCAAATAAGTGCCCTCAACCCAATAATTCATCAGGTATTTATCCCATCAAATCTTAACTTGCATTTCCTGCTGGAACTGAAAGCCAGCTCAGGCAATAAGCAATGCCAAGAGCAGCATGGAGGAGTCCCACGGCAAATCAAGGGCTCCCCTGAAAATTCCTACTTAAGCCCCAAACAGGCCACTAGCAAAGCCCAGGGAGAGAGAGGAGGAGGAAGGGCAAGGCAAAAAGAGAAGAGTGGAGTCTGGCTTCCTCTTCACCCTGATTGATCTGATAACCTACCTGGCCATAGGCACCAACTCTATCAGACCCTCCAAGTGTCCCTATTTTCCATGGATGTCCCTGATTTAGAGAAGCCATCCCGGTTTCTGATTTGAACCCAGAATGTCCCACTTTTCCTTAGGATGTCCCTATTTTCACTGGAGAAATGTTGGAGGGCTGGGGCAACCCAGTATGGTGTAGGGGTTTAAATCGTAAAATTATTGTTATGGAATGGGACGTCCCTATTTTTATCGGAGAAATGTTGGAGGGTATGCTCTATAGGGCTGAATTATCTTCAGCCTCCCTCCATGTCTGTTGAGATGGAGCTGCGCCCCCCCCCCATCTTGAGGGGGCAGAGGAGGCCGAGCCCTTCCTTGCCCACCCACCTACTCCCTTCCCCCCGCCACCTGTGTCCGCTGTCTTCTGCCACCTTGGAAGATGATGTGTGGCCTGGCCTAGCCTGGCTGGAGGTTGCCCTGCCTGGGCAGTATCAGGAGACAACTTACAGACACTTGGGAGGTCTGTGACAGTTACGGCGTGTGTGATGTCATGACGTGCGTGATGTCACACATCACATGTGTGATATCACGCACATGCGGTGGCTCCCCTCAATGTTGTGCACCTCTGGCCCCTCCTTAACTCTTCCCCAGAGCAAAATCATTCTGTGTCTTCTTCCCAAAGGAGCTGGGTTGTGGGAAATTCACCCTCACCTAAGTGTGGGAACTTGCCAGAATCCATTTGTTTTGGTATCTCTCACTTCTTCTTCTTCTTCTTCTTCTTCTTCTTCTTCTTCTCCTCCTCCTCCTCCTCCAATTAAAGATGACTCCCAGTGTAGCTTCTCAGGCCTAAAGTAAACAACGTTACAACTTGGCAATGCTGAAGATGGAAAATTGTGTGACACGTCAAAGGGCTTTGTGCAGAATGCTTGCACAAAGTCACGTCTGCGTTGCAGAGCCGCGTGTCAAAAAGCCATAACCTCGTTCTCAGTGTTCACAATTTTAATATCATAGCAAGTCTAAGAACAATGCATTTTAAAAATAAAAAACCCTGAACATCTGTCAAGAGTACAGTAGACAGCCTCCCTGCCTTCCCACGCTTACAAAAAGAAATCCAAGTCAATTGTTTTAATTTGCTGTAAGCTTTGTTGGAGAATGTGTGACCCAGAAGCAGGCTCAAACTATTTTAAATACATACATACGCACCAGTCTAATGAGAGCTGGGTTCTGGTCTTTTCCTCAAAAAGACCATTGTTGGGTTGTAGAAAAGGTACAGAAAAGGTTGCCATGGTTGGTTTAGAGAACAGGTGAGTTAAGAGGTTGACCATAGTGAGGATAGGAGTTAAGAGGCGATGTGACAGAATTTTACAAAATTATCCATGGCATGGTGAAAGCGGGTTGAAAAGTGTTCCTCCCTTCTCATTGATAACTGGAACTCACAGGGAACCCACAAAGCTGAATCTTGGCCTCCTGCTCCATCTAGCTAAAAAATTATTACTTATTTACTTTACATTTCTATCATACCTTTTCTCCCCAAGCAGCTCAAGGCAGTGTGCACATCTCTTTCTTTCCTCATTTAATCCCCACGACAAACCTGTGAGGTGGGTTAGGCTGAGAGGCTGCGACTGCCCCCCCCAAGTCACACACAGTAGGCTTTAGTGGGGAGATTTGAACCTGTCTTCTACACTGGTAGTGTCCACACTGACTGGCAGAGGCTTTGAGACCAGGAATCTTGTTTCCCGGCCTGACCTGGGGATGTCA
Organism: Podarcis gaigeae; assembly: GCF_964106915.1. Classification (NCBI taxonomy): domain Eukaryota; kingdom Metazoa; phylum Chordata; class Lepidosauria; order Squamata; family Lacertidae; genus Podarcis; species Podarcis gaigeae. Next base: position 31,477,537 of record NC_139692.1, read on the forward strand.
GGACTTGAACCCGGAGCCTCCTGAATGCCGTTCCAGCCTTCTTCCTCTGAGCTATGCCACTTCCCCTGGTGCCATACAAAAGCGTGCAGGGGGTTGGGGAAGGAAACACAGCCCCCAATGAAACGATGCCATGAGATCAACTTAGACCCATCCTCTCATCCTGAGAGCTTTTGCAAGATCGTGGGGGAAGGGAGGGTCTCCGCCTGCCCAGCAGCACTTCGCCGGGTTTATTCAGCCTCGCCGCTATTTTCGCAACCATTACCAGGCAGCACTCTCAGCCCGGAGAGCTAATGGTGTAATCGCCACCATGCCGTGCGGCTGTGTGGGAGCCGAGCGCCATCAATCCCATTCAGGCAATGCGAGCCTTTGATTAAAGGTCGCGGGGTTAACTCTCTCCCATTCACTGGGCCACGGTTGGGGAGGCGAGAGATGAGGGGGGAAGGAAGGGTGTGGGTCTGGATTGCCTTCGCTCGAGCACATAGCACTTCTATTAAGCGCCATTGCCCCCTTCACCCCCATAGAGCTCCGCCAGCCACGGCGATGCCTGGGAGCAAACGAGCTCGGAAAGGCGAAGTCAAGCAGGTTAACGGTGGCGCAGGCAAAATTCAATGAGGCAAGATTTCCTCGGCTCGGTCCTCCACGGGGCCTCCTCTTCGCTGTGCCCTTTGGAGTGCTCCCCCCTCCTCTCCTCTCTCTGGAAATGGGCTACAGGAGGATCCAGCGGCTTTGCAGCAGCCAAGAGGAAATGAATGGGACATCTCGCATGTCAGGCAGAAGGCTAGGCTAAAGCCCCGTCTGAAGGGAGCATTTTTACCACCTCAGAAAGAACTGAGAGTACACTTATTTTAGAAGTGTGGGAAGGAGGGCAGGGAGGCACTACATAGTATATCCTTTTTTTATTAGATAATTGAATACGTTAAGGCAGGGATGTGGAAACTGTTGGGTGTCATAATCCAACAACATCTGGAGGTTCACAGCTTCCTCGTTCTTGTGTTAGAGATCTGTGCATTCCTCATGTTAGTTGTTTAGGTACTTTGGAATATATGTGCAATTTCAACACAGTCTTACCTCGGGTTGAATGTGCTTCAGGTTGAGCACTTTCGGGTTGCGCTCTGCAGCAACCTGGAAGTCATGGAGTGCTTTACTTCCAGGTTTCGCCTCTTGCGCATGCGCAGACGCTCAAAATGACATCACGCGCATGCGCGGAAGTGGCAAAAGGTGAGCCATGCACATCGCGTCTTACGTTCCGTTCAGGATGCGAACGGGGCTCCAGAATTAATCCCGTTCACATCCCGAGGTACCACTGTATATATTTTTCTCCAGTCCACTTGAGTCGCTGCTTGTCTTGCTGCTCTCTTGATTTGTATTAGGAATCCACTGTGCCGATCCTCTCAACAAGAAGCTCAACAACTGTGTGCACCCCCCAAAAAGCTCAACAACTTTGGACACCCCCCAAAAGCTCTCTACAACTTTGGGAACTCAAAATTTGGCAGGAAGTCCTTGCGGGTGGGTGAAAAAAATAATAATCCGCACTGGGTACCACCTGACCTTGCGACGCCACTGTGGCTTGGTTATCTATCTGTGGCAGATGGAAGGTGTCTACAGAGCCATCGCAACAGACGCACACACCCTTCTTCCTACTCTGGCATCAAGGGCTGAGTGGGCAGCTGTGATGTCATCATGTGTGCACGCAGGCAGGATGGGCTGGACCCACCTAGAGGGAGCAATTCCAAAGCCAGGCAGCCGAACCTTCACAGAGTCGATTTCACAGAGGTATCTTACAGTGAAACACACCACCTCCTACAAATCCAGGATGGAGCACCACAGGGGCTCCCTAATGGAGCGTTGATATAATCTGCTTTCTTCATTTCTCAGTTCTCCAGCCGTTCTGGAATGAACTGCTAACACAGCCTTTGGAGACACTGCTAACACAGCCTTTGGAGACACCGTTCCCCACGTGTTGCTCAGCAAAGGCTGCTTGGCCGTGTGCCTACTTGGAAGTGCTATCCTTCCACGGAGCTCCATCTACAGTAGGCGGCCTGCTGGGTCACAGACAGGTGTGGCATGTGCACTGCTGAGAGCTAAGAGGTCTCCTACCTAGCTCTTCATCACAGTAAAATAGCCAAGACGTGTGGGGTCCTTCACTGGCCTGTGGGTTGCTAGTGACACCCAGTGGCATTAGATAGGCTGCATGAGGAAGGGCCCTGCACTCTTTGATCTGGGAGATGAGATTTGCAGGAAAGGGAAATGTTCTCCCTGTGTGGAAGAGCAGAGTAGGGTGAGGTGAAAAAGGCTTTCCATAGCAGCTAGCTAGGCAGACAGGAAGGCAAGCAGGCAGGCAGGCAGGCAGGCAGATGGAAACCACAGGAGGGGGAGGGCTCTTGTGCTTGGGTTTTGCTTGAAGGTTTCCCAGAAGAGGCATCTGGTTGGCCACTGTGAATGCTGGACTAGATAGGCCACTGTCCTGAGCAAGGAGGCTCTTCTTATGTGAACATCCAGGCATGCAGGTGAAAGAATGGTTAGCTGGTTGGTTGGTTGGTTGGTTGGTTGGTTGGTTGGTTGGTTGGATGGACAAACAGACAGGTAACTGCTTTATGCTGCAGTGTTTAAAAGCCCTGTGGAATCTGTCACAGACAACATCTGTCCAAGGATCCTGGCCCCAACAGTGCCCAGCCAGATCCCTTTGGGAACCCCAGAAGCAGGCCCAGAAACAGATATTTAAGGGTACAACATCATGACATTCCATGTTAGCTCTCCTGCCTGATGTCCACTGGTAGACCCGTTGAATCCTCTTCACTCCGTGAATTTTAAATCCATTTATGCCAGTGGCCATCGTGCCAATGAACTGCGTTCATTAATAATTATGCACTGAGTGACAAAGTCCTTCTTTTTGGCTGCCCTGAATCCACTGTCCATCAGTTTCATTAGGGGATCCCAATTGCTAATGCATTAGTGAGGGTGAAATATATGTCTCTGTGTTCTATGGTCCATGCATAACTTTATTCAATTCTACATCTCCCCACTTAGACATATTTTCTAAGCATCAAAAGCCACAGGCACTTTAGTTATTCCATGTAAAGGGAGAGGAACATTGGTACATCAGGCCCAGAGGAGGGGAAGCTGGGTCCCTTCCTTGTGGGTTTTCAAGCAAAGGTTGAATGGCCATCAGTCATGGATGCTTTAGCTGAGATTCCTGCATTGCAGGGGGTTGGACTAGATGACTCTTAAGGTCCCTTCAAACACTACAGTTCTAAGATTCTATGATTCTATGTTGTTGTTGGATTCCCAAAAGACATAAACTCTGACCACTTGTGCATTAAAGGTGGCGTGATAGGCCTGTATAAAAGCATGCAAAGCATGGAGAGAGTGGAAAGAGGGAAGTTTTTCTCCCTCTCTCATAACACTGGAACTTGTGGACATCCAATGAAGCTGAATGTTGGAAGATTCAGGACACAGGGAAGACAATTCTTCTTCAAGCAGGTAAAAGGTAAAGGTAAACAATCCCTGGACAGTTAAGTCCAGACAAAGGTGACTATGGGGTTGCGGTGCTCATCTCGCTTTCAGGCCAAGGGAGTCAGCGTTTGCCCACAAACAGCTTTCCAGGTCATGTGGCCAGCATGACTAGACTGCTTCTGGTGCAATGGGACACTGTGACAGAAACCAGAGTGCATGGAAACGCCATCTACCTTCCCACCGCAGCGGTACCTATTTATCTACTCACACTGGCGTGCTTTCGAACTGCTAGGTTGGCAGGAGCTGGGGCAGAGTGATGGGAACTCACTCCATTGCAGGGATTCGAACCACCGACCTTCTGATCGGCAAGCCCAAGAGGCTCAGTGGTTTAGACCACAGCGCCACCCGCATCCTTCTTCAAGCAGCACATAGTTAAGCTATGGAGCTCACTCCCAAAGGAGGCAGTGATGGTCACCACCTTGGATGGCTTTAAAAGAGGATTCAATCAATTCATGGAGGAGAAGGCTACCAATGACTACCAGCCACAATGCCAATGTTCTACCTCCCCAGTTGGAGGCAGCATGCTTCTGAATACCAGTTGCTGGAAATTACAAGTGGGGAGAGTTACTGTCCCACTCAAATCCTGCTTGTGGGCTTCCCACTGAAGCATCTCATTGAGCACCATGAAAACAAGGTGGTGGACTCTCCTTCACTGGAAGATTTTGAGCACAGGTTGGAGAGCCCTCTCTCTCAGAGATTCCTTAGCTGTGATTAGTGCACAGGTTGGACTAGAGGTCCCTTGGCATCACTTCCAAGTCCACAATTCTGTGATTCCATGATGCTGGTCTAGATAGGCCTTTAGTCTGTTCCACCAAAGCACTTCTTATGTTCTTATATTCTGATCTGGGCCCAGGAAACCTGATCTACACCTAGGGAGCTGTGGGCCCCTGGGGTGGGTGGGGAATATGACCTTCTAATTTGTTTCCATTTCAAATGCCTCATGTGCACTTAATGACATACAAACAGAGGCAGGCGAAGCAAGCAGCCTGGCTGTTAGCATCGACACTTTTATCATTAATATTATGGCCAGGGACAGCTTATCAATTTCTGCTCAATGCCACAAAGTAGAGTGTCAATTCCTCTGGCCTGAGGGTCACGGAGCACTTCGGCACCTTTCCCCTTGCATTAAATGTTGATGGACAAGAGAAGCTGTTGTCTATACTATCCATCTCCTGCTGTTGATATTAAAAGCAGGGGGAGCTACTCCTGGTGTGTGGGGTATTATCATACCCTCCAGCATTTCTCCAATGAAAATAGGGACACACTATTCCATACCCTCCAAAATTTTTCTGATGAAAATAGGGAAGTCCTAAGGAAAAATGGGACATATCAGTATCAAATAAAAAACCAGGACAGCTTCTGTAAATCCGGGACTAACCCAGGAAAATAAGTACACTTAGAGGGTCTATATCAGGCATAGGCCAACCCAGCTCTCCAGATGTTTTGAGACTACAATTCCCATCATGCCCGACCACTGGTCCTGTTAGCTAGGGATGATGGGAGTTGTAGTCCCAAAATATCTGGAGGGCCGTGTTGGCCTATGCCTGGTCTATATTATCCCATAAGGGCAAAGGACCATTGCACTTCCTAGGAGTGAAGAGGTCTCTTAGCACACCTAAATGGTCAACTCACCAAGGCTTAGTCCTGGTCTGTAAGAACTTTACATAAGAGCATAAGAAGTAGCCTGCTGGGTCAGGCCAAAGGCCCACCTAGTCCAGCTTCCTGTCCTCACAGTGGGCAACAGATGCCTGTGCGAAACCCATAAGCAGGATGCGAGCACAAGAGCATTCTCCCCTCCTGTGGTCTCCAGCAGCTGGTATTCAGAAGCATTACAGCCTCCAGGCTTGGAAGCAGAGCAGAGCCATTGTGGTTAGCAGCCTTTTGTAGCCTTTTCCTCCCTGAAACCACCACCATCATCTTCCCCCTCCTTTTCTTTTTCTTTCTCCTTCTGTCAAGAGCCACATTCTAGGGGGCAATGTGCTGGGTGCTATATGCTACTTTGGGAGGACGACCAGAGCCAGTGGTGGTAGGATCAGAGCCATAAATGGGTGTGGTCACACTTTTTCTACCTCTTTCTGCCACCTGCTTCCCCCTTCCCCTCTTCTCTCTTTGCAAACTCCTCCTCTCTTTCTCTTTTTCTGACTCCCTCTTCTACCCACCCCCAGGGGTTTGAACCAGCAGCTTATTGAGGGCTCCCCCGTTCTTCCATCCCTCCATCCATTTCACCAATGTCATGTCTTCATCATCACAATGTCTTTTCTCCGCCTGACCTCTTCCTCTCCCTCTGGACTTTCCCTGTCCTTATGACGTCACACTGAGGGTCACACAGATGCCCCTTGAGCTGCAAGTCTCCCACCCCTGAGATAAACTCTGACACCCCAGAATCAAGAAGACCAGGAATCTGTGCATTTCCCCCTATTTAATTACCGGGGAGAAATCCAGATTCTGCACCAGATTTCAAATGGAATTAATTCTGCACATGCTGGACAGCGGAAGACAAACTGCCTCGGTTTTAGTATCCTGTATTTATCTGTTGTCATGCCAAAGCAAGGAAAGATAATAACAGCTCCTTCTCTCTCTCCCCCCCCGCCCCCCTGAATGGATGGCAGCAACAACGATGGTGGCGCATTAACAGAGAGAATCCTTGAGCCAATCTGATTAAGGTTTTCAAACAGGAGAAGCATTGCGTTTAAATGTGAGAATTTGCATTTCCAATCGCTGCCATAATGAGAGGCCACAGGCAGCCTGATATAACAATCTCTCTGGCTGAGAGTCCCGACTACAAAGCAGGGAGAACAGCAAAGAGCCTCTTCAGGCAGGAATAATTCTTAGCATGTGCCAGAGCCATTCTTTATTTCCTCCGCCCCGCTCCCCTCCTCCTCCACCTCTCTCTCTCTCTCTTTCTTGTGCTACTCATCTCCGCAAAGCCATTTGAACACTTGTAAATTTGTTTTAGGATTAGATTAATAGGTTTCGTGATTTGTAAACCACCACCATGACATCATGAAGCCACGGAAGGCCTTCCCAACTCAATCGAGAGGTTTAGGAAGAAATTGCTTTCTTAATAAGCTTGGAACAGGCCGTAATCGTAAGAAGAGAAGAGCCTCTCGGGTAGATCAGGCCAAAGGCAGTAACAGCAGCCTTCTCTCACAGGGGCCAAGCAGATGCTTCTTCTGGGAAGCCCACAAACAGGACCCAAGTGCAACAAAACTCTCCCTTTCCTGTGGTTTCCAGCAAATGCAGTTCAGAAGAGAGCCAGCGTGGTGTAGTGGTTAAGAGTGGTGGACTCGTAATCTGGTGAACCGGGTTCGCTTCCCCGCTCCTCCACAGGCAGCTGCTGGGTGACCTTGGGCTAGTCACACTTCTCTGAAGTCTCTCAGCCTCACTCACCTCACAGAGTGTTTGTTGTGGGGGCAGAAGGGAAAGGAGAATGTTAGCCGCTTTGAGACTCCTTCGGGTAGCGATAAAGCGGGATATCAAATCCAAATTGCTGCTAGCAGAGCCTAGATGTTGTGGCTAGTAGTCATTGATAGCCTCCTCCTCCTCCGTGAATTAGTCCAATCCTCTTTTGAGGCTATCCAAGTTGGTTCCCATCACTGCCTCCTGCAGAATTGTCCCATTGTTCAGTGATGCACTGCTTGAAGAAGGACTTCTGAAAGGATGCCAAGGAGACAGCAACCGTTAGATCATAAGAAGAGTCTCTCAGCTGGATCAGGCCATAGGAGGTCCATCTAGTCCAGTATCCTGTTCTCACACACGATGTCCCAGTTCCCTTTGTGGAATATCTCCACCCAGGCTCTGGGAAGAGTTGGAGTGGCTCACCAGAGCTGGATGCTCCCATCACCTGGAGAAGGGATGAAGAGACAGGGTACAAAACAGCAGAGAGTCTTGTGGTACCTTAAAGGCTGGCAGTGCAATCCTAACCATCTCTGCTCAGAAGCAATCCTACTGAATTAAGAAGACAAGAACATGTAAGGCCTTACACAGGTTAGAGGTTTTTGAAATATTAAGCTTGTGGTCTCCTAAGAAAGTGCAAATTTAGGTGGGTCCCACCCATATAAGCCACCCTCCAAATAAATAGCCACCCACCCTGCTCAGGAAGCTGTCTGGAGATTACCCCCCACTCCGCAAAAACTTTCATGGATTGTTAATGAATTTAAATGCTGGGGATTTTCGTTTTGATGCTTCCTTGTCTGTGTGCTTCACAATATGCTAATTAAGAGCAGTGCATCTTTCCAATCCCAAAGCAGGCTGGTTGCATTGAAAAGAACTGATGGGGAGACCCTATCTATGATGTGGGTTGCAGGCATTCTTGCCCATCTCTTATCAGGGTCTGATAAATGATACGCTGAATAGAGTTAAATAGACTTATTCCCGGGGTGGCTGGAGACTCATCACAGCGGCTTCATGAGAGAATTTAATTACCGATCTGACTTCCGGACACGAGTTAAATTGGTTAAGGATTCCTGCTTTTTACTTCTCCTTTTTAAAATCCACTTGGGGACTTCTCATTCTTTCAGTACTCACCCACCCAATTTGTATTTCTCTTGCAACTGCTTCTTGGAGTATAACTGGGGAGACCAGGTGTTTGGGCTCGTTTAAATGGGGGGAATGGATGACATCCTGGCGAGCCTCCACAAATTTTGACACAGCAGCAGAGTGTGATAAATTTTTCAGGGGTCCAATTACCTTCCAGCTTTTTTTTTAAATGGTGTTCCTGGACTGCAAAAAATAGAGGGGGAGAAACAATGTGAAACATTTGGAAGCATAGGAGCCAACTGCTAGGGGCCTTTGCCTCCATTAAAATATTTTGGGGGGCTCCCAAAGTTGATGGGTATTGCTATTCAAATAGTGTGCCTGCACCATGTCTTGTGATCAGTTACGTGGGGCAGGGCTTACCTGCCCCCCCTCCCCAATACAGTGGTACCTCGGGTTAAGTACTTAATTCGTTCCGGAGGGCCGTTCTTAACCTGAAACTGTTCTTAACCTGAAGCACCACTTTAGCTAATGGGGCCTCCTGCTGCCACTGCGTTGCTGCTGCACGATTTCTGTTCTCATCCTGAAGCAAAGTTCTTACCCTGAGGTGCTATTTCTGGGTTAGCGGAGTCTGTAACCTGAAGCGTATGTAACCTGAAGCGTATGTAACCCGAGGTACCACTCTATTTCATTCAAGTTAGCACCTGTCAAGGAGCTGTCAGGAGACAGCTCCACAGGGCGGGAAAGAATGTGAGGCACAAAATGCAACTAGCTTTTATTCACAGAAAGTAACAACACAGCAGAGTACCCTAGTTCACCTCATTCAGCTTGAGAAGGTGCTGAAACTGACCACTGGCCCTGCCCTTTCTCTCTAACCTCTCCTTCTGGATCCCTCCCAAGCAGAGGAAACTGTGATGAGGAGGTGGGCTCCTCCTCTGAGCAAAGTGCAGGACTCTCCATGTGTGGGATGTCAGATGGGGAGGAGAGTCAGCAGGACTGAGTTTCTGGAGTCCTGGGACTCAGAAGACATCCTGCCATTGCAGTTCTTACCTGATAGAGCAGGAACTGGCTTCAGAACTGCACAATGGCCCTTTAAGAGCACTGAGAACTCCTCAGAGGAGGTGGGGCTAACAGCAGGACCAGGCCAGTCTCAAGAAGGCCTCTGAACTCTGAAGAGGTAGGTAACTGCTCTCCTTGTGTGAGTGAAAAAGCTGGGAGCAACGTCATCCACAATGCTCTGTCCAGGGTGCTGATCTTGCCTTGCCTTGCCCGCTGTATGGGTAATTGCCCCTCTTTCCCTTGAATAACGCTGGACGCTAGTGTAACAAGAATTAGTCTTCTTGAATTCCCACACTGTATCTTTCTGACTGTATGGCAGGAGACTGCTGGCAAGTGATGCACGAGACGAAACCTCTAAGAACAAAGTTAGTAATTTTCAAAGGAAGAAAAAGTCTTAAGAGGATTCCATAGCAAATCAAGAAATGTATATTCGCTCGGGGTGGTCTATCTCCTTCCCTGCAACCGTAAAGTGAGAGGGACCCACTAGGTTTGCATTTATTTTGGATTTATTTGCTGATTCCGTTTCATCTTCTTCCATCCCCTCAAGGCCCACACTTACAAAAAGGCCAAGGGCTGGGGGTGGGGTGGGAGGGTGGGGTTGAATTGCAAGGAGCTAGTGGCCGGGGAGAGATAGGACTGAGGTGGCTAATCCAGGTCCCACATTTGCTGATCTTCAGAACTTGAGCAAAGCTGTGAAACTGGAGCTGATCTGCAAATCCTGGACCCCAGGCAGTTCTGCAATGTAACTGAGAGCAAGGAGAAATCAATTTGTGAGATATCAGCCAGTGGGAAAAGTAGAACTGAAAGGGATACACTGCTGGGTACACCAATTGTGCCCACCCGCCGCGGCTCCCCTTTCTTCCAAAAATTTGCAAGGAAAAAAACTACAGGATCTTTCTGTGTGTGAATGAGTGTGTGAGAGAGACACACACAGAGAGATAGTTGCTCTCTCAGTTATTGGAAGGAACTTTTTGAAAGGAATTGCTTTCCCTTCCAGCTCCCTTGTGGAGAATAAAGACTTATGTGGTGTTTCTTCATAGAATCCTAGAGTTGGAAGGGATCCAAAGGGTCATCTAGACCAACACTCTGCAAGGCAGGGATCAAAATCAATTTTTTTGTTTGTTTCATAAAATGTATAAACTCACAAAAGCTCAAAGTATTTTTTTAAAAGATCAATTAAAAACAACTATTTAAAACATTTAAAAAAATTTCTTTGCTACATAATAAAAACAGATTGAAACACATATCAGCATTCCAGTTATTCCAGCTGGTTTTTAGTTGACATTTTTAATATGGAGTTTAATATGGAGTCCATCAACTGTCATTGCTGGATCACATCAGCAGGTAGGTGGAAAGTTCAGTCCTGCTGGTGGACAGGCTAGGGGAGCAGACCCTTCCCCCCACCACATGGGTCTTCTTTGACAGGTGAGCAGTACCGCCCACCTGTCAGTCACCCGGCACCAGATGATTGACAGGTGTACAGGACAGCCCACCTGTCAAAGGTGGCCTGTTGGGTGAGCTGAAAAGGTTCCTCACCTCTGCCTTTTGAGGTGGCCCAAGGCTTGCAGAACTTCTGCTGCTTCATTTATCACACACATTGTAAAGAAATAGTACAAGTCCCCCATGGATTGAAGGGCCATGGCTCAGTGGTTGAGCATTTGCTCTGCATGCTGAAGGTTCAGTCCCCAGCCTTTCCAGATAAGGCAGGGAAAAAGCCCCTTCCTGAAACCATTGAGAGTTGCTGCCAGTCAATATGGGCAACGTTAAGCAAGATGGAGCAATTGGCTGACTCAGAATAAGACAGTTTCCCCGTGTTACAATAATGGGACTTTAATAAGTGTTAAGCGATGCATGTCATGGCCAAAAACAATCTTAATTTCATATCTACCCTCATGGGGTCTGAGCTAGGGGTGACAAGACCTCACAGTAGATAGTTTGATGAAGATGTTGACCCAGTGTGTGACAGCTGTGAAAAAGGCCAATTCCATGCTAAGCAACATTGGGAGAAGAACTGATGGAGGGGATGGAGTGAAGAAAGGTTGCCACATTTGGGTCTTTTTAGTTTAGAGAAAAGGAGAGTATGAGGTGACATGGTAGTTTTTAAAAAGATGCATGGGCGTGGAAAAGGTGGATAGAGAAAGTTTTCCTCTCTTATAACTCATGTGCTGAATGTTGGAAGATTCAGGACAAGTAGACAATAAGGTCCTTCTTCACACAGTGCACAGTTAAACTATGGAACTCCCTCCCACAGGAGGCAGGGATGGTCACCAACTTGGAGAGCTTTAAAAGTGGATTAGACCAATTCAGCAACCACTGGCCACAATTGGCTATGCTCTGTCTCCATTTCAGGAAGCAGGAAGGTTTCTGACTACCCATTGATGGGAACCACAACAGGGGAGAGTGCTCAGTTCCTGCTTGCAGGTTTCCCATTAGAGCAGCGGTTCTCAAGCTGTGGATCCCCAGATGTTGTTGGACTACAACTCCCATCATCCCTGAGCTCTGGGCTTGCTAGCTAGGGATGATGGGAGTTGTAGTCCAACAAATCCTAATTAGAGCATCTGGCTGGCCATTGCGAGAACAGGATGCTGGACTATATGGGCCCTTGGCCTGATCCAGCAGGCTGTTATCCTGCTCATATGTCCTTGATGACATGCCTTCATTCTCAGGGGAATTGTGTCAGAAAACACTGAGGGCAGACCCTGCAGAACCGGTATCGGCTGGAATTCGCCCAATGCAAACCACCCCTTGTTTCTGGGCAGGTTTCAGCCTCTCAGCACCCTCCATTAACTGAGTGCTGAGTGCACCCATTGTGAAATATGTTTTATAATTTACAGGCGGTGCAAGTGATTCCTTTCAAAGAGAATCTAATATTGTATTGGCAACATTTTTGTGTGTGTTTCTGCCTTAGGCATGGAAGTGCCAACGTTCTGCTGCCATTGCACAGGAGGAGGGGAGGGGAGGCTCCATTTCTGCACTGCCTGGCCCCCGGGAGGCAAAACCGCCCAGCTGTCACTGCCAGCATGACAGAGTCCCCTCCCTTTCCCATTCCTGTAAGAGGTTGATCAGACTTAAGTGCATTGTCTTAGGGAAGAGCTGAGGCCTGTCACTTTCCATGCTTTAATCTCCTCCTCCTGAAATTCCTTAACATGTTCCGTGTCATCTGCCATCTCTGTTGCCACCTAATAAATGTTTAAACTCTCGTTAGGAGAGGACTGAAGGCTGGGAGGAAACAGCGTGGAACAGGATGACAAGTTGGGCTCGTCTTGCCAGCACAGACTGGGAAGAGTGGCAGGCTGGCTTTACTTTCCGACAGCTGCCATGGAAGGCTTCTCTTCTGCCAGGGGCAGCCAATATGTTGCCCTCTAGTTGCTGGTGGATGCCAACTCCCAATAGTCAATAGTGATGGGGTGATGGGAGGCGAAGCCCCTCAACATCTGGCAGGAACCATATCGGTAGACTCCAGCTCCCAGCAGCCAGCATCAGCAGTCAAGAATGATGGGAGGTGAGGTCCACCAATGTCTGAAGGGCACCATGTGGGCTACCTCTGTCCTGCGCCAAGAGCCAGAGCTTAACAGTAGGTTCTCTTGCTCCACACACTGGTGCCCCTAGTGGTGAAGAAAGTTACGAAACAAAAGCACAGATTCATCTCTAAGACTTGGGCACCTGGCAGGCAGCACCATTGCTAATAATGCAATTAGAAGGCGGAGGGGGAGAGAGAAGGGAGGGAGAGAGAGAAATAAGGAGAGAGCGAGAGAAGAAAAGAGAGAGAGAGGAAAGAGAGAGAAGGAAGGGGGAGAGAGAAGCAAGTAGAGAGAAGGAAGGAAGGGAGAGGGAGAGAAGGAAGGGGGGAGAGAGAGAGACACATAGAAGTAAGAAGAGAGAGAGAGAAGGAAGGAGAGAGAAAAAGAGAGAAAAGAAGAAGTGAGTGAGAGAGAGAGAGAGAGAGAGAGAGAGAGAGAGAGAGAAGAGAGAGAGAGAGAGAGAGCGCGAAGGAAGGGGGAGAGAGAAGCAAGTAGAGAGAAGGAAGGGAGAGGGAAAGGGAGAGAAGGAAGGGAGAGAGACACACACACACACAGAAGTAAGGAGAGAGAGAGAAAAGGAAGGAGAGAAGAAGAAGAAGAAGAAGAAGAAGAAGAAGAAGAAGAAGAAGAAGAAGAAGAAGAAGAAGAAGAAGAAGAAGAAGAAAGAGAGAGAGAGAGAAGAAAGGAGAGAGAGAACGATGAATCTAAGCATTCGGAGGAAGGAATGTTGGCCACACACTCCTGGGACTTGGGAGCAGGTGATGCAGGAGCCCCAATCCACATTGGCCTAGGCCCAGGAAATCCCACTGGAGTGTAGGAGAGAGAGGGGGGTAGGTGAAGACCATATGAGAGCTCTTTCCCACTGGCCTTCTTCACAAAGAGCAGAGTTAAACTATGGTACCACATGAGGCCGTGATGGCCACCAACCTAGATGGCTTTCAAAGAGGATTAGACAAATTTGTGGAGAAGAGGGCTACTGTGGCTACAAGCCATGTTGGCTATGTTCTGCCTCCACTTGGAGTCAGTAATGCTTCTGAATACCATTTGCTGTGAACTGCAGGAAGAGGAGAGGGCTCTTGTTCTCAGCTCTTGCTTGCGGATTTCCCATTGGGGCATCTAGTTGGCCACAGTGAGAATAGGATGCTGGACTACATGGGCTATTGGCCTGATCCAGCAGACTTTCCTTACATTCTTATCAGTACAGGGTTTTTTTTAAGGGTTATATGAGTTCCGAATGGAACCCAAGCCAGACCAGCTGATATTTCAGCATAATCTTCAAGGAGCCCCACAAAAATCAGTAATTCAGTATGGAAGTCAGAGTGCACAGTGCAGAGTGCATAGGGCACAGTGGCAAAGTCATCTCTGTCCAAAAGGCTGGTGAACCAGCTGCTCGGCCCATTACCATTTATATAACAGGAATATATGATGCCACCTTCTCCCGTGTCAATCCATCTAACCTTCTGGTACCAGCTCTGACCTGTGGCAAATCTCCAGAGTCTCACACAATGGAGACTCTCTCAGAACTCCCAGCTGAGGTTCCTTTTTTTCAAGGGGGGGGGAGAGGGGAGGACATTGAGATGCCAGGAACTGAAACCAGGATATTCTTGCTTTCCCCGAGATCAAAATCTAATTAGCATGTAAATGTGCTTAGCATTTTTACAGCTTACCTTAATTGCCAGATTTGTTAGTGAGGAGCTTTAATTAATGTGAAACTGAGCTCATCAAGCCCAAGTCGAGAGATCAGATGTCAGAATGGGAGGAGGAGAGAGGGAAGGTGTTCGTAAAATCCTGAGCCTCCTTTTCCTGCCGAGCCAATCCAAGGCTCTGGCACATCCTTACTCCTCTGCATGTTAAATACGCTCTGGGGGTGGGAGTCTATTGTTTACTTTATTGAAATAATTTCTATTCTGATGAGAGAGAGAGAGAGAGAGAGAGAGAGAGAGAGAGAGAGAGAGAGAGAATTCTAATCTCCAAGCGCTGAGAGACTCCAGAGGAAGAGGATCCTGCACTTACCTAGGTTTGGTTTCCTTGGAATGAAGGTCAGTGGAGACTGTGGTGTCCTTAGGCTATATGGTTTCATTTGCATACCTATGCATTAACATCCCGCCTCCTAAACTGGTTCCCCCTATAGCAGTGTTTCTCAACCTGTGCGTCCCCAGATGTTGTTGGACTACAACTCCCATCATGCCTAGCCAGCATGACCAGTGGTCAGGGATGATGGGAGTTGTAGTCCAACAACATCTGGAGACCTACAGGTTGAGAACCACTGCCCTATAGGTTTCTAAAGGAATGCCCAAAGTCCAGCACAGAGCAAACATTGCTCTCTCTCTCCAGCAGCTAATTTCCAGCTGAAACACACACAACCCTGTCTGTTGTTATTCTACCTAGGATCATGTAGCTTCCGTCCAGCAAAGAGGCATGGGGGAGATGCCCAACACACCACACCAGTCAGACCTGGACCATGGGGGTGAGGGATAAGTTCTACACTGAATTGCAGCAGCTCCCCAGGATTTCAGGAGGGGAAATGATCTGGAGGTGCTGGGGATTGGAGCTGGTCCCTTCTGCATGCTGTGTAATCCCTCTGCCACTTTGCTACGGACCTTCCCCCATCAGCCCTGGCTTTCCGCTGTAAGGCTGGACAGCCACAGGTGTGTGAGAGCTACATGGGGAAGAAATGGGGGTGTATTGAACTCCCTGCTCTAGGAAGGACGGGGGGATCACTCTGCACCTTGTAGTTCTGACAAGCGGGACAAGTGATGACAGAGCACCCAGCTCTGCTCATGTCGTCAAGGGAACCCCTCGCCATCTCTCTCTTCCACCTGTCATTGGGAGCCATTTGGTGACAAGGAGAGAAACTCACCCATGTACTGAAAAGGGCAACTAGGAGCGAGAGATGAGATACAAGGGCTGTGACCCAGGTTGAGTGCTTATGCATGTCTGCCTTCATTTTGAGGGGAAAGACATGCAGGCACATGAGTGTGTGTGTGTGTGTGTGTGTGTGTGTAATTTCAATTGACAGCCATCAGAAGGCTGGCAAGTAAAACAACACTTTGTGCATCTGTGTTTTGACTACTAGAAAGATAATAGAATCATAGAATTGGAGAGTTGGAAAGGACCCCCCCCCCACTCAGGACTTATCCTAGCCTTCTGATGGTAAACTGTTTGAACTGGTTTTAATATTGCATTTTTACATAGTTGCAACCTTCCCCGAGGCCTCATGATGAAGGTCAGAGAAGAAATCTAGTAATAATAATAGATTGCCTCCGAATAAGTTCTCCTCAGAGTAGACTCACTTAAAAACAATAGACCTAAGTTAACCTTCTCCATGGATGTCAATGGGTCTCCTCTGAGAACGACCTCTAACATTAGATGTAACCAATTATTTATTCAATAAAATGCATAGCTCTCTTAATCATAAATTTAAAAAATTACAGTGGTGATGATGATTTGTTGCATCTTTATCCCGCCTGTTTCTCCCAAGAGCTTGTGGTGGGACACATACCGGTAGTTGTCCTTCTCCTGATGTAATGCCCACAACAACCCTGTGAGGTAGGTTAGGCTGAGAGGCAATGACTGGCCCAAGGTCCCCCAGTGAGCTTCATGGTCAGGTGGACATTTGAACCCTGGTGTCTCCTAGGTCCTCATCCAATATGCTCAGCACTATAACCATAATTCAAAGAATTGATGCTTTTGAATTATGGTGCTGGAGGAAACTGTTGAGAGTCCCATGGACTGCAAGAAGATCAAACCTATCCATTCTGAAGGAAATCAGCCCTGAGTGCTCACTGGAAGAACAGATCGTGAAGCTGAGGCTCCAGTACTTTGGCTACCGCATGAGAAGAGAAGACTCCCTGGAAAAGACCCTGATGTTGGGAAAGATGGAGGGCACAAGGAGAAGGGGATGACGGAGGACGAGATGGTTGGACGGTATTTTCAAAGCTACCAGCATGAGTTTGACCAAATTGTGGGAGGCAGTGGAAGACAGGAGTGCCTGGCGTGCTTTGGTCCATGGGGTCACAAAGAGTCGGACACGACTAAACAACAACAACACAGCAATAATAAGCCAGAGGCATAGGAAGGGGGGTGGAGGGGGCAGGTCGTCGCTGGTGCCACTCTGGGAGGGGTGACAAGATGCCCCCTGCCTCCCCCCAGCTGTAGAGTGGCTGAGGGCCTAACTGACATCAACCAAAGCAAGTGGGATACTCCTTGTCCCTGTCTTCACCTGGCTCCAGTTAATGCTGTTTGTGTGTGTATCAACACTTGCACATGAGATGGCTCTTAGATGACTTCTAAAAATAGGTAAGACGAGACAAAGACATGGATGATGGATCTATCAATGACAATGAGCCATGACAGTTAAATGGAATCTCTATGTACGGAGAAGGAAAAGCATACCTCTGAAGAATACCAGCAATTGGGGACCAACAACTAGAGTCTTAAGTTTCTTCATGCCCTGCCTGTGAACCTCCTAGAGGAATCTGGCTGCACGCGGTGGAAGCAGAAGGCTGAGACAGATGGAACTTCCCTTTGACCCACAGGACAAATTAGCTGAAGTTCCCTCCAGTCTTTGCTGCCAGAAGGGCAAGAGCTCAACTCCGTCTCTGTCCTGACCAGATGGTGATCCTGTTGGCGGGTGGTTCTTTTGCTCTGGGTGGCGATAGCTCTGTTTGCCTGCCCACATCTCCATCTTTAGGTTCCTTCCTCTTCACCTCACCTGGACCGCTCACCTGACCTGCTAGCTTACCCACATCTCCAATCTCTCGATTTGTCCTCCTTGCGTCACCTGTACCAGCAGCCTGCTCACTTGCCTATGTCTCCATCCTCTAGTTCCTTCCTCCTCACCTCTCCTCTTGCCTGGGCCAACCAACCACCCAACAGCCCAGCAGCACATTGCACTGAAGGTCACAGCACCGCCTGTCTGTGGCCAAGTGAACTGCAGCATGACAACATCCTTACAATTGTATATATTAGAGCAGAGGTTCTCAAACTTTTTTTCCAATGGGACACACTTTCAGAATAAAGATTGCCTCATTGCACATTGGATTTTTTTTATTGATAGGAAATACATTGGAAAACAAAAATTAACAGCTCCTAGCAGGGCTTGATTTATAACATAGAACAGAACTACTTTATAATATGATCATGGGGCATCCAGAAAGTATAAAACAATGCAGCTACATAAAAACATGAATCATTCCCCAAATTAATTATAAACAAGCCTCTTACATATGTACCCTAAATTTGCATACAAACTTTTTTCTTATATTTTTTTAAAAATTAAATGCAACATGTAAAAAGTGAAGAAGAGAAAGAAGAAAAGAGAGGGAAAGAGAAAGAAAAAAGTATATATAGATAGATATAGATATAGATATATAGATATAGATATAGATAGTTAACAATTACAATTTGTAACCTACTGTATTTTGTAGGAATTTTGTAGGAATGAGTTCCAAATTTCATTATACTTGTCAATGCAAAGTCTACAAACTCAATGAGAGCTGTGATATTGATTTTGCCGGGTAATCTCATTTATATTAGGTCTAATGTGAGACAAACAAACTCTCATCTCCTCATCAACACAAAGAATCCTTTCTCTTTTCTGAGCTTTCATATTTGTCAGAGTTGAAGAACTGTAGAAAAATGGCCAACACCGTTCTCCCACACTCTGATTGAATGGTGATTCTGGATCACAACCAGAATTGTCCTCCGTATCACTTGACTCTCTTCATAGGAGGCAACTCCTAGGGGCCAAGGTCCCTTTGGGCCCCCCAATAAAATATTTGAGGGGGGCAGCCCCTCAGCTTATGGGCATTGCCATTCAAATGGTGTGTGTGCACTGTGTCTTGTAATTGATTATGTGGGGTGGGACTTACCTGCCCCGTCCCCAATATTTTATTCAAGTTGGCACTGGTTTGATCCTATCCTATACTACACTACACTGAAATGTTTAAATGTTTCTTTGATTGTCCTTGAATCTTCCCACCACACTTGCCACCCTCTCCTAGCACACCAGTGTGGCATGTGACACAGTGAGAACCACTGTATTAGAGAGGAACAGATCTCCTGGTCTCTATGGAAGCAGTCAGCTGCTACCAGAAAACTGTCTGAAGATCTGGACTCTACATTTCTAAGGAATGTTGAAAATTTGAAGAGGGCTCCAATTAAGCCTGCACATCTTAACCACAGCTTAGCCTGAGTCCTCCCCCCCCTTTTATTGAGAAAGAGGTCAAGGGGGTCACTGAATTACAGCATCTAAGAACTTTGAGCTGATGTCGGCGAGCTCTCCAGTCTAGCAGAGGTCTAAAATAAGGTTGATGAGAAAAAGACCAAAGGCATGGGAGTTAAAACATAGAAAATTAAGAATATCACTGGTCCCGCTCCTGGTCTTGACCAGACCAGCTAGGTTGGCAAAAGCTTTGATGGGTACAAGCCATTTTTCTTTACTCATGTCAGCAAAAAAAAGAAGGGGGGGACAGATTTCAAAGTCCTCCATTGTCATGTACAGCTTATCTCTCAAGCAGCCTTTACTGCTAGAGAGGAACAGAGGAATGCCCCTGGGCACACTCTCTAATCCTTGGCAAATAAGGAGATTTTCAATTTGCTTGCTTTGAAAGGTCTCAGAGGATGAAGTTGTCAAGAAAATAAGCATTTACATAGTGAGTTCCATGGGAGTTTCCCCAACTTCACTGGGAAACTGGACTTCAGAGGTCAAGAAGATACACTCCGAAAGAAATCCTTCTGAGTGCCATGGGGCTTGTCCCTAAATAAGTATGCAACAAGGCATACAAAGTGAAGAACCATGCTTCACTTTGCACCAATACCATTTAGCAAACATTTGTTTCCTGCTGGAAGACTTGCTTGCCTGCTCCACAGAAAACCTGCAGCCGGCTGGAAAAAATGAGCTGCATTAAGGCATCACAAGCTTCCTACATTGGTGCCGGCTGATGGGGAAACCCAAGGGCCACATTCCCTTCAGAACAACCTTCCAGAGGCCACAGGCCATTGGTGCAGGAAAATTCCACACAAAAATGCCCATGAATTTTCAATGATAATTGGCAAATTTATGTAAAAACGTGTAGAGCTGAACTTAAGATTTGGACAATGAGAAACTGGGGGGGGGGGGGAAATGACATAATTGCCCACTCCTTAATTTGGTCCAGATTTCCACTTGGACCTGTCCATTCTCAAGGCTAGGTCCTGGAATGCTTGAAGAAGGAAAGCATCAAGAGTGCATCTCGGCACATGCAGAGTGCCCCCATCTCCACTTAATCTTGGACTACGAAAGGAAGCCAAACAATCAAATGGGCTTGAATCTTGGGAGACCTCTTGGGGAAGAGAAGAGCATTCCCTGGACACTTTTGAAAAAGCCTTAATCTTCTTACTTTGTCATCATTTGGAGACTTTTCCACACTTGCTTTCAACAAGGTTAATTAAGCTCCCCACCGCCATTGCACCTACACCTTAGTCAAGCTAGCTCCCTGCTCTCCAGGGTGCAGACAGGAAAGCAATTATCCCCATAGTTACTTGGCAATTAATTATGGCTTTTAAAGGGCTTTGGGAGACACCTCAGTCTGTTTGATCCTGTTAAGTACTCCATTAAATACCCAACAAGGAATAAGATATTTTGAGACCTTGCTCCTCTCCTACCTGATATTGACATTCTCACTCTTTCACATGGTAGCAATTTATTTGTCATAAGGAGGCCCAGGGGTGGAGGAAGGGGAGAAAGCTGGAATGAAACACCCTCAGGAATCCAAATTAGATGAGATTTTTGGATTGAGAGAGAGAGAGAGAGGGAGGGAGAAAGTAAGATCAGGATCTGAATAGGTATAACTGGAAATTTATTGGGTAACAGATAAAGAGGTACTGTATTTTTTGCTCTATAAGACTCACTTTTTCCCTCCTAAAAAGTAAGGGGAAATGTGTGTGCGTCTTATGGAGCGAATGCAGGTTGCGCAGCTATCCCAGAAGCCAGAACAGCAAGAGGGATCGCTGCTTTCACTGCGCAGCGATCCCTCTTGCTGTTCTGGCTTCTGAGATTCAGAATATTTTTTTTCTTGTTTTCTTCCTCCAAAAACCAGGTGCGTCTTGTGGTCTGGTGCGTCTTATAGAGCGAAAAATACGGTATTATGCCAAACTCAAAAGAAGTACAGTTTAAGGACAGGAAACTTGAGGCCCTCCAGATATACATAGAATCGTAGATTTATAGAGTTGGAAGGAACCCCCAAGGGTAATCTAATCTAACTCTTGATGTAGGAATCACAGCTAAAGAATCCCTGACAGATGGTCACCCAACATCTCAGACCTCCAAGTGTCCCTATTTTCCAGGGACAGTCCCTCATTTACAGAAGCCATCCCTGTTTCTCATTTGTCCCACTTTTCCTTAGGAAGTCCCTATTTTCATTGAAGAAATGTTGGAGGATATGTAGTTATGTGACCTCCAAGCCAATGAGATACAACCTTTAGAAGACAACTGAAGGCAGCACTGTATAGGGAAGTTCTTTAATGTTCAATGGTTTATTGTTTTTATATGTGTTGGAAGCTGCCCTAAGTGGCTGAGGCAACCCAGGCAGATGGGCAGGGTATAAATAATAAAATTGTTGTTGTTGTGAAATAGGATGTCCCTGTTTTCATCAGAGAAATGTTGGAGGGTATGACACCTGCTTTAAAATCTCCAACGAAGGAGAGTCCACTGCCTTCTAAGGGATCCCATTCCACTGTCCAACAACTCTTACTCTCAGAAGGGCCTTCCTAATATTTAGTCAGAATCTCCTTTCTTGTTATTCAAATCCATTTATTCGGGTCCTCCCCTCTGGAACAGCAGAAAATAAATTTGCCGCATCTTCCATGGGACAGACCATTAGATATTTCATAGAATCATAGAGTTGGAAGAGACCACAAGGGCCATCAAGTCCAACCCCCTGCCAAGCAGGAAACACCATCAGAGCACTCCTGACATATGGTTGTCAAGCCTCTGCTTAAAGACCACCAAAGGAGGACTCCACCACACTCCTTGGCAGCAAATTCCACTGTCGAACAGCTCTTACTGTCAGGAAGTTCTTCCTAATATTTAGGTGGAATCTTCTTTCTTGTAGTTTGGATCCATTGCTCCATGTCCGCTTCTCTGGAGCAGCAGAAAACAACATTTCTCCCTCCTCTATGTGACATCCTTTTATATATTTGAACATGGCTATCATATCCCCCCTTAACCTCCTCTTCTCCAGGCTAAACATGCCCAGCTCCCTTAGCCGTTCCTCATAAGGCATCGTTTCCAGGCCTTTGACCATTTTGGTTGCCCTCCTCTGGACACGTTCCAGTTTGTCAGTGTCCTTCTTGAACCGTGGTGCCCAGAACTGGACACAATATGGGTTTCCTATCACCTCTCTGTCTTCTTGTTTGTTTTTATATTTGATTTGTTTGTATACTTTACAAAAAGTAATAATAATAAATGAAACATCTGGCTAAGCGACAAAAATCAATTAAAAACAATTACTTATAATAGGGATGCTTCCAAAATGCAGCATCCCCCAGATTACTCCAAACAGCTGCTACTTGCAATTGAAATCCTCTACTTGCTCATATTTCTCATTTCCATTTTTTCCCCCGGACCACAAGACAGGGGCAGTGAACCACTGATTTTAGTTCCTTCTTTCCTCATCATTCATGACTTTCTTCCTCCTGAACAGCACTCTTTTTTATTTTTAAAAAGTATTACTAGACCAGAGTTTTGGACAATGTCCAACCAAAGAAACTTGCAAGGGTAAAATAAATTGCAACTATTAAAAAAAAAATCAATGATATTCCACCTCAGAGGAGCTACAATTCCCAGAGTTCCCTGTGAAGAGGCATTGGTTGTAAAACCACTCAGGGAGTTGTAGCTCTGGGGGTTTCCTAACAACTCTTTCCCCACTTAGCAAACTGCAGCTCCCATAACTCCCATTGCTGTTTGAAGTGGTATCATAGTGCTTTAAATGGATGAGCTGAATATGTCCTAAGATTGGAAAGACAAGATACCGAGGTCGACAGACTTGTATCCAAGATGATTTTGTGTGTGTGGTCCTTTATTGAACGATAGATGGGAGTGTGTGAATCAGAGAAACATCACAGAGTAAGAATCTCAATGGGCAACCGTGCACCCATTTCAACTAATGTTTCACCAAAAAAAATTATTGGTGTGCCTGTGAGATTGCCATGCCCCCAACTGAAGAGGAGGGGGAAATTTGTCATTCCCTTCAACCCCCCCAAAAGAAGAGAAGAAGTGGTATGGTCTGGGGTGGAGTGTGGTGCAGCACATGGAGCAAAATTGCATACCCCACAAGCGTCATGGGAAAAATGGGACCTCCTGTGCATGAGAGCATGGCAGTCATTTTGGGTGTGTGATTTCAAGCCAAGCTGTTGCCTGGAAGAAAACACTCTGTGGGGGGGGGGTGGCAGAGATCTCATATGGCTCCCCAAAATGTGCATTTCAGGGCACCATGTGAGCACAGACCCGGAAAGGCATGTGTTTTAGACTCCAAGATCTCCTGCGGGTCACATGATTCATGCAGGAGCACGGGTCCCAGTTTGGGGACTCAATATGTTGGAGGTTATGCAGTTGGTCCATGGAGGAAGAGATTCTTCTCTACATTCTTCCCTCTTCCTTCATTTGGCTCCTGCCCTCCTGGCCCACACAGTGGGGGCTTTATTAAAGACTGAATAGGGTTTTTTTATGGGGGAGCCCCTAATGGATTCTTTTTTGCCGACTACACTGTCAAGACTGCAGTCAGATGCAGGTCAGAATGAAGAGACAGAGCCACTTGTCAGTGAAGTTAACCCTTTATGCAAGGGTCCCCAGTAGGTCTTGCCCTTATAGAGCAGTTGCCAGGGATGAAGGTCCCTGCATCGCACCCCTCCAAAGACTCCTCCTCTCCCAGATGTTTCCCAAACAGTCTTAAACTGTTTCTACATGCCTCTGGTTTTTGTTCTGCCCTCCTGATTATCCTGTGTGATCTTGGAGACCAGGGGAGATGCTCCAATCTGTTACAACTCAGTCAATAGACTGAGGGTCTATCTCAGGGTCGTGGGTTGCATTGATCAAAAAGATTCCTACATTATAACATTTTGGACTAGATGACACTTTGGGTCCCTTCCAACTCTACAGTTCTTTGATTCTACAAACCTGTTTCCAAAGTGATTTTCTCAATTCTTCTTTGGTGTGTTGGCAAATGGCAGATGGAAGAACTGATGGTACTTGAACTTTGATGCTGATGGGGGCAAGGAGAGAAGCTTGGGGAGAACATGCTACAGGACCCCTTCCAGAAAGGAAATAATTCCAGGCAGACATTCCTATGATATGCTTTTGCTTGGTGGAAAATACTGTCACCTTCAGCACCAGTTCGTTTGATCTAGGAGCTCCAAACTCATGAGCTAAACATTAGTTTTGAGCAGGGAGGAAATATCCGTGCACTTAGCATTTTCAGCTTCTCTACATTTTGTTCTTTATCTGCAGGCTTATTTATAACACCAGATACTCATTTTGCGAGATAGCCCTTGGATAAGACTGATCCAATTTCCATCTGCTCCAGACTTCCAATTTCTGTTTTGCACTTAGATAGAAAGCAATCATTTTGATTGATAATGGCAAAAACAGGTATCTCCCAATATCCCACTGAAAAATCCTGAAAATGTAATAAAAATGAAGAGGAGAAGGCTCTATGGTCATGTCCAACACCCTCTGGCCCAGCCATGATCTTCTGGAGGCCCCCCTCTCTCATAACACTAGAACTCATGGGCACCTGATGGAGCTGATTGTTGGAAGATTCAGGACAGAGAAAATAAAGGACTTCATCTAGCAGCATATGGTTAAATTGGAGAACTCCCTTCCATGGGAGGCAGTGATGGCCACCAAACTTGATGGTTTTAAAATAGGATTTGACAGATTCATGGAGGGGGAGGGGGAGGAGACTATTGATGGCTACTAGCCACAATGACTATGCTCTGCCTATGTCACGGTCCGGTTCACGGGTGATCGAAGTCCCGACTGGGGACGTTGGGACTGAGGGCAAGATGATGGGGTGGGAGCAGGAATGGGAGTCCAGAAGCGAGGAGTCAGGAAGCCTAAAGTCTGAGGGTCAGAGAGCCGGGAGTCAAGAAGCCAAGGGTCCAAGGGTCAGGAAGCAAGGAGTCATGAAGTCAGGGGTCTGAGGATCAAGAAGCAAAGAGTCAAGAAGTCAAGGGTCTGAAGATCAAGAAGCAGGGAGTTAAGAAGCCAAGGTTCAAGGATCAGGAAGCAAGAAGCCAAACACAGCAAGGCAGGAAGCGTGTTGCTGTGGCAAAGAGCCGAAGGGAAATGCTGGCCTTATATCCCTTCCCAGCTCTTGCCACCAGGTGCTGTGAGTTACCAATCGGCCTCACCTGTGTGGCGGTGCCTTGCCTCTTCAGAACAAACTTAGGAAGGCCCCTGTCCTGCAGAGTCCTATTGGTCACAGGGCCTGGCTCCTGCACACACATCTGACAGCCTATGCTTCTGAGTAGCAGTTGCTGGAAACCACAAGAGGGGGGAATGTTCTTGTGTTCAAATCCTCCTTCTGGGTTTCCTACAGACACTGTAAGAACAGGATTCTGGACCAGATGGGCCATTGGCCTGATCCAACAGGACTTTCTTCTGTTCTTAGGTTGGAGAGCTGCAGCAGAAGCAAGAAAAGGAGAAGGGAGGGGGATGAGAGAAAAAAAGAAGAAGGAATGAACTGGAAGAAAGCTTCAGTGATTGTTGCTGGTGTTCTTGACCAGATGCTTCCCTAAGCATCTTTTTTTCCCCTTGGGAAGAAAGAGAAATGCTGTCTTTGTTATGCTAATGTCCTTCCCATCAGCACAAACAAAAAAAAAGGGGTCTCTCTGCACACACTCAAATTGTGGAGGATCCCTCAATAAAGGGACAAAAGCACTGAGTCAGCAAAAAAAAGCCCACAATGCTCATTCTGGCGACTCAGCAAAGGTAGAAGTACAAATGACGGCAACTACAATGCATGCATGGAAAGGGGAGTGGAGTTCAAAAAGCAGTGTGAAAGGGAAGAAAAATTGCACAGCTCATCATCCATTTGGATGGATGCAGAAGCGGATGCTGGTGGGTGATTCATTTGCGACCCGGTGACCAAATAAAGAGCTGGGTGCATTGAGCTGGGTTCAGCTGGGGCCACTTGATTGATTTCTGTGGGGTTTGCAGCCAAATCACAAATGCATGTTTTGCTAGACAAGCACAGGGCCAATACACAGAGAATTATTAAACTTCCTAGAGTGGACTCTATGTGTGGCCATTTCCTTTGCCTCCTCTGCCCAGGAATTCTGTAACCAATAAGATAATTCCTTACACTTCCTTCCTCCTCTGAGTAGACTCTCTCTTTTCACCATGCTTCCAAGCTAAGCAGATGTGTGTCTGGGGGGCTCCAGACACACACGCCTATTTTAGGACGACCAATTTCTGCGTACTACTTTTCTGCATTTGCTGCCTGCGTTGAAATGTAATTACACCTTTTTTGTTTGTTGTCTTACTAAAAACGTGTGTTTCATTCTCTGCAATGGGGGTGAGGAGGGGAAAGTCAGCAAACTACCAGTAAAATGGGATAGAAAGCTATAACTGCTTTGTTCCTACACTTCAGTAAGCAGCAAAATGTAGAAGTGTTTTGCTTTGCTAAAAAAGGCTCCACAGCCTGCTTACTTTTTATATTTCTCCCACATACCTGGGAAAGGAGGTTTAAAGTTTAATTTACAGATTTAACCCTCAATCCATCTCCCACATATTTTCAAACTCTGTCACGGTGGTCAGCCCGATGCCTTTTGGGAAGGAGGAGCCCACAAGTAAGGCATGAAATCAAGAGGAAATGTCCTCACCTGCGATTCCCAGCATCCAAGTTGACCATCTTCTCATCTAGCAGTTAATTTATGGAACAAGGAGGGGCCCATCTCCAAGCATTCCTAAGCCAAGACTGAGTTTGTACCTCCTCAAACAGGAGAGCATGAAAACATATGAACACAAGAAGCTCCAGTGGCCTATCGAGTTCAGCATCCTGATCTCACAGTGGCCAACCAGACCAGATGTTCTTAGGAAACCCACAAGCAGAGCTGCCACCTTTGCTCTGAGGTGGGAAAGGATGGGGCAGTTGGGGCCATTTTTTTTTCATCTGGTGCTGAAGTGACTTCAGAGCAATCCATTACTATCTATTGCAGCCTAACAGGATGGCCCTTCTGGAATTTGTCACATGCACAAACCTTCACAAACATACACATGAATTTGCAAATCTGTATGTGCTTGGCTTGTAAAGGTAAAGGGACCCCTGACCATTAGGTCCAGTTGCGGATGACTCTGGGGTTGCGGTGCTCATCTTGCTTTATTGGCCCAGGGAGCCAGTGTACAGCTTCCGGGTCATGTGGCCAGCATGACTAAGCCGCTTCTGGCGAGCCAGAGCAGCGCACGGAAACACCGTTTGCTTTCCTGCAGGAGCGGTACCTATTTATCCACTTGCACTTTGACATGCTAGGTTGGCAGGAACTGGGACAGAGCAACGGGAGCTCACCCCATTGCAGGGATTCGAACCGCCGACCTTCTGATCAGCAAGCCCTAGGCTCTGTGGTTTAACCCCCTGTGCCACCCGCTAAGTACACCCTTTCAAACATAAAGGACCCCTAACTTGGGAGAGGGAGGGGGGGCCTGAAATACAGGACAAACTGTATCAATGCAGGACGTAGCATTTTTACATTGAAATACAGGACAACCCTATACTATACAGGACAGGTCGCAACCCTATCTCTGCCTCCTGTCATTTCCAGTGACTAATACTCAGAATCATTGGTGCCTTGAACTGTGGAGTCAGAGCACAGCCATCATGGCGAGTAGCCATCAGGTAGCCCTCTCCGCTGTGAAGTGACTCTGCCTACAAAAGGGCTCTGTGGTTGGACACTGGGGCAACAGGATGCTGGACTAGATGAGCCTTTGTCCCTGCGTCTGGGCTCTTCTGTTCATTCTGTACTCCTGTCCCGTCTCTCCCTTAAGTTAGCAAAGCTGGAAGAGACGGCAGGTGCTCCTGGGAAATCCAGTGAGGATGTTCTCACTGGGGCCATCAATCTCCAATGTGGCATTAAAGCACAAGGCATCCCGAAAGAGAAAATTGACATTGTGTTTTATGGCCCACCATTTAGACTCCCATAGATTAGATTTTATGAAATACGAATGCCGAGCTTTCAGCTGCTGCACTCTGTCGGATCTGGGGATCACTTAGACCACCATTCAAGACTAACCCCGGACTTATCTGTTTGCAATGAGCCTTTCCTGGTGGTGACGGATGGGGTGTGAGAGTAGGGTGAGGGAAATTTACCCCCCACTTGGACACAACCCAGGAAGGAAGCCATCACTACCAAGTGCCTGCTCACTGGCTCGTTCAGTTCACTGTATTTGTCACTTGCCACAAATAAAAGCCATGGGCCTGGTGTTGCCCAGGAATGCTAAGAAACAAACAAAAATCAGTGCAGTTTTGAAATCAGTGGTTAAAATCAGTGCAATGCTGAAAGGTTGGGTCTGTCATCTTGATTCAAAATGACATCCTATTGTAATCCGGTCCTCACCTGTAGCTTGACCTGTAGAAGTAAGAAAAGGGAAGTTTTTAATGACTGATGTTTTAATGAATTTTAAATATTTTGTTGGAAGCCGCCCAGTGTGGCTGGCTTTCCCCAGATGGGCGGGGTATAAATAATAAATTATTACTGTTGTTGCTGTTGTGGTGGTGGTGGTGTTGGTCAGGCAGCAGCCTGATCAAGGTTCCCCCAGGGAACCACCTCCACTTATCCCAGGGAACCTCAAGCTCTCAAGTGCCTGCAGAGGAGCAAAGGCAATGAAGAACCAGGCATTGGAATTTATCTCCTTACAGTTCTCCTTTCTTCTGGAAGAGAGTATAGCTTGGGAGCAGCAGTATCATCCGAAAGGTCTCAGTTGAGCTCTGGGATTTGCTGGAGCAACTTGTCTGCTTGGAACTATCCAAGGTCCTGAAACTTCAGCTGAATTCAGGTGTCTATTGCAGCCCATGTAGGGTTGCTCCTGGTCAGGTCAAGGTATATTTACTCCCAGTGCTGTTAAATTCATTGCTAGGATTGAGCTGTAGTTCCTATTAAAGCCAATGGATTAACTTCACTGTGTCTTGAATTCAAATCTCATCCTTTCCGCCAGGACTTGGTACTGATCAACTTTCACTGGATCAGGGCCAGAGTTCAGGGTCTAAAAATTCTTTCCACTGTATTCCCAAGAAACTAATTTCTGGCACACACAAAATGAGAGCCCCCTTCCCTAATTTCATATATTATGGTAATTATTGAAAATAGGCTACCCACTATAATAGATTAAAGTGAATGCTGCACAGGAAGTTTAATAAGACAATTAACGCCCGTAGGGGAAAGAAAACCATATGCTTGAATTAATATCCGTCCCACATCTTATCAGAACTATTTAATCTATGAACAGAATAGAATTCATTCAAAGCCAAATAAGGCAGAAAGATGAAAGAAAACTCCAAAAAGTCTAAGGAACAATAGGCCAGCCAGTTTCACTCTGGCTACATACAGGAAAGACAGGAACCGTTTGATGCATGGCTCAGAGCTGACCCTTAAGACAGAGTTGGCATTGCTCAAAAATGACATTTAAGTTTCTCCCCTCCACGTATGTGGTAAAACTTTGTGTGTGTCCTGATGTCATCATGTGTGTATTGCCATTGCAGTCCACAAGCAGCATAAATCTGGGACAGGGAACCTGTGGCGACTCCAACTCCCATGAGCCCCATCCAGCGTGAGCCAATGGTCAAGGATGATGTGAATTGCAGTTCAACAACAGCAGCTCATGAAAATCTCACAAAGGGGTCATTCCCATCTCTGCCTAGAGACATTGGAGATTGAATCTGGGGTCTTCTGCATGCAAAGCAGGGGTTGTGCTTCTGAGTTACAGCTCTTTCCAGGAAAAATGATAACTTTATACTAATTCAGACCCTTGGTCCATCTAACTCAATGTTGTCTGTACTGACTGGGAGTGCCTCTCCAGACAAAGTCTCTTTCCCTACCTAGAGAAGTTGGGAATTGAACCAGTGACCTTCTGAAGACATACTAGTTTGCTCTACCACTAACCCATTTTGATGAAGATGTACAATATATCCCCTTCAGGCTCTCCCGGTAGCCTGGGATGCCTGTGTGTTAAACTTCCACTTTCCAAATGCCTAAATGACCTAGAAAAGTGTTAACTACTCTGAATACCCCATAGGCTACGGTTGCTGTAGAAATGCAGAACTGTCACAACAGAAGGAAAAACAAAACACTCCTCTGTGTGTTCAGAGTTAGAACAAAATCTGCAAAAAGCGGGCTTATTAGAAGTCACAACACATGATTAAAACTTCCTCTGAAATGTAAAACATCTATTAAATCTGAAAACACCCATTGCGGATATGTCATTAAGGAAAAGTTCGTCAACTGAAGAAGCTGTGCTGGTGCAACAGTGCTACACAGGTTTCGTTCTACACAAACACGTAGTCGAGTTGTCAGAGTGCAATTCCCCTCACAAAGCCTGAGTTGTCAGGTGCATTTCAACTCGCTAGTCTTCCTCAACAGCAGAAATGAGAGGATTTCCCCAGGATCTGTTCTTTTAAGAATATCAGAAGAGCTCTGCTGGATCAGACCATTGAATAATTGAAAAAAATCATTGAAGAAAGGGCTATTGATGGGTGTTCTCTGCCTCCACAGCTGCCCCTGAATACCTGTTGCTGGAAACTGCAGAAGGGGAGAGGGCTGTGGTGGTCAAATCCTGTGGTGGTTTCCCACAGGCACCTGGTTAGCCACTGTGAGAAGAGGATGCTAGACTATTTGGGCCACTGGCCTGATCCAGAAGGCTCTTCTTACCTTCACATGTTCTTAGGGGGCTAGTTGTTCTATGAGTAAAACAGAGGTGAGCTCTTGGCTTACCTCCCTTTGCACTCTCTCTCTCCAGCTGTGAACTTTCAAGGGCAGATGTCAAGACCAACCTTTTAAATGTCATTAGCGGTATCACAGCGCACAACCTGTTTATGCGCCTGCTATTTAATGGTGTAAAACAATCCATTTTACAGCAACGATTAGCCGACTAATGGCCTGCCATCGTTCCTCATATCAGGGAAGTGACAGATGGATCTGACAGCATGATTAAGCCACTAAGGGTGTCATAAATTACCTCAGAGCCATCAAGAGTAGGGGCATGCCAAGGGAACAATCAAGGCTGGGCCTGGGCTTCTGTGTGATGGGACCCCATGCCAGTGGAGAAAAGGGGGGTGGCATGAGGGATAAAGGCAGCTGCCTCAAAGCCTGTCATGACCCCCCACCCCTGCCCAGTCCAGCCAGGCAGCAATACAGATACAGATTCAGACGCTACAGACGGGTCAGCAAAGGAGCGGCACAAGTTCTGGGACTTCCAATGGAACTCAAGAGACCATGGAAAATGAGCCTAAAGGGCAAGAGACCTCAAAAGAACTTTGCATACTTGTATGGCCAAGGGCCAGGCCTTGCCCTGAGCCGGAGGAGCCCAGTACTTCTCATAATACTTCATCAGTCCAATAGCATATGGATTACACCAAGTGAGAGGTTCTGTACATAAGAACAGCCTGCTGGATCAGGCCCATAGAGACTGACACCAACTCCAGGAAGCTCGGGCACCCACCAATTTTTTGTGGTGGGTGCCCGGCCCGTGCCCTGCCGCTGCATGCTGCTGTCGCTTTGCCTCTGGCACTCCTGTGCCTGCGCCTTTTCCTTTGCTGCAGGGACTCTGTCTGGGCTCATTGCAGCTGCAGATGTGCTTCTGGGGTGCGTCCGCAGCCCCAACGGGCCCAGACAGAGGCACCGCAGTGGAGGTGCAGGCCCCAGTCTAGTTGCCGGAGCACACACATGCATTGTTCTGCACCATTATGATGTCATGGCAATGTGCACACTGGTCACCCACAGTCTGGGGCCCAAGCTGGCACCACTGCCCATCTAGTCCACTATCCTGTTCTAATAGAGGCCAACCAGGTGTCCCAAGGGGAGGCCTACAAGCAGCGCTTTAGCCAAGGGGAGCATTCTACACTCTTGTGGCTTCCAGAAACTGGTATTCTGAAGCATTATTACCCTCCAACTGTGGAGGCAGAGAATTTGTCCAGTTCTCCTTTAAAGCCACCTAGGATGGTAGCCATCACTGCCTCCTGCAGCAATGAGTTCCACAGTTTGGATATGCACTGCATGAAAAAGTACTTTCTTTTGTCGGTCCTGAATCTTCCAGCATTCAGCTTCATCATATGTCCATCATTTGTATTGTTAAGGGAGAGGGAGAAAAACGCCTCTCTATCCACTTTCTCCATGCTGTACATAATTTTAGAAAGGTCTATCATGCCACCTCTTGTTCACCTTTTTGCTGAAGATTCCCAAATGCTGCGACCTTTATTCCTAGTGGAATCAGTCTGTTCCCATGATCATTTTGGTGCACAGGGGAGTACATGGAGCACAAGGGCAGCGTCTGTCTTCAGCCAGAGGACTGGCCCTTTAAAGATCCACAAGGGGGTGGAGCCTGGGAGACGGGTCTGGAGGCAGAGTCTTGAAAAGGGTGCTTGCTTTGATGCTCTGCTGGACCAAGCCTCTCACTCTGAGCTGTCCATGGTCCTGAAGCTCCTGACTTACCTTTCTCCATGAGAACTAGCACTAGAATGGAACAGGACATCACCTCAGCATTTAATTTTTTATTTTTATTTTTTAAAAAAAGTCTAGCCCTTTTAATTGTAAAAATAACTTGGAAATCTTGCTTCACCCACTCAAGCCCATAGGAGCTGTGGCAGCTTTGGATAGTTGCCCAGAAACATCTGGTTGCATAGATTTTTCCATTTATTACTTGTATTTAGTAAAATGTATGAACCAATTAATTTATTCTTTAAAAAAAACCCCTCTAAGTGGCTTACTTAAAATGGTATGAAATATTCATTAAAATAGCAGTTAAAACAGAGGGTTTTTTAAAAAAAAATGAAGGAGGCATAATAAAATGATCCAAATAGAGATAAAATCTAGAGTTTTGAAAACAAATGTAAGTTGGTAATTTTGTGTTTAGGTAGAAGTGATAGGAAAAGAGAAAGCAAACAAAAAAACCAAAAACACATCAAGAAAAATGATCAGAGGTGAGAAAATGAACATAACAAAATTACACGACTGCTTGCCTAAACACAAAAAAGTTTTAGCAGGCAGCTAAAGCTAAAGATTCTGGCCTAATATCAACAGAATATGCACATATATATTCTCCTGAAGTAGAGAAGGGCCTTCAGTGGACCTGCTAAAATCCATTCATACCCTCCACCAATCTGCCCACATTTCCATGGCAGTGAATAGTATGTAGAGCAAAGATGTTCTCACATGGGAAACTTTCTGGAGGCCACATGCCAGTGGTGGGTTGGCCAGAAGCAAGAGCTGTGGCAAAGCAGCATGTGCAACTCCTATAGTAGACCATGTTTCAGCCTTGTGAAAGCCAGAGGTTTCTACGGGCACATTTATTCATCCCCATCTAGGGAAGCAAGCAGAAGAATCACAGTTCCATAATACATTCCAGCCAAAAGCTGCAGAGGGAGATGTGGAGGGAGGCCATTGATTTCAGACATGGGACATCCCTATCCATACCACGAGATGCTGAGGACTGAACCGGAGAACTTCAGCACCATCGTATGACCGTTCCTAATCCTGATGTCTGGCCTGGAGATGCCCAGCTTGCTATCACATGTCTTTCCATCAGAATGCCTGATGCCTTCAAAAAAAGGATTGATGGTGGAGATTCCAGATTCCTCTCCAGTGGGAGAGAAGTGCAGAAAAAGTGGGAGGATTGTTCCTTTCAATAAGGATCAGGTACCACAAGAACACTGAGCTGGTGGGTCCATAGTGGGCTTGTCAGGTTCATATACCCAGGTTTCTCAGAGCTAAAAGGAAGTATCCCTCCCAATCCTTTGCTTTTGAGGTCATAAACACAGGGGAGTGGACTGACCTGGTTCCTCCTGTCTTAGGAAACCTCCTCCCCTTACTATATTTTGATTCAGCTAGCTTCAATTTGGATTTGCAGATCCTCTAAGCCAGGGTTTTCCAAACTTGGGTCTCCAGCTGTTGTTGGACTACAACTCCCATCACCCCTAGCTAGCAGGACCAGTGGTCAGGGATGATGGGAATTGTAGTCCAAAAACGGCTGGAGACTCAAGTTTGAGAGACCCTGCTCTAGGCTACTACATTTAAGAAATATAACCTTTTCTCCACAATACGGTATCCCAGGTCTTCTTTAAGGTGCGTTGGCAATGCTAACACATCTCCAGGAGGACTTAAGAAGAGAGAGAAGCACGAAGTAATGGAGAAATGTGATAACCTGAACCTGAGATGAGAAACCAATGGACCAATTCCTCCATCCCTATCCCAGAGTCACTGGTGGCAGTGTTGCGTTCTCCAGTGATCTGAATATTGGGCAGTGCCTCAGCCTCTGTCTTGATGAGGAAGCATCTGCTTTGGCTTCTTGCTCCCACATGGTTGGAGCTTTGTTTATACAACACCTGGAGCTGAAAGATCCTTGTACCCCACCCACCGCTTTCTGCCGATCGATACTCACTGCCCGCTGCCATCACTCTTGTGCCGCATTCCGTAATTGTCTTCTTGGGATGATGGATGGTGCCAGACTCCTGGCATCAATAAGAGCTGGGATATGACAGCCCCCAGCACAGCACAAGGAGAAATAATGAAAAGGGCTCCCTTTTTTTGGTTTTGCTTTGCTTTAAAGGGGGAAAAATTAATTTGTGTATCTTGTGAATGTCAAGGGCTAATAGTGGTAGCTAAAGTTCCAAGATCAATGAGTAAGACCCCGAGAAAACATTGTTATGCTGCCTTGGTACTCACCTAAACAGAGAACAAGGGGGAGGGAGGAGGAGAGCAGACTGACCCAATGTTAGGAGACGACTGACCCAATCAGGTTCAGAAGGTTCGGAAAAGGGACCCCAAAACGATCAAAAGGATGGAGATACTCTTCCATGAGGAAAGGTTGCAGCATTTGGAACTTTTTAGTTTAGAGAAAAACTAAGAATCAACACAATAGAAGTTTATAAAATTATGCATTGCATGGAAAAGGAGGAAAGAGAGAGGAAAATTCTCCCCCTCTCGTATTGCTAGAACAACCTGAGAACATGTGACATTTGTAAGCAGGAAAAAGAAAGTTCTCTTGACAGGCTTGGGTAATCCTTGGGGTCAGTGATGGTGCAACTTGGCTTTAAATTTTAGAACAGGAGGGTGATATTTTTGGACCAAAATTAAGAGAAGGGGAAGTCCTGTTGACACCCTTAGGTGACAGTACCAATTTGGGGATCTGAAGTTGTAAGAAAAGTATGCAAAGCTTTGCCCGTTTCTGAAGTTCAGGTGGCCCCATCTAGGTGATGTAATATGTCAAGGGATGAAAATGGCATTTGGGGTTCTTTCACGGAACGACAGGGCGGACACCCACCAGTTTTTAGTAAATGTCAGTTCTTTGTTTAGCTCAGAATGAGGGAGGAAATAAATTGAAGGTTCCGAGCGGGACAAAACCGTCCTTCATTCCTCAGAAGAGGTCCCGTTGGTTCATTCACCAGGGATACCACTTATCCTGTTATCGCTGAGAATGTGTGCGTATGATCTTGGCACATTTCTAACCTTTCTTTCCTGCATCAAGTCTATCATTTAATCCATCAAGCTGTGTTAACTATCTCGCTACTCTGTGGGCTAAAAGATTCTTGGGGTAAATGAATGCCAACTTCTCACGAGATGGTGGGCAATTGCCTAGAAGGCACCGAGGCTTACTAACAGCTAATTGGTACACTTGTTTTGTAAGAGTCCCAGAAAGCCTCCTGGATCAGGCCAACTGACCATCTAGCCCAGCATCCTGCTATCACAGTGCCCACACAGATGCCTGTGGGAAACCCCCAAGCACAAAAGCACTCTCCTCTCCTGTGGTTTCCAGTAACTGGTACTCAGAAGCATTCTGATATTCAGAAGTATTACTACCTCCGACCTTGGAACTGCAGACAAAATTAAAATTAGCTAAATCAAAAGAAGGGACGTGGGTGGCGCTGTGGGTTAAACCACAGAGCCTAGGACTTGCCAATCAGTCAGCGATTCGATTCCCCGTGACGGGGTGAGCTCCTGTTGCTCTGTCCCAGCTCCTGCCAACCTAGCAGTTCGAAAGCACATCAAAGTGCAAGTAGATAAATAGGTACCACTCTGGTGGGAAGGTAAACAGCGTTTCCGTGCGCTGCTCTGGTTTGCCAGAATCGGCTTAGTCATGCTGGCCACATGACCCGGAAGCTGTACGCTGGCTCCCTCGGCCAATAAAGTGAGATGAGCGCCGCAACCCCGGAGTCAGTCATGGACCTAATGATCAGGGGTCCCTTTACCTTTACTTTAAATAAAAAGATAGTCCAGGTAGTCTCCTAGAAGAACCACACTGAATCCCCATGTGCGCCACTGCAGATGATGAACTACAAAACCCATGAGGCAGTGGCTGTCTGTAAATTGAGAGGTGGTACAGAGCCCCCTGTTCTCCAAGAAGAACGTCTAGGAACGCCCTTGTTCAGTGACGGAGGAAGCCGCGCAGGCACCTGGGGCAGCGCGCCAAGGGCAGGGAGAGGCACCCATAGGGGCAGAACACACTTTTGGGTCTCCAGAGTCTGCCTGCCTCCTCCCACTCAGCCACCCTACAGCTGGGGGGGAGGCAGTGGGTGGACCGTTTGGGCAGCATGAAGCCTGCATGCATCCAAGCCACCACATTTCTCCCAGGAGAAGCGTGGCTCAGGCGAGCTGCAGGCCCCACTGTGAATGCCGCCTGGCATTTTGTCTCCCCCCTCAGTGGTGACACCCGGGGAGCTCCACACCCACCGCACCCCCTTCCTCCGCCCCTGCCCTTGTTTCCTTCTGCAAATGATGGACGTGATCAGGGGCCCTTTCCTTCCAGTCGTGGCTGGTTGATGCTGCTGCGGCGCAAACAGTTTATTATGATTATTAAGTAGCAATCCCTGGAATTTGCATCCATCAGTGTCACTCTGATTTCCTGTTATTCTTTCCTGATTAACAGGCTTCCAGAGGCGAGGGTTTGAGCAATTTGTCGGCCTGCAGATCCATTTTCCCTCTTCCTCGGCCAAGACGAGATCAAGTCCAACCTCTATTAAATAACTGTGTGACCTTGACGATTACAGTCTCATTAAAACCTCTCCATTGCAGGGTAGCACAACCACCTCTCCTTGCCTGTTTGCGACATGCTTTGTCATTCTCTGCCGTGGACCCACCTCCTCCTCCCCTGGTGACTCTTGCAACCCACGTGCTGAAGCCACAGATTGCCTTTTTCCATAAAATGCTATTTCTCCTCCGATCTTATTACTTACCCTCTTAATGTCTCCGCTGTATACCTTTCAGCTACAATCTCCTGTGTGCTCTGTTCTCTTGATGAAAAAGCCAGCCCAAAGCCTTCAGAAGGCACGGAGAGGCATTAACTAGATTTTCTTTCTCCATAACAGATACAGTAATTCAGTTTCAGGCCCTGCAAAACACTCTGAGGATTAATTAAGCAAGTCCCAAACTGTGTACTAAGAAGGGATGGCTCCCATTGGGTTGCAAGCTTTCATTAAAACTCCCAAGAACCCAATCTAGAGTCATTTAGTCAGTGTGTCTTTGAATGATTACGTGTTCCAATGTCCCACTCTCCCAAATTCAGGAGCACTGAGGCTGAGGATGCTTGTCTTCTGGGGATACTCTTCTTCACTGGAGGTTTTTGAGCAGAGGCTGGATGGCCACCTGCCAGGGATTCCTTAACTGTTGTTGTTGTTAACATACCCTGCCCATCTGACTGGGTTTCCCAAGCCACTGTGGGTGGTTCCCAACAGAATTAAAAGCACAATAAAACATCAAACATTAAAAACGTCCCTAAACAGGGTTGCCCTTCAGATGTCTTCTAAAAGTCAGGTGGTTGTTTATTTTCTTGACATCTGATGGGAGAGCTTTCCAGAGGGCGGGTGCTACCACTGAGAAGGCCCTCTGCTTGGTTCCCTGTAACCTTACTTCTCGCAGGCAGGGAACCGCCAGAAGGCCCTCGGAGCTGGACCTCAGTGTCCAGGCTGAATGATGGGGATGGAGATGCTCCTTCAGGTATACTGGACCGAGGCCATTTAGGGCTTTAAAGGTCAGCACTAACACTTTGAATTGTGCTCAGAAACATACTGGGAGCCAATGTAGATCTTTTAGGACCAGTGTTATAGGGTCCCTGTGGCAGTCTGGCAGCTATGATTCTATGAGACAGGGCAGCAGTCCAGTGGGCTTCAAAGTAACATCACTGGGAGGATTTATTTTTCTGGTAGTTGCTATCATGTTGGGTATTTTATCTTTATTTATTAAATTTATACCCTGCCTTTCCTCTCAAAGGAGTCCACAACAGCAAACAACAAATGACGAAACAACAACAATAATAAATCTCTGATGCATCTTTAAAATAATTCTGAGGAATGTTGGAGGAAATGTAAAGAGTGAGACAATCTTTTAGATAGCCTGGTCCCAAGCTGGGTAGGACTTTATACATTAAAACCAGCACCTGGTGGGGTCGACACAGGTTTCCATCTGCACTGTAACTAGGACTTCCATGTACCTCAATTGTTTCCAATCACAGCTTCACTTAAGGCCCAAGCTCTCTAGGGAAGACAAAATCTCCACTAAGAAGCTTACCGTCGTACCATTTTGTTGGTCCAGCCTGTCCTCTCTCTAGTAATTTTTTTTTTAAGGGAGGGGAGAGATGTAATTTCATGCAGTATTTTTATTTACTTATTCCCAGGAATATCAAAAGGTCAGCTAAAGAATCTGAAGTCTCTCTCTCTCTCTCTCTCTCTCTCTCTCTCTCTCTCTCTCTCTCTCTCTTGTCTTTGGGTTCTGATTTAAAAGCAAAATAATCCCGCCTTTGGGAGGCAGGGACAATAACTGCTCTTGGGAATAGCAACCAGGTTCAGCTGGGGTCAGAGACAATGGAAAGGTCAAAAGCAGGCAGCCTTATCCAGCATTGCTATCCTCCAAATGTGTATTTGGGGGAGGAAGCCTCATTGGATAGAGGGGGACTTTTGCAATGTAGGATCAGACCAAATTAAACAATTGGCTCTGACTTGCAAATCCTGGAGCTGAAATAAATCTCTGTATCCGGCAACACTCTGCATTTCGCAAACTCCCTTGCCGTTTTTAATGTGTCTGGAGGGGGGAATTTATTAAAGAGGCAGTGCATTAAAAAATGCAAATGAATCCAGTAACTGCCTTCTCCACCCCCATGAGGAATAAGCCCAAAATGTCATCCTGGTGGGGTTTTTTTTTAATGCACTACCATGTTTTATAGCTTCCTATTTTTATATATACACACACTGTAACTAAAGAGTGTGACAGATATTTAATCTGTTTAAAAAATAATTGCAGCCATAATGGTTTTTTATTGGGTTAAAATATGTCCCGACGTGGGGCGGGGGGGAAAGCAGGAATGAAATGTCAAGTATCAGAGTAGAAGTAATGATGGAAAGATGTAAACACAGGTTATAGTTACGGTTAGCAGCGGAGCAAGTTCTAAATGCTCTCAATGGTTTGTGGGTGTTTTCAGCAGTGGCTCTTCATTTTGACCTTTGTTTTGTAATTTCCTTACAGAATTGCTTGCCTGCCATTACACTGCAATGACCTCACTTGCCCTCAGTTTTGCTCTTTTTTGACCTCACTTGACCTTGGAAATGGATTCAGGTAGCTAATGGTTAGACTACCATGAGGCGCTCTTCGTGTGGCCACCCTTGGGGTTGGTCAGCAAACTTTTCCAGCAGGTCCACTGTCCCTCAGATCTTGGGGGGCAGACTATTTTTTTTGGGGGGGGGAATGAACGAATTCCTATGCCCCACAAATAACCCAGAGATGCATTTTAAATAAAAGCACACATTCTACTCATGTGAAAACATGCTGATTCCCAGACCATC
Organism: Podarcis gaigeae; assembly: GCF_964106915.1. NCBI lineage: Eukaryota > Metazoa > Chordata > Lepidosauria > Squamata > Lacertidae > Podarcis > Podarcis gaigeae. The sequence continues at coordinate 31,517,120 of NC_139692.1, forward strand.
CGCAGGCCGGATTTAGAAGGTGGTTGGGCTGGATCTGGCCCCTGGGCCTTAGTTTGCCTACCCACAGTCTGGAGGCTGCATCCAGTACAGAATGAGGTGGTTGGGTTGTTTATGGGGCCTAACTCCTACTAGTGTATAACACCCTGCTTGCAAGATTTACACTGGCTGCCAATCTACTACCAAACAGGGCTGGGCAATATATCAATAGTATATCATCCAAAACTTGTCCATATCGTGATATTGGTTTCATAGTTTCCGACCTGGCAACATATCACGATGTGTGTTATGCCATCCAAAACTGGTTTCAAGTCCATATCATGATATTGGTTTCATAACTTTTGACCTGGCAATATATTTCAAATCATGATGTGTGTGTGTTGTGCAAAAATCACAATCTGAGGGGGGGACAGACATGAAGCCAGCCAATGCCTCTACATAGCTCCATCCTTATTTCAGACATTGCGATATATCAGTATATCACAATGTTTAGCTGGTGATCTATCACAATGTTAAAAACCAGATACAGTGGTACCTCGGGTTACATACGCTTCAGGTTACAGACTCTGCTAACCCAGAAATAGTACCTCGGGTTAAGAACTTTGCTTCAGGATGAGAACAGAAATCGTGCTGTGGCGGCGTGGCGGCAGCGGGAGGCGCCATTAGCTAAAGTGGTGCTTCAGGTTAAGAACAGTTTCAGGTTAAGAATGGACCTCCAGAACGAATTAAGTACTTAATCCGAGGTACCACTGTATTACCCAGCCCTACTACTAGGCCAATCAAGGTGTTGCTATATAAGGTATATAGCATATATGGCTGAGGATGGTTTATGCCTTATACAACCAGTAGATCATTGTCCTGTGAGTTCCAAAGATCTCAGAAGCTTCCTTCTCAGGAACTCAGAACAGGGCCTTACGTGTGGTTGCCCCTGGCCTGTGGGGTGGGGGTGGATTTAAACACTAGGAGAGGATATATCAAACCCTTCAAGTGTCCCTATTTTCCAGGGACATCCCTGTTTCTGATTTGATCCCGGAATGTCCCACTTTTCCTTCGGATGTCCCTATTTTCCTCAGAGAATTGTTGGAGGGCATGGAGTTATCTGACCCCTGAGCTGTCTGAAGGCAATCCTGTGCAGGGAAGTTTTTTATTTAATGGTTAATGTTTTATTATTATTTTTTATATGTTGGAAGCTGCCCAGAGTGGATGGGGCAACCCAGTAAGATGTGTGGGGTACAAAGAGCAAAATTATCATTAGGGAATGGGCCATCCCTATTTTCATCAGAGAAATGGGGGAGTGTATGATATATTGTTTAGATATTTTCCTTCCCTAACTCAGTAGACTTAGGATTGCCATGTGTCCGGGCAGAAATCGCTGAAATCTCCCCAAAAAATCTGGGTGTATGGTAACCCATGTCAGAAGTGTAGATTTTTTTCCATTAAAAATAGCTGAGATTTTACAAAAAAGCAACAACAACAAAATCTATAAAGCTCAACAGCTTTTGTGTCCGGATTTTCACTTTTAGAAATATGGCAACCATGAGCAGAGTACCATCCTTTGCAGCTTAAACCTGGGTGCTAAAACAAGGTTTATTTAATCTTCTACCATAGTAATCAAGTCTGCTTTAAGGCAATTTGAGGTGGGGTGCAGGGGCGCCGACTTATAAAAAATATTGGGGGGGCCCATACCGGGGTCCTGCCCCGGGAAGTTTTCTAAGATCCGCTCCCGGCCCGTTGCTGCTGCTGCCGCCCGCCTCGTGGCCCCCTTGCCAGCTGAGGGAGGGAGAGAGACCGAGAAGGAGAGAGATGCGTGGTGGGCAAGGCAAGTGCCCGCCGCGCTTCGCCTCCCACCGCCCCTCGTGCCGGCCGCCCCCTCCCCTCCCTTCCCCGCGCGCGCGCGCTGGCTCACCCTCCTCACCCCAGCTCTTGGCCGTTCGCCCCAGGAACTCGCCGCTGTTGGGGTTGTAGATGAACCTTCGCCACTCGGCCATAGACTGGCTGAAGGGCTTCTTCTCCTCCTTGGCCAGAGAGAGAGAGAGAGAGAGAGAGAGAGGCTGGAAAGAGAGGGGGAGCTCGGCGGTTCGCGGGCGGTGGATTTTCCCCTGCCGAAACAACAGCGGCTCCTCAGAACCGCTAAGTAACTCTCCCTCAGGTGCCTGGCGGGAGAGCAGAAGAGAGGAAAAGGAAAGAGGGGCTGGGCCAGTCGCAGGCACCGAGCAAAACTACTCGCGCCGCCTCTTTTACTACCGTAATAATTATTTGTTTTAACTCATTACTGAATGTATTTTTAAAGGTAACTATCGTCAAACAAGGAAAATAAAAAATACCAACATAATTTTGTGATTTTACAAAGCATAATATAACTAATAATTTTCTTAAATTATTGGGGGGGCGGAGCCCCCCCAAACGGATTTTTGAGGGGGCTCGGGCCTCCTCAGGCCCCATGGAGTCGGCGCCTATGGTGGGGTGATGGAAGCAGAGAGAATACTGGATCATCTATCGCTACCCAGGTGAGTTCAAAGCCACTGCATAAAATCAGTTCTCTAAAGGGAAAAAGTGGGGTGATCTTAAGAATTGCCTTTCTGAATCATAGAGTTGCAGAGTTGGAAGGGACCCCAAAAGTCACCGTCCTATCGCCTGAAGTGCAGAAATCACAGTGAAAGATTCCCTGGCAGAGGTTTGAAAGCCTCCAGTGAGCTTTTTTTTTTAAAATCGGTGGTTAAAATCGGTGCAATTTTGAAAGGTTCAGTCCCCAAATGTGATTCAAAATGGCACCCAAATGTATCTGAACATAAATGAAACCCTTTCCTTTCATCTCAGGAGACACCTGTGACGATATCTTAAAAGATGTCTGAATGAACAGAAAGGCAGACAGGGAACGTTGCAAAATGGAGATACCAAAGGAAAGAATACCGTATTTTAGAGAGCCACAGATTTCACTTACAAAGCAAAAACTATTTCCCAGTGTGTTCTGGTGGGGGGGGGGGGAGGAGGTTTGAAAACCTCAGCCAATTATTTACAAAGATTTCCACAATGTGGGGTCATCATCATGCATCCCTTGAACATCTGAGGCTTGAATGATTGAGCTGCTACATACAACCAACAGGCCCCAACATATCACCACTGAGATAAAGCTTTCATGCTCTGTGTGAGGCAAGCAGCCCTGGGGCTTCTGCGACATCGGCCTTCGCGCTTAGGACACCATTTCACAAATCTCCTCTTTGAAGCCTGTCTGTCAAACATCCCTCAGGCGGCTGCAAAACAGGCTCAGCCTCCCCTTAATTCCAGAGATGCTGCCACCTCAACTTATTTTGTGTTGCCTCAACTCCTTGCTTAATGCCGCCCTCCGGGGAAGTCATCTCCCTCTTTCTTTAAGATGCAGAAATACATTTGCAGTGAGCTATAACATGCCCTCCAATATTTCTCCTATGAAAAAAGGAACGTCCTATTCAATAATAATAATGATAATAATTTTATTATTTATACCCTGCCCATCTGACTGGGTTGCCCCAGCCACTCTGGGCAGCTTCCAACATAATAAAACATTAAACATTAAAAAAAAATCCCTATACAGGGCTGCCTGTCTTGTAAAGGTTGTATAGTTAGTTATCTCCTTGGCTCAGGGGTCGCATAGCTCCATACCCATCAACATTTTTTCCCGATGAAAATAGGGACGTCCTAAAGAAAAGCGGGACATTCTGGGATCAAATCAGAACCGCAACAGCTTCTGTAAATCCAGGACTCTCCCTGCAAAATAGAGACACTTGGAGGGTCTGCTTTACCTTTTTCTCTTGTGATCATACTAGGGCTATGCATGTGTTCTCAATCTGATTTGTGGCCCAAACAAGCCCTTTGGACTGGCCCCGATTCAACCCAGGATGAGCCAGGGCTTGTTTGACCCAAATCCGGGCCCCAAAATAGATCCAGGAGCTGGCACAATATTTAACTTGAGTTCAAATCATTGCCAGGCAAACCACCCTCTGACCAGCCCTGGATTGCCCCAGCTGGAGACCTGATGTGACCCAAGGCGATCTAGGGCTGCCTCAACCTGATCCGGCTGAATCCCAGGTCAACCCAATTCAGTTCAGGATCCAGAGTTTGGCCAGCTCTGGTGCACAGCCCCACACTAAACTGACCCTCAAAACTGACCCAGAGTGGGCCTGTTCCCAAAGAGTGGGCACCACCCTTTAGGAAAGATATTGGCAAGCTGGAAGGTGTGCAGAGGAGGGTGACCAAGATGGTTGATGGTCTGGAAACCAAGTTTTATGTGAAGCAGTTGAGGAGTCGGGTATGTTCAGCCTAGAGAAGAGAAGGCTGAGAAGTGGTAGGAGAACCACCTTCAGATACCTCAAGGGCTGTCCCATGGAAGATGGAGCAAGCTTGTTTTCTGCTGCTCCAGGGGAGAGGACTCAAAACAATGGATTCCAATGACAAGAAAGGAGATTCTGACTAAACCTTAGGAAGAACTTTCTGAGGGTGGGAGCTGTTCAACAGTGGAATGGACTCACTTGGTAGGTGGTGAGTCCATTAGAGGTTTCTGAACAGAGATTGGCTGGCCATCTGTCAGGGATCTTTGGTTGTGATTATTGTCTTGCAGGGGATTGGACAGGGTGACCTTTGGGGATTCCTTCCAACTCTACAGTTCTACGGTTTTATGAGTGAAGAGGTAGAAAGTCAAATCCAACCTGTTGGGGTCATGAGAAGAGAAATTCACTTCTGGTCACCTCACCAAGAATATTGTAGAGCTGCCGGGGGGGGGGGGGAGTTCAGAAAAGGGCAACCAAAATGATAAGAGGGCTGGAACAAGGTGACAACATTTGGGGTATTTCAGTCTAGGAAAAAAGTCACCAGGGCAACATGACGGAGATGTACATGCATGGGATAGAGAAAGTAGGAAGGAAAAAGCTAAATACACAATACTGAAATCCAACGGTGTAATCACATGAATCTGAATATGGGAATATTCAGAACAGATAAAAGTGTGTGCTGCTTCACAGTGTGTAGGTAAGCTATGGAACTCAGTCCCACAAGGTGGAGTGATGGCTACCAGCCTGGATGACTTTAAAGCAGCGGTTCTCAACCTGTGGGTCCCCAGATGATGTTGGACTACAAATCCCATCATCTCTGAGCTCTGGCCTTGCTAGCTAGGGGTGATGGGAGTTGCAGTTCAACAACATCTGGGGACCACAGGTTGAGAAAGGCTGCTTTAAAGGCAGGAGTCTTTTCCTAGACCTACCTGGAGATGCCCTCGGGGATTGAACCTGGGACCTTCTGCTTGCAAAGCAGGTGTTCTGCCACTTTGTCCTTTCCCATCTCCAGTTATTTCTGTTAGAGAAGACAGTACTGGGCAAGGCAGACCAGTGGCCCAATTCACAATAGTCAGCTTCATCTGTAAGTCATTACTGGAAGTTCTCGAGAAGTGGTGAAGCTGAACTTTTCCACCAGAAGGTGGTATATCTCAGAGCCGTGAGTGTTTTGGTCAAAAGAAAACGATGCCTCTGTCTCCCAAAACAATGGGGGAATTGTCTTCAAACCCAATGTGAGTTCCCTTTGTTGAGCAGGGTTCCCTCCCTCCCCAGCCCTACTTGAAGATGCCACTGGGGATTGAACCAGGAACCTGGATAGCCTGGATAGCTCAGTTGGTTAGAGCGTGCTGCTGATAATGCCAAGGTTGCAGGTTCAATGCTCACATGGGACAACTGCACATTCCTGCAGTGCAGGGGGTTGGCATGGCCTCAGGGTCCCTTCCAACTCTCAGATTCTGTGACCTTCTCCATGCAAAGTAGGTGGTCTCCTGCTGAGCTAAGGTCCTTTCCATATTTTAAACGTCTGGAATGTAGGAATATAAGAAGCTGCCAGATTCACATCAGACAGGTGGTCCAACGAGCTCAGCATTGTCTACAGTGGCTGGCAGTTGCACTCCAGGATTTCAGGCAGCCATAGCTGGAGAGGCTGCCACCGGGCATTGATCCTGGAACCACCTGCATGCAAAACTGTGCTGTACTGCTGAGCTATGCCTCTTCCTAGCAAATTAGGTTGTTTCACTCTGAAATGCAGGCTGAACACATCTCTGGTCTGTTCCTTTTGTCTGCAGGCAGTGCCCAAAATTTGCCCGAAGGTCCTTATCAGGGGAAACTTCTGTAGGAATCCTCGGGAAAGTGGAAATAATGTTTCTTAAGGCTTATGGAACTTGCTCGGTGAGGTTTCATGTGTTTCTGAGTTCTGACCCTCTGCATCCAAATGGTTTCCGACAGACTGAGCCCCTGAATTACCTCCGCCTCCAAGCTGAATTTTAATGGTATGGTCACGGTACGTGAAACTCCAGTCAATTACTCTGCTTTTGTCCGTCTCTTAAGAGGCTACAGTTGTTAAGCCTCGATAAATGTGTTTGCCACCATCAATTGGAGTCTAATTATTATATAAGTGTCCTAATAAATCGAAACAGTGGCCTTTCCTACGAACATGCCATTTAAACAGGAATGGCAGTACTTGCGCTTGTAAATCAGGGGAGGAGCGGAGGAATGCAGAGGGGTGTAGGCTAAGAACATAAGAACATCTTGGTGGATCAGCTCAATGGCCCATCCAGGCCAGCATCCTGTTCACACAGGGGCCAACCAGGTGCCTGTGGGAAACCAGCAAGCAGGATTCAAGCACAAGAGCCTTCTCCCTTTCTGTGGCTTCCAGCAACTGGTATTCAGAAGCACTGCTGCCTCCAGCTGTGGAACCTGAGCATAGCCATCATGACTGGTGGCCATCAATAGCCCTCTCCTCCTCTGCTTCCTATGGGAGTGAGCTCAACAGTTTAACTAGGCACTGCATGAAGAAGGGCATTCTTTTTCCTTTCCCGAATCTTCCAACATTCAGCTTCTTGGGATGTCCAATGGTTGAGGATTGACACGTGTGTGTGTGTGTGTGTTAAAGACTTGCCATCAACCCACTGCCCCTTATTCAATCTATCCATCATCCTACAGAACAGCCTAAATATAGGCTGCGAAAGCCCTTGTAGCTAGAAAGGAATGAAAAGTGGAGAGAGTCTTTGATGGTGTCAGAAGCCAACTCAGTTCCATCAACAGCAGCTTGAGCGATGGCTTTCAAATGGTTAGGTTTCCTTCTTTGCAGAGAAAGAGAAGAAAAACAGGGTGGCCTTCCATTCCTGCTCTCCATTTCAAAGGTAGCATCAAGAGGAAATCTGGAGGCCAGCAGAAGACTATCAAGGTTCATGGGCTTAGAAAGGTTTAGAAGGGGATGGCTTACATTTCAGCAGAGAGCAAAGTCTATGGCTATTAGTCCTAGAAGGAGATGCCTTGTATTGAGTCAGGCAAGTGGTCCATCTAGCTCAGCATAGTCTACACCAGGGCTGGGGAAACCTTTTTCTTTTGATCCTGATCCTTCACAACAGCCTTCTGGGGAGAGAATTCCAAAAGTGGGGAGCCACCACTCAAAAGGCCCTGTTCTTGTGTTGCCGCCCTCCATTCCTCATGTAGAAGAGACTCGTGGAGAAGGGTCTCTGTCAGTTCATATGGAGGGAGATGGTCCTTGAGGTACCGGGGTTCTGAGCCCCATAATGCTTTATCGGTCAAACCCTGTACTCTGAATTGAGTCCAGACACTAACCGGTAATAAGTGAAGTGTGCATCAATGAAAAGAGGTATTACAGGTAGCCTTTAAAATAATGTCGGCAATCAACACATACCAAATCACCTTAACTCTGCCTCCCAGATGAGCCCCACCTGGTCACAGAACTGAGCTCTTCTATACTGATGCATAAAATATCATCTTGTAAAAAAGCAAGAAAAGTCTGCTGGATCAGGCCAGTGGCCCACAGGGGCCAGCCAGATGCCTGTGGGAAACTGGCATTCAGAAGCATTGCTGCCTCCAAGTGTGGAGCCAAAGCAGAGCTATCATGGCTGGTAGCCATCGCAATCCCTCTCCTCCGTGAATTTGTCTAATTATCTTTTACAGCCATCTAGGTTGGTGGCGATCATTGCTTGCTGTAGGAAAGAGTTCAACAGTTTAATTAAGCAATGCATGAAGGACTTCCTTTTCTCAGTCCTATATTATTATCATGATTATTATTATTAGCCTTCTAAGGGTGGTTTACAATATAATCCTGAAACATGCAGCTTTGTTGATTTCCATGGTTTCTACTGTTATAGGAAGAGGGGAAACTTTGCTCTATCTGCCTTCTCCCAACCATGCATAATTTTATAAATGTCTGTCGTGTCGCCTCTAACTTGCCTTTTCTCTAAACTCAAACTAAAAATTGACAAATCCGACGTCATCGCACGCAAGGAGCACCAACCCAGGAGAAAGTTGATGCTGAATAACTTTCCGGCTCTTCAGATGTGGCGTTTTTGCTGCAATGCCTTCCTCCAGCTGAAGCGCCTTGCCTTCCTTTTTATCAATGTTGCTGGAAAGTGGGTCAGCGTGTGGGCGGCCAGTCTTGGTTTACCACGGCGAGCTTCAAGTTCTGAGACGCGCCTTCTGGTCTCTCCCAGAAAAATTGTCATTTATCATTAAGGCGTGAGTTAGCCGTGTGTGTGTACAAATGTAGGACAGGGCAGGAAATGAATGCAGAGCACTACTGAACCAATTGCCGGAAGTTGCTGGCTTATTTGGGAGTCTGGGAAGGACAACTTGGTTGCATCTGGTTCAGGACACATCCTCATCCAGCTCAACTGGCTGGTGAGTCGCAAGCCCAGATTATCAATGGGACGATTGGAAGAATTGCAGTGGGGCCCTGTCTGCAAAGGGGTCCGAGTGCTCTCCTGACTCTCAGAGCCCACTGGATCAGGCCAATGGCCCATCTGATCCAGAATCCTGTTCTCACAGTCCTCATCCAGATGCACGTGGGAAACCCCCTCAAGAAAGATGCAAGCAGAATAACACTCACCCCTCCTGTGGTTTCCAGCAACAGCTATTCAGAAGCATTACTGCTTCTATGGAGTCAGGGCATAGCCTTTGTGGCTAGTAGGCATCAGTAGTCCCCTCCTCCTCCATGAATATGTCCAATCCCCTTTTAAAGCCATCCAAGTTGATGACCCTCACTGACTCCTGTGGTGGAGAGTTCCATAGTTGAACACTGTGTTGTGTGATGAAATCCTTTATTTTGTCTGTCCTGAATTTTCCAACCTTCAGCTTTATGAGATGTTCCTGAGTTCTACTGTTATGGAGGGAGAAAGACTTTTCTCTATCTGCCTTCCATGCGTAATTTTATAAACTTCTTTCATGCCACCTCTTACTTGTCTTTCCTGGAATCTAAAAAGTCCCAAATGCTGCAACCTTTCCTCAAAGGGGAATTACACCATTCCCTTAATCATTTTGGCGTCACTTTTCTCAACCTTTTCCAGCTATACAATACAGTGGTACCTCAGGTTACATATGCTTCAGGTTATAGACTCCGCTACCCCAGAAATATTACCTCGGGTTAAGAACTTTGCTTCAGGATGAGAACAAAAATTGTGCAGCAGCAACGCAGCGGCAGCAGGAGGCCCCATTAGCTAAAGTGGTGCTTCAGGTTAAGAACAGTTTCATGTTAAAAACAGACCTCCAGAACAAATTAAGTTCTTAACCTGAGGTGCCACTGTATCTTTTTTTTATTAGGAATATTACCCATCCCCTATGTATTCCATCATATGAGCCCCGCATCTGTTAACTGAAGTGGTCACTAGACCTTTTCTCTGGTGCACCCTATTTTTCCAAGTATATAACGTGGAGGCATGTGCCTCTCCGCTTGCAATGAGAAATGGTACAGTCCGGGCAGACGTTTATTTATTGCTACAGAAATTTACACCAAAAAGAATTCACATGAAATGGCTCATATATATATATATATATATCAACGTGTTCTTGTACACACACACAAACCCTTCATTAAAACACAATTACTAGACTAAAAACAAAGCACAAAACAGAGGCAGGACAAACCATCAATGAAATAAACTGTGCCACAACGGAATCAAAAGCTTGTTTTAAAGAGAAATGTGCCAATGGAATTCAAATATGAAGAAAGCAACTCAACATCTTGGAGCAGGGAGTTCTTCAGATGGGGCACCACCGTGAAGGCTGATCACATTAACTGCTGTTCATGAGAATGAGGCTTGAGCCTACCTCCACACCTGGTGAGAAGAATTTGTCCTGGTGAGAGCAACTTATAATCTACCTTGAAGCTGTCCGTGGTGCTGATGATCTTCCTCCCATCTCTGATATTGATTGGGTCATGCTCTTTCTCTGAGACCTCTGCTTTTTTAAGCAAACTTCCCATTTGTAGTCAACACTGGTCCAGGCTGTTGTGCTTCAGCTAGGACATTTAGAGTCCTGTCTGCTGCTCAGCAACCCTTCCAAGCCCCGCCAACAGAATGGTGCCAGCTGCTCCAACCTCCTTCCCTGGGAAGTTTCAGACTCAAACATGTGCTCCTGAAATCCCTTGCAATGCATCAGTGAACTCCCCTGAATCCTCGCCTGTCTTAAAAACTCCATCAATGTCGATCGTTTAAGAAGAGCAGGGGATTTGTCTTGAAAGCTGTCAGGTGTGAGAGAGTAGGGGAGCTAAGATCTCAGTGGGAACATCTCAGCTATGGTAACAGATGGGAAATGTTGGGTTGGGGGGGGGAGAGAGAGAGATAAGAAACATCCTGATATTCACGCCATCTCTTAACTACTTAGGCATACCAGCTGCTTTCGCATTCCCCCTCCAGATAGAACTGGAAAACATAATGAGACATCGGAGGAGCGAGTCTGGTTGCCTGAAGACATGGCTTCTTCTGCTATCTCCTTTTAGAAAGAAAGAGAATTTCTGGAGAGATATAGAAGCTCCTGAACCGACTCAGAGACTTTTGCTTAAACATCACATGGAAAATGCCAGAGGATTTCAATTCGTTTTCCCCAAGGCCGGCGTAGCATTAACTTCTTATATCCGAAAGCAGCCTTTCAGATTGCCGGCTGCTGCCTTTTTCAGCGTGTTACATAAATCCTTGGCGGGGATCCTTGGAGACCGAAAGCAATTATGTTAGATGCTGATGTATTGAGGGAGGGAGGGACTTGGAGGGGGAACTTTCTGGCGATCAGCAACTCTTCCCTTTTCAACGGGGAGCTTTGAAGCTTGGGGAGATCCTGGCTTGCCTCAAGCCCAAGTGAAGCTTTCAAAGTTCTCTATCATGTAATACTCAGCGATAACACCCTGTCTTTATGCAAGGCTACTTGTCCTTCCACCTCATTCTCCCAGATAGCAATGCTGATGGCACTCGGCTTTGTTTCTCCGTATCATCCGACCAAGTTGAGGCCGTGTGATCCCTGAGATGGGTGAGGAAAAACAAGCAGAGCTTGAATCCTTGCAGGTTTAAGGCACTGTGGATGAGGAGTTCCCATGTCTGGGAACTTGGGTCAAGAGCCTACCTGCCCCTGGAACAGGTTTGCGGTTTGGTTGGGGTTTTTCCTGGATCCAGCTGGAGGCTCAGTGACATTATTATTACAGTGGTACCTCGGGTTACAAACACCTCGGGTTACAGACTCCACTAACCTGGAAGTAGTACCTCGGGTTAAGAACTTTACCTCAAGATGAGGACAGAACTTTACCTCAGGATGAGAACAGAAATTGTGTGGCGGCAGTGGGAGGCCCCATTAGCTAAAGTGGTACTTCAGGTTAAGAACAGTTTCAGGTTAAGAACGGACCTCTGGAATGAATTAAGTTCGTAACCAGAGGTACCACTATTACCAGAGGTACCATTATTAATTGTTGTTGTTGTTGTTGTTGTTGTTGTTGTTGGCTTTTACCAAACCGCATTTGGTATGAAAGCTATGGCCATTCCTAGACCTGGAAAACTTGGTCACAGTACTTCATGAACTGGTTAATACAAGACTGGATTGCTGCAATGAGCTCTATGAGGAGTTTCCTTTGCACTCGATCCAGAAGCTGCAGTTGTTGCAGGATGCTACAGCAGAACTACACACATGAGTGAGGTCTTGTCAAAATATAGCATCTGTGTTCAGAGACCTGCAGTGGTTGCCATTTTGCTACTGGGCCAAGTTCAAGGTGTTTCTATTAACAACTTGGGGCCAGTTTACCTGCAAGATATAATACCCGCTCCACTTTTGTATGAACTCAACCTTTTAGTGTGGCAGCACCTAGACTTTAGAATTCCCTGCCTATTAGCATCAGGCTGCTGCTGCTGCTGTGCCCTTTTTGGCGCCTGCTAAAAATATTTTTGTTTAGAAAAGCCTAAAGGAGAGAGATTTGAATCACTTCCAAAATAATGCAAGAACTGAAACTTAGTCTTCCTTCAGAATCCATACCCTTTTTTTTTAACAATGCAGTTTTCCAGCAAAAATGCATGTCCAAAAGCACATATTATAACAGCAACATACAAAAGTGCATTACAAACCTCATTCCCTAAAAGATCGGGTGACAGGGAAACTCACTGGACACTGAGGGTAACACTTGCAATTTCATTTCTTCTTCCCCCAAAGAAATCAGGGTGAATGCTCCAAAAGCAGGTCATCCAGAATTCCCCACAGTTGTCCTATAAATGCATATTTTCTGACAGGGAACTTTTGGTGCTTCCTCTGAGGTTTGGTTGGCTTTCCCTAGGGTCCAATCCTTTAGTGCAGTAGTCCCTAACCTTTGGAACTCCCTACCACAAGGGAGCAGGTGGCGCTGTGGTCTAAACCACTGAGCCTCTTGGGATTGCTGATCAGAAGGTTGGCGGTTCGACATGACAGGGTGAGCTCCTGTTGCTCTGTCCCAGCTTCTGTCAACCTAGTAGTTTGAAGTGCAAGTAGATAATTAGGTACCACTGTGGTGGGAAGGTAAACAGTGTTTCCATGTGCTCTGGCTTCCATCATGGTGTCCTGTTGCACCAGAAGCTGTTTAGTCATGCTGGCCACAGGACCCGGAAAGCTTTCTGTGCACAAATGCCAGCTCCCTCTGCCTGAAAGCGAGATGAGTGCCACACCCCATAGTCACCTTTGACTGGACTTAACCATCCAGGGGTCCTTTACCTTTACCTAGCCTTTACCACAAGGGTTATGCAACAGCCATCCCTGCCTTCTGAAAAGACAGTCTTCACAAGAGGAATTTCTCCTTTCAACCAACCAGTATCAACTGAAGTTTGTTGATGATTTTAATTACGTTTTATGGACAGATTTTTATTGCATTTTGTTAGAAGCTGCCTTGCAATATGTTATGAAAGTGTAGGCAAAAACAAATATTTAAATGAATACGTAATGGCAGCAAAGCATCTTGTTTGTGGCTAGTAGCCATTGATAGCCCTCTCCTCCATAAAGCTGATTCATTTTTTTATTTTAAAAGCAGTATAAGTTAACAAAAAAAGGTTGGGTGCTTTTTTCTTTTCTTTTTTGTATGCAGAAAATAGCAAAGGCTTCAGAAATATGGGCCCCAGGAGAGTCACAACTTTTGTCTATTGCTCAATATACATTAAGACATTAAAGTTAAGTTCCATAAACATGGGTGCCCAGCATTGTGCAGGCATGAAGGACACCCATTATGACAGCCAAGAGGGCCACAATTCTCTCTCTGTGTGTGTGAATTCTATGCACATAGCACATAGAATTCTATGAACATAGAATTCAGGGCTGGTCCGCTGGTTATTCAAGGTGTTAGAGAAATTGTGTTCTACAGCTCAAGCCACTGGCTGGCAATCCTGGATGGCTGGCCTCACCCCAAAATGGATATTGAAGAGCTGAAACAGGTCCAGAAAAGGGACAACTATGGTCAAGGGGATGGAGCAACCCTTACCAAGGGTGTCCAAATGAGCTAGCTTCGTGAAGATGTCAAACCAGTGAGTGGCAGATGCGATGAAGGCAAATTCCGTGCTTAGGAAAGGAAGTGAAAATAAAACTGCCTCTATCGTGTTATTATGGTCTGATTAGATTTGGAATACTGTGTGCAGTTCTGGTTGCCTCGTCTCAAAAAGGATATTGTAGAGTTGGGAAAGTTCCAGAGGTCTATCAAAATGAACAAGGGGGGGTGGAGCGGCTCCCCAACGAGGAAAGGCTGCAGCATCTGGGACTTTTCAGTTTAGAGAAAAAGCAAGGAAGAGGAGACATGATAGAGGTGTACAAAAGTATGATTGGAATAAAGAGAGTGGATAGAGAAAAGTTCTCCTCCCTCTCTGCTAAGACTAGAACTTGTGGACATCCAGTGAAACTGAGCATTCCGGACAGATGAAAGTCCTTCACACAGCGCAGAGTTATACTATGGAACTCCCTCCCACAGGAGGCAGCGATAGCCACCGACTTGGGTGGCTTTAAAAGGGGATTGGACAAATGCATGGAGGAGGGTGTTAGCTAGCATGGCTATGCTCTTCCTCCATAGTAATCCTCTTCCAAAATTGGTGGCCATCACTGCTTCTGCAGGAGTGAGTTCCATGCTTCCAAAAGTCAGTTGCTGCAAACCTCAGGAAGGGAAGGGGAGAGGGCTCTGACGTTCGAATCCTGCTTGCAGGTTTCCCCACAGCTATCTGTTTGGTCCCTGTGAGAACAGGATGCTGGAATAAATGGGCCACTGGCCTGATCCAGCAGGCTTTTCTTATGTTCTGACTTTCACATGCAGATACATAGAGACCTTGGAGGCCGTGATGCTTCTGAATTTCAGGTGCTGGAAGCCAGAGATTCTCTTGATCTTAGGTCCTGCTTGTGGGTTTACCCGAGATATCTTGGTAGCAGCTGTAAGGAATGGATGCTGGCCTAATCCAGCAGCCTCTTTTACATTCTTAATCTTTTCTGTCTTCCCTCTTCTGAGGCTAATATCCTGGGAAGGAACTCAGATTCCTTTACCCACCCCAACAGCTCTCTCTCTCTCTCTCTCTCTCTCTCTCTCTCTCTCTCTCTCTCTCCTTCCTTCCTTCCAGTTGTGGGATAATGGATTGAAGTCTCCAAAGTACCCTGGCAAAACCTGTACATGGATGAGATAAGGAATGGCCTTTGATTGAATTTGCTTCATTTTTATGGATGGCAGGGCACAGGGGGCATATTAAAATACAAATTAGCAGCTTCATAATTCAGATGCATTGAAATCTCACGAAAAGATAATGAGCTCTTGGAAATGGAGCTGCAAGATGCATCTCCCTCGCTACACCTGTTCTCGCAGGGAAGTAGCTGAATACAAGGAGATTTTAATATTCCTCTTTCTTTGCGATTGTTTCAAGGGACAGGGAACCCGCCACAGTGATTCTGTGTTACAAGCTCAGATTTCCAGGAGTAATTGAAGGGAGTGAGTCCTGCATCATTGGGACTAAGTTGGTTCAGAGGTTTCCTTGGTTACCTAGGAACAGCCTGGCTGGATTTGACCAAAGGTACAGAAGAATACTGATCCTAACCTTTATCAGGGATGATTTGCCACATACCCTTTCTAAGTGTCCTGAATCCCTGGCCTACCTGGCAGCATCAGTTTGCCAAGTCCAAAGTCCAAGAATCAAGAAACATAGTCCAGGGTCAATCCAAGCAGCCAAGTCTGAAGTCCAGCAGTCAGGATACAGTCCAGAGTAAAACCCAAAGTGCAGTTCCATAGAGATGCAGGAGCATTCAAGTCAAGGTCCAATCAACATTTTTATACAGGCATGTGACCCTCACCTGTTCTGAGCCAACTCCAGCTGAGGAATCACACTGTCACTACAGGCAATCGAAGCCCTGGCTAAGAGCGTTGGGACCGGGGGCAATATGGCAGGGTGGGAGCAGGAATGAAAGTCCAGAAGCCAGGGGTCCGAGGATCAGGAAGCAAGGAGCCATGAAGTCAAGGGTCCAAGGATCAAGAAACAGGGAGTCAGGAAGCTGAGGTCCGAGGATCAGGAAGCAAGAAGCCCAATAATAATAATAATAATAATAATAATAATAATAAATTTTATTTATATCCCGCCCTCCCCAGCCGAAGCCGGGCTCAGGGCGGTTAACAATAATCAAATAATCAAACAATCAAATAATCACACATTCAAAATATTCATAATAAGTTAACAAATTGCTGATGTTATGTTCACAGAGAATGCAGGGTTGGGAGGATGTGGGGAAGTCCAGTAGATTTGGAAAAAAGAACAAGAAAATTTGTAATCTTCTTATTTCACTCTTATAACATGCTCTTTATTCTTTTTTCTGTATTTTACAAACTTAATAAAAAATATTATATAAAAAAAAAAGGAAGCAAGGAGCCATGAAGTCAAGGGTCCAAGGATCAAGAAACAGGGAGTCAGGAAGCTGAGGCCCGAGGATCAGGAAGCAAGAAGCCTAATAATAATAATAATAATAATAATAATAATAATAATAATAATAAATTTTATTTATATCCCGCCCTCCCCAGCCGAAGCCGGGCTCAGGGCGGCTAACAATAATCAAATAATCAAACAATCAAATAATCACACATTCAAAATATTCATTATAAAAATTAATTAAAATCAAATTAATGGCAACCGATTAAGCAATATTCTGTGCAGGTTGCCAGAGGAGGGAGTCAGGCTGCGCCCTGACCAAAGGCCTGGTGGAACAACTCTGTCTTGCAGGCCCTGCGGAAAGATGTCAGGTCCCGCAGGGCCCTAGTCTCTTGTGACAGAGCGTTCCACCAGATTGGAGCCGCAGCCGAGAAGGCCCTGGCTCTAGTTGAGGCCAGCCTAACCTCTCTGAGGCCTGGGACCTTGAGGATGTTATTATTTGCAGACCGTAGGTTTCTCTGTGGGGCATACCAGGAGAGGCGGTCCCATAGGTACGAGGGTCCTAGGCCGTATAGGGCTTTAAAGGTTAAAACCAGCACCTTAAACCTGATCCTGTACTCCACCGGGAGCCAGTGCAGCTGGTATAGTACTGGGTGAATGTGATCTTGCAGCGAAGACCCCATAAGGAGTCTCGCCGCGGCATTCTGCACCCGCTGGAGTTTCTGGGTCAGTCTCAAGGGCAGCCCCACGTAGAGCGAGTTACAATAATCCAGTCTGGAGGTGACCGTCGCATGGATCACAGTGGCTAGGTCAGGGCGAGAGAGATAAGGGGCCAACTGCTTAGCTTGGCGGAGATGAAAAAATGTCGCCTTTGTTATAGCTGTAATCTGCGCCTCCATAGAGAGGGAGGTATCGAAGATTACACCCAAACTCTTAACGGACGGTGCTGGCACTAATTGCACCCCCGCAAGAGATGGGAGTTGCCCCCTCAATCCCATATCGTCCCGGCCCAGCCAGAGGACCTCTGTCTTCGAAGGATTTAACTTCAACCGGCTCCCACGTAACCATCCAGCCACAGCTTCCAGACATCTCGCCAGTGTGTCTGGGGCTGAGTCAGGATGGCCATCCATCAACAGATAGAGTTGGGTGTCATCAGCATACTGATGGCAGCCCAGCCCAAAACTCCGGACAAGCTGGGCGAGGGGGCGCATAAAGATGTTAAAAAGCATCGGGGAGAGAATCGCACCCTGAGGCACTCCACACACCAAGGAGTGGCGCGATGACAATTCCCCCCCAAGCGCCACCCTCTGTCCCCGACCAGAGAGAAACGAGCAGGAAACGTGTTGCTGTGACAAAAAGCTGAAGAGAAATGCTGACCTTATATCCCTTCCTGGCTCTTGCCACCAGGTGCAGTGAGTTACCAAGCAGCCTCACCTGTGCAACCATGCCTTGCCTCTCCAGAACAAACTTAGGAAGGCCCCAGGCCTGCAAAGCCCTACTGGTCACAGGGCCTGGCTCCTGCACGCACTCCTGATACACACATTTCCTCCCAGAGCTAGCAAGCCCCATCTGACCAGCTAAGGAGCTGAGCTGTGGGGCCTTGTCTGCCTCAGCTGCCTAGATCTCCCCTCCCACTGCTCCCTACACCTCAGAGCCCACTGTGTTCCAGGAGACAGGACCGCCTCTGGCTCTGGTGATGGGTCCTGCTGCTCTGGTTCCTGTGCATTTATCCCCATCCCCTCTCCATCCTTCATCACCCTGTGAGTACTTCCTTCCCCATCCCCTGCTTGGGCCTGGAGTGTCCCAGTCCTGGCTACACACTTCTCCAGGTTCTTCTTCCTCCTCTTCCTCCTCCCCTTCCTCCTGCCAGTTCATGACAATAAGACACAAGTTGCAGACCCTCTAAGTGTCCCTATTTTCCAAGGACAGCCCCAGATTTACAGAAGCCATCCCAGTTTCTGATTTGATCCTGGAATGTTCCGCTTTTCCTTAGGATGTCCCTATTTTCACTGGAGAAATGTTGGAGGGTATGCAGTTGGTCGCTTCCACAGGGAGGGGGTCCTGCCACTGTGGCTATACTTTGCCTTGATGATCGGAGGCTGCGGTGCTTCTGAATATCAGTTGCTGGAAACCACAGGAGAGGCAAGGCCTCTGGTGCTTAAGTCTGCTTGCAAGGTTCCCACAGGCATCTTGTTGGCCACCATGAGAATAGGATACTGTGAGGGACCATGCTAAGGAAGAGTGGTAGGAGCCACCCCTCCCCCTGATCCTGAATCTTCCCAGGAGCAGGAGGACAGTATAGATTTGGAACAGTGGTTTGCAGAGGGGCATAGTTCAGAAGGCAGAAGCTGGGAAATTCTGGATGGGGAACAGCTAGGAGAAGAAACACTAGAAGAGAGAGAGTTAACAGATTCATAATCTCTGGACAACATTCAACTCCCGTCTCCAAAGTCAAGGAGAGCTCAGAAAGTGTCAGAACAGAAATCTCAGAGGCTACAAACTCA
Source organism: Podarcis gaigeae (assembly GCF_964106915.1). Classification (NCBI taxonomy): domain Eukaryota; kingdom Metazoa; phylum Chordata; class Lepidosauria; order Squamata; family Lacertidae; genus Podarcis; species Podarcis gaigeae. The sequence goes on from NC_139692.1 coordinate 31,535,771, forward strand.
GATTACAAAATGTAGGAGTGGCGTAGATTAATAGGGTCAGAGGGGTGAGTGAATGATCCTTAACTGGGAGCACCGCCATTTATAGGAGATGTGTTCTTTCACTGTGATTGTTAAATATTCAAACTGGTAAGGCATTCCTTTCCTATGATCTCCTTATCTACTACCACGGGGGGAGGAAGCTGATTCCCTGAAGCCTGACAGATAATGGGCTAGATGGTCTCCCTTTGGCCTGATCCAGCAGGCTTTACTATGAGATGAAGTGAAAGAAATGCAGGAGAGGGTGGTGTGTGTGGCCGTCTAGGCTCTTGGACTCAGGATGATTTTAGCATGCTGCTTTTAGGACTGTGAACTTTGGTCACCCTTGATATATAGTATCAGCGCTGATCTACCAAATGAGGCTGTGCCTCAGGAATTCTCAGCAGTCTGGCAGCAAATTAATGCGAGCCTTGGAAACCACTCAGGATCTTAGCATTCAGGTGGCCTTAGCTCTGTGCAGTAACATCAAATCTTGCAATAAGCCTGGATTTTTCCGAGCAAGCCGGCATTTAAGATTCTGCACCTCTCTCTGCCAGTGCCTTTTACTACAGTTGCTCTCCTGACCTGGGAGGTCAAAGAGGAGCCTGCGTTTATTGCAAGTAGCAAGGGTCACAAGAGATCGCAAGTGAATCATAAAAAACACGGACAGGAAACGACGAGGTGATTCTTCCGAAAGGGAGGGTGTGTATTGTACTGTTTTTCCTATCTTATTTAACACTAGAATGCGTGGGCATCTAGTCCGAGTCCCAGGCCATCACAGTGTGGTTTGGAGTAACGGGGTGCCTTGGATCAGTACATGTAAACGCCACTGGGCATGCCATCACCCTTGACCTCACTGAGACTTATCTTCAGGCACCGCTACCCCCCCCCCCAATTTTTCTTGGAATCTCCCATTGCCAGTGAGCATAGGGACCTGAGAAGTTGTTGTTTTTTGGTGGGGAGGGGAGTTGCAGAATTCTGGCAATGAAGGAGATCATTGCGAAACCTCATCTTATTGCAAGGAGATGGACAAGGGTAACACAAGGGTCTCTTCGCTTTTGATTTTCCATCTTTCTTTTTGTCGGGGAAAAGCAAAGTGATTGCTAGGCTGACAAAATTATTCTGTCAGAAATTGCAGCAGCAGCCTGCTTCAAAAATCTATAACACCCCAATGTGTTATTGTGAGCTAACAGTTCTCTTGACCCCGCTGGGCGGGAAATCGGTGCTAATACCCTGCTTGCCACCTGTCTCCTAGATGTCTTCGCCAGCCTTTCAGAAGACTCCCTGGATCCAAGGAAGGACAGGAGATTGAGCAACAGATGGAAATGAATTTTACCTTTTACCTTTTGTGAAAGTGAATTTCTCATAAAACTGCACCACCCTTCCCTCCCAAAGTTTGCACTTTTCCTTACAGATAGATATACGCCGGCACATTGAGCTGTGTGCATCTGAGCATGTGCAGAGTTACTTCCTCCCAAGTGAAGGAAGAAGCATGAAGTTGAACCTGGCTGGCACCCTCATGCCCTCTCATGAGGCCCCAGAAGGGACACCTGGGAGGCAATTTTGCAGCAAGAATTTTTTTTAATGTTTTAGCTAGGGGTCTGTGCTGACAACAAAATTCACTTTGGCAACCAGTTCTAGGCTTCCAGAAACAGCTCGCCTCAGTCCAAGAAGCTTCATAGGCCGCCCAATTTGGCTCTGTAGTCCATGACATAATACCCATCCAAAATTTTTAACAACTTGATATTCTAGTGTGGTAGTGCCAGTACTTCGGAACTCACTGCCTGTTGATATCAGGCAGGTGCCTTTGCTATGCTGTTTTTGGTGCCTACTAAAAACAATTTTGACAGAAGTGGATAGAATTTGTGGGCATAATAGCTGCATCCAGAGCAAACAGTGCTTGCCAAAATACAGGCAAAAATAAGTAGCAGGACTTCTGTGCTGGGTGCCTTTGAAAATTGGTTTTGGAGTGGAAGGAACTTAAAGGGATTTGTTTTCCAGGTAGCATCATGACACCTGAATGCAAGCTTCACCATCCAGCCGAGCTCTCCCTTCACCTGCACCTCTCCCAGCCTGGCATCTTCCTGAAGCTTAGACACAATTTTCACCATAGCAAAGCCTGCTCCGCCAGAGTGTAGGAAGAGCTTGGTTTTCTAACCCTTCACCCATTATAAGAAGAGCCTGTTAGATCAAGCCAGTGGCCAGAGCTAGCCCACCACTGAGGCAAGGTAAGGCGACAAGATCTACAGGGGCAGCAGGCACAGATGTAGATCTTTACTCCCAGCTTGTTCCTGATATATATCTTCACTTCTTCCCTGGCAAAGAGAGGTTGGGCCAGTCCTGCCAGTGGGCAATCTAGTCCAGCATCCTGTCCTCACAGTGGCCACCCAGGTGCCTGTGGGAAACCAACATGCAGGACCCAAGCCCAGGAGCCCTCTCCCCTCTTGCGACTTCCAGCAACTGGATTCAGACGTATTTCTGCCTCTGACTGTGGAGGCAATGCACAGCCATCCTGGCTAGTAGTGGTACCTTGCAAGACGGAATTAATTCGTTCTGCGAGTTTTTTCGTTTTGCGAATTTTTCATCTTGCGAAGCACGGATTCCCATAGGAATGCATTGAAAAAGAAAAAGGAAACAAACTTGCAAGATGTTTTCGTCTTGTGAAGCAAGCCCATAGGGAAATTCGTCTTGCGAAGCAACTCAAAAAATGAAAAACTCTTTCGTCTTGCGAGTTTTTCGTCTTACGAGGCATTCGTCTTGTGAGGTACCACCGTAACCGATAGCGTTCTCTTCCATGAATTTCTCCAATTCTTTTTTTAAAGCCCCCCAGCTGGTGGCCAAAACTGCCTCCTATGGGAGGAAATTCCATAACTGTGTGAAGAATTGCTTTCTTTTATTTGTCCTGAGTTATCAGAGGAGGATTCAGATAGCTGTCCCGTGCATCACAAGAATGTTATCCCTGGAGGCCTCCTCCTTTCCTTCCTTCCTTCCTTCCTTCCTTCCTTCCTTCCTTCCTTCCTTCCTTCCTTCCTTCCTTCTTTCCTTCCTTCCTCAGCTCACTGGGTGACCATGGGCCAGTTACTATCTCTCAACCTGACTTACCTCACAGGGGGAATTGCAAACACTGTCTTGAGGGGCTTGAAAGAAAGGTGGAATCAAAACCTAATAACAAATGAATAAATTTGACTGGATGAGGTCTTCTACCTCTGAGTTCTGCTTGGGAAAAAGAACCACACAGTCTTCCTTCCTTCCTTCCTTCCTTCCTTCCTTCCTTCCTTCCTTCTGCTGTGCCGCCTCAACAACTATTCCACATTGTCACTTCCTTTTGACACTTGATTATTTTAATTAAATGATTTTCCACATGACTTCTCCTCAGTGCCACAGTCACACAATCAAATCCTGGGTCGTCTCGATGGCTTCATTTAAAAAATTAGGGTTTCACAGCTTTGCAGCCTGGAAAGGCGCCACAGGCCTCTGTCAGCACGAGCCTGTTCCTTGAGTGACAATAAGCAGCATCTGTCTCTTCCCTGCCCACCCCCCCCCCTTGACACACACACACACACATGCAGAAAAGTTTTCCAGAGAACACTGATCTCTGGAAATTCAGAGGCCACCTGCTGCCTCTGCCACCTTCAATTGCATGTGATTGGCAGCATAGTATCTATGAGCAATTATCGCCCAGAAGTCACTTGGGTAGGGCGATATGGAGGAAGAGCTTGCAAGGTTCAAGGCAGGATGCAGTCATCCATGCAAGGCATCAAGAGGAGAACAGGGTCCAAGCCACAACAGCCACTGTAAGAGTGGTGAGAAGATTTTGCTATTTCTGCCATGGTGTTCCCAAGCAGAACACACACCCTTCCCCAATACACTGAACAGCAGCCCAAACTCAAATGGCAGCAAATTTAGGAACATAGAAAGATGCCTTTCCATTGGTCCATCTAGCTCAGTACTGTCTACACTGACTGGCAGTAGCTCTTCAGGGTTTCAGAGAGCGGATACTTCCAGCCTTACCTGGACTGAACCCAGGACCTTCAGAAAAATGCTCTTTAAAACACATCAGGGCATATAGTAATGCCACAGTATTCTGCCTTGGTCAGACCCCACCTGGAGTCCTGTGTCCAATTCTGGGCACTACAGCTTAAGAAGGATATGGACAAGCTGGGACATGTGCAGATGATGAAGGGTCTGGTAACCAAACCTTATGAGGAACGGTTGAGAGAGTTGGGTATGTTTAGCCTGGATAATAGGCGACTGAGAGGAGATATGAGAGCCATCCTCAAATGTCTAAAGGGCTGTCATGTGGAAGATAGAGCAATCTTGTTTTCTCCTCCTTTAAAGGGTGGTGTGGGCTCCAGCAGGTGTTTGACATGTTTCTCTGGAAGTGGTGGTGTAGAAGGTGGGCAACCAAGATGATGAAGGGTCTGGAAACCAAGACTTATGAGGAACGGTTGAGGTAGTTGGGGATGTTTAGCCTGGAGAAGAGAAGACTGAGAAGTGGCATGACGGCCATCTTCAAATACCTGAAGGGCTATCGCATGGAAGATGGAGCAACCTTGTTTTCTGCTGCTCTGGAGGGGAGGACCTGAACTTCAAATGATGAGAATAGAATAGAATAGAATCATAGAGTTGGAAGAGACCACAAGGGCCATCAAGTCCAACCCCCTGCCAAGCAGGAAACACCATCAGAGCACTCCTGACATATGGTTGTCAAGCCTCTGCTTAAAGACCTCCAAAGAAGGAGACTCCACCACACTCCTTGGCAGCAAATTCCACTATCGAACAGCTCTTACTGTCAGGAAGTTCTTCCTAATGTTTAGGTGGAATCTTCTTTCTTGTAGAAATGAGAAAGGAGATTCCAGCTAAACATCAAGAAAGAACTTTCTGATGGTAAGAGCTGTCTGGCAGGACAATGCACCACCTTGGAAGGTGGTGGGCTTTCCTTCATTGGAGTTTTTTGAACAGAGGTTGGCTGGCCATCTGTCAGGGATTCTGACACACACATTCACACACACATCTGTCTGTCTGTCTATCTATCTAGCTATGTTTAAAATTGCAGACTGATGTGGAAATGTGGCAAACGTAGTTAGTGGCTGGAGAAATGAGACATAGAGAGAGACTGAAATTGACAGATTTATACATCCCTGGTTTATTTTTCCTGCTTTCCGTTACTGCCCTTGCCAATTATTCTGCAATTAGGCTGCCTTCATTAGCAAACGAGATTAAAATTAACATCGTTAATTGCTTGCTCCGTTAAATCTGGGGAAGCATCCGTTGGGGAGGGGACAGACGTGCCACGGAGGGGGCTGTCAACTTCTCCCACCTTCTCTCTCCCCATTCTGCGCTTTCCTCAAACCTTTTGCTGGGTGACTGTGCCAGCAAATTCAACCAATTTTGGCAAGGCAGAAGGAAATGGCTGAAGCATGGAAGCTAGTAACTCAGAGCCATCTGGGTCTTCATCTTGCAGGACAAGCAAGAATACTCATTGGGCCCTCCACAGACAGTTGCTGGCTAGATTGTCCTTCCTTTTGTTAGATGGAGGAGAGGGGAGAGTCTTTGATCCTCTGTATTATTCTCCCAAAGTGGCAGGCTGGAGGCTCTGAAGCAAAATATAAACTAGACTGCCTCTGCAGCCAGCCTTTTTTCTCTCTGTGCATTAAAAAGAGCACATTCTGGAGCTATTTGTTGCCAGTGCCCATCAGGATTCAAACTGGTGACCTCAGCAATGGCCAGCCCACACTTCACCATAAATCTGTAGCTTAAAGGGGTGATCTGCAGGGAGGAGGCAAATCTATCCATTTGAGTTTCTCATTTTTCCAATCTTGAATTCAGCTGTCCACCTTTCCACATCAGTTTGCAATTTTATTTTATGTAACTGGTCCTCATGAAAATTCATCAGCAGTTGAGTGCAAATTTCCAAGATTATGCATGCCGTTGTGTGCAATTTTTTTGCAAAGCAATTTCCTTCTAATGTAACACATTTTGGTCTGTTATTTTTGTTAACATTTGCATCCTCATTCACCCTTTACCCTGACATGCGGTGGTGTGTGTGTGTGTGTGTGTGTGTGTGTGTGTGTGTGTGTGTGTTTACCCAGTTACATGGCTGGGGAACTGCATTGCAAAATTCAGAAAAGTGAAGATTTTGAGGGATGGCTGTGTGTCTTATTTTGGAAAGGGCAAGTTTGGGTATATCTGCCTTTAGGATAATAGAACGGCAGAATTGAAAGGTACCCCAAGGGTAATCTAGTCCAACCCCCTGTGATGTAGGAATCACAGCTGAATTGAATTCTCCCACCCCATTCCTGTTTGAGACCCATCTCACCGGCCCAGTAAACCTCGTATCAGTTAGTAGGACAAAGGCAGGTCCATTGAGCTGTCATGTGGAAGCATCATAGAGGAAAAACTGGATACAAATTGATCCATCTTTCAATCAATCAATCAATCAATCAATCAATCAAATAAATATTCTTTGATTGCCCTCACCAGTACAGGATCTTGGACTGACATTCACTTGTAGCACAGCTGAGTCGATAATTATTTTCTTCTCAAAAATCCTCCTGCCAACTGTGAGCTTTGACATGGAACATTCAGATATTTGCTGGAAAGCCACCAAATATTTGATTATCTGCGTTAGACAGCCGATGCCCTTTTTATTTCAGTCGAGGACATTGAGTTTTCATCCTTCTCTTTCCATGTTTGATATTGGTAGGCACTCAGTATTTGGCTGGGATGACTGGCAGCAAGGGCAATCAGAATGTGGAAGCATTTTATGAATGACATGCAGTACAATCTGTAACTGGGTCGTGTCTGATCATCAACATGCAATAGCATGAAGGCTGCAATCATCTTTTTCAGGTGGTGGTGGGGAGGAGATTCCACTGCTGTTGCTTCACCATATCCAAAGCTCTGCTGGTTTCACCTGACTTCTCCTCCCCCTTCTTTTTATCACATTACATGTGTTAATCAGCTGAGCGATACCTCTGCTATCTGTGTCTTGTGAATGGTTCCCTATAGCACTACAGGTGTTAATACAAATCATTCCAGCCGTTGCTACCAATCTGTTAGTATAAAAGGTTAATGCTGTGCCTAACTTAACATATATTTGAGCGCTAATTATCACTGACTCTGATCTTCACATCTCATTACCATCCTGCTATCTCATACTTCCTCTATATACCAGCCAACAAAGATTTCACAGAGTGAATCTGAAAACGTGGGCTTGAGTCCACAAACACAACGATAAATTCATTGAGCTCAATTGGTCTTTTATTTAAAAGTGTGTATCTTACACAAAAAGTGCATCCAGGATATGTGGAAACTGTTGGATGGAATTGTGCAGGACAGGATGGAGCGACTGAATGCCAGCAAGGCTGAAATGGGATGTAATTACCTGCATGGCTCATCCCTCCTTGAGGGCTGAGTTCCCTGGAGGGTGGGGGAATGGCTGGAGGGATACCGACCAGTGTCAGGTGGGCTGAGGTAGAAATTCTGCAAAATCCATTATCAGTAAAACCAACATCACACACTAAGGGTACCAACGGTGTGGCCTGGCCACAAAACTACAGTGGTACTTCGGGTTAAGTATTTAATTCATTCCGGAGGTCTGTTCTTAACCTGAAACTATACTTAACCTGAAGCACCACTTTAGCTAATGGGGCCTCCCACTGCCGCTGCGCCACCGCTGCACGATTTCTGTTCTCATCCTGAAGCAACGTTCTTAACCTGAGGTACTATTTCTGGGTTAGCAGAGTCTGTAACCTGAAGCGTCTGTAACCTGAGGTACCACTGTATTAAGAACCAGTTTGGAGGAGCCTAATACTGACTGCTAGAGTTAAAAACATCTACCATATAGACGCAAGGAGGGCTTTGGATGCACAGTACTGCAAAACCAAAAACTTTGGGTTGAGTAAGTATTTTCAAGGACTGTGGTTGAATGAGAGATGGTGGGGTGATGGGATGGCTGAAAATGGTCAGGGATATGATGAAACAGCCTAGATGGTGTATTTTTTTTTTTCTGTACAGGGTGTGTGTTAATGGATAAGCTCTCACAGGCTCTTTGGGACTCTGTCCTGCAATGCATTGCTGAATAAAACGACTGACTAATTGGGAATATGGTCTGAGCCCCCCAAAGTATTGAACCCCCGAAAGGGAATTTTCTCTCACAGGGTCAAAGCAAGAAGCGAATGGAACACCCTATTCTACACACACACACACACACACACACACACACACCCCACCCGTAATACATTCTCTCTCTCTCTCTCTCTCTCTCTCTCTCTCTCTCTCTCTTACACACACACACACACAGAGAGAGAGAGAGAGAGAGAGAGAGAGAGAGAGAGAGAGATCTTCTCTCCTCTTCATCAACACATCTATTTTGGAAAGAGGTCTGTCTATCCTTTTGTTCTCCTTAGGTTAAAGACAGCATCATCAAACTCAGTACAAGTGTTTCCAAAGCTGAGTGCCAGTCGCTGTTGACATTTCAACACCAGCTGCCATTTCGAATCAAGATAGAGGACCAAAATGCAACTTTGGCATACAGGGTTTCCCCCCTCCTCAGTGAATCCCCCGTAACTCTTTTTTATTTCTGCCATAGGTTCAGCCACCTCTCAAGATAGCATCACAGGAAATGGCATGAGACTTCCCAGGGTGGGGATGGACTTCATCAATATTTGGATACCAGGTACCATTTTGATTCGAGCTGGCAGGTGAAAACATGACTTTGGTGTACAGGGTTTTTCACATTTTCATTGAATCTCCACAACAACCCTGTGAAGTAGTTTAGGCAGAGAGGCAGTGACTGGCTTCCAAAGTCACACAGTGAACTTTGTGGCTGAGTGGTAGAGCTACCACACTCCCAGGGTGATCTGAAGTCGCTAGGTATGCCTGAATCCCTTGAGGTGGTCAGGGGGTTGAGGGCTTGAATTTCCATTTGCATAGACTGGGGGGAGGGTGATCTCTGCTCCTTCCTCCCCTCTCCCAATTAACCTCCATCTCCGGGGCTCAGTAGTGGGAGGGAGTTCAGAGGAAGAATCACCAGGTCCTGCCCCTGTGACATCACCAGAGACCATCCATTAGGTCCCAGGTTTGGGCCTCAAAATCTCAGGGTCTGGAATGAATGCTCCTGACCTGGCAACCCTACCAAATGGGGATTCGAACCCAGATCCTAGTCCAGCACCCTAACCACTATGCCACTCAGGGCACTCCACCCCACCTGCCATAGTAGGAAGCATTCTGCTAGCTGCTCTAGGGTGGTCCACAACTGCATCGCTTTCAAGTTCTTCCCATTCCAGGGCTCAGCAACGCATGCTACTCACTGCTGGAAAGAGGGACTGATGGGCCAGGGAGCAGAGCCAAAGAGCCAGACAAATCACCAGATGGGTCCAGTCATTTTCCATCCACATTTCAAGCTCAAAACACAAAGGCAGAGAGAGTGCAAGGAAGAGGGCCATGGAATGCTGTCAGGAGCAGAGACAGTTCCAGAGTTGGACTCATTATTTCTTGCAACTTCCCCTCATCTCACAATGTCAAGTGAGGGCCAGAGCAAAATATGCAACGTGATGCCCAGGCTGATGTGTCTTGTTCTTACCGGGCAACCTAAGCAACGCCAAGGTGAGCAGCAACCAGGGCCAGTCCCACACATTCTTATACAAATTGATATAGTGTTATTGTCCTAATGCAGTGGTACCTCAGGTTACATACTGTCAGGGAACTGCCATCGGAAAGGCAGGCGGTGGAAGGGCTCTCAGACGCTAAGAGAGACTCAGCAGCAGAGGAAGGCACCAGCAGGGGGAGGGAAAGAGCTCAGAGAGAAAGTGAGTCGGAGGGAGGGCTCCAAGAGACTGCCAGCGAAAACAGTGGAGAAGTCTCAGGACCCCCCATAGGTACACCCACTCCTCGCCGGAAACTGTCTCGCCGAGAATCCCGAAGACGTGTTTCCGTTAAGGAACTTTTATGTTGGAGCAGATTCCGCAAACGCCCACTGTCGGATTCTGCTAGCGATTGAGGGAGTCATGTTTAAGGGGGCTCCGCTTAAGGCAGAGTTTGAGGAACATGCCCAAGCTCTGAGGGACTAAGCTTTAACGCACAAGCAGCTCATCATCCCATCACACATACGCTTCAGGTTACATACGCTTCAGGTTACAGACTCTGCTAACCCAGAAAAAGTGCTTCAGGTTAAGAACTTTGCTTCAGGATGAGAACAGAAATCGTGCTCCAGCGGCACGGCGGCAGCAGGAGGCCCCATTAGCTAAAGTGGTGCTTCAGGTTAAGAACAGTTTCAGGTTAAGAACGGACCTTTGGAACGAATTAAGTACTTAATCCGAGGTACCACTGTACAGTCATACCTCGGGTTACGAACGCTGCGGGTTGCACGTTTTCGGATTGCGGACCGTGCCGAACCCGGAAGTACTGGAACAGGTTACTTCTGGGTTTTGGCGCTCGCGCATGCGCAGAAGTGCAAAATGATGTCACGTGCATGTGCAGATGCGGCACTTCAGGCTGCAAACGCTGCAGGTTGCGAACGTGCCTCCCACACGGATCACGTTTGCAACCAGAGGTATGACTGTACATATGTGGATGTTAATAGTCTACTACATTTTGTATAAACTCATTCCCAATGTTGTCATGTTGATCCAAACAAAGTCTACATCTGTGAGCAGTCTGTTCATAAGTTGCAAGTGTTGTCATGTTGTCGGCCCACTGATTAAAGGGTTGTTGTTGTTTAGCCGTTTAGTCGTGTCTGATCTTCATGACCCCATGGACCAGAACACACCAGGCACTCCTGTCTTCCACTGCCTCCCACAGTTTGGTCAGACTCGTGTTTGTAGCTTCGCGAACACTGTCCAGCCATCTCGTCCTCTGTCGTCCCCTTCTCCTTGTGCCCTCCATCTTTCCCAACATCAGGGTTTTTTCCAGGGAGTCTTCTCTTCTCATGAGGTGACCAAAGTATTGGAGCCTCAGCTTCACGATCTGTCCTTCCAGTGAGCACTCAGGGCTGATTTCCTTAAGAATGGAGAGGTTTGATCTTCTTGCAGTCCATGGGACTCTCAAGAGTCTCCTCCAGCACCATAATTCAAAAGCATCCATTCTTCGGCGATCAGCCTTCTTTATGGTCCAGCTCTCACTTCCATACATCACTACTGGGAAAACCATGGCTTTAACTATACGAACCTTTGTTGGCAAAGGTTAAATTAAAGGGTATCATATCTTTATTCTTCCAATTCATCAGTATGAGTCTCTTGGCCAACTTGAATAAAATATTGGGGGGCAGGCAAGCTCCACCCCACATAATTGATCACAAGATGTGGCGCACAAACCCCATCTGAACGGCAAGGCTCATCAACTTTGGGGAACTCTCTCACATATTTTATTGGGAGGGGCTAGCATAGGGACCTCATCCCCTAGTAGTTGGCACCTATGATGGCACCTGTCAAACAAGAGACAGAGGCACCCATCTTTCGGCACCCACAACTTCCGTTGAAGCATTAGGGACGAGGGAATGCTCTCAATGTCACTCTGTGCTCCTGCCCTCAAAGACCTGAAAGAGCCTCCTTTCCTCCCAACCTCGTTATTAGGCACTTGTGTTTCTGATGGCGTCTGCATTGCAAATCAATGCTCGGGTCCTGCACAGTTCAGGGCCATGCATAATGCAGTGTACCTGCACATCATATAATGGCGCTCATTATTAAACATGCCTGTTAGCTGCAGCGCTAATCCCGAAATCTGAAATAAGAGTCTGTCTCGTGCCCTGAAGCCTTGGGGTTTTGTTCAAGGCATGCAGGCTTCCAAGAAGACGCCTTGCCCAACTGGAAAGACAAGGTCAGTGCTACTAGGCATGTGCCAGATGTGTCAGAATGCGCCTCAGAAACACAGCTAATGCCTTTAGAAGAGATGCCTGATGTGATGCAGAAACATAAGGAGCCGCCTTGTACCAAATCAGACCCCCTCAGCCCATCTGGATCAGTACTAGGACCCTCGTACCTACAGGACCGCCTCTCTCAGTATGCCCCACAGAGGACCTTAAGGCCCATAAATAGCAACACCCTAGAGGTCCCAGGCCCCAAGATTAGCCTCAACCAGAGCCAGGGCCTTTTCAACTCTGGTGGAACGCTCTGCCTCATGAGACCAGGGCCCTGCAGGATCTGATTTCTTTCCACAGGGCCTGTAAGACAGAGTTGTTCCGCCTGGCCTTTGGCTTGGAATCAGCTTGATCCCCTTCCCCTCTTTCCTTTTTCCTTTCTCCTTTTGTGATGGAACTCCTGTGTGGGGACTTCCCTGGTTTTTTTCTGGCCCATGTAGGACCAGTCTGGATAGTTAGCCTTGGTGAAGATTTGATGTTTTCATCCCCAAAAAGCTTTTGATTTGAGTTTCTACTGAAATGAGGCTGCATTTTAATGTTGTATTTTAATCTTGTTTTTAAGTTGTATTTTAATCAATTGTTTTTATACCTGGTGTTAGCCACCCTGAGCCCGGTCTTGGCTGGGGAGGGCGGGGTATAAATAAAAATTATTACTATTATTACTATTACTACTACTACTACTACTACTACCTGCACTGACGGGCAGCAGCTCTCCAGGGTTTCAGGCAGGGGATGTATCCAGCCAAGCCTGGAGATGCTATGGGGGACCTTCTGCATGCAAAGGAGGTGTTCTGCTACAAAGGACTTTGCTATGCAGGGTTCCAGGTAACCTGGTGGGCACCTTTTAACAAGGCTTCTAGAATATCCATCCTAGTTGGTATCTGTCCAGGATCTGAACTGGTCTTATTTATATGTTGTTGTTTTAACTGTTTTTTAAAAAATAGCCAGTGTGGTGTAGCGGTTAGAGCTTCAATGGCTGCAGCGCCTCCTCTCTCTTTGGAGAGGAGCCTGTCATTGATCGTGTGCCACATTTGGCTCAGCAATTCAGCATCCTCCACCCCCTCAAAACAGCAGATGGGGATGAGCTCCCTGCTAAGGGACATTGAGGGGGCTGATGACACATCCACCCCCTAGAATTGGTGTGCCTTACATTGGACTAGTCACAGCCTCTCAACCTAACCCACCTCAAATGGTTGTTGTGAGGATAAAATGGGGGAGGGATTAGATTTTTTTAAAAAAGGTGGACTATAAATGCAACAGATAAGTAAAGAGATAAAATATATTTATGGTTGCTGTTATCTAATTTCATAAAATTTACATGCCTCTTGATTTTAGAAACAAAATAATAATAATAAAAGTTGTTAACAAAGAGAATAAATAACATTATGAGTGAAAAAAGAGAACTCTTTCAAACCTTCAAAAGATAAAATGGGCAATGGACTAGCTATTCGTTTCATTTAAAAATAATAACATTGCTTTCAATGCGCTACTGTGCTGTAAATGGCGCTGAGATGCCGCATGGGGAGAGACGCATAATCAAATTGATGATAATAATAATAACAATAACAACAATTTTCTTAAGTTCCTAGGTTCACATGTAAGTTAGACCCATAAGCTGGAGGTGCCCCACCCTCTTAATTCTGCTCTTGCACTCAAGGTCTGGGAATCGGTTACACTGAGGGCCCTGGGCGTGCCGCAGACGCAACACCAACACAAGGGTTCAAGTGAGTGAAATGTCAGCTGTGAGGCTGATTTCCATGCACCTGACAGCCCCGTTCGTAACAATGCCTAATTAGCAAAGCTTTCAAGCAGCCGCTGCATTAATTTAACGCGAAAATCTCAGAGAGCTGGGTTGGATTTCCTCCCCTCGCCCATCATCTTCTGCCTGTAAAATTAACCTAGGGGACTCCCTACACATGTTTTCATTAGGGAAGGCATACCGAGGTGGGGGGTGGGGAGGAAGAAGGTCATTGATGAATTTGAATAATAACTTTAATCTTTGTGCTTAATTTCTCTCTCGCGTGCTCTTTCCCGAGTTATTTTGATTATAAAAGCTTCAGAGAGTTCTCAATCTCTCATTCATATATATATATATATATATATATATATATATATATATATATATCCCCTTGCTAATAGCTTTAATATATGGATCCAGTCTCTCAGTTCTGTGGCTGGAGGGAGTAGCTATTAAATGAAATCCTTTCAGTGTCAATTTTATGAATGACACGTGAAAAAGAACACACACAGAGACTCGCCAGTTTAGAAACTTGGAGGTCATCTAGAGGAGAGGGCTATTATTATTATTATTATTATTATTATTATTATTATTATTAGATTTGATATCCTACTTTATCACTACCCAAAGGAGTCTCAAAGCGGCTAACATTCTCCTTTCCCTTCCTTCCCCACAACAAACACTCTGTGAGGTGAGTGGGGCTGAGAGACTTCAAAGAAGTGTGATTAGCCCAAGGTCACCCAGCAGCTGCATGTGGAGGAGCGGAGATGCGAACCCGGTTCACCAGATTACGAGACTACCGCTCTTAACCACCAAACCACACTTGCTCTCACTATTGATGACTTCTAGTGATGGCTCTCACTATTGATGGCTTCCAGCCACGATGGCTCTGCTCTGCCTCCACAGTCGAGGGCAGCAATGCTTCTGAATACCAGTTGCCGCAAACTGCAGGAGGGGAGAGGGATCATGTGCTCGGTTCCTGTTTGCGGCATCTGTTTGGCCACTGTGAGAACAAGATATTGGGCAAGATGGTCCATTGGCCTGACCCGCCAGGCTCTCCTTACGTTCCTTCATTCTATTTCTGGCATTCCTGAGCCACCCAAGGCTCATTTGGGAGGAAGTTTGGGCTATACATTGAATAAATTGTTGTTGGTGTTCCTATTAATACCCTTCAGCCATTTATTTATTTGTTTGTTTGTTTGTTTGTTTGTTTGTTTGTTTGTTTAACATACCATTTTCAACAGTAATTAAACATACTTTTACATCTTATACAATTTTTGACTTCCATCAATCCTGTCTGACAATTTTCCATTCTAATCTCTTAGTATACATTTCTTTTATTTATATATATATATATATATATATGCTTTCGTAGATTTTCACGGGTACAGGAATGCAGGTTTTGGTGTCCTCGGGTGTCTTCCCGTGTAAAAGTTGGGGTGTCTAGGCGACGTTTCGACGAGGTCTCACTCGTCATCTTCAGGCTGGTGCTTTCGGCTTCTTGTTACTGGAACAAGTTTTTTCTTCTTTTTTGAAAAAACTTCCTCTCTTTTCCAACACATGAAAGAAACAGGACACGAAATTAATTTTGCAGATTCCAAATTGCTCTTTAACACGGAACATCACCACAAGAGAATAATCATGGAAGCCATCGAGATAGAGAAACACCCTCACAACATGAACAAGCGTGACGACACATCCCGCTTGCCAGACATCTGGAAATTAGCCCTCCCCACAAAAACTGACACCAGATCCAGAGGCACACAGAACGCCAACACCAATCAACCACACCAGACCCAAACCCAGACCCTCTCCACAGATGAATTACTGACACCATCCAGTAGCCAGTCCATGGTGGCACCTCCGGATGCTGCACCCCCCTGCAATCCCTACACAGATCTGGCTGACACAAGCCACAAAACCACAGCTCGCCCCTATACACGAAGCCAAGCCAAAGCACAACTAAGTGCAATACAGCCATCTTCTCAGGAAAACCCTTCACAAAGTTCAAGAGGTCAAGACACAAAGACTTTAGCAACTAATCCACACCTAATGACCCACCTAAGTGGTACTCAGGATATCACTCAAGAAATCACTCAAGGTATCTCTCAAGTAATTAAGGAACAAAAGAAGAAAAGGCACACTAGCCTGGGAACTTCCTCTCTGCCCAGAACATTGGAGGCTAGACACCACACCCCCTCTACAGTATTTATAGGAACTCAAACATTGAGATCCCGCTCTGTTCCAGTAACAAGAAGCCGAAAGCACCAGCCTGAAGATGACGAGTGAGACCTCGTCGAAACGTCGCCTAGACACCCCAACTTTTACACGGGAAGACACCCGAGGACACCAAAACCTGCATTCCTGTACCCGTGAAAATCTACGAAAGCAAATATATATATATATATATATATATATATATATAATTTTATTAGTTTTCATTCAGTTATACATTTTATCCCGAATACAACAAATCATGACTGTTTTGGACTTCCTTCAGCGTCTCTGACAATCACCCATATTTATACCTTTAATACACATTCCCTTCTTTCATATTGCCATTGTTCCTCCTTACTCCCATCATTTCTAATAAACAATACTTATTTGTTCTTAGTATACATTTCTTACTTTCCCTATTACATTTAAATCTCATGACCAATATTTCTATTCTTTATCTACTTTGTAACGTTTTATATATTTCTCCTTACAAAACTTCTTGTAGTCCTACTAGCATAATTTGTTGGTTACAATTGCTCTTCAGATAGTTCATATACTTCTTCCAATCTTCTGTGAAGTTGACTATGCAGAACTGGACAAAATGACAGGAAGGATTCGAAACCTGCGGGACCAGAGATTCACTCTACAGCCTTTTAAAAGTGTTTGTGGGAATGGGGTCATTGTTTTGTTGCCTCTATTTAGACTGTATTCATGCTTTTGCCTTGTGAACCGCCCTGAAAACTTTTGATGAAGGGCACTATGTAAATCTACTAAGTAGAAGAAGAAGAAGAAGAGTTTGGATTTGATACCCTGCTTTATCACTACCCGAAGGAGTCTCAAAGCGGCTAACAGTCTCCTTTCCCTTCCTCCCCCACAACAGACACTCTATGAGGTGAGTGGGGCTGAGAGACTTCAGAGAAGTGTGACTGGCCCAAGGTCACCCAGCAGCTGCAAGTGGAGGAGTGGGGAAGCAAACTCGGTTCACCAGATTACGAGACTACTGCTCTTAACCACTATTACCAGAGACATCTCCACAGCTACATCCCCCAAATGGATGCGATTGTGACTAGGAATGGGGGAGATTCAATTTGATTCAATTCACACTACAAGGCAAACTTATCTAATTTGTACTTGCCAAAACAATTTGCAAACTTAAAGACAAGCCATCCTTCAAATTCCTCACTTCTCTGAATTTTGCAATACCAGCCAAGTAATGTTGGGGTGTGTGTAAATATATTAGGATATAGTGAAGATAACAAGAGCCTGCTGGATCAGGCCAATGGCCCATCTACTCCAGCATCCAGTTCTTACAGTGGCCAACCAGATACCCTACAGGAAACCTGTAAGCAGGATTCAAGCACAAGAGCAATCTCTCCTCCTGTGGTGGAGCAACAAATGTGAATTTTACCTTTCTACGGTAGGCTAAATTATCCATACACACACCTCTGTTTTTATTTTATTGTAATATTATTTACTTTATGGCTACATTTATTATCCCACCTTTTAACAGTGGCATAGCATGGGTTGCCAGCCCCCGGGGCTGTGCGAAGAGAAACGGGAAGAGAACACATGCACATTCAGCTGTCTAGTGGCATCTGCCTCACCCAAGAGCTTGCAGCCACAGAGATAAGAAAAGAAGAGTCATTCTGGAGAGGTCACTTCCTGGTTTGCATTGAGAATGTGTTTTCAATGGAGCTCAGCGACAGGAGCACACAGCTGTATTGAGGCAGCAATGGGTGTGGAAAGTTTGCGCCCCTAACAATTCTGAGGCCCGGGGCAACTGCCTCTGTGGCCCCATTGCACCATGCCATTGCCTTCTATTTCCAAGGAGCTCAAGGTACCAGACACAGTTGTCCTCCATTTTTCCCACTTTCCCCTGACAACCACCTTGTGAGGTAGAATAGGCAGGCACTCCCACACTTCAGTGGGAATCTGAACCCAGGTCCTAGTCTGACAGTCTAACCCAGTGGTTCCCAAAATGAGCAGTACCGCCCCCTGGAGGACAGAGGGATTACTCGGGGGCACTAAGAGGCAAAGGGGTGCTCAAATGACTAGGAGACTTTGAAAACCTCATGTCACTGGATCAAGTTCATCAGTTGTCATGAATTCGTTCAACTAAATAATTGCAACTGGACTTTGAAGAAACATGTTACCGTTTTGAATTTTATTGTGCTATTATCTTCCTTAGTGGGTTGTGCAAACTGCTATTCGGAATAATGCTTCTCATAGGGTGGAGTAAGGGGCACTGGGGATGAGTTTATGGAACGAAGTGGGGGGTGTCCCCCCAAAATGTGGGAACCCCTGCTCCAACTGCTATACCATGCTGCCTCTCTGTATTCTCCATCCGGGCAGCAAGAGAGCCTCCACGGCAGACTTTCCGTCTCTGCTGGGTGAGCGCTGATATTGTAGGTTTTCCCTTCTGCTCGCTGTTGGTTTACTCTCCAACATCTCTTCCCCGTATTGACTTAGGCCTCCCCTTCTCCCAGCAGCCATTGGGGAGGAGAGGATATTTGCATAATGCCCCCTCCATTTGCCGCTTTGCTTCATTGACTCCTGACAGGATGCACTTTTTTATTGGTATTATTATTAAACAGCTTCCCCAGAAGGAAACGTCAGCCTTAAAGCACACACACACTCTCTTTTCAGAAACACATGTGGTCTCATTAGTTTCTCTCTCCCTTCTCCCCATCTTACCCCATGGGGTAGCTCTCTCTCTCCCCCCTCCTTTCCCGCCCCCTTCACATCCCAAACAACAGAGGGTGCATGCCGTTAGTTTGGGCTGGCTCAGGAACTCACTGGGGGCCCTTAACTTTCAGCAAAGCAATTAATTATCAGCAATAATAGTCAACCCGTCTTTCTCCCTGACCCATATTTTGCTCCATCTGCCTCCCTTTCCTCCAATGCCTTCCTTCGA
This sequence comes from Podarcis gaigeae, assembly GCF_964106915.1. NCBI lineage: Eukaryota > Metazoa > Chordata > Lepidosauria > Squamata > Lacertidae > Podarcis > Podarcis gaigeae. The sequence continues at coordinate 31,554,512 of NC_139692.1, forward strand.
TATTACAGACTCTGCTCTTCAGAATTACCTTCAGTGCTGCGCATGAAAACCACACTGCACAATTTCCATTTCAGCCCATCTGAAACCCTGAAGCACAATCAGTGTTGTTGGTGTCTGACTATGTACAAGGCAGCACCTTCTCCTAGCAATTATTATTATTATTATTATTATTATTATTATTATTATTATTATTAGAACTTAAATACAGTGGTACCTCTGGTTACCAACTTAATTCGTTCCAGAGATCCGTTCTTAACCTGAAACTGTTCTTAACCTGAGGTACCACTTTAGCTAATGGGGCCTCCTGCTGCCGCCGCGCGATTTCTGTTCTCATCCTGAGGTAAAGTTCTTAACTTGAGGTACTACTTCCAGGTTAGCGGAGTCTGTAACCTAAAGCTTCTGTAACCTGAGGTGTTTGTAACCTGAGGCACCACTGTACCGCCCTATACTTGGAGGTCTCAGGGCGGTTCACAGAAAAGATCACAATATATAAAATCAAAATAAAATGCTCTCCCAGTGAAGGTCAGGCAGGCATCTACAGAATTGGCATTGGGGCACCTGCTTAAAACTCACCTGTTGTCAGGCTTCAGGAAAGCAGCTTCCTCTCTCCCTTTGGCTGTGGAACAAAGCAAAAATGGTCTCCTGCCATTTAAAGAGATTCTAATGATCACAGCTCAAGAACAAAGTGTCCATCTCGGAGTAAAGGTGCTCCCAATTAAAGTTCCCACCCACTTCCCCCCCTAGTCACTTCCGTCTTGCAACCTGATCTCGCAGCCACTGTGCTTTTTTGTGTGGCCACCTTCTCTGCTCTACATGACCTTGGACTGATAGGCTGACTTTCTAACGAGACAGAGTTTGTTAGCGCTCTCTCTTCCTGTTCTTCTTCACTTTGCTGTTCACCCCCCCCCCCAGTTCTTCCCAACTGTTGTCTTCAGAACTATGCCCCTCTGCAAACCACGGTTCCAAATCTATACTGCTCCGCTGCTCCTGGGCAGCTTCAGGATCCTGGTCAGGAGCAAGGGGAGGGAGAGGCTCCCACCATTCCTCATCAGAGTTGTACTCCACAGCCTGGTCTCTGACACCTGTTCAGCCAGGCTTTCCCTGAAGGGTGATCCAGCCAGCTAGTTTTGGTCTATTAATTTGATCTACTGATTTGTGATGTATTCGTTGGATGGATGTCTTCCTACATACATAAAAAATGCAAGGCTGTCATCACGTAGCCCTATCCCCACCCCCACCCCATTGGAGGATCTGTAAATAATAAATTATCATATTCAACTATCTGACTTTTAGAAGACCTCCCTGTTTAGGGAAGTTGTTAATGCCTGGTGTTTTACTGTGGTTTTATAGTTTGTTGGAAGCTGCCTGGAGTGACCGGGGCAACCCAATCCTAAATAAAAAATATGATGATGATGATGATGGTGATGATGATGATGATGATGATGAGCCTCATCACAATCCTGGATTTGCAAGAAGTTAGGGTGTGGGAGATGAAGGTACAAGAAGAGGGGAACACTGAGAGGCAAGAAGAGGTACCATAAAACAACAGCAGAAATTTGAGTAAAGCAGGAATGGAAGGACACTGAGAGGAAAACAGTAGGGAATGGCAGAACGGCAGGAGGGGTTGTCAATCAAAGTGAGCAGGGACACAGCTCCTAGTAGTTTTATGGTGAATTTTTATTTTTCCTCCTTTTACCACCATGAAGTTTTGTTTTCCTTTGTGTTGGCAGCATAGAAATAAAAACGAATGAACGAATAAATGAGAGATGGCGTGCTCACTTCCACAAGAGTTGCTCAGCAGCATCTGTAAGGCGATTAGCATGTTTCGATAGCACCTCTTTGCGGCTCATCGCGTACTTGACAGAGCAACTGGTGGAGGCAGAGGGAGGGGGGAGGGGAGGAAGGAACACCTTGTGCTCAGAATGTGACAAGCCAAGTCACGTGAAGAGGAGCGCTGCAGAGCCCAGGCAGAAAGTGACAGAGACAGCCTTGACACCAGCCTCAGGAGCGCACGTCTCCATCTGATAAGGTGTTCGCAGGAAATCAAAGGAGAGACAAGATCAGCTTCAAGAGAGAACCCGGTCCTGTTCTGCACTCACAACAGAGCCGGCTTCTTCCTGTGCATGCCAGACAAGTCGGCACGTGCTGGCATCACTCCTTCCTCCGTCTCTCTCTCACCTGCCATTGTTGGCAGTGCTACAGTGTGCCATGCAAAATTGTCCCTGACCATGGACTTTGAGGTGTTCTGACCACCATGTTGACACCAGCTGCATGCCCATTCCCCAGGGGCATAGGAAGAACATAGGAAGATGCCTTATACTAAGTTAGACGTCTGGTCCATCTAGCTCAGTACTGTCTACACTGACTGGCAGCAGCAGCTGTCCGGGGTTTCAAGCAGGAGTCTCTCCCAGGGATGGTGGGTGTTGAACTTGCAACCTTCTGCATGCCCTTGTGCCGAGTTTGGCAATGATGCCTTGAGAGGCAGTTGAACTTATGCCAAAATATGGGCAAAATCATGCCAATTTCACATTTCAAACCACCATCTTGATTCAAAATGGCGGGTGGCATCCAAACATTGACGAAGAATGCTACTCCCACCTTAGGAATGCTTGTGCTAAGTTTGGTGACAATATCTTGAGTGGTGGTTGAACACATAGAGAGCAAACAAACAAACAAACAGACAGAAAAACCATTCCCCAAAATATGTAATATGTGCCCAAATGACATCTGAGCGGCTTGCAACTATGGAATAATAATAATAATAACAACAACAACAACAATAGTAATAATAATAATAAATTTTATTTATATCCCGCCCTCCCCAGCCGAAGCCGGGCTCAGAGCGGCTAACATCAAATGTATAACACATTAACATAAAATCAGACAATCAATTAAAATACATCCTCAAATCAGATCAGGATCAGTATAAAATCCAATCAAATGGCAACCCGCAGATTAGGGTTGGGGACCTTAAAAGCTCACCAGGCTCAACTGTTTGTGCTGAACTTATATGGGCCTGTGAGAAAAATTGGGAGGCCACTTTCATGCAAGTTCTTATGAAAGGGGAGAGGGAGTCAGACTGAACCCCGACCAAAGGCCTGGCAGAACAGCTCCGTCTTGCAGGCCCTGTGGAAAGATGTCAAGTCCCGCAGGGCCCTAGTCTCTTGTGACAGAGCATTCCACCAGATTGGAGCCACAGCCAAAAAAGCCCTGGCTCTAGTTGAGGCCAGCCAAACCTCTCTGTGGCCTGGGACCTTCAGGATGTTTTTATTTGAAGACCGTAGGTTACTCTGTGGGACATACCAGGAGAGGCGGTCCCGTAGGTACGAGGGTCCTAGGCCGTAACATTACACAATAAAAACACTTGATAAAAATCAGATTACTGCAGAAAAGGGAGCGAACTGAACTTACACCTGGATAAATGAGAAACTTGGAAAAGGCAAAAATGGACCGATTCCCCCCTCCTTACAAAGGAGGGATGATACATCATCAGGGCCACGTTTAAAATAGCAATGCATGAAGGGAAATTGTAGATTTATGCAGCCGATGGGCACATCGGGAGAAAGTCACTCCAAAAATAAAAAATAAAATAAAAATTGCTGATGAATAATCAGAACGTAAGTGGGGCACGAAACAGCTGAAGCAGTGAGAAAATGGTGCACTTGCGGAATACTCAATCAATGAAAACGGCTGCACTCTGGTGCAATGTTAGAAGTGGCTTGGAGTACTCTTGAGCACCAGGCAAGAGGAACTGAAAGAACTCAATAGCGACTGCCTTGGATGGAGTAAGAGGAGGAGAAGGGGGTGAGGATCTCAGGAGAACAATGTTTCCATTGGCCTCGTTCTTAATATTCAGCAATTAGTGCTCACCCGGAGGAAAATAGTTAGGCGACAAATTGTAAGATGGAACATATACCTCTATATGAAGGGGAACTATTGTGTGGCTGAAGAGCTTTCTCATGAACATTCCCCATCCATTCACACACACACACCATAGTCTCCAATTGCCACAAAAATGCCAGGACCTTCACAAAAACCCTTAAGCCATCACAGCTTCTCACTTTGTCATGCAGAGTCCCGAATTCCCAACTGCAAGCCTTTCCTCCCCGCCCTCCAAAAAACCCCCCCCCAGTCCATTACCAAGACCAGACACCAGTCCAGCACATCCACTGCTAGACCTGTAGATGTTAAGGAGAAGCAGAGTTCAGTTGCTGGGGATCATAAATGGGGAGAGTGATGTTGCACTCATGTCTTGTTTACAGGTCTTCCAGAAGAGGCATCTGGTCGGCCACTGTGAGAGCAGAATGCTGGGGAGATGGGCCTTTGACCTGATAACAGCTTCAAGACTCTTATTATAAAACCAGTCCTAATTAACTGACTACCTCCTGTTCTTTTGAGATTTCTTCGCAGCCCCTTTTATCTTGCCTCTTTTCATCAACCTGCTCTCTCCTGCCCCTGGAACTTGCCCGTAACCACGTCTCTTCCACGGGCCTTCCCCTCAAATAGATGTTTCCGTGCCCTCCAACATTTCACAAATCAAGATACAAAGGAACACTCTTGTAACAGCCAGGCTCAGATGCCAGGAATCAATGCCATTACACATTGCTGAAGGCTCTGTTCTCTCTGCTGCACTCATTGACTCTCCCATAGCCCAGCCAAGGCTGATTTTAAAGCAAAGACAGCTTTGTGCCCTTGTGGATGAAGATACCTTCGTGAAACAAAATCACAACCCTATAACTCAGAGCCATCTGATGAAGCAGAGCATTGGAAGTTTCAGGGCAAGAGCATATTTTTTCACACAGTGTTTAGTCCTTCACTACAGACCAACACAAGGCATCAGAGGGGACAACAGCCAGTAAGGAGGAGATGAAGCCCAAGAGAATGCCCCTTTGATATTGTTACATGCCACCCCAATCTCCAAGCAGTGCGAGATTCCAGGAGCACCTTAAAGACCAACTAAGTTAGTTCTTGGTATGAGCTTTCGTGTGCATGCACACTTCTTCAGGAGTTCACTTACCCAGGGTTTGGTTTCCTCAGAATGAGGGACAGCGGAGACCGTGGTGTCTTTAAGATATATGGTTTATTTACACACATATACAACCTGAGCCCATGATGGAGGGGCTCACAGAATTAACACCCTGAGAAGTTCTTGCTTCTCCCATGAAGAAATCAGGCATGGCTCTGTCTCTCAGCTGCCCAGCCTGTTTCTTCCTTCCAGCTTCTAGCTCACAACACCTCAACTCTGGCCTTCGTCTTTCTAACTACCAGACAGTTGAGGGAGCAGGACCATTTTCCCTGAGGCACAATGCCACTGCCTTTGTTACCTTAACAACCCATAGTGTTATGTATTCAGTGGTCTGTGTTTGCCTGAGCTTGAGTCTGAACTAAGGATTCTGAGCCCCTGTGTTCTGATTCGATACATGATATCCAATCACAGAACATTTCAGGATTTCAGCCTCTGCCATTGGCCCTTAAATGCTGGCTTATGATTTGCAGCTTGGAAGTTTAGGCAGCCAATCACATTGGGAATGGGAGTGGCCCAGGCCTCCAGATATATATAAGCAGTTGCTTTGCCCCTGTTGTCCAGTTCTGTTAGTTCAATAAAGGTTCTTGCTGTTATCACTGTGTCTTGCCTCGTGGGAACCCACCTACATTTCACTTCGGGTCATTACCAAGAAACTTTTCTGACTATTCCAGTGATTGGATCCTTCTTTGATCCAGGATTTAGAAGGAACTCAGCCATACAGTCTACTCACACTCCCCTCTCAAAACTCACAACAATATCTAGGGCTGAGACAGAGGAACGCAGAAGTTTGATTCCTAAAGCTAGCGCATAGCTTGGCAGTCAGGGTAGTAAAAGAGGAGATTAGCAAAGCCTGCATTGTGCAGCAAAAGAACAGAGGCTTATCTACGTGTATCGGCTAAGTGCCTTAGGGAGCTAATGTATCAAAGCTTTCTCTCAGAAGAAATGAATGGCAAAACATCAATGAGTCACAACTCAGTTCCTGGAGGGCACGACACTCTCCAGAATTTCAGGCAGGGTGCAGGCCCACTCCTTCATGGAGATGTCAGGAATCGAAGCTGGGACCCAGACCCTTCATTTGTCCCTATTTTCCAGGGACAGTCATGGATTCACAGAAGCCGCCCCAATAACATACATCCAGAATTTCCCAGACATATCCAGAATACAGCAGTCGGCAGCAGTGTCCGGGCAGAAATCGGCGAAAATGTCCAGGAAAATCTGGACATATGGCAACCCATGTCGGCTGTGTTGTTTTTGCAGATTATCCATAAAAATAGCTCAAAAACGGCAAGTTTTTTGGGGGGTGCAATTTTGCCAAAAATGCTCAACAACTTTTGTGTCTGAATTTTCACTGTTTGGAAGATGGCAACCCTACCCCAGTTTCTGATTTGATCCCAGAATATCCTACTTTTCCTTAGGATGTCCCTATTTTTATCAGAGAAATGTTGGAAGGTATGGAGGTTTGTGCCCCCCCAGCCAAGGAGATGAGTAACTATACAACCTTAAGAAAACATCTGATGGCAGTCCTGGAGGAAAAAAATTTGATGTCTAATTTTTTATTATGCTTTTATACAGTATTTGTTGGAAGCCACCCAGAGTGGGTGGAGCAACCCAGTCAGATGGATGGGGTATAAATAATAAAATTACTATGATGATGATAATGTTGCAATAGGGCGTCCCTATTTTCATGGGAGAAATGTTGTGGGGTAGGTAGTACCTTCTGCAAACGAGATGCACAGCTGCTGAGCCACGACCCTTTCATTAAGCAGCGCTGACACAAGGCCTGGACAGATGGCTCCATCTATCATTTGCGCAGAGCCTGTCAGCCACCTGTAGGTGTGAGCGGGCTGCTTTAGCCACACTACCTTGGAATGCCTGCCAGCTGATTTGCCATTCATCAAGGAAATCACAGGGGCAGCCCCAGTGCATTGATTCAGAAAGAGAATTGATTTCTAAAGAGAAGTAGGAATCGCCTCCCCTTCTAGATCTGATGAGTCTCATTAGGGGAGCAGATGCTGTTGCCACCAGACAGGAGCCTCCTCTTTCCTGGTACAAAAGCAATAGTCTCTATCCAGTTCGCATAGGGAAGGTCTCTGCTTTGGAGAACTATACAATCTCCCCTACAAGCAGGCAGAGAGAAATTGCTGCCATCCCCTGGAACAGCCGCTGGTTAGATGTTTCCCAGAGTCTGTTCACGCTGGCATGGGCGGTGGTGTGTCTTGGCAGCTGGGCCTGAGCTGGTCTCTCTGACCAGAGGCCTTCTGCCTCTCTTTTGGCCGGCTCTGTCATTTGGTCATTGGTCTCCTCACCTACCATGGGAACTTAACTCTCAAGAAGCGGGAGAGAGAGTGGCTCAGGTTGTCTCTCCCCCACCATAGAATCATAGAATCATAGAGTTGGAAGAGACCACAAGGGCCATCGAGTCCAACCCCCTGCCAAGCAGGAAACACCATCAGAGCACTCCTGACATATGGTTGTCAAGCCTCTGCTTAAAGACCTCCAAAGAAGGAGACTCCACCACACTCCTTGGCAGCAAATTCCACTGTCGAACAGCTCTTACTGTCAGGAGGTTCTTCCTAATGCTTAGGCTTGTAGTTTGGATCCATTGCTCCGTGTCTGCTTCTCTGGAGCAGCAGAAAACAACCTTTCTCCCTCCTCTATGTGACATCCTTTTATATATTTGAACATGGCTATCATATCACCCCTTAACCTCCTCTTCTCCAGGCTAAACATGCCCAGCTCCCTTAGCCGTTCCTCATAAGGCATCGTTTCCAGGCCTTTGACCATTTTGGTTGCCCTCCTCTGGACACGTTCCAGTTTGTCAGTGTCCTTCTTGAACTGTGGTGCCCAGAACTGGACACAGTACTCCAGGTGAGGTCTGACCAGAGCAGAATACAGTGGCACTATTACTTCCCTTGATCTGACCCTTGCACAACAGAAGAAGAAAAGAAGAAGAGTTTGGATTTGATATCCCGCTTTCACTCACTTTAAGGAGTCTCAAAGCGGCTAACATTCTCCTTTCCCTTCCTCCCCCACAACAAACACTCTGTGAGGTGAGTGGGGCTGAGAGACTTCAGAGAAGTGTGACTGGCCCAAGGTCACCCAGCAGCTGCATGTGGAGGAGCGGAGACTCGAACCCGGTTCCCCAGATTACGTGTCTACCGCTCTTAACCACTACACCACACTGACCTTTGCACAGGGAGAGCAGCTAATCAGCCACAAAGAAACACACACACAAGAAAACCCTTTTTGCTCCTTCTTCAGCTGCTGCCCTGCAAGCACCAGGTTGAGGGAGCCAGGTTACTGCTCCATACTCTTCTCCTTGCCCCTGATTCCCATTATTTCTTTCTCTATATAACTATCTATCTATTCCAAAAAAAAATTATACACTGCTAGACTAAGGGGGACACACACCAAAAACCAGTTTACAAAAAAAGATAAAACAAGGAAAGCAAGAAAAAAGTACAATAATAGTTTAAAACACAGAGAGTTAAATGCTAAAGCAGATTAAAATTCACAACAACTTTCTAAGCAGGCTTGCCTAAACAAGAATGGTTTTAACAGAGGACAAAAAGGATACAGTGAAGGCACCTGCTTGATATCAATAGGCAGAGAGTTCTGAAGTGTAGATGATGCCGCACTATATGGTCAAGTTCCTGCAAATACAGAACAGGTATTATGTGGGAAATGTAGTCATGCCACTTCCACTGATCAAAGCGGTCGAGTGGGCACATGTGGGCGAGGTGATCTCCTAAGTAAACTGGTTCCAAGTTGTTGAACACTCTGAGCATTAGGGTATTATTGGGCACACCTTGTGCCACTCCCCAGTCATGCACCTTTCCTGTCACATGCCACCCTCAGCCAATCAACACATGGCCCACATCATCAACATCCCATCCCTTTCTCATTCCTGCACCCCCTCACCTGAAATCATACATAACATCATAGGATATATCCCTTAATATATCAACATGCACAGAACCGTTATAGTGACACTGCACTCTGCGGCTTTCACAAGTATCTGTACTTCCTGGAAACCCCACAATGCTCTCAACTGATGCACAACTAGGGTGAGGGACACCTGGCTTGACACCAGTACAGTGGTACCTTGGGTTACAGACACTTCAGGTTACAGACGCTTCAGGTTACAGACTCCACTAACCCAGAAATAGTACCTCGGGTTAAGAACTTTGCTTCAGGATGAGAATAGAAATCGCACGGTGGCAGTAGGAGGCCCCATTAGCTAAAGTGGTTAAGAACAGTTTCAGGTTAAGAACAGTTTCAGGTTAAGAACGGACCTTCAGAACGAATTAAGTTCTTAACCAGAGGTACCACTGTACATGTAAAAATGATCTAAGGCTCTTAGTAGACCACAAGCTTGACATGAGTCAACACTGTGATGCAGCAGCAAATAAAGGCAATGCAATTCTAGGCTAGTATAGTATCCAGGTCAAGGGGAGTCATAGTCCCTCTCTATTCTGCCTTGGCCAGACCACACCTGGAGGACTGTGTCGAATTCTAGGTACTACACTATGTCCACCTGGAGTCCTGTGTTCAGTTCTGAGTACCACAGCATAAGAAGGATATTGGCAAGCTGGAACTTGTACAAAGGACGACGACTAAGATTATCAAAGGTCTAGAAACAAAGCCTTGTGAGCAACAGTTGAGGGAGATGGTATGTTGAGCCTGGAGAAGAGAAAACTGAGAGGTGATAGGATAACCATTTTCTCATAGCTGAAGGACTGTCACATGGAAGATGGAGCAAGCTTGCTTTCTGCTGTTCCAGAGCATAGGACCCAAACCAATGGATTCAAATAACAAGAAAGGAGATTCTGACCAAATGTTCGGAGCTACTTTCTGACATCAAGAAGCATTCAAGAGTAGAATAGTCTACCTTCAAAAGCCTTCATTGGAGGTTTTTCAACGGAGATTGGATGGCTATCTGCCAGGGATCCTTTAGCTGTGATTCCTGCATTGCAGGGGGTTGGACTAGATTATCCTTGGGGATCCAGTCCAACTCTACAGTTGGGCTTTCCTGCCCATGCAGGCAGCCAGGGAGGCTGCAGAGCACTGGATGAAATGTTTAATGGAAAGAAAAACCACACACAGCAATACATATACTTATGAAGGTTTTTCTGTGGATGCTTACTGCAAAATAACTCCCACACTAAATTTGAAAGGTCGTACCCTCAAGCACGCCTTTCCTGGCTTTCAGGCTTTGGGCTGTTCTCTGGCATCTATGATATGGATCCGGAAATTATTTATCAGACAGAATCCACTTTTTCTTCTTTTGCTGTTCGCTATTTCCCTCCCTCCCTCAATTAGCAATCTGGTTGTTTACTGCCTCTCTCCCTCGCTTTCCCATCCCTAAATAGTGGGACAGGAAGGGGTAGAGTGAAAGCTTCAGCAAGACGATACAGTGCCAAATTATCTCTCCATTTCTGGGCTGACGGGCAGCTCTCAAATTGAAGCAGATGTTCTTCAAAATCCATTTACTGTTCATCCAAGGAGTGAAGGCTCTGGATGGGTTTGATTGATGCTTTCCAAGTTCCGAATGTAGCATCATGATTTAGGGAGGGGGGAGACAAAACGGGGGGAAGAGGTTGAATTATAGGAAAGGCAGAAACCATAAAGCTTTCCGCAAATGTTTTGGTGTTCCTGAAAAAAAAAAAAACCCAACCATCAACTTCCCCTTGGAGATGGTTTTTCAGCATCCCTTGCAAAAGAAGGTTCACTGGCTTACTGGGCAGTGCCATCCTACACAGGTCTACTCAGAAGTCAGCCTCATAGAATTCATTACTTGATAGGGACCTGGGGGGAGGGCACTATCACTTAAAGAGGGTGCTGCCTAGATGCTTTGCTCTGTGGTCCTCGGAACATTGTTGGACTCCAATTCCCAAATTTGCATTTGCTTCTCTGTCTAATTTCCCTCTGAGTGGCATGTGTCATCCCCCCCTCACTGCTCCAAAAGTTGCCCTCCCAAAGGGAACGTGCCCCCCAGGCTGAAAAGGTTTCCCTATCCCTACCTCAGAAGAAGGTTGGGGTGAAAACATACTGGTAACTAAGATGGGGAAGGGCTGGGAGTTCTTTTGACTGATCTCTCATCCTCTCCCTGTTTTGCTACCTCCAGGGGATCAATGGATCCTCTCCTTCTTTACGGGTGAGCAAGTATCAAATGACTCGTTCCAGGCCTGAAGGAAGTGCATCAGCAAAAGGCCAGGCACTGACCTTTTTAAGACAATAAGAATGCCAATAAATACCAGCCGCTCGCAGGAATACGAAAGCAGTGCTGGCAAGACCTGCATCCTTGATTATCCAGCAGTCCCTGAAGATGCTCACCTGAATATTGCAAGGTTCAGGATAAAAGAAAGTATTTCTTCATATAGTGCATCATGAAACTATGGAACTTCCTGCCACAGGAGGCAGTGGTGGCCACCACCTGGATGGTTCTAGAAGAAGATGAGACAAATTCGTGGAGGGATATTATGGCTTCTGACCTAGATGGCTATGCACTTCCTCCAGAGTTGGAAGCAGCAATGCTTCTGAACACCAGTTGGTGGAGAACGCAGGAGGGGAGAGGGCTCTTGGGTTCGAATTCTGCTTACAGGTTTCCCATTTGGGCATCTGCTTGGTCACTGCGTGAACAGGATGCTGGACTCGATGGGCCGCTGGCCTGGTTCAGCAAGCTCTTCTTAGGTTCTGACGAATGGAGCCTGGAACAGAGGTAACCGACACCCCCTTTTGTTAAAACAGAGTTAAGTTCTGCCTATAGGCAGGATTGCTAGAAACAATCTAAATTCCACAGCTTTTGATAATAGCAACATTTTGCATTCTTTGTGAAGGAGGCAGTGTCAATAATTAATGCAGAACAATTAAAAATTGATACGTATCCGTTGTTAAAATATAGAAACCAGAGTCAGATGTGGTTTTTTAAAAAAATCCATTGCAGTCCAGTATTAATAAATAATAATACCAGTAGCCTCCCAAGGGCAAGAAATTGCAAGGAGACACCTTATGACCTGAGGCAAATGCCCATGCTCACTTTTCATATTTGGGTGCAGTTCTTAAAGGCTCCAGCAGAGATGGGGGGAAGGAAGGTTGCTTATCATTCTCCTACCCTAGCAGAGGATCTGCTCTGAATGCAGAAAGCTCCCAGGCTCAGTCCTGGGCATCTCCAGGTAGGGCTAGATAAGGTGCCCTTGCCTGGAACCCTGGAGAGCTGCTGTCAGTCAATGTGGACATTACTGAGACAGGTGGACTGATGTTCTGGCTCATGGAATCATAGTTGGAAGGGATCCCAAGGGTCATCTAGTCCAACTCTCTGCAAGGCAAGGATCTCAGCTAAAGCATTCATGACAGATAGCCATCCAATCTCCAAGAAAGGAGAGTCCACCACCTCCAGAGGGAGACCTTTCTGCCGTTGAACAGCTCTTACTGTCAGAAAGTTCTTCCTGATGTTTAACCAGAATCTCTGAATCCATTTGTTCTACCCTCCAGAGCAGGAGAAAACAAGGTTGCTCCATCTTCCATGTGGCAGTCCTTGAGATATTTGAAGACGGCTCTCATATCTCCTCTGAGTCTCCTCTTTTCCATTCTAAACACACACAGCTCCCGCAACCGTTCCTCTGGTGTTCCAGACCCTTGATCATCCTGGCTGCCCTCCTCTGCACACCTCCCAGCTTGTCCCTCTTAAATTGTGGCGTCCAGAATTGGACACAGGACTCCAGCTGTGGTCCATCTGCAGAAGGAAGCTTAGGCAGAGTGGTAGCTATGGGGTGGGGAATCTGCTTTGCATGCAGAAGGTCCCAGGCCCAGTCCTCAATGGCATCCTCAGGTGGGGTTGGGAGAGAGCCCTAGCCTAAACCTCAGAGAGCTGCTACAAGTCAGGGCAAACAAGCTTTGATCAGCAGAACTGGCCTTGCTGCAGCTTCCACATAATACTCATTCTGCATTTGCAAGGGATCTTTTAGCGGGGCAAAACCTACACTTTGGAACTTTGTACCTTTTTGGAACCTGCTAAAAACATTTTTGTTTAGTGGTTCCCAACCTTTCTTTTCTTTTTTTCTTTTTTCCCCCCATGCCCCACCTAAGCATCTCTAAAATCCTGATCCCTCCCCTGTCCCTGTGACATATAATTCTTAATATTCAAAAAGTGAACTCCTATTCACATGGAGGAAGCCTAAAAGGCCATCAACTTGGTCTAACTCATTCTCAAATTGCCCCCCTTAAAAATCAAATTGCCCCCCTGTGTTTTGAACATTTTGATGAGTTGTTTTTACTGATAATCTAAATGTGTTATTTAAATGTTTTGCACTCAGGCGGTGTATACATTTTACGAAATGGATATATCCTCAGAAATCTATGCAGCTAATCCCATTTAGATACCAGACAACGTCAATCAATCCTATTGAAAAAGATTGCGGGAGAGAAGGATGTATCATAGAATCATGGAATTGTAGGGTTGGAAGGGGCCCTGAGGATCATCTAGCCCAGTGTTCCCCAACCTTGGGCCTCCAGCTGTTTTTGGACTACAACTCCCATCATCCCTAGCTAGCAAGACCAGTGGTCAGGGATGATGGGAATTGTAGTTCAAAAACAGCTGGAGGCCCAAGGTTGGGAAACACTGATCTAGACCAATCCCCTGCAATCCCCATACAGGGATCAAACCCGCAACCTTGGTGTTATCAGCACCACCCTCTAACCATCAGAAGGAGGCGAAGAAAAGGAGAGAGACTGATTACCCAACCTGCCCAGAATGCATTTCTCAATGATAAACAAAACTAGATGCAGACACATTGGGTCTGATTCCGAAAGGCCCTTCTTATATTCTTCCTCGCGTGAGATCTGGAGAAGTCAAAACCGAAATCTGATTGCATTTCCACTCTCTCCTCCAAACCTTAATATGTAAAGCAAAGAAGTACTTTCGCAAACAGGAGGGAGACTGCAAAAAAGTAGGTTAAGGAATCCAAACAGTCTTGGCAGATGAAAGGTGATGTTTGACAACGAGATGGAGGCTGCTTTGAAAACTATCGCTTGTTTGACTAGACTTAGATGAACAGCCTCTTATTAGCTTAGGCCTCTCCTGCCTCTGATGCTTAAGGGATGGCGGGTGGGTGGAGGGGGGGAGCTAATGCAAATCAGGAGCTTTGGCTTCCTCCAAACAAATCTGTGCATTATGAAAGCATTAACTTTTGTGGGGAATTAACAGTCTGTGAGAGAACTTCCTCAGAGGAAATGGATGCTTGCAAAAGGTATTCCAGATATTAATACTGCACTGACTGAAGTGACTGGAAGCGTAAGAACTGACTACTTTTGGAAGAAAGCATTGGCCAGGTCCATAAAAATATTATTCAAAGTTTCACTTGCAGAACTCTTCAAAAACAGAACATAAGCATCCAAAATACACTCAAAACTTCCATGCAATGTCTTGTGGTGTCCAGAACAGGCTCAGCATCTTAGAAAATATGAAACAGCCCTATAAGCAAAGGTCTCTCCCTCTCTCTTTCCCTGGAGCTGTTTTCCTCAAGGGTTTTATTGACATCTTGTTCAGAGATAGACTAACAGCCACCACCCTTTCAAGATTGCAAATTTGCAACTCGATACACAGAGGGTGGTGCTGTGGTCTAAACCAGAGATCCTAGGGCTTGCCAGTCAGAAGGTCAGTGGTTCGAATCCCTGCAACAGGGTGAGCTCCTGTTGCTTGGTCCCTGCTCCTGCCCACCTAGCAGTTCAAAAGCACGTCAAAGTGCAAGTAGATAAATAGGTACTGCTCCGGCGGGAAGATAAACAGCATTTCCGTGGGCTGCTCTGGTTTGCCAGAAGTGGCTTAGTCATGCTGGCCACATGACCCGGAAGTTGTACGCTGGCTCCCTCGGCCAGTAAAGCGAGATGAGCACCCCAACCCCAGAGTCGTCTGTGACTGGACCTAACGGTCAGGGGTCCCTTTATCTTTACGTTCATCACACGATCAAAGGTTCACTCCCATCACAGACTTGAAAACAATCAACAGTTATTCATTAACCCATTGAGGAGCTTAGAGTCCCTTAGAAAAAAACTACTGTGGGAAAACCCCAATGTTAGCAATACACATTTAGCCGTTCTCCATTTTAAAGCTGCAGGAATACATATGTTGTTGTTGTTTAGTCGTTTAGTCATGTCCGACTCTTCGTGACCCCATGGACCAGAGCACGTGAGGCACTCCTGTCTTCCACTGCCTCCCACAGTTTCGTCAAACTCAAGTTTGTAGCTTCAGGTACACTGTCCAACCATCTTGTCCTCTGTCGTCCCCTTCTCCTTGTGCCCTCCATCTTTCCCAACATCAGGGTCTTTTCCAGGGAGTCTTATCTTCTCATGAGGTGGCCAAAGTATTGGAGTCTCAGCTTCAGGATCTGTCCTTCCAGTGAGCACTCAGGGCTGATTTCCTTCAGAATGGAGAGGTTTGATCTTCTTGCAGTCCATGGGACTCTCAAGAGTCTCCTCCAACACCATGGTATTGGAGGAATACATATACATTTCCAATTTCCATGTTGATTAAATAAATTATCCTTAACCAAAGGAACATCCCCAGAACTCAGACTGGGGATCAGCATTGACCAACCTTATGCTCAGTTGTTGTCACGAAAGCCAAGTCTCCCTGGCCACATCCACACCGTGAAGTTAAGGGTCAGTCTGAATGATGCCCTGAGTCCCTCCCAGTTCTTGGGATCTGTGGTGGTCGAAAAAATGAAAGCAAGTTTGCCATGCTATTCCCTTTGTCTAGGCGATGGATTTGGCTGACCAGTTAAACATAACTAAATAAGTTGCTCTGTGCCACTTAACAAATGGGTGGGCCTATTCCCCCCCCCACACACACACACACTAGCTGCTAGATAGATGAAGAATAGCCAGAGTAAGTGTGTGAGAGATAGATGAGTTGGAAAGAGGCTGGAAGCTGGAGACACAGAGAATTGCTTGCTCTGTGCTGGATCCAAAGTTGTGGTGAATGGAGAAGGCAGATCTGTTGAGGTACCAGTGTTGTAAGCAACCCCATCTTATGCTCAGGTTGTGTGTGTGTGTGTGTGTGTGTGTGTGTGTAACACCCACATAACTACAACATGACAACTTGTTTATAAAAGCTACAATGACTAGTTAAGAATGTTATGCTTGTTGGGATAATCATACGACTTATATACCCATATCTTGTATCACAGTTTCAAGTAGTTTTTTTTCTTTTCTTTTTGTTTTGTTTTGTTTCATCTATTTCCTCTTATTTCTCCACTAAATTTTTCCAATAAAATATAGATTTAAAAGAAACGAATTGCCTAATCCTCTTTGAAAGCCATTCAAGTGGATGGCCAACACTGCCTCCTGTGGGTGTGAGATCCGTAGTTTAGCTCTGAGCTGCATGAATAAGTATTTTCATGCTGGGTTTGGGGGTGGGGGCAGAAGCTTGAGTTTTAAAGGGGAGGTAAAGCTGGGGAAAGTTGGAAAAATGATGTCTCTGACTTCCTCCTTCAAGTCACCTCAACCATACGGAGAGTGAAAAAGAAAGCCTTTATTCTGAAGCCCCAAACCAGAGAATCTTAAAAACAGAAGCCAGACCATGCCCCTTATAAAACTAGCACACCTACTCTATGGGCTAGAGCTACTGTCATGCAGACTTCAAACACAAACATGGAAAAAGAACTAGACTGAAATGTTCCTGTTTTCTGCATTTTTAAAGACATCTATCTCTCCCCTCGCTGCTTGCCATCATGACCTCCAGGTCAAAGCCAGCACGTTAAATTGATTTCCATCTGCTGTCGCTTACTTGCAATCTCCCTCTTCCCCACCAGAGCATACTCCCCAACTGTCCTGATTTTCCAGGGACAGTCCCCAAATTATGAAAGCCATTCCGGCTTCTGATTTGGTCCTGGAACGTTCCCATTTCCCCCACCAGCACTGCCACCACTGAGCTCAGGGAGGAGCATGAACTGGCGCTTGTCCTGAGCAGTCGCAGCAGCTGTGAGGAAGCACCTTGTTGCTTCTCCAGGCCACCACTCCTGGCCTCTTCCCTTGGGCAGCTCGTAGTGGCTGCTGGATGTGGGATGTGAAACACAAGAGCAGTCAAGTACAACATTCCTAGAGTGAACATGTTTAGACATGGGGAGGAATGTTTGTCCAGCCAGCAGGTAAACTTCCTGTTTCCTTCTGGGCTGGGACAGACTTCCTCTGCATGTGACTAGAGGTGGGCATGGCCACACCTGTGCAGGTAATGACAAAAGCACAGGGCAGGGCAGCCATCTCTCTCTCTCTTTGACTACATGCATCAAAGAAGCAACATCTGCTTAGCCAAAGATGCCCTCTTGGCTTCCAGCCAAGAGAGGACAGAGGGACTGTCTCCTTATGAGATAGTTTCCAAGTGTATGTTACTTTTCTAAGCTAAGTCTGCCCACTGGGATCCGATTGTCAACAGAATGTGAGTAAACTCTTTTTATACTTTTATAGAAGACTGCGTCATATCTTATCTTTTATGAGGGAATAAGGGGGAAATACCAGAACAGTTATTATTATAGAGGTTTAGTGAGCCTGAGCAAACACATCCGCTGCGAGTTTAAAAAGGGGAATGTTACTCTGCTAAATAGTGAACTTGTTAACACAAGTTGGAAAGGCTATAATCAAACAATATATCCTCTCCTGCATCCCTGAACATTCCCACACGGGAGAGCGGGAGAGCAGAAGAAGAGGCTGCACTGAGGCCCAGCCCCACATGATGTGTTGGCTCAGAGGGGCAGGCAGAGGGCAGGGCTGCCCTGGGCGGGAAGGGAAAAGAAGCAGAGCAGAGTGCAAGGAAGACTGGTTTTATTATTTTAAAAATGCTTTGTGGGTCCAAATTCTAATTATGCCCCTTTCCAAAATTTAATTACTGGTGTGTGTTTGTAAATCTACCAAATAATAAAATAAGATAAAATCGGGATTAGGGGGTTTTCTCAGGATGGTGGAGGGGGTGCGTGCTTTGTCCTGTTGGAGTAGTGGGGGTGGCATTCGCCCTTCTTCCGATAGGAAATGCTCCAGGGGAGGCAAAAAATGGGGGAGTCAAAAAGGGTCAGTTGTGGAGGAGTGAAAAAAGTCCCCATTTTCATCTGAGGAATGTTGGAGGATATGCCAGAGTTTGGGATGCCACTGGTAAATATTTAGGAAATAGGGAATGTAGTGACATGGAAGAGGGTGGCTGAAACTTCAGCAAAAGTGGTGTCTTTCATCGAAAACGCTTTCCGTCTCAAGGAAGAGCCAGCTGTCTCTCTCTAGCCCTCGAAATGCACCTGGAATATCAATAACGGCCCTGTCTTTTTTCCGTGGCTCATCCATTTCTTCCAAAGCCTCCTATGTTTCCCCTCTCCTGCTTAAATGCCGAAGGTCAGGGCAGATTTGCTCTGGTCGTAGCAGAAACATCCTTGCCTCTGCACTTCCAATAATGGTCCAAGCCTTCCTGCAGACACAGCTGTCCTTAAGCGGGCTGTGAAACAGACGCCGGCGAGTAATATCAATCTCCCCGCCTGGAAAACGCTCCAGCCCATCTCTTTGCAAAGTGGTTATTTCCTTTGATCTCGCATCCCCTCCCTCCCTGCTTCTCCTCCCAACACAGGTAACAAGTCGAGGGGGATATATTTCAAACCATATCTAATTTGAAACATGGAGTCGCCAGGGTCATTGGATGAAAGGAAGGCATTCATCTACGCTGTTCCTGCAGGTCCTCCAATAAATTTTTCACACACACCTCCAATTGCTTTTGCTCACAGGCCCAGTAGTGAGAATTGCACCACCACCCTCCCTTCTCCGGGCAAAATAACAACCAGGATATAGATGGATGGATAAAAACAAGGCATTTCAAGATGCCAACACTGAACCCTAAATTGCCCATCCTGTCAGTTCTCAGTCCTCTCACATCTTCCAGCTGGAGGAGCGACCACCATTTTCCCTCACTCACAGATCAGAGCCGAAACACACAATTACTGATGCACCAGAAATAATAGAACCATAGAAATGTAGAGTTGCAAGAGACTCCTAGGGTCATCTGGTCCAACCCCCTTGCAGTGATGATCAGCTGAGGGAGCTGGGCTTACTGAGCAATGATATGGTAGCCGTCTTGAAATATCTAAAGGGCTGCCACATGGGAAAGCTTTTCTTTTGCTGCTCCGGATGGGAGGACCAGAACCGGTGGCCTAATGGAAAGGCCAACCCTGACTCTAAAGGTGGGAGGGGAAATAGCAAAAGGCCACTCCACCAATTTCAGCCTGTGATCTCAACTTCTGTTTTGTTGGGGTTAGGAGCTTTCTCAGGCCAGAGTCCCCATCCCCTTCTGGGTAACCTTCTTTCATGGACTGGCTGGGTGCAGAGGAATGAGGGGGCACCAGCTGGGGAACCCCCAAGAGAAGAAGGTGGTGGGATGATGATGAGCGGTCGGAAGGAGAAGAGGGAGCAGACTGGGAGGTGGTGGTGTTGGAAGCTGAAGAAATAACAGGGTTTGGTGAGCAGGAAGAGTCTGTGGCAGAGAGCAGTCCAGGCTCAGAGGCAGAAGAGGAGGCTGGAGAGGAGGAGGGCCAAGAGGCAGAGATGAGGCAGGCTGCTGAAGAAGCCAGGGGGTTTCTCCCTCCTGCTGCAACCAGCTCCCTTCCCTCCTGGTCTCCCAGGACCAGAAGGGTATGAAGGGGGTGGAGCAGAGACAGACTAGGCGATAGAGTTTCAGATTGCTTGGGAAGGACCCTGGGAAGGAGGAGACTTAGGCAACTGTGGGAAGGCGAGACCCTAAAGTCCCCACAACTGCCTCATAGGGGCAAGACCTACTAAGAGGAGTTGCTTTGCTCACTGGGCCTGGCCTCCTGAGCAAACCTTGTTTCCTTGAATAAAGAGTTAACTTCACTGATGCCTTGTGAATTCTTGCTCACCTGCTCCTGATACCTTCTGAGGGTCATATGGCTGTGGTGGGCAGGGCCAGAAGTGGGTGGAGCAATGACTGTACTGTAGGCTCCTTCCTCCACACACAAATCTCTCTATCCTCCAGTAAGCAAGCAAAAACAATGGGAGTCAATCAAGGCCAAGGAAAGGGATAGCCTGGGAAGGGCTCCAAGGGCCAGACTGAGAGACCTGGAGAGCGGCATTCAGCCTGTGGTCCCCCATCCCTGCCTTAGATTTTTTGCCATGTCAATAGAAGTTAATGGCACTCTTGATTACAGGCACAGAATCCTTCACATCGCACATGCATTTTTTTCCATGTTCACGAGCCTAACAGCGTCCTTCGTTTTCACATTCCTTTTTGATTTGGTTTGGTTTAAAACTTATACGGCATGTTTAATTAAATCTGAATTGTGGCAGCCAGGGAGAAGACATTAGCCCATTAGGATCACAGTCAATGATGCCGTCAGTTGCCCTCGCCATTCAGATCAGCCACGGCTGGTGGGGAAAGAGGTTCAGGTCGCCCACATGGATCCCGCACATTGTAAGGAAAACCTAATCAAATTCTGAGCATGTGGGCGGTGGGGGCAGGGATGAGAGGGCGAGAAGTTGAAACAAACAAAGCTATTAGTAGAGCAGTCATTAACTGGGGATATGAGTTTTCCGCCTCTAATGTTTTGTTCCACTTAACAGAGTATGGGGTTGGTGCACAACCTTCCACTATGCTTAAATGACTTTGCAAAGCCTGGCGTTTTTGCCCAAGCTTTTCCTGCTCCCCGCAAGTTTGAACGCCATCCAGCGTCTGGATTCTTCCATGCCACCAAAGAGCAGAAATTGGCTTTGGTTTTAAGGGCATTTGGGAGCGGCCGCACACCATCCGGAAATAAATAAATAACGTCTGCAGCAGATGATGCTCTCTTGGAAGGAAATAAAGGTCACTTTTGCCGAAACGGAATAGATTTGGGAAGTTGCATGTCAATTAGGCCCCTACAATGGAAGCTAATAATGATAATCCATTTGATGGTGGTGCAGGGCGGGGGGAGGGAGGCAGGGTGATTTAAAAAAAAACAACCCTGTGGGACGGATATAAAAGAAGGTGGGAAAGAGCCGAGAAGGAATTGAAAGGGAGGATAAAAGGAGAGGCAGAGAAAAGGAACGACAGGATGAAAGGCAACGGGGGAGATATAATATGATATTCGTTGATGAAAAGGCAAAAAGCAAACGGAAAAGAAGATTAGAATAAAGGACAACACCAGAAGAACCAAGAAGGGAAATTCTGTGAAATGTGGCACTAAGAGATTGTGTGGGCAGCACGGGGGTTAGCAAGAGAGTTCCTGCTTTGAACTGCGCAGACAGTACCAGAAGATGCAGCTTTATCTTGAACAACTTAAAGGGAAGGTGTACAGATTGCAAAATCAGGGGAGAGTTGCCGCCTGCTTGCTTCCCCATGCAAGGCCCCGGGGACTTTTAAAGCTTCACAACGGGTCATCGTGGGAGCGAACTAATTTGTTTGTTTAGTTATTGCATTTATATCCTACCTTTTTGCTTCAATGAGCTCAAGGGGGCAGACATGGTTCTCCCAGCCTTCTTCATTTAATTCCCATAGCCCTGCAAGTTATGTTAGGCTGAGAGGCAGTGACTGCCCTCTCCCCAAGTCACACCCAGGGAGCTTTGTGCAGTGGCGGACTTGGGTACTGTGGTGCCCTGTGTGAGCCCCAAATTTGGCACACACACACCCTCCACATGCTGACTTCCCAAAGGTGGGTAAGAAGGCGCCCAGTTTTGGGAAGGAGGCTAACTAGCTAACTAGACTTTGGCTCAACCACTTTTCCAGGTCATCTCGCAGAGAGTTCCTCACTCTGAAGAAGAACCCCCATCCTCACACTAAGATGTGGGATTTGGGCAGCATTAAGGACTCCCTAATGTGGGATGTGCAACACAAGAGCAGTCAAGTACAACATCCCTAGAGTGGACATAAAAGGGGATGTCTGGACCAGCCAGTCATAACTTCCTGTTTTTTCTAGGCTGGGACAGACTTCCTCTGCATGTGACTAGAGGTGGGCGTGACCTCACCTGCCCAGGTAACAAAAGAGCAGGACTGGTCAGCCATCTCTCTCTCTCTGGCTACATTCGTCAAAGAAGCAACATTTGCTTAGCCTAAGAGGCTCTCTTGGCTTCCAGCTTAAGGCATTGTCTCCTTATGGGATAGTTTCCAGGTGTATGTTACTTTTGTAAGCTAAGTCTGCCTTCTGGGATCCAACTGTGAACAGAATGTGTGAGTAAACTCTTTTTATACTTTTATAGAAGACTGTGTCATGTCTTATTTTTTCATGAGGGACTACGTGGGGCTGCCCTTGAGACTTACCCAGAAACTCCAGCGGGTTCAGAATGCTGCGGCGAGATGGGGTTCTCGCTGCGTGATCACATTCACCCGGTGCTATACCAGCTGCACTGGCTCCCGGTGGAGTACAGGATCAGGTTTAAGGTGCTGGTTTTAACCTTTCAAGCCCTATACGGCCTAGGACCCTCATACCTACGGGACCGCCTCTCCTAGTATGTCCCACAGAGGAACTTACGGTATTCAAATAATAACATCTTGAAGGTCCCAGGCCACAGAGAGGTTAGGCTGGCCTCAACTAGAGCCAGAGCTTTTTCGGCTGTGGCTCTGATCTGGTGGAACGCTCTGTCACAAGAGACTAGGGCCCTGCGGGACTTGACATCTTTCCGCAGGGCCTGCAAGACAGAGCTGTTCCACCAGGCCTTTGGTCAGGGCACAGCCTGACTCCCTCCTTTGGCAAGCTTCACAGAATCTCTAGCCCAATGGTTGCTATCAATTTGATTTGAATTAATTTTATAATGAATGATTTTAGAATTCTGTACTATTTTATTGTTGTTAGCCGCCCTGAGCCCGGCTTCGGCTGGGGAGGGCGGGATATAAATCAATTTATTATTATTATTATTAAATGGGGAATTACCTTTAAAACTTCTTTAGAGGCTTTAGTGAACCTGAGCAAACACATCCACCGTAAGTTTAAAAAGAGGAATGTTTCTCTGCTAAATTGTGGAACTTGTTAACACAAGTTGGAAAGGATATAATCAAACAATATATCCTCTCCTGCATGCCTGAACATTCCCACACCTAAGAGGTGGAAGCTGCCCATCAAGAGAGCAGCAGCACCTGCTCATCATCCCAATGGGGGAGAAAGGTAGTCCTCTAATTTGAATTATAATAATTCTCCCCCCCAAAAAAAAATTGCATCATTCCATGGAAATTGGCACGTGCAGAATGTATACAAAATTCATACATTTGGATCAAGGATCCCAAGGATCATTATGCAATTTGTACCTCCTTTGGGAGGTGCATGAGAGGTCACACAGCCCCCCCCCCCGAATCTGTGCCCGCTGTTATCCTAGTTTGCTGCTGTGAATCTTAAATGCCTGCTTGTCCCTGGCCCACTTTGACTGCCCACCAGCTGCCCACCAGGTCCCGTCTGGGTCTTGTCGCTCATCCCAAAGTGAACAGAGACCCAGATTGGCCAGTCTCTGGCCAAACGACATCAACAAAAAGATTCAGTTCCCAATTCTGCAATATCCCTGCATACGCAGAAACTGAGAATGGCTTTTGCAAATATGTGTTATTTGCATAATTCATTCAGTTCCACATAGAGCCGGAGTCCTCAATTTAAAGGGGATAAGTGCTGCCCCTATTTCACCCACGGTTCCTGCAAATGTCTGCAGCAAACAGAAAAGAACTGGTTGCCTTACAGAAGGAAGGGGGGGTGTTTATTAGCCTGAGGGCCTATTCCATTCTGGCCAGCCTTCTGAGGGCCACATGCTGGTAGTATGGAATCACTGAGTTCCCCTTCCTCTTCTGCCTGGGGCTGCCAAACCATGCCAGATCCCGACAGAGCTGAGAGACTGACTGGAAAACAGCCGAGGGAAAGGAAAGTATTACACTGCATTTCTTCTTAAATCATAGCAATCGTTTCTAAATATGCAGTGATCACTCCCAAATTGGCACATATGCATATAGCACAATGCATGCCAAGGTTTGTGCAAATCAGTGCCCTCTTCTTCTTTTTTTTTGGTGATGAATAGTGGTCACCCTAGTGCGGACGGCATTTTTTTTTGGGGGGGGTTCCATTTTTCTTTAGGACCCCAGCTCTGCTCCTCTTCCCCAGGGACACTAACAAGAACCTGCCTTCCAAGCGGCACGTAGCTCATCCGTCGAACATGGGGGAGAAGATTGATTGGCCCACACTCATCTTGGCAAGCACGGAGAAGCGCAGAGCTCCCGACCATGCAAAAATTGACTTTACGTTCGAAGGACAAATGCAAAAACTTTCTCAAGCTGCTCGTTTATAGCAAATGGTTTATCAGAGCCGAGCTTGTCAACTTAAATAGCTCTGTTCATACGTGATAAATAAAGAGGCCTCCATTGCACCAGAACTCTGGAGGGAAGAGAGGGAGTTTTTGCACCAAGCCAACCCTGGATTTACGGCCCAAATCTTTGATGTTGCTTTGTTTTGTCAAAACACCGGTATTGTCGATGTTGCTGGAGGTGAGCCCTGTAAATCAATAGTGATGCTCTTGGCAAATCTTTGCACCTTCTGTGCTCTTGAGATCTGAAGAGGGATGGCTTCTTTACTCTGATCTCTCAGAAACCCAGCGAAATGGACTCAGCCAGAGGTGGGGGGCGGGTGATACCTCCTGTTTCCAAGCACTACCAGGTTGGGAAATATCGCTTTTGCTTGGAAGATGAAAGCTAGGCCCATCAGCAGCTGTCAGGTGTGTGGGAGAGAGTGAAGGCAGGATGGAAGCATGAGTTCAGCTCCTGATGAATGGCTCCGTGAGGATGCGATGGGGAGAGGCCGGCAGTGAAAGGCACAGAGGCAAAGAAAAATGTCCTCTGTGCCTTAAGCTACTGTCTATGCAAGTTTGCATGGCAGTACATCGGGTGGCGCTGTGGGTTAAACCACAGAGCCTAGGACTTGCCGATCAGAAGGTCGGCGGTTCGAATCCCCGTGACGGGGTGAGCTCCCATTGCTCGGTCCCTGCTCCTGCCAACCTAGCAGTTCGAAAGCACGTCAAAGTGCAAGTAGATAAATAGGTACCACTCCGGCGGGAAGGTAAACGGTGTTTCCATGTGCTGCTCTGGTTCGCCAGAAGTGGCTTACTCATGCTGGCCACATGACCCGGAAGCTGTATGCCGGCTCCCTTGGCCAATAAAGCGAGATGAGCGCCGCAACCCCAGAGTCAGCCACGACTGGACCTAATGGTCAAGGGTCCCTTTACCTTCAAGTCGTAAGACGAGCAGGCTGGATCATAGCAATGACCCATCTAGTCCAGCATCCTGTTCGCACAGTAGCCAACCAAATGCTTCAATGGGAAACCTGCAAGCAGGACCCGAGCACAAGAGCCCTCTCCCCTCTTGCGCCTTCCAGCAACTGGTTTTCAGAGGCACTGCTGCCTCTAATTGGGGAGAGAGAGCAGAACTCCCATCATGTTCACAGTCCATTGATAGCCCTCTCTTCTGTCATGGTCCGGTTCACGGGCAATCGAAGTCCTGGCTGGGGACATTGGGACCAGGGGCAAGATGGCGGGGTGGGAGCAGGAACGGGGGTCCAGAAGCCAGGAGTCAGAAAGCCAAGAGTCCGAGTGTCAGAGAGCCGGGAGTCAAGAAGCCAAGGGTCCGAGGGTCAGGAAGCAAGGAGTCATGAAGCTAAGCGTCTGAGGATCAAGAAGCAAGGCAGGGAACATGTTGCTGTGGCAAAGAGCCGAAGGGAAAATGCTGACCTTATATCCCTTCCTGGCTCTTGCCACCAGGTGCTGTGAGTTACCAAGTGGCTTCACCTGTGCCTCTTCAGAACAAACCTTGCCTCTTCAGAACAAACTTAGGAAGGCCCATCCCTGCAGAGTCCTATTGGTCACAGGGCCTGGCTCCTGCACGCACACCTGACATGAATATGACCAGTCTTCGTTTAGGTTCTTTTAGGTTGGTGGTCTCCACTGCCTCTTGTGGGAGTGAGTTCCATAGTTTAACTATGTGCCGTGTGAAGAAGTCCAGTCTTCTTTTATCTGTCTTGAATCTCCCAAGACTGACCTTCGCTGGATTTCCATGAGTTCCAGTGTTCTGAAAGACAGTGAAAAAAGTTTTGCTATCCGCTTTCTCTATGCCATAGAGACGCGGGTGGCGCTGTGGGTAAATGCCTCAGCGCCTAGGGCTTGCCGATCGAAAGGTCGGCGGTTCGAATCCCCGCGGCGGGGTGCGCTCCCGTTGCTCAGTCCCAGCGCCTGCCAACCTAGCAGTTCGAAAGCACGTCAAAGTGCAAGTAGATAAATAGGTACCACTCGGGCGGGAAGGTAAACGGCGTTTCCGTGTGCGGCTCTGGCTTGCCAGAGCAGCGATGTCACGCTGGCCACGTGACCCGGAAGTGTCTCCGGACAGCGCTGGCCCCTGGCCTCTTGAGTGAGATGGGCGCACAACCCCAGAGTCTGGCAAGACTGGCCCCTACGGGCAGGGGTACCTTTACCTTTACCTTTACCTTCTCTATGCCATGCAAAATTTCATAAACTTTCATCGTGCTGCCTCTCATTCACCTTTTCTCGGTACTAAAAAGTCTCAGACGCTGCAACCTCCATGCCTTTGATCATCTTGATCGCCCTTTTCTGAGCCTTTTCCAACTCTACAGTACAATGGTACCTCAGGTTAAGAACTTAATTTGTTCTGGAGGTCCGTTCTTAACCTGAAACTGTTCTTAACCTGAGGTACCACTTTAGCTAATGGAGCCTCCCACTGCCACCACATGATTTCTGTTCTCATTCTGAAGCAAAGTTCTTAACCTGAGGTACTATTTCTGGGTTGGCGGAGTCTGTAACCTAAAGCGTCTGTAACCTGAAGTGTCTGTAACCTGAGGTACCACTGTATCCTTTTTGAGGTGAGGATTATTCTGCCTTTCCTCGCTTCATCATCATCATTTTTAAAATTTATTTAAAAAATATTTATAGAGCACTATTTTTTAATTTAAAAAAGAAATCAACGCCGTTCGCAACATAAATACATAAAAACCATACAGTAGAAGCTTACACAAAAGCCTCTGTACCATCACAGGCCAATAACCATTGTCTTCCTATACCACAGGAATGGGGAATATTTTTCAGTCAGAGATCTGCAACCAGCTGGCAGTGGGCGGGGCCAAAGGCAAAAGTGGCCAAAGCCAGGAATGTAAATTTCACCTTGGAACAGCAGGCTTCTACACATGCTCACCCAGTCCTCTGTGTTCTTCATGCAGGTAAAAGCCTCAAGAACTATCAGAATTCAAGGACACTTTCCAGCCCGAGAGGGTGTGGGGCATGGCCTGGGCAGAGGGGGCTCAGGCCGAGGTGCCTGGAGGGCCCCATTCAGCTTCTGGGTCTGAGGTTCCCATCACCTTACGCAATAGGATGTTAAAATAAGAGGAGCCCTGCTGGACCAAACTGAGGTTTCTCTCATTTAGGATTGCAATAAGATGCTCTTGTAAAATAGCAGAAAGAATGGATCCAGTTCAGTGGAGCCCGTTTCATATCTGCTTCTTTTTTATCTTCCTTTGTGTAACAAAGATACAGCGCCATTTATCTCCTTATCCATCATTATGCAATAATCAAAATCTAGATAGGGCAAAAACGAGTCATTTGCTCCCTCCCAGGTAACTGAGATTAAGATTGATGCATTAGAATATTAGCTTTTTGGTACCTTCGATTTTTAATTTTACAAAGGTAGGGAAATTGTTCTCAAGATTTGCCTGAGCCTCCAAGGTATTTGTACGCCAGTCATCAGTCTGGTTGCAGAGAGGTCTACTTTGGGTGCAGTGCAGGTGATACAGGTTCCAGGGACCACAATTTGACATGAGACGGACCAGGGAGCAGATACATCTTCTCCTGGGGTCCGCAGCTACCCGAGGACTCTGTCCCTGAAAATGATGTGGTCTGAGCCCATCTTATTTATTTCCTTGTTGCATTTATACCCCACCTTTGCCTTCGAGCAGTTCCAGGTGGGGTACATGGTACCCCCTGCCTCCTTATTTAATCCCCACAACAACCCTGTGAAGTTTTATTTTAGTTTGTAAAATTTATAAACCACCTGCAATGCTTCACCAGAAAGCTAAAGCAATAAGACTATCAATAAGAAGAATCAACAACAGCAAGACTTTTGAAAAGTTAAAATAACAACAGACTAAAAGCAGATTAGAACTCTCATTGGCTTGCTAAACACCTGGGTAGCTTGCCTAAGCAAACACCTTTGGCAGCAGGTTAGGCTGAAAGTCAACAACTAGCCCAAGGTCATTTGGTGAGCTTTATGGCCAAGTGAGGGGCTTGAACCCTGGTCTCGCCCAGATCCTAGTAGCCTGGTGCTCTAACCACTACACCACCACTGCCTCTCAGTGCTCACTGAAAGCTCATGAGCAGGACACAAGCAGGTGCTGCTGCACTACAAACATTATTCAGAGTCATGCCTTCATTCTGGAAGATCCTCTAGGTTGTTATTAGGGTACAAGGAACACACCCCTCCCTTCCCATTCTCTGTCTTCATAATCCTCATCTGTATATCCCACATGCCGTGTCAAGCCAGGACCGGGCATGGCAGGTGGAGGAGGGGAAAGAGATGAGGTTTCTACAGCTCTCTGCAGCACGCAGTTAATAACTCTCTGAGGCTATAGATCCAGGCTGCACCGTGGGGCTCAAATAATTCACGGTAAAATATGACTTTTCATTTATCATGCTGACATGTAATAAATACTTTCCTAGTGATGTCTGGGAAAGGAAGAGTGAGAGAACAAGAAGAGGTGGAGAGATGAGCAGGGCACACCATTGCCCATCATGGATAATGGTCTGGATATTTATGAAGGTATGGCTAAGGACAGAGTAGAGTTGGAAGGTACTCCAAAGCCCATCTAGTCCACACATACCCCTGCGATGCAGGCATCGCAGTGAAAGAACCCCTGACAGATGGCCAGCCAACCTTGGTTTAAAAACCTCTAAGGAAGGAGAGCCCACCACTTTCTGAGGGAGTCCATTCCACTGTCAAACAGCTCTTAGCATCAGAGAGTTCTTTCTAAAGTTTAGTCGGAATCTCCTTTCTTGTGGGTTTGGGTCCTAGCCTCCAGAGCAGGAGAAAACAAGCTTGTTCCATCTTCCATGTAACACCTCTCTAGATATTTGAAGATGGCTATCACAGGCCTCCTCAACCTCGGCCCTTCAGATGTTTTTGGCCTACGACTCCCATGATCCCTAGCTAGCAGGACCAGTGGTCAGGGGTGATGGGAATTGTAGTCTTGAAACATCTGGAGAGCTGAGGTTGAGGAAGCCTGGGCTATCATGTATCCACTTGGTCTCCTCTTTCCCAGGCTAAACATACCCAACTCCCTCAACCATTCCCTACAAGGCTTGGTTTCCAGACCCTTGATCATCTTGGTCGCCCTTCTCTGCACACCTTCCAGCTTGCCAGTATCTTTCTCAAACTGGCATGCCCAGAACTGCAGGAGTGTGGCCTGACCAAAGCAGAACAGAGTGGTACTATTACTTCCCTCGACTTGGACCTGTTGATGCAGTCAAGAATTGCATTAGCTTTTTTTCCTGCTGCATCACAGTGTTGACTCATATTAAGTTTGTGGTCTATTAAGGCTGAAGAGTGGATCTACATGGTCCCACTCTGAGGATGCATCCCTCTGCCAAAACTGCAAAGTGGAAGGGAAGTCATTATATGTAATATCCTTTTTTTATTTTTGCAAGTCCCACTGAGTCTGGGTAAGTGGATATGTGATTGCCACATTTCTGAATGGGCAATACTGTTGTTTCAATCGATTACAGTGGTACCTCAGGTTACAAACTTAATTCGTTCTGGAGGTCTGTTCTTAACCCGAAACCATTCTTAACCTGAGGCGCACTTTCGCTAATGGGCCCTCCTGCTGCCACCACATCGCTGGCATGCAATTTCTGTTCTCATCCTGGGGCAAAGTTCGCAACCAGAAGCAACTACTTCCAGGTTAGCGGAGTTCGTAATCAGAAGCGTTTGTAGCCAGAGGTGTTGTTGTTTAGTCATGTCCGACTCTTCGTGACCCCATGGACCAGAGCATGCCAGGCACCCCTGTCTTCCACTGCCTCCTGCACTGTACATAAATAAGGTTTTTTTTAAAAGAGCTGTCTGTTGGAAACTTCTTTCTTTTCTAATCAAAGTGTGCATGCTTCTGAAGGCAAGTATACTACCTCCATCTTTGTTGTGCATTTTCCTAGTGAGTTCCGGCACCTTAATTTTCTAGAAAGAAAAACACTGCCTACACCTGATGTCATGCTTGGCCTGCAGGGTTTGGAGGGAGATAATGCTCTATCCCATCAGCCAAATCCAGTTTCCCCATCTCTCTGTTAGGGGGAGTGAACTAAATGAAGAAAAAGGGGTTGTCCATATTTTGGGGCCCTGTGGACCTATTTGGAATTGTGAGAAGGTGCCATTTCTATTTCCCCTGCCGCTGGGTCACGCTTCCCCCATCCCACCCCGGGGGAGAGAAAATGCACACCTAGCAGCTCTCCTCTGGACAACCTCAGTGACCAAACTAGGACAGGCTTCCTCAATCTCGGCCCTCCAGATGTTTTTGGCCTACAACTCCCATGATCCCTAGCTAGCAGAACCAGTGGTCAGGGATGATGGGAATTGTAGTCTCAAAACTTCTGGAGGGCTGAGGTTGAGGAAGCCTGAGCTAGGATAGCAGGGCTCAGGTGTTCTCTGAGGTACCCTGAGCTCAAGCTGTTTCAGGACTTACTATATTAATGCACGGACCTTGTCCTAGCCAAGCAGCGCATGGAAAGCCCATAGCAGATGTTCTAGCAGAGGGACCATACATGCCGTCCGCTGTTGAAAACAGATGTGATTCCTGCCTTGCAACGGGTTGGACTAAATGACCCTTTGGGATCCCTTCCAACTCTACAATTCTAGGAAACATTTGTGGGTTTTGCTCACGGGGGTTAACAAAAACCCCAGGAGGACCAAAGGCCACAGCTCTCTCTGTTTCTGTCAATATTACAAAGCAGGAAACACGTTGCCCAACCTTGACCTTTTTAACTGGTGTATGAATTGCCAAACTGGCTTCCTACTAGGCTTAACACATATGTATCCATGGCGTGATGCCATCCCCTATTTTGCTATCAGTGCGGAAGGCCCCATGCTGAGTAATTGCGGGCTGCCTGAAATGGAGAGCTCGGGCAAGCTGGAAATCAAAGGGAAATTATACACAGCAGACTCGACATGCAGAAGCCAATCGTTCAGTGTCCAGCTCTGTGCATCTCAGCTTACGTGCCTACCACAGTGGTGGAGACAGTGTCATTGTGTCATTTGTATGACACAAACTCTTAAACCCATTCCCATCTGAGCAGGACGCCCTGAACCTTCACCTGAAACAGACAAGATGTCTCCAGATAAAGGCCAGTAGGGCAAAGTAGCTATGACTGCATCACACGGTTTACTCATGTTCAATTTGTGGTCCACTAAGATCCCTAGGGACGTGGGTGGCACTGTGGGTTAAACCACAGAGCCTAGGACTCACCGATCACAAGGTCGGCGGTTCGAATCCCCGAGACGGGGTGAGCTCCCGTTGCTCGGTCTCTGCTCCTGCCAACCTAGCAGTACAAAAGCACGTCAAATTGCAAGTAGATAAATAGGTACCACTCCGGCGGGAAGGTAAACGGTGTTTCCGTGTGCTGCTCTGGTTCGCCAGAAGCGGCTTAGTCATGCTGGCCACATGACCCGGAAGCCGTACGCCGGCTCCCTTGGCCAATAAAGCGAGATGAGTGCCACAACCCCAGAGTCGGCCACAACTGGACCTAATGGTCAGGGGTCCCTTTACCTTTTTAAGACCCCTAGATCCTTTTCACATGTACAACTTGCAATCCAGGTGTCCTTCATCTGCAAGCAGCAGAAAACAAGCTTGCTCCACCATCCATGTGACAGCCCTTCAGATATTTGAAGATGACTATGATGTCCCCTCTCAGTCCTCTCCAGGCTAAACGGACTCAACTCCCTCAACCATTCCTCATAAGGCTTGGTTTCCAGACCCTTGACCTGGATCTGTTCCAGCCATGAGCAGTGAGTGCAGGCTCTCTGAAAGGCTTGCAGTACAAATTCGGAAGATTCTGGCAAAGCCGCATTTTACCGGACTGTGCCAACACTGCTTGTCAAGTCTGTCAAGGTTAGCCACTGGAAGCCTCGAGCCCCTGGCACTGGGCATTTGGACAAAGCTTTGAATGTGAGAAGCAGTTTGCAAATTTGATGTCTCTATTTGCCGGCTGCCCCACATCCAATTGTGCGGTTCCACTCCACCTCCTGTTCCCCTTTCTCCATCTGTCTGTCTTTGCCAAACACCGGCTTAAGAGTCTCCCCCCGCCTGCCCCACCATTGCCTGTCCTTGAGATACTTTCATGACCAACCTTCCATAATCCGTTCCAAAGCTCCTTGTAAATCCCAGCCAAATAAATTCTTGCCACTCCCGACATAAAGAATCCCAGCGGTCGATCGGGAGTGTTAGAAGTTTGTGTGTGTGGAGCCTACAGCTTTATTTGGGAACTGATTGATGTGATCCTCTTATCCCAGTCCTTCAGGGCTACGTTTAGGCTTCAGGCCCAGCCTCCCCTTACTCAGAAGTAAGTTCCAATGAACTCACTGTGCGGACAGCATGGGCAGAATTGGCAGACAGTGTGGTGTAGCGGTTAGAGTGTCAGGCTAGAACCTGGGAGAGACCAGGGTTCAAATCCTCACTTGGTCATGATGTTCACTGGGTACATACCCTCCAACATTTCTCTGATTAATAGGGACTTCCATTTTTTAATATTATTATTATTATTAGTATTATTATTATTATTAAAATACCCTGCCCATCTTTACTGGGTGCCCCTGCCCATCTTTACTGGGCAGCTCCCAACAGATATCAATACATAATAAAACATTAAACATAAAAAACTTCCCTATACAGGGCTGCCTTCAGATGTCTTCTAAAGGTTATGTATATAGTTACTTATCTCCTTGGCTTGGGGGTTGCATAACTCCATAACCTCCAGCATTTCTCTGATGAAAATAGGGACATCCTAAGGAAAAGTGCAACATCCTGAGTCAAATCAGAAACCGGGGTGGCTTCTGTAAATCTGGGACTGTCCCTGAAAAATAGGGACACTTTGAGGGTCTGTGGGTGACCTTAGTGGCCAGTTGTTCTGCCTCTCAGCCTAGCCTACCTCACAGGGCTGTTGTAGGAATTAACCATGCAAGCCTTCAAGCTACAGACCCTTAAAGTGTCCCTGTTTTCCAGGGACAGTCCCGGATTCATGGAAGCCATCTCAGTTTCTGATTTGATCCCGGAATATACTGATTTTCTTTAGGACATCCCTATGAAATGTTGGCGAGTATGGAGCTATCTAGCTATCATGGGGGGGGTCATACCATTCCATTTATTGTTGTTATTATTATTAAAAACCAAGCTCCTAGGCCCCATGGTTGTGGATAAATGTGGTGATGTGGGTCACCAGTTGCTGTTCACATTTTCACAAAACGCATCTGGCCTGGGATTCTTAGCAGCCTGATCTTATTATTCAACATATGGCTAGAAAATTCGGCTTGCGGGGGAGAGGGGGGAGAGTCTGTCTCTGTGCACCAGTCCGGGGGGGAGGGTGTTTCCCCAAATATTGCATCGCCCTGTATTTATTTAGATAATTTGCTTTCCAGTTTGAGCAGCTTTTCAATTAGCTTAAGAGCTTCCGACCAGCTTGGTATTTCATCATGCAGGCATGTAACCCTCCTGGCAGCAAGACAGGGCAGCTTCTACATTGAGGGAAAGGTCTCCTGGCCAAGAAAGGCACTCCATTACTTCCACCATTGCTTCCACCATCAATACAGTAGTACCTCGGGTTACAGATGCTTCAGGTTACAGATGCTTCAGGTTACAAACTCCGCTAACCCAGAAATAGTACCTCAGGTTAAGAACTTTACCTCAGGATGGGAGCAGAAATTGTGTGACAGCAGTGGGAGGCCCCATTAGCTAAAGTGGTACCTCAGGTTAAGAACAGTTTCAGGTTAAGAACGGACCTCCAGAACGAATTAAATTCTTAACCCGAGATACCACTGTAGTGCCAAGGAGGGAGGCCATTCCTGAATGAGCCATTTTGAGCCTTTGAGCCTAAATTCATGTCTTCCTTTTTTTCCCTTTTTTTAATTAAATGCCATCTGTTGGCCTCTCTGGGAGTAAAGGGGCAAGGGAGATGTTGCCTCACGTGACTTCCTTTATTCTTGTTTTGGGAGGGAATTTGATGGAGCAAAACGGCAGCGTTATGCCCAAGTCCTGAGATGCCCAATGCGGCCTGGTGTTTTGCTTTGTTTGCACAGCCGACGGGCACACAGGTTAAACGTCCGTGAGGGAACCACAGCCAGAACTTGACAGCTCCTCACCCAAAAGATTTCATAGACTCATGGAATTGTAGGGTTGGAGGGATGCCAGCTCCATCCTGCGATGATGGAATCACAGCTAAAGGATTCCTGGCAGATGGCCATCCAAACTCTTACTGAAAATCTGCAATGAAGGAGAGGTGACCGCCTTTGCAGGTAGTCTGTCACACCGTTGAATGGATGTTTCTGTTGGAAAGTTCTTCCTAATGTTCAGTTGGAATCTGCTTTCATTTCATTTGAATCCGTTGGTTCAGCTCCTCTCTTCTGGAGCCGCAGAAAACAAACTTCCACATGACAGTATTTCAGGTATTTGAAGATGGCGGTCATGTCACCTCTCAGTCTTCTCTTCTCCAGGCTAAACATACCCAACTCCCTCAACCAGTCCTCATACCTCTTGGTCTCCAGACCCTTCATCATCTTAGTTGCCCTCCTCTACACCCCCTCTTCGAGAGGAACATCTCAAACACGTGATGGAGCCCACACCCCAACAGGTGACCTCTTCCTCCTTCCTGTTGCTGCCTCTTCGTCTGCTCTTCTACACGCATATGAGGGGCAAACAGAGCAAGCAGCAGCTGCTGCTTTTTCTTCTGGCCAGCGGCAAGGGTGGTCCTCATCCCTTCACACCTGCAATGCCAAAGAGAGCAGGATCCTATTCTGCAAATGAAGAAGAATAGAAGAGAAGAGAAAAGAGAAGAGAAGAGAACAGAAGAGAAGAGAAGAGAACAGAACAGAACAGAAAGAATAGAATAGAATTTATTATTTATTACTCCCCCCCCAATCTGGCTGGGTTTCCCCAGCCACTCTGGGCAGCTTCCATCAAAGTATTAAAATACAGTGGTCTGTTAAACATTAAAAGCTTCCCTAAGTCTGGTAGTTGTTCTTCTCTTTGTCATCTGGTGGGAGGGCGTTCCACAGGGAGGGCTCCACTACCGAGAAGGCCCTCTGCCTGGTTCCCTGTAACTTGGCTTCTCGCAGTGAGGGAACAACCAGAAGGTCCTCGGTGCCAGACCTCAGTGTCCAGGCAGAACAATGGGGGTGGAGACGCTTCTTCAGGGAAATGAAGTGGGTGTTAACTGAATTTGCATCAACCATTCCAGCCATAAGCATTTAATTTTGAAGGAAAGTCAACGGGATCTCCTCTCACCCCCACATATATAGACTATAACTCAGAGCCAGCCAACAATATTGATTTGCAAAAGACATAGGATGGGGAGACTTCGGCACCACACCTTCCGGGCTTTTCCAGGTTTGTGCTTTCCAGGTTTGTGTAAGAGTGGGGGTTTTATTGTTGTTTTCCCCTGGGGAAACCCTCTGATTACCATTGGGTTGGAACAAACAGATTGCCATTGGTTCCGATTCAGCAGCAAACAGCGGGTTTCCCCAGGGAAAGTGGTAGGACCCCCCCCCCAAAAAAAAAAAACCACCACTCAGACACGGACCTATAAAGTGTGCATCTGTGTCTGGAAACTGCAGCACAAAAGGAAGTAATTTCTGGAATGCATGCAAAAGAAACTCGAGACAATAAACAATTAAAAAAAGAAAAAGAACAGGTATCCCCAAACTCGGCCCTCCATATGTTTTGGGACTACAGTTCTCATCATCCCTGACCACTGGTCCTGTTAGCTAGGGATGATGGGAGTTGTAGTCCCAAAACATCTGGAGAGCTGAGTCTGGGGGTGCCTGCATTAGAACATACATAGAGCCTGCAGGTTTGATCTAATCCAGCATTATCTTCTTACAATGGCTGACCAACCAGATGTCCTAATGGGATCCCCATAAGCAGGACCCCAACACAAGAGCATTCTCCCCTCCTGTGATTTTCAGCGACTGGTATTCAGAAGTATCGCTGCCTCCAGCCGTGGAGGCAGAGCAGAGCCATCCTGGCTAGTAGCCACCAGTAGCCCTCTCCTCCTTGAATATGTCTAATCGCCATTACTGGCAAAGCAGACAAAAATGGTAAAAAGCTGGGGGGGCACTTTTCCCCTCACAACAACCCTGCAAAGTAAGTTAGAGCAAGAGAATGTCACTGGCCCCTGCTCACCCAATGGACACCCTCATGGCTGATGCTCACAGTTCTCACGCAACCACTCCACAGGCTGTTGACAATGCAGCCTTCGCTAACCTAATTCCCTCTAGTTTCATTTCGGACTACAGCTCCCATCAGCCCCTGCCGGCACTAAACCTGCCAGCCAGTTCATCAGAACATGTTAACCTATGAATAAGGTCTCAGGCCTTGCTAAAGCCATTCCATTGATCCAGGACTTGTATCCTATCTCCCCTTTCCACCTTCGCTTGATAGTATTTTGACATCCATGCATGAAATTCTGGCATGGCCTTTATTACAGTGAATCTGGGGTGCTTTTGGGTGCTTAGGGAAATCACTTTTATTATCTTTGTTCTGGCAGACTCTGCCCTTCTGTCATTTTATCAACCACTGCTCTTGCTCTTCTCCAACCCCTCACCCCACCCTAGGGTGCCACCAGCACTGTCATTCCCCCGCCCCAAGCTAAGTGGGGAGAGTTTTGCAAATGAAATCAAGGAATCCCGCTCCAAATGGACATCTCAGGTTCTTCTTTAATGCAGATCAGTCTGACAGACTAGTTGTTATCTAATTCTGGCAATAATTATAGGCTGCTCAGGAAAGTGGTCACATGGTTGGCAACTCAGATTCTCTTCTAAACAGATTTTTTTTAAAGAAAAAAATCAAAATCAGACCCATTGATAAAAAATATAAATGGAAACACATCCCACCCCTCCATTTTATTCAAGTTATTTCAGGATTTCATTGATCTTCCCCATTCATGGGGGGGAAAATAGCATCTTTCTTTCAAATTTTTATTTTTTTAAAAAATATAATTCTATAGTGGGTTGTTTGTGGTGTAGGGGGTGGGGCTGCATTGCATTCTGGGAAGGCAGCCAACGACGAACTCGATGTGTAGCAATTAAATGAATTAGGATTGGCAAGCTCCCAAATTAGATGAGCCAAGAGGCTTTGAATGCAGGGGGTTGTCTCCTGCTGGCTATCTGGACTCAGCACCAACATAGGATTTGTGTGTGTTTGAGGCAGGGGAAGATAATTTTTCATTCTAGAAGACGAGAGGCAGGGCCTGGCAGACACCAGCAAACAGGTGTGTTGTAGAAGCCCCTCTTCCCCTCCCCCCCTTACCGCTTCCAGTTTGCTCCTGCTGGAGCTCGATGAGCACAAATCGCCCTCCGTGAGATAATGAACAGATATGAAGAGCACAAAGATTGTGTGGGAAGAGGTTGCCACAAGCTTTAGCGGTGAGGACAAGGACGTGCAAGCCAGGTTGGGAGGAAGGGAGAAGAATCACGCTGCCAATGTATCAATTGTTGGAAGCAAAGGAGAATGAAGGGTGTTGAAGAAAAAGCAAAAAGGCCAGTCTGTGCTGCTTGCAATCTCTTCTGGGCAGACATAGCCTGGCCGCATTTATCCAAGCCCTGGTGGCTTCCATCTTATACTACTGTGAAGTGTTGCATGTGGGCCTGCCCTTGGAGACTTTGCTTCCCTCAGAAATTCATCTGCTGGGCTGCTAGCTGGGAGAAGCTAGTTGGTTTTAAGAGCAGCTTCACTGGATCCCAGGCTGTTTCTGAGTGCAACAGTGGAAGCTGGTCCTCACCAACTTGAGTCTCCTTTTTGCCAGTCTCAACCTGCCTGCCTTATTACTTACAGCCAGTCCAGAGAGTGGCAATGCCTATCGCCTTTCTTCCCAGTCTCAGTGTTGCTGCCTATAGAACTCTTCAAGGAGGAGGAGGAGGATGGGGACAAAGTGAGAATGAGTTGGCTCTGCCTGTTTTCAGCACTGGTGCCACCTACTGTTGGCCTCCTGCCTTACGCCCCACCAGCCCCAATGATCATTAAGACCTGACTGAATGCAGTTCACAAAAATGGGTGTTTGGGGTTAAAACCCTTTACAACTTGGGATATGGGAACCCTACTTTCTTGGAGTGTGCCATTTCTGCTCATTTATTTTGTCCTTAAAAATCTCGCTTGTTTTGTCATTCGTGCCATTTGCTCCAGTTGCGCCCATTAACAGCCTGCTGGATCAGGCCAATGGCTCATCTAGTCCAGCATCCTCTTCTCACAGTGGCCCACCAGAAGCTCCAATGGAAACCCTACAAGCAGGACCCAAGCACAAGGACACTTTCCCCTCCTGTGGTCTCCAGCAACGGTGGAGGCAGAGCATAGCCATCCTGGCTAACAGCCATCAAGTAGCCATCAAGAGTCCTCTCCTCCATGGATTTGCCTAACTGGCAAACTACATCTGGCAATAGCCAGGGTAAAGCACATTTTCCTCACAACAACCCTGTGAGGCCAATTAGACTGAGAAAATGTGTCTGGAGCATCAGAAAACAAGGCTGGTCCATCTTCTTCTTTGACGATCCCTTGTAGCCAAGTAAGATTGTCTTCCATAAACACAGTTTTAACAGTGAGTCCATAAGTGACTGTGGAGGCCAATTCTGTATCCACACGTCCTTCCACAGTGGGGACATAGGTTTCCAGGTGGGAGTTGATCATGGTGAGGGTTTGCCAAGCATGCCTTCGTCTTAGCACACTTCTCCCTTTCATCCTGAGTTCGAGCTTCTTCAAAGTCCATGACACCTTTGGTAAAGGCTGTTCTCCAATTGGAGCGCTTGCAGGCCAGTGTTTCCCAGTTGGCCTGTGTTTATACTACATTTTTAAAGATTTGCCTTGAGAGAGTCTTTGAACCTCTTTTGTTGACCACCAACATTACACTTTCCATTTTTAAGTTCAGAATAGTTAAGCCTGCTCCATCTTCCATGTGACAGCCCTTCAGATATTTGAAGATGGCTATCATATCACCCGCCAGTGTTGCCTTCTCCAGGCTAAACATACCCAACTCCTTCAACCACTCCTCATAAGCCTTGGTTTCCAGATCTTTGATCATCTTGGTTGCCCTCCTCTGCACACCTTCCAGCTTGTCAATAGCCTTCTTAAACTGTGGTGCCCCAGAGTCCAGGTGGTTCAGTCTACCAGCTTGGATCAGAATGGCATCCAATAGGATACACTGACAGGGGCTCTGGGTGTGGTAGTCCCAAACATCTGGAGGGCCCCAGGTTGGCTAGGGCTGTGCCAGAAGCTTGGCCCTTTATGAGACTCAGGTTCTCCAAATGTGGGTGAAGCCTAGGAGAGGTGGACTGGAGGAAGAGTCTCAAATGGCCTCCCTTTCTCTCTCAACCCTAATCAGAGCAAGTTGCTCATTTGGAGCTCTCCCTGGTGCTGAAACAGTTAACCTGCATTTGCCCTGTGGCTCCTCTGCAGAACCTGGACATGAAACACTTACTAGGTGTTTACTCTCATAGGCTTGTTATCAAGCAAAGGTGTTCCTTGGAACACAATTTCCTAGCCTTCTAAAACTCTGGTTGTATAGTTCTGCTTTCCACCACTGTGAATTATGTTTGTACTGCTCTGCTCTCCTCGCTGAAGTGCAAATACTTAAGGGCTTTTTAAAGACTATTTTTATATTATTCGCTAGCTGCCCTGGAAGCAGGGAATGGATGGATCAATTTATTCCTGGTCTGTGCCACTTTCTCATCTGTCCAGTCATAACTCTCCCCCGTCCCATTTTTGCAACATCTGGGTTTCTTTGTTTTTAAATAAACCCAAAACAATGCATCTCACCTTAAAATATGCATTTTTGGCATGCAATTTAGCCTAACATTTTTAGCTGATAACTGTATCACAAAATTTGGATACTGTGCAAAAAAAGAAAAGGGAAGCGTAGCTGTGAGTTCTGGTCCACATATTAATCTGGGAAGTGCAAAGCAGGCAGTTTGCTTGAAAACACAGAGTGAGTAAAATCCTTTAGCATTTCTGCCTGGAAGAAGAAACATTGAATGGTGGGGGTGGTGCAGTGTAGAACAAAAGGGCTATCAACAGAGTGAGTCATTTGCTACTCTGGGCCTTTGAAAGGTTTGGGGTGGTTGGGAGACGGATGGAATGTTCTTGTGTATTTCCCCCATAGAACTCCTTGGGATCCTCAATTTTTCTGAGAATCAACTACAGTTGGAGACCCACCTGCTGGTCACCAGTGCATCATTCACTTTTCTCCTTCCTCCCTGCAAATGGTGGGAAGTTTGATGCTCCTTGCCCAAAGCTCTCCTCCCAGGGGAAGGGATCTTTGCTGTAGCTTTATGGGGCAAATCCAGTTCCCTTGCCTTAGTCTTTCCCCTGTGCAGGAGTGTGTGTGTGAGAGAGGGGGGGGGGCTTTCAGTGCTACTATATCAAGAGGCACAGATGCAGAGCAGTTTTATTGCATCAAGAAAGGCTTCCACCCGAAACCATCCCTCATAAATGTGGACAGTGGGGGCAAGACTGGGCAAAAGGGGTCCAGGATTCAGACTAACAATAGCGCTTAGATCCAATCCCATGATTGCTATGCTAATTATTTAAACGATCTCTTTGGGATTCATGGTGAGTCGTCGTTATTGAATTTATCGGTAGCAACCGAAGAAAAAAAAGGGAAGTCTTTGCAAGACAGTGGAAATCTGCTCCGAGCCCGTCGACATAGGAATGACTGATTGAGGTGTTAAAAATTCCAGAAATGAACAAACTGGCAGATAAAGTACAAAGCAGAAACAGACTTATGGAAGATCTGACAGATAAATGGACTCCTTTTTCTAACTGATAGGAATGATAATTCTTGCTATAATGGGTGGAATACTGTATTTTTTGCAATAAGTGGTACTAATTGTAATAATAACTTTTTAAAGCCAGCTGTGCCCTCAAGGACTGGGATTTAGTCACAGACATCCATTTCAAAGTAACGTCAAGAGTAGATTACTGCCATGCACGCTACCTGGGGCCAGCCTTGAAGCTTAAATTGGTTCTTCTATCCATGGAAGTCTAGTTATTAACTTAGGGCTGTATCCAACATTACCTATGAAGCTGGCTAGGTGACTTTGAGCCAGCCTAGCCTACCTCACAGGGTTGCCGTGAAGATAAAATCTGGAGAGTAGAACCATGTACACCACCTTAAGCTCCTTGGAGGTAAAGGTGGTGTAGGAAACAAACAAACAAACAATTTTTGTGGTTCTAAGTTGTTTTACACTGTTTTACTATTGTATTATGTTGCATTCCAATATTAATATTGTGTTTTAATTTTCACAACTCACCCTGGGGCCTTAGGATGAAGGGCAGGTAGTAGTAGTAGTAGTAATTTTATTATGTATATGCCACCCATTTGACTGGGTTACCCCAGCCATTCTGGGTGGGTCCCAACAAAATATTAAAAGCACAATAAATCATCAACTATTAAAACCTCCCTGAACAGGGCTGCCTTCAGATGTCTTCTAAAAGTCAGGTGGTTGTTTATTTTCTTGACATCTGATGGGAGAGTGTTCCAGAGGGCGGGTGCTACCACTGAGAAGGCCCTCTGCCTGGTTCCCTGTAGCTTTGCTTCTTGCAGTGAAGGAACCACCAGAAGGCCTTTGGCGTTGGACCTCAGCGTCCGGGCAGAATGGTGGGGGTGGAGACGCTCCTTCAGGTATACTGTGCCGAGGCAGTTTAGGGCTTTAAAGGTCAGCACCAACACTTTGAATTGTGCTCGGAAACATACTGGGAGCCAATGTAGGTCTTTCAAGACCGTTGTGATGTGGTCTCGGTGGCCGCCCCCAGTCACCAGTCTAGCTGCTGCATTCTGGATTAGTTGCAGTTTCCGGGTCACCTTCAAAGGTAGCCCCACGTAGAGCACATTGCAGTAGTGATAACCAGAGCATGCACCACTCTGGTGAGACAGTCTGTGGGCAGGTAGGAATAGGTAAAAATAAGAATAAGAGTAATGCCATGTTTGTGTTTCATGGCGGAAAAATATGAGATATAATTTTACTCTTTATGCTGTAAACCGCCCTGTGATCCTCAAACGAAGAGTGGCATGTAAATTTAATTAATGATGATGATA
This sequence comes from Podarcis gaigeae, assembly GCF_964106915.1. Taxonomy (NCBI): domain Eukaryota; kingdom Metazoa; phylum Chordata; class Lepidosauria; order Squamata; family Lacertidae; genus Podarcis; species Podarcis gaigeae. Next base: position 31,596,840 of record NC_139692.1, read on the forward strand.
GTTTTAAATAACATACATCATCCACAGTTATATGTGACTGCGCTCAGAAACAAACCAGCATCCAGCCTGACCAGTTCTGCCTTTCATGATGTGATCCCCATTCCTTCATGAGCTGGATCTCTGCCTGTTTTCCCCACTGCAGCACAGCAGAAAAGGTTGACCTCATCATATGGGCACAGACTTTCAGGGGACGCTCAAGAGAATTGCCAAGAGAGACTCCTTGATCCCTGCAAGGTCTCCTCCCCCAGCTGCTTCGGCAGCTAAATGGAAGGGCAGGTTCCCCTGGGAGACACCGTCAGCTAAGCACCAGCAGAAGAAAGCAGAGCCAACCATAATTCCAGGTGTCCTGATTGCCCGACAGCTACAATAAAAAGGATGGCAGGTTTACATGCTTTTTAAGAAAAGAATGGGGGTGGGGTCCTATCCTAATACAAGCAGGAGTGCAGCAAAGAGCAAGGAAGTGCTTTTTTAAAAAAAAAAAACTTCTTGAATTATATAGATTTTTTACATTAAAAAAAATATACATATCTAAAGCAAATGTGTACAAAGCATTCCCTTCAGATGTCAGCATTCTCCCAATTATGAAGTGCACTTGCCGGCTGCAAAGCTAAATCAAGGTGCATTTTAAATTGCGAATCTTTGGATAAAATTCATTTTTCAGTGTGCCTATTTCTGAGACAAAATCCTGCCGAAAACTGGCACTCCCAATGCTGGTTTTCCAGTTGTAGGTTAATGCAGAAAACAGCAGGATGGAATGGACTTAGGAATTTCACAGGAAAGGAGATGTGGACCAGAGGGGAACTACTGTAGACCATTGTTTTCACACCCGTGCCTCAGTCCCCAATATGCTATGTCAGGGAAGGGGAGCCTGCGGCCCACAGCCCAAGCGGGGCACTCTATTTGTTCCCTGGGACTCTTCCTCCCCAAGTCACGCCACTCACCAGCCCTGCTCTGCATTTTCCATGACTTCTTTTGCAGGAATGTGTTCTTGAACTGGGACCGTTCCTCTTGTTTGCGTGGACAGAAGAGAGAGAGACAGAGAGAGTTTGGGTGTTTAGACTGGAGAAAAGAAGACCAAGAGGCAACATGATGGTCTGTGTGTGTGTGTGGTTTGGGAGCTGCATGGTCAGGGAAGAAACAATCCTGTCCAGGGTTGTAAAGACTGTGGAGAGAATAACTGGGTGTGCTCTTCCCACCTTGGATCAAATCTATGCTTCCAGGTGTCCTAAGAAAGCTGCAGAGATAGTGCAGGATAGTGCGCACCCTGGAAATGATCTCTTTCAGCTTCTGCCTTCTGGAAGAAGGTGCAGGGTTAGGACTAGGACTAGCTGCCTGAGAAACAGTTTCTATCCAAATGCAATTTTGGTTTTAAATGCAGTGTAAGGTAGTCTCTATGGGAGTATATTGTATTTAATTATGGGGTATCAGAGTTTTTAGGGGGTTAACCAGGCTGGGATAGCAGGCTTGTTGGTTTTTGAATGTCTGGTGTAGATTTTTTCAATTTCGTTGTTCTGTATGGGACAATGACAGTAAAGATGATCGTATCAATAGCTACCTTCAGATATCTGAAGTCTTGCCAAGTGAAAGATGGGGCCAGTTTGTTTTCTGCTGCAACAGAAGGGGGGACCTGACCCAACGGACATGAATGGAAAGAAACAAGATTCCAGCGAAACCTTAGGAAGAGCCATTCAACAGTGGAATTGACGACCTCAGAAGGGAGGAGACTCTCCTTCATTGGAGGAGGCTGGATGGCCCATCAGTCAGCTGTAATTCCTGCATTGCAGAGGGTTTGAGCCTTGGGTTCCCTTCCAACTCCAGGATTCTATGATTATATTCTTTTTGAGTGGAAGAAATGTAGCTGGCTGCTCTGCCCACTTTTTTTCCTTCTCCCACAGCTGGCGCACGGTCCCCATAAGCTTGTCTGTGAGTTAATGCAGCCCCCGGACTGAAAAGCTAAGCTGCTCCTGGAGAACACATATGAAAAACAGGGACCCTCTCAGCAGCCTCGTCTTGAATTTGCTGGGTGTTGGTGGAATGCAGCCTTTGCATTGAACTCCCGTCTATTGGTCTCCTCCCTCTGTTTGCAAAGGACGGCACTGAGCCGGGGTGGGGGGGTGGTTATAACAGTGGTTAGGGGGAGAACAGGCAGAGGGAAGCACAGATCCTCCGATTTTGAGCAGGCAGCAGGGCATTCTAAGGGCACCGGTGTGTGCGCCCGCTCCTGGTGAGCCTATTATGCTAATTCACTATGGCTGAATGGGAGCCATTTCTCATGTGTCAAGGGGAGGCTGATGAATGAGGTGGCACTTTGGCCGCTGTATTAATCCAAGTACTTGGGCTGAGAGAGAAAGAGAGTTCACAATGGTTGGGCTCAAAGACGAGGGGCCAAAAAAACCCCACTTCTAGTGGTTTATTTACACTAGCGGTTCCCAAAATAGGTGGTACAGCCCCCTGGGGAGAAGTGGGGTTACATGGCGGGGTGCTAAGGCAAGGCAAGCCTCAGGCTGCATGTAAGGCAGGGCAGGGTTCTGGCAGTACAGTAGTACCTCAGGTTACAGACGCTTCAGGTTACAGACACTTCAGGTTACAGACTCCGCTAACCCCGAAATAGTACCTCAGGTTAAGAACTTTGCTTCAGGATGAGAAAAGAAATACAGTGGTACCTTGGGTTAAGTACTTAATTCATTCCGGAGGTCCGTACTTAACATGAAACTGTTCTTAACCTGAAGCACCACTTTAGCTAATGGGGCCTCCTGCTGCCGCCGCGCCGCCAGAGCACGATTTCTGTTCTCATCCTGAAGCAAAGCTCTTAACCTGAAGCACTATTTCTGGGTTAGTGGAGTCTGTAACCTGAAGCGTATGTAACCTGAAGCGTATGTAACCCGAGGTACCACTGTAGTGTGGTGGCAGCGGGAGGCCCCATAACCTAAAGTGGTATCTCAGGTTAAGAACAGTTTCAGGTTTAGAATGGACCTCAAGAATGAATTAAGTTCTTAACCCAAGGTTCCACTGTACTCTGGGAACAGAGAGAACACTGGATCTTGCCAGTGGCTCACCTAGTCCAGCATCCTGTTCTCCCAGTGGCTAACCAGATGCCTGTGGGAAACCTACAAGCAGGACCCGAGCACAAGAGCCCTCTCCCCTTCTGTGGTTTCTGGCAACTGCTATTCTGAAGCGTTTGCTGCTCCCAAGCATGGAGGCAGAGCGTTGGCATCATGGCAAGCAGCCACTGATCACCTTCTCTTCCAAGAATTTGTCTGATCCTCTTTTAAAGCCATCCAAGATGGCAGCCATCGCTGCCTCCTGTGAAGCCCCTTGGTTTATCTGTCCTGAATCTTCCAACACTTGGCTTCATTGGATGTCCACAAGTTCTAGCGTTATATGAGAGAGCGAGAAAGAGGTTTCTCTATCCCTTTTTCTCCATGCCATGCCTAATTTCATAGACATTTGGCTGGCCACTGTGAAAACAGGAAGCTGGACTAGACAAGTCCCCTTTGGTCTGATCCATCAGGCTCTCCTTATGTGCTTTACAGTGTATCTGCACCAAATATGCTTTAAACGTGCAGTCTGGGTCTGCCCTAGTGCCGCCAAGAAATCCTCAGGAGGCCTGTTTGACAGGCCTTCCTTTCAGCCTCCGAAGCAACCCTCCGATCTCTCCCCTACTGAGTAAATCAGGCAAAGTTTAAAGCCCGACCTTTCCCTGACTTCTCTCGAGCTTTAAAAAATATCTCCCTTCAGCAAAACAAAGACCTTGCGCAGGAATGCCAGCCTCCCCGCCTCCCTCCTCCGCCAAGAGTGATCCTCCAACTCTCCGGCTGCAGAGATTTGAAATGGGTGATAAATGCTTAAGTGCTGGCAGGAAGAGGTGTATAATGGAACAGCTGACAAAACCTTAATTAGCGCTTTGCCAGACCTGCTGAGCAAAACACATTTAGCCAGAGAGCAGCTCTGGGGGCTGAGGATAATGTGTTTGGGTTAAAATAAACATTTATTTAAAGGTGGAGGCAAATCCTTCACCCAGGCTCCTCTTTAACATGGATTTCATGAGGAGCGAGGCGCACACAGCTCGGCAAAATCTGTTTTAAGGAGAAAGGACAGCCACGACCCTGGCCAAATGAATGCTAGGCTCCTCAGGAAAGGGTTACCATCCCAGAGGGAAGCCCCTTCTGCAATTTATTTATTTTGATTATAAGGACAAAACCTCGAAGCAGTTTTCAAAATAATAATAATAATAATAATAATAATAATAATAATAATAATAATAATGTAATTGTTATTATTTACATGAATATTCCATCTTTCCACCAGGGAGCTCAAGGTAACCTACAGACTTTTCCCCCTCCCCATTTTATTCTCACAACAACCCTGGGAGGTAGCTCCGTTTAAAGTAGTTCACACCACTTTAAACTGCCAGAGCTTTCCCCCAAAGGATCCTGGGAGCTCCAGTTTGTTAAGCAGGCCCCCTATTCCCCTCAAGGAGTTACAGTTCCCAGGGTGGCTTAACAATCATTCCCCTTTCACAGGGAACTCTGTGAAGTGTGGCTCTGGGAATATGGGTCACCTAACAAGACTCAGCAGCCATGGGGCAAGGCAGATCAGGAGCTTCAGGGCCATGGATAACTCCAAGGGAGAAGCCTGATCCCACAGAAGCTGAAATTTAAAGTGGCATTGTACCACTTCAAACGGTCATGGCTTCCCTCATGGAAAAGTTTTTCCCTCTCTTTCTCTCATAACACTGGAACTCATGGACATCCAGTGACAGAACACGTTGGAGGGACAGATAAAATAATGTCCTTTTCCATGCAGCACAGAGTTAAATGAGGGAAGAAGAGTTTGGATTTGATATCCCGCTTTATCACTACCCTAAGGAAGTCTCAAAGCGGCTAACATTCTCCTTTCCCTTCCTCCCCCACAACAAACACTCTGTGAGGTGAGTGGGGCTGAGAGTCTTCAGAGAAGTGTGACTGGCCCAAGGTCACCCAGCAGCTGCATGTGGAGGAGCGGGGAAGCGAACCCACCAGATTACGAGTCCACTGCTCTTAACCACTACACCACATTGGCCACCAACTTGGACAGCTTTATGGGGGAGAGGGCTATTGATGTCAACTAACCTCAATGGCTCTGCTCTGCCTCCACAGTTGGAGATAGCGATGCTTCTGAATAGCTGTTGCTGGAAACCGCAGGAGGTGAGAGGGCTCCTGTGCTCTGATCCTGCTTGCACGTTTCCCACAGTTGGCCACTGTGAGGACCAGAATGGTAGATAGGCCATTGGTCTGATCCAGCAGACTTTTCTTATGATCTTAAATTGCTGAGAGTTGTTAGAAGACCCCTTCTGTTCCCCTCAGAGAGCTGCAATTGCCAAAGTTCCCTGTGAAGACTGTTCAACCCCTCAGGGAATTACAGTGGTACCTCGGGTTAAGAACTCAATTCGTTCTGGAGGTCCGTTCTTAACCTGAAACCATTCTTAACCTGAGGTACCACTTTAGCTAATGGGGCCTCCCGCTGCCGCCGCACCACCGGAGCACAATCTCATCCTGAAGCAAAGTTCTTAACCCGAGGTACTACTTCCGGGTTAGCGGAGTCTGTAACCTGAAGCGTCTGTAACCCAAGGTATCACTGTATAGTTCTGTGAGGGGATGGGAGGGTCTCCTAACTCACAGCACCCTTAACAAGCTACAGTTCCCAGGATCCTCAGGGGAAGGGAGAAGCTACAAAGTGGTGTGATAATGCTTTAAATGTATGTTGCAGATGGGTCTCTGTTAAGGGCCCTCGTTTTCCAACAAAGCTTTTATAGGGAGTTTCCTCACCCCCCCAGTCTGCATCCGCATTGGGCTTGAAATTGTTTTTATACATGAAATTGTTTTCACGCTTTTCATAAATGAGATTGTTTTATAGATTCTTTTTATTGTTGATGCTTTTATCGTTCTGCCACTTTGAGATGTTTCATAGGAAGTGCTTCCTAAATGGAAAGAAATAAGTAAATAGCATCACGAATTGCTATGCTATCACAGCTTACTTGCCCATGGAGTCCTCTTTGAACTCCAGCCATGTGGCCAACCAGGCGTGTTCCAGGAAATCTCACAACTGGGAGAGCAGAATATTCAGAGGGTCCATCCCCCAAAGCATTCCACAATCTATTGGATTTTGCTGAATTCCTGATACAAGTGAATTATACACTGCATGCTGGATACCCAACCCATGGGTATTGGATACCCAGGCAATATTCTGCAGCCCTCCCAGAATTTCACACACATTCTGAAATGCTAACCTATGCTGCGTGTGACCAGAGGCTCTTTGACACTAAATACCATTGCATGACAGGGACACGGGTGGCACTGTGGGTTAAACCACAGAGCCTAGGACTTGCAGATCAGAAGGTCGGCAGTTGGAATCCCCGCAACGGGGTGCGCTCCCGTTGCTCAGTCCCTGCTTCTGCCAACCTAGCAGTTCGAAAGCACATCAAAGTGCAAGTAGATAAATAGGTACCACTCTGGTGGGAAGGTAAACAGCGTTTCCGTGCGCTGCTCTGGTTCGCCAGAAGCGGCTTAGTCATGCTGGCCACATGACCCGGAAGCTGTACACTGGCTCCCTCGGCCAATAAAGCGAGATGAGCGCCGCAACCCCAGAGTCGGTCACGACTGAGCCTAATGGTCAGGGGTCCCTTTACCTTTACCTTACCATTGCATGACAATGATCAAGCGCTACTGCATGTTAACTGTGCAAACACAGATCTGCAAACTATGCTTTTCATCCAACTTCCCATCAAGAGGAAGAAACCTTCACCGTGCCTAAAGGGCTGGGTATTGGACATATTTTTGCAGGGGCTGCTTTTTAATAAAAGCTGCATTTATAATGTGTGATTAATTACTTGGCACAAAGAGGCTTTTTTATGGGGCCTGTAAAATGTAAATGATTTTTAATGCAGCCGCCTGAGCTACGAGCTCATCCCCCCCATCCTCCCGTTCAACTATTAATCCCGGTGCTGAGGAGATGTGCCATTTGTCATGGCTACATTATCATGAGGTGCAATGCCACATGATATACACGAGCCTGCTATTTATTAAAATATTTGCAAGCGATTCTGTCTCGTAAACCTCAGGTGAGAATCAACTGCAGTTTGTGGAGGACTCCTGCCGGAAAGAAAGGGTTCAGGGGAAGGGAGAAGGGGAGAAAATCTGCCCCGCTGATGTAAGGTAGAGCTATTGCGCACAGAATCATAAAATTGAAGAATTGAAGAGTTAGAAGATATCCCCAAGGGTTATCTAGTCCAACTCCTGCAATGCAGGAATCACAGCTAGAGACTCCCTGGCAGATGGCCATCCAACCTCTGTTTAAAAACATCCAAGGAAGGAGAATCTGCCACCTTCTGAGGGAGTCTATTCCACTGTCAAACAGAGAGCCAGTGTGGTGTAGTGGTTAAGAGCGGTAGACTTGTAATCTGGTGAACCGGGTTCACTTCCCCGCTCCTCCACATGCAGCTGCTGGGTGACCTTGGGCTAGTCACACTTCTCTGAAGTCTCTCAGCCCCACTCACCTCACAGAGTGTTTGTTGTGGGGAGAATGTTAGCCGCTTTGAGACTCCTTCGGGTAGTGATAAAGCGGGATATCAAATCCAAACTCTTCTTCTTCTTCTCTTACCATCAGAAAGTTCTTGTCAAGTCAGGTGCCCCCCCCCCATCCTATATCTGTGCATCTGATTATTCCTCCCTAAATGCAGAAACTTACATTTGTCCCTATTTGGGAGGGAGGAGTAGAAGGATGGAAGATGCCCATGTTCACATGTGCCAGGACCTTGGAACCTATGCACACATTCAAAGGATTCCATTGTATTATTATTATTATATTATTAGCCGCAGCAGCAGCAGCAGCAGCAATCACACCCAGCTATAGCAGCACCCTTTGGGAATTCTAAGAAACCAACAAATCACTGCAGGTCTGAAATCAGTGGTTAATATTTTGCATGCAGTTTTGCAAAAGGAAAAGCGGGGGGGTGCATGCGTTAAGATTCATGTATCGGTTAAAATAACATGCCAAAATTACATTATATAGATATGGAAACATTCCTTAAAAGCAAGCCCTGTTTCCCCCCCCTCTCCCTCTCTTTGAAGATCACATCAAGAGTGGAGCAGGTGGAAGGCTTATCATTAAAAGTTCCACAGCATCTTTAACTGTTCATCAAGGGCTTGCAGATCATATGGGTTGGTCTCGCTTCTGTGGGGTAAATATAAGGAGTGGGGGACGCTGACTCCTTCAAAAAAATGAATACAGCTAATAAAGCCTTCCTAATTCCTCCAGAGGAACCAGATCTGACCTTATCTATATGCAAATTTCGGTAGTTTTCCCTCTCTCCTTTGAGGTAGGACAAGCTGGTTAGAAGTGTTGCTGATAACTGCGGGAGATTTGCATTTCGTTCAGGCTTCGCTTGGGGCTTTTGTTCATTCCCGGCAACTTCTGCCTTATTCAAACTCCCTCTGTGTCAGGCCCATGGAGGCAGGCCTACTAGGGCAAAGGGGGCACTGCCCCACAAGCCTCAGTCTCCCCTCAGCCACCCCTACCCCTCATCGTCCGCCTCCTCAGTCTTGGTGTAGCCACTTGTAGAACTCAGCCAGAGGGAAGATGGACAGCGAAAGTAGGCCTTGTTGGCTCTACCTGTCATTGGCTCTGGCACCACCTACTGGTGGGCTCCCTGCCTTCCACCCTACCAGTCTCAGTGGACACCAGGTGCCTTTGCTGGAGCCGCTACCAAAAAGGCCCATCCTCTTCACTTGTGGGAAGCTCACAACTGGGATATGGGCAAAGGAACCCTTTCTCTTCTTCCCATTATTCAAAGCAGGGTTGGGGGCTGGGGAGACATTTGCTCGGAATACTGAACACCTCTCAGAGTATTAATTTAATTTAATTTACCGTAATTTAATTTAATTTAATTTTTATTGCTTTTATTGCATTAATATCCCATCTTTTTCTCCAATGAGCGCAAAGTGGCATTTGAGGCTTTTCCTTTCCCCATTTAATCCCCACAACAACCCTGTGAGGTTGTTCCCCTCAGTCAGTTGTCTAACCAGCTGAGGGGAAGTGGCTGACCCAAGGTCGCCCAATGAGTTTCATGGCTGAGTGGGGATTCGAACCCTGGTCTCTCCCGCGTCCTTGTCTGATACTCTAACCATTACACTGCACCAAATCACACTGGGTTAAAGTAAGCTGCTCTTTCATGGGCTGGTCATTTCACGCTATTGTGTGATTTTAGTACATAAGCATTTTCAGTATTTTACTTTGGACTTTTAAAAAGGCTTTTTATTGTATATTTTGCAAGTTATTGTCCATGTAAATCGCTTTGGGACCCTTTTGGCTGTGTGAAATGATGCATGGATTGCATGAGCTGAACTGAATCCTTCAGATAGGTGCTCCCCCGCCCACCCCCAGTTTTATAATAAGGATTATTGAGGGCAACGCATATAAATAAATAAAATGCTTTAAAACCAATGAATTGAATTTTAAATTATGGAATAATTAAGGAATACATGGAGAGCTTATAACGAGCTGATTAGATGCAGAGGTTCATTATTTGTTTACTTATTAAAAAGTAAGATAATTAAGAGTAATTTATTGTTGATGGTTAAATTTATAAATTATTGATAATTTATTGCAAGGAATGTATTGTATTTAGATCATTAATATTCTGTATTGTTATATTGTTGCTGCATGAATATTTCTATGTGTGAATTTGCACGACTGTGAAACAAAATATACACATGTATGCATGTATGTACAGTGGTACCTTGGGTTAAGTACTTAACTCATTCCAGAGGTCTGTTCTTAACCTGAAACTGTTCTTAACCTGAAGCACCACTTTAGCTAATGGGGCCTTCTGCTGCTGCCGCGCCGCCAGAACACGATTTCTGTTCTCATCCTGAAGCAAAGTTCTTAACCTGAGGTAATATTTCTGGGTTAGCGGAGTCCATAACTTGAAGCGTATGTAACCTGAAGCGTATGTAACGTGAGGTACCACTGTATGTGTCATATAGTTGTTAGAGGCTTTGACCTGGGAAAGACAAGGGTTCAATGGGTATGATGTTGGGCCAGTCAATCACTCAGTCTCAGCCTAACCTACCTCACAGGGTTGTTGTGAGGATAAAATGGGGAGGGGGAGAAATATGTATTGAGCTCCTTGGAGGAAAGATAGGATATAAATGCAAATAATAATAATAATAATAATGTGCTGTTAAAAAAGAAAAGAGCCTTGAAAATTTTTCAGTTAAACAGTGGATTTACATACCTTACAACTGCCGCATTTTAAGCAGGGCATCCTGGATCACAGAAGCCAATCCCTGCTTCTGTTTGGACCCAAAATGTCCGCTTCCTAGACTGGTACCCTGGCGTGAGTCAGGGTCGACCCTGCTGACGATCGCCAGAGGGCCTTCTGAGAAGGTGCTTTGGCAATGTCAAATGGTCGCGCCAAGATTGCTCGGTGGGCCTCACAGAGGAGATGAGGGCACTCGGCCTCATGGCGGTGGCAGCAAAGAGTCGATGAAGGAAGAGGGCCAGGGGTGGCAGTAGCAACAGCTGAAGGGGACCAGATGGAAACCCAGTCCATTCAGAAAAGTGCCCAGCTACAGGGGATAAAAGCCTCCACAAGAGTAAGACCCTCCTCTCAAGGAGATCTTGGGAGAGAAGGGAATGGATAAAGGTCCACTGAGGTTGGGGTGTGGTTCTAGTATCTCCTGCTAAGAAAGCCCAGGGATGGACTGGAAGGGCTACAGCAGCAAGGTCTGTGTAGTACAGGCATAGGCAAACTCAGCCCTGCCCTGCAGATGTTTTGGAACTACAACTCCCATCATCCCTGACCACTGGTCCTGTTTCTGGGGGTGATGGGAATTGTAGTCCCAAAACATCTGAATTTGCCTATGCCTGCTGTAGTAGCTCTGTGTGCTGGATTGTCTGCCAATGAAAAGGCTGCTTTGACTTTGCCCCTCGCCTGCCCCTCCCTTCTTGGACTCTGCTCTCAATCTCTGCCCTCCCGACCCTCTGCTGTGCACCCTGCTTGCTCATACAGTGGTACCTTGAGTTAAGAACTTAATTCGTTCTGGAGGTCCGTTCTTAACCTAAAACTGTTCTTAACCTGAGGTACCACTTTAGCTAATGGGGCCTTCCACTGCCACCGCACCACCGCCACATGATTTCATTCTCATCCTGAAGCAAAGTTCTCAACCTGAGGTACTATTTCTGGGTTAGCGCAGACTGTAACCTGAAGCGTCTGTAACCCAAGGTACCACTGTACTCTGACCTTGCAGCAGTCCCAGACAGCTCAAATTGGTGCAAAACTTCTGGCAAGTCCCTTCCTTATTCAGGTGCTCACAGGACACAGTGGGACCTGTGTAGACATGCACAGAGCTGTGATGTCCACATTGAAGCTCTATTACAAACTGCAGGATTCAAACATCTAGAGATTAGGCCTTCAGGAGGTTCCCAATCCTTCCTAGTGTTCTGCAGTTGCTGAGTGGAGAGGATCCCTGGCTGTTCCCAGATTTTGGATCTCTCTCCTTAGAGAAGCCAGACTGGCTCCCTCCTTGTTGTCCTTCTGCCAGCAAGCAAAGACTTATTTCATTCAAACAGGCCTTCAGGAATGGACTGTTTTTTAATCAAAGGGCTTTTAAATAGGGCTGTCCTGTGTTTACTGTCTATGTTTCAACAGATTTGTTTTTATATCATTTTGAATTTATTAGAGTTTAATTACTTTTTAACAATTATCATTTATATGTTTTTAACTTTCTATTTTTTGCTTGTGTTGTTTCAATATGTGTAAGTCGCCTTGGGTCCTGGTCTGGGGAAAAGGTGGAAAATAATAATAATAATAATAATAATAATAATAATAATAATAATATAGGCATAAAAGGATGGAAATGTTAAATAAGAAACAAAGAGCTACTTAAAAACAGAAGACCTGGAAGCTCAGAGAAAACAAACCACCAAACAAAGCTTCCATTTAAAAATTAACAGAGATTTGTGTGTTTGCAAATTTGGATTAATGCCAAAATAATGGAGGTGGGGGAATGAATAAAAACCCATTTCGCAAAGCTTGCCTAATTCTATTATGTTACATATTAATTTGTTTTCAGTGCAGACCCTCTTTAAAGATGCAGTGCAAAGTTTTTTCACAGAAAGAAAGAGTTTCTATGTGTAGGGCAATCAGACCGTATGACTTCCTATTATTATTATCATTATTAATTTTAATATGTTTGAATAATCAGGTATTTAGAAGGCTGAAAACTAAATAAAAATACTCCAAAGGTCACTCCTTGAGGATTTGGGAAGCTAAGCTCAATTTACAGGCTCTTCTTATGAGCTTGTCTAAACATGAAGTTGGGCGCCTGTCTAAATTTGGCAGTCTAGTGTGTTTATTTTAAGTAAAAAAATTAACAGAGAAATGGCTGCAGACGGGAACAGATAGATATTTGGCCCCATCGCCACCAGCCCTGCCCTTTCCAAGGCATCTCCATCAAACTTCCCCAGGGAGAGACCTGATGGCTCTCCTTGTAAACCCTTCAGAATGAGTCTGTTGCAGGAGATAAATAGGCAAAGAACCTCCTTCTCTGGAGACCCTCTTTTGACAGAAGCATTAATAACTATCTTCAGGCAGCAGGTGAGATCGCCTCTCGGCAGCCAAAATCTCTGGCCCAGACTGCATCCCTGCCTCGCCCCCCACAACTAAAACACTCACTGTGTGGTCCGTCTGATTAAAGCGACACGATGTCTTTGCGACGTTTCAGAGACCCACACGCCAAAGGTACAAAGAGGTTATGTTTCAGAAAAATGGGGCATGGAGCTGGCAAATGCCTGGAAGTCAAGCAGTTAGCCAGCAGTGAAGGAAATGCACTCTGTGCATGCCTGGTTGCACAGTCCTGAAGTTGTTATGCTTAATTCAATTTATTACCTCTGCTTCGCCTTGGGTGGGGGGTGTGGAGAGGGTGTCACAATAATTTAAAATACTGTTGCACACCACCCCAAATCTCCTGGCAGTGTGAGATTCCAGGCACTTACCTGTTGGAATAACAGAGATGTCAGGGGTTTGGATGTAGGTGAGCTGTGCAGAAGCACGCTGGCAAGCATCCTCCAAGCAAGCTGCTGGCTAGCTCTGCCGAGGCTCCTTTTATTAGCAGAAGTCAACCATTGGAAACAGTAGTGAAACCACCCTGAACTTAACGTATTTCCATCTAAGCACATTTCCAGCATTAGCAAATACACGTGTCAACAGGTGCTTTCCTCAAATATTCCCCCCGATACTTGATTACGTCTACATCCCCAGTCATGCTCCAGCCAGGCGATATGTCTAACAAACAAATTGTGAGAGGACAAAAGGTCAGGGGGGGGAACCCTGTTTTCTAGCCGAGAAGGTCAGGGAAAGCAGGTGTAATGCTCCTTCACATACTGTTGCATGTCTGGTGCGAGGTTTGCCTTCGCAAAGCAGAGCATTACCTCCACACTTACCCAAGGTTCATGTTTCCTTTTGGAATGAGGCACAGCGGAGTCTGTGTTGCCGAACAGGATGCAGGACTAGATGGGCAATTGGCCTGATCTGGCAGGGCTCTTCTTATGAGAGTTCAAAGCCAATTAAGGGCTCCCCAAAATAATTCCTATGCAGCCCATTAACAGCAGTCAGCAAAGCCCCTAGTGCATGGGTAGGCAAACTAAGGCCCGCGGGCCGGATCAGGCCTAATTGCCTTCTAGATCCGGCCAGCAGACGGTCTGGGAATCGCCATGTGGATCACCAGCACCTGCGTTCTTTCCCTCTCCCTCCCTCTCCCTCACACGGTGGCGCTTTTCTCCTCAGGGATGGAGCTCCCTCTCCCTCAGTCCGCCCTTCCTTCCTTCTCCGCGCCCCTTTTCCACGCCGCTTCCTCACGCGCTTTCTTTGCCACCACCTGCCTCCCTCCTTCATTCCTCCCATGGCATTCAGGTGGGTTGTTGCAGTGGCCGCAGCCACCACTTGCAGATTGGTGGGCAGCTCTGCCTTTTTCTCTGTGGTGCCTCTCAGGAAGCAGCAGGTGGTGGGTAAAAGCTCTGGCAACACCCGGGTTCCCCTACCTCCGTCCCCTTCTCCTCCGCCTGGGCTGCTCCCTCTGTCTTTGCCAACCGATGCAGCCTCCTACCCCACCAAGGTGCCTGGCCGGCTGGAGAAGCCCAACTGCACCTATTGGGACGAAAACTGGGACAGGTAAAGCGAAGCATCTTCAGGTCTCTTTCTGGGCAGGCGAAAATAATTCATTCCCCCCCAAAAAAAATATAGTCTGCCCCCCCCCCTCCACAAGGTCTGAGGGACAGTGGAGCAGCCCCCTGCTGAAAACGTTTGGTGACCCCTGCCCTACTGCATAAGGTGGGATGAAGAAGACTCCTCCTTGTGATTGGTCTAGCTTATGCCACATGACCTCACAAGGCCCTCCCCAGGGCAATCCCATTTGAGTATTCTTTAGGGGGGGCAACATGGTAAATTCACCCCTACTTAAAGTGTGGGAATGTCAATGTCAAAAAACATAGATCTCAGGTGTCAAAGGTCAGGATGAAGAGGTGCATCGTCAGCAGACGATGGTCAAGGAACATAGTGAAGAAATTTAGCTCCTCCTTCAAAGGTGCTCAACAAGACCCAACTTTGAAGTTTCCTGTATCTCCTGTTATTAAATACCCATTACTTCTCCATTAGATGAAGCAAGATTCCCTTGTTAGTAATCCATAATTTCACGGAGGCAGCACGAGGGCCACACCGATTAATTCATACCCGATTGCTGTTGATGTTTTAATTGTCTCCAGCAAACGCACACTTCATGACTTTGCTTGAAACCCAAGCGAAACGATGTATCTTGTGATCTCAAAAGGCAATACAAGTTAATTGGTTTCTAATCAGTGAGCAATAATAACGAGTCTCTGCTCCTTTGTCTTCTCACTGTCTAATTGTTGGTAATAAATGCCGTTCCACTCCCGGAGGCAAGAACACCTGTTCGATGCATGTCAAAGATGAGAATTCACCACAAAGAGGGATGGTGGATTTTTGCCACCTATCAATGCCATTCCTGTCCCTTTTGGTGGAGGCAAATTTAGCCCCCACCCCATAGAACAGGAAGTCTGGAGATACTTCATCCAGGAGGGAATGTGAGGGAAAGCTAGAAGCAAATCGCACAAAGGAAGTGGAGTTAACTCTTTATTTGAAGATGCAGGATCTATTGGGTCTAATGAGCTCAGCAACTCATCTTCAGTAGGTCTTGCCCCTATGAAGCCATTGTGGAGACAGTAGTTCCCAGACTTCCCAAGCAATTTGATACCAGTCTGCCTGCCTGCCTTTGCTCCTCCCGCTTCATGTCTCTTCTGATTCTGGGAAACCAGTGGGGAGAGGAGATTGTTGCAGCAGGAATGGGGGACATCCATGCAACTTCACCAGCTGGATTCCTCTCTGCCTCTTGGCCTCCCTCTTCTCCTGCATCAGCTTCTGCCTCTGATTCTGAACTTCCCTCTGCCACAGACCCCCCCCCCCTGCTCACTAAGCCCTGTTAGCTCTTCAGCTTCAGACACCTCCTCCCAGTCTTCTCCCTCTGACCACTCATCGTGGTCCCACCACCACTCCCTGGGCTCTGACCCTTCTTTCCCTGGGGGCTTCCCAGCTGGTGCCTCCCACCATTCCTCTGCATCCAACCAGTCCATAACACATACATGGTTGCCCCCTCAAATCCCCATAACTACCCTGTGAGGCAGCTTAGGCCACAGTGACTGGCCACCAAGGTCACCCTAGTGAGCTTCTAGGCTGGGTGGTTCAGTTTTTTAAGGGAAAAGCAAAAGAGGCCTGTTGCTGAACCATGTAAATACCTGGTGTGGAATGGCGAGAAGAACCTCCAGCCTTCCAAAAGTCACTTTTGGTTAATGAAGCCAACTATTTCTGGAACATTCCTAAAAGTGCTCATCATAAAGACTTGAGTTTGGGGGCAGAACGGGAGAATTAGTTCTCCCCTGAACTAATTCTTTTGCCAAATCAGCCATTTCGCAATGTTTTGCCAGCTACGTTGCCAACGCTCTCTGCTTTTGTTACTTCTCCTTTTTCATCTTTCCCCTCCTCTCTCCTTTTCGGTAATTTTCCACTTAAATCTTTTGCCTTGTGTGATAGCTCTTGTCCAGCCTTAAGCACATTTCCCTTGTCTTTGAATTTTATCTCTCTCCCCTCCGCCCCCTTTTTTAATATAATTAAAATCCAGTTGGGAATTGGGTCACCGGATAAAACAATTTCCAATTGTCTCTTAAAATAGAGCTAGAAAGCGCAGTGCAGGAGACTTCCTTATACTGAGTTGGAGCCCTCGTCTGTGTTGCTCCGTATTGCCCACTCTGACAGCTCTCCATGGTTTCAGGTGAGAAGCCTTTCCCAGTCCTACCTGGAGATGGCAGTGATGAAACCTGGGAATCTTCTATTGTAGTCATTAATATTGCACAGCTTGAAGCAATAGGATGCATAAAACTGACTCCTCTTGGAATAAAAAAAAATTGTCCAGACCCATAATATGATTCAAAAGCTTTACTAAACAGAACTTTCTTCATAACAGGTACAAAAACAATCAATGATGCATCCAAACAGTTCCATAAGACATATGCTTGCCAAAGCATAGGTTCATCTTCTTGTTAAATTTAAAGAACTCCAAACAGACCTAAAATCAGAGGTCTGTCTCTCTCCACAGCCTCCATTAGCCTGGTAGAGGGGGCACCACTGAAAAGGCCCTGTCTTGTGTAACCACCATCTGCCCCTCCATCAGGGGGCACACATGGAGAAAGACTGTCGGTTGCTTCATGTGGGGGAGGTGATCCTTGAGGTCTCATGGTCCTGAGCCATACAGAACTTCATAGTGTGCTGTCACAATGACATACCCTCCAACTGGGATGCGCATCTTACCGGCCATGCACTCGCGTGAGATCACAGAGCCCCAAATACATGCTTTTCTCAGGGCTGTGTTCTCACACTAGAGCACGCCACCCCAAAACATGTGAGAGCACAGCCCAAGAAAGCACTTATTCATCTCACATCAAAATCTCGATGCAAAATTGCACAAGACCGCGGCACCCTAAATGGCTGCCATGCTCTCATAAAACAGGATGTCCCAGTTTTTCTGGGACACTTACGGGGTATTGTCATGGGCCAGGAGTTGGCTTCACCTGCTGAGCACCAGCCTGAAGGAGCAGAAGGCGAAGAGACTCCACCTGCTGCTGATCAGCCTTCTTGCTTCTGGTGAGACCCAGCTGACTCCAGCTTTCTTAAGCAGGGTTTCCAGCCTCAGTCAGTTGCTGAACATGTGTCATTCCATTGCTGCTTCTCCTGACCTTGGACCCTCTGCTTTCTTGACCCCTGGATTGTCTATGTGAACTGAGATACTCCTGACCTTAGGACTGGACTGAACCTTGCATAAGGACTCTGCCTTCAGGCGAATACCCCCCCCCCCCCCGAGGCTCGGCTGGTTGCCTGGCTGCCTTCTCCCACCACTGAGCTCTGCCATGGCTGGCAGCATGGGACCACAACAACTTTGCCATTTGAGTGTCCGACTAGGACCCAAGAGACTAACCTACTTCATGGACTTGTGGGGATTAAATGAGGAGAACCATATAAGCCACCTTGATCTCCTTGGAGAAAAATATATATAAAGGCAATACAGTGGTACCTCAGGTTACAGACGCTTCAGGTTACATACACTTCAGGTTACAGACTCCGCTAACCCAGAAATAGTACCTCGGGTTAAGAACTTTGCTTCAAGATAAGAACAGAAATTGTGCTGCGGTGGCACTGTGGCAGCAGGAGGCCCCATTAGCTAAAGTGGTACCTCAGGTTAAGAACAGTTTCAGGTTAAGAACGGACCTCCAGAATGAATTAAGTTCTGAACCTGAGGTACCACTGTAAATATGTCAAAATCAGTGCTTTGGCTTGAGCCCAGAAGCTTACTGGTAGCCAGTGCAGTTGGGCAATCTCCTGGATCTGAGCCTTCTTCCTGTGGGGGTTCCCTTGGGGGTTCCCCAGCTGCTGCCTCCTACCCATCCTCTGTATCCGGCCCATCCATGACACATCTAGGGACAGCAGTGGGTCAAGGAGGGCCCTCGCCTGCTCCTATGTAGGGGAGAGTGCCGGCCCAGTTGCAGCATACATTGAACCCTATCCATCTAGTCTAGGGAGCCCCTCGCTGGTGGCGCTTTCCTCTTACCTCAGAAATGGCCCCTTGGAATGAGGCTTGGGATTTCAACACCTCAGCTTGGCCAAAATGCCCTTTATTTGACCAAGCGGGGGGGAAACCTGCTGTTTTGAAGCTCAGGTTGTCCCTGTGCAGACCAAGGATGGAGCTGAGCTGATTAGAGGAGGCACACTGAGGCAATTTAAGTTTCAGAAAGGAAAAAGCAATTACAGGCTCAAAAGGAATAATAAGCATCAATTAGCGGCAAGTATCTCGGCCGACAATGAAAGCGTTTTCAAGTACACACGCGGCAGAATGAGGGGAGAGGGAAGCTGGGCTCCTTCACTGAATTGCGGCAAGGATTCCGAGATAAAAGGATGGGGAAGCGGCGGAGATATTAAACAATTACCGTCTGGAAATTTGAAAAAGGTTTGGGCTGTCTGGAGTCCAGGGACGAGGGAGGGTGTGCATCACATTTATTTGGTGGTGTTTGGGTGGAGGGGGAGGGGGTGGGGGTGGGGGAGGGGAGAAGGAGAAGGAGAAGGAGAAGAAGAAGAAGGAGGGCCTTCCTTCTGGCTTTAGTACTTATGGCACAGGTGGTGTGTGGCCAGCCCATGGCTCAATTTTGTGCAGCACTCTGCCCTATTTCCTGTGGGTGGAAAGGAGGAAGACTGGTAAGGAGATGAAAGGATAGGTGGAGTGGCAGGAAGAGAGAAAGGAGGGTAGAAGAGAGATCAGGGGGAAGTTTTAGCCCTAGCTGAAGGGTGTGTTATAAGGGGGGGAAACTGCTCCTTTTCTCTTATGGGATATCCAAGAGTCCGTATAGAGTCCTTAAATGGGTTCCCTATCAGTAGCAGAAAATAACAGAGGCCAAGCAGATTAGTAAGGGGGAAAAAATAATTTTAATTTTTATCATCTACAATACTGTCTTATTTATTTTATAGTACAGTACATTGATTATTGCCTTCATTTTATGGATCAATGGTCTCGTTAGTAAAATTCATGTTAAATTGCTGTTTTAGGGGTTGTTTTTCATCGTCTGGAACGGATTAATCCATTTTCCATTACTTTCTATGGGAAAGCACGCTTTGGTTTAAGAACGGACTTCTGGAATGGATTAAGTTCATAAACCAAAGTACCGCTGTACTTATGTGTGTGTACATTTCTGAACATTTATTTTATATTTGAGACCTTCAGAATTCTTATAACAGGTGTTGTTGAAGTAACCTTTTTCTGCTGGTGGACCTGATCCTGGCCTCCCTGCAGCCCTGGTAGACCACTTTGACAGGAAAGCAAAGCTACCCGCATTAGGAAGAAGTTTCTGGTGGCAAGAGCTGTTCAACAGTGGAACAGACTCCCTCAGAAGGACTTCATGGAAAGCATTTAAACAGAGGTCTGTTAGCCACCTGTCAGGGATTATTTAGCTGTGATTCCTGCATTGAAGGGGATGGACTACATGACTCTTGTGGTCCCTTCCAACTCTACAATTCCATGATTCTATGAAATGAAATGTGAGCAAGGTGAGAGAGAGAAAAGAGAAGTGGGCAAGAGATCGCACCACACATCACCCACCTCCCCACTTGCTTAGACCCAGGGCCAGCCCATCCAGAATCCGCACCTTTAAAAGCCCAAGGGGAACTCCATTGGTCCCTTTGTGTCACCTGACCTCTGCTCAGCTGCCCAATGGCACCCTCTATCTGCTGAGACATCCACTTCCTGTCCCGCCAAGATGACTCTGTTCCCCCCTCCCCAATTGCTGGTTTTCTGTTTCAGCTCTGATGACCTGATGAGAATTTAATCTGAACATGAGGCAAGAGGAGAATCGCGGCAACTGCACTTTCTAATTAACGGAATTACTGCCAGAGCGCAACGTGGCAAAACCATACCCGGAGAAAATCAACTGTGTTTGCTTAACCGAAGAAAAAAGAAAAGGAAGAAACCCTCTGATAAATAATTAAAACTTGTTTGTATGATTCCACCCAGGCCTCTCTGCCACTCAGACTAAGACGCAGCAGGCTCTAAAGCGTGAACTGTTCTTTCAAAGTAAACAGTGGGGGGACACTGTTTACCATGTTTATTAGGCTTCGTAGAAACTGTTTCCCCATCAGACCTGCCAATTTTCTCTCTCCAAACAGCAGGCAATACACTCTCAGATTTATAGGTTGAGCCTTCCCTCACAATCCCATCCGTTGGAGCAGGATCACACTCGGTTCATCGCCTGCCTCAACCTTATCTGGGGACTTATTTGTGTCATTAATTGACTTGCTGTTGCAGGTACATCACACGGCTTTTGTTGTTTCCCTCTTCAAGGAGTGTGAGGTGATATGTGTGGTTCTTCCACTCCCCATTTCATCCTCACAACAACCTTGCAGAGGCAGGTTAGGCTGAGAGCCTGTGAAGAGCCCAGGACGTTCTGTGGTGGATTTGAAGCCCGGCCTCCCATTTCGTCGTCTGACATTCTCGCTACTGTGCCATAGCAGATCATACTGGATCCATCCAAGGCAGGGTTTCCCAGACGTGGGTCTCCAGGTGTTTTTGGACTGCAGTTCCCTTCGTCTCTGACTGTTGGTCCTGCTAGCTAGCAATGATGGGAGTTGTAGTCCAACTTTAGCTAGAGACCCAAGTTTGGGAAACCATGATCCAAGGCTCTGCTAAAATAATTTGCTTCTCTGGTTGCCCAAACCATGCCATGCCTCTCTTCAGATCCCAGTTGGGAAACTGTGTACATGCAGCTGCTCACAAAGAGTCAATTAAGGTTTGGCAGACAGCCAGAATGTCATGTGAAGGAGTAAGTCTGCCTGGTGATAACAGAGACATGGAGACAGCTCCCTGATTGGTCAAGCTCTCTCAAAGGAGTGATAATTAATGGCCCACTAACTGGAATGTGTTAGTTCAGTGTTTGGAGTTCAGAGGTTTAGAGTTCTGTGTGTCAGTGTAGGAGTTGAGAGCTGTGTGAGAGAGAGCTAACTAAAGATCTGTGTTCTGTTCCTGTAAATAGTCCACTGTATATAATAAACACCTAACTACAAGTTCCTGATTCCTGCTTCGTCTATCCTGTCTGCAGCCAAGTCGCCAATTGCTTCCGTGGATTCTGCGTGTACTCTGCTAGGTCTGGCTAAGGTCCTGCAACTTGTCAGAAAGTTGCGAAACACCAATAGGTTTTGCCAATATAGTATAGGTATGCCTCTGGTTGACAGTGTGTATCTCTGAATCCCAACTGCCAGGGAGCAGCAATGGGAGAGGTCTGTTGCTTTCTTCCCCCAATTATTCTGCTTCCTGGGTCCATCCGATTGGCCACTTTGAGGACAGAATATTAGAGCAGATGGGCCTTTGTCCAATCCAGCAGTGGGTTTGAACTAGATGGCCCTTGGGTTCCCCTCCAACTCTACAATTCTGTGATTCCATTATTCCGCTTACACACTTACGATACCTGCTGCCATCACACAGCTGCCCGTTCTTCTTCAAAGGATAGATTTCAGCCATGCAGTCATCTCTAGAAATGAGCAGGGGCATCAATATAGATTCTCAGAGCACATTATAGGATTATTTTGTTCCTTGCTCTTTCTTGACAAAAAAGAAACAGAACGTGGATTCATGCACAGTATTATTTATTCATCAAACAATTGTGGGTAGCAACACAGTCGGAATACAGATATCTCCAGGAAATTTTGGGGGCTGGGGTGGGTTTAAGTTATTTATAAAGGGAAGGGAAGTCAGACTTCATTTGCAGCAGTAGAGCTTAGGAGCACAGAGAGAGGCTCTGCAGAGGAACCCAGAGAACCAGAAGGCTTCATTTCTAAAATGGGAAGTTTTTCCTGCGATACGAGGACTTTGGGTCACCAGGTGACACTGATTTACAGTTCGTTCAAGACAGGCAGAAGAAAGCAATTATTGATACAGTGGTACCTCAGGTTGCATACACTTCAGGTTACATACGCTTCAGGTTACAGACTCCACTAACCCAGAAATAGTACCTTGGGTTAAGAACTTTGCTTCAGGATGAGAACAGAAATCATGCGGTGGCAGCAGGAGGCCCCATTAGCTAAAGTGGTGTCTCAGGTTAAGAACAGTTTCAGGTTAAGAACGGATCTCTGGAACGAATTAAGTACTTAACCCGAGGTACCACTGTACAACCAGAGGGTGCTGGGATCTTTAACCACAAACAGTGATGGAGTCGCCCACAGATCTTAGCCCAGGAGTGTGGACCTGCAGCCCTGCAGTTGCTGCTTGACTCAAAATCCCCATCATCCCTTGCTTGTGGGGTTGATGGGAGTTGAAGTACAATAACATCTGCAGGAGTGGGACGCGGGTGGCGCTGTGGGTAAAACCTCAGCGCCTAGGGCTTGCCGATCACATGGTCAGCGGTTCGAATCCCCGCGGCGCGGTGAGCTCCCGTCGTTCGGTCCCAGCTCCTGCCCACCTAGCAGTTCGAAAGCACCCCTAAGTGCAAGTAGATAAATAGGTACCGCTTTATAGCAGGAAGGTAAACGGGGCTTCCGTGTGCTGCGCTGGTGCTGGCTCGCCAGAGCAGCTTCGTCACGCTAGCCACGTGACCCGGAAGTGTCTCCGGACAGCGCTGGCCCCCGGCCTCCTAAGTGAGATGGGCGCACAACCCTAGAGTCGGGCACGACTGGCCCATATAGGCAGGGGTACCTTTACCTTTACTTTTTAACAGCTGCAGGGCAACAGGTTTCCCATCATAAGAACCTAGGAAGAGTGGAGGGATCAGACTAGAGGTCCATCTAGCCCAGCTTGGCCAACCAAGTGCTCATGCAAAACCAGCAAACAGGACTCCTGAGCACGAGAGCCCACTCCCCTTCTGTGGCTTCCAGCAACTTGTACTCAAAAGCATTACTGTCTCTGACTGCGGAGGCAGAACATGTTGATAACATGCAATGACATGAAAGTATTGGGAAACGCCCTAGTCCATCAAAATGAAGTATCATTGGATGTTGATAGCATGCAATGGTATTTCCTATTTAATCGACACGCAGTGGTGTTTAGTATCTGCTTATAACTGAACAGTAAATACCACAAATTATGTACCAAATAATAAATACTGCTGCATGTTGGTATCTCAGGTACAGAACAGATATAGGAAGGGCCATAGCAGAGTGGTAGATCACTCAGCTTTGCATGCCAAAAGTCTTAGGGTCAATCCCCAACATCTCCAGATGGGGTTGTTGAAAGGTTATGCCTGAAACCCTGGAGAGCCACTGTCAGTCAACTTCAACAATACTGAGCTAGATGGACCAATGGTCAGACTTGGAATAAGGCAGCTTTGTGATGGTTGTGGGGTCAGTCTGGATGATGCCCTGAGTCCCTCCCAGTTCTTGGGGTCTGGCACCCACTGAGGGTTGGAGGTTGCTGAACTAGTCAGACAAGTTTCTTTGCAAAACAATGGCCTTAGCTGGCCACTGAAGTGTCCTCACTGGCATCTCAAAAGAATGAGCTCAGTGATTGTGCCCTCCAGGCGAATGGCTGGGCCTTTCCTCCACCCTCTCACCTGAACCCCTGAATTCCCTCTTTGCTCAGAGATTGGGGCGGCATGTAGCAATGTGGTCCCAATCCTGGTCTGAGAAGGTAGCTTCCTTGAAAGCTTTTCTCAAAAATTAGACACCAGCCCAAAAGCTGAGATTTGGGCCCAGCCTTCTAAAGATCATTAGACTGCACTGGGAATCTCTTTTAAAAGAATTTTGGAACTGATGTTCCTCTGGGACATGCAACAACGGCTTATCAGGGACCAGCATCAGCGACCAGAAACAGCATCTGCTGGAATAGCAGGGTGGAGGAAGGGGATAAGGCTGGCACCAGAAATTTAATTTAATTTGTGCCCTTGCGGATTGTGCTTGAATTTCTTTTCTGAAAATCTTGACGTTAAGTCCCATCGTGGTTGGTCGACAGCCATGTTTGATTTGGCTGCAGCTGGAGTTTGGCAGATAAGACAGGCTGCCAGATGTTTGCGTGTGTGCGTTTCAGGCTTTATAAAAACAGCAACAGCCCATAAAAGACTAAGTTCAATCGAAATTTCTCCCTCTTTTTAAAAAATGGTTGCAAAGGATGTTTAGCTAAACCTCAAAGCTTGTTCCTTTCCTCCTTCCTGTTTCAAACACAGTTGCGTTTTCAAACGTACAACATGCCCCAGGGACATGAAGAGAAAGCCTGAAGCCACTCTACTTCCTTTATTTCAAATGAACAATGGGGGGGGGCTGAATGCAGCCTCAGTTGGGGACAGGGAGGGTGGGTTGATGCAATTTGCGTTTAAAGGCAACCCTACCCAATTCATGCTTTCCAAAACAGTATGTGAACTGTATTCTCCCCTATGAATCTGCCCAGGCTCTGAGATCTTCAGAGGAGGCCCTTCTCTCAGTCCCACCACCGTCACAAGCATGCTTGGTGGGGCCTTCTTGGTGACTGCTCCCAGGTTTTGGAAATACCTTTCTGGAGAAGCCAGACTAGCTCCTTCCTTGTCCTCCCAACAGCAGACAAAGACTGTTCCATTCCAATAGTCCTTTGGGAACTGAGTGCTTTTTAAGGGAAAGGATTTGAATAGTGCTGTCCCGTTTTTATTATCATCTGTATTTTAATAGATTCGTTTATTATATTGTTTTAATTCTATTAAAGTTTAATTATTTTAACTATCATCTTTGATATGTTTTTGGCTTTCTGCATTTTGTCTGTGTTCTTTTCACTTGTGTAAGGCACCTTGAGTCCCAGTCTAGGGAGAAGGGAGGATAGAAATGGATGTTACATCATCATCATCATCATCATTATACATAAACCAAAACACAGCCGTGCCTTGAAATTTACTCCTCTCTGAATTTTGCAGTGTGGTTCGCCAGCCCGGTAATGAATACAGAAATGCATACATCAGGGTAGTAAGTGCATTTTTAAAAAGTGCATAGATTTGTGAAAGTAACCCGCAAGAAAAATGCATTCTATTAGGCAAGGCTTTGCTTTGCGAAATGGTCTATATTAGGAGAAAATTGCAGTGCACTGTTGATGAATTTTCATGGTGGGGGAGGAGACTCACAGCAGACATGGGAACGTGGAGAACTTTAACTTCAAATTAGATGGCTGAGAAACCGAAATGGACCGATTTGGCCAACCCAAGCTTTTCAAACTGGCTATTCCCATTCCTGAAGATTTGGAACAAGAGAGAAGCTAATGAACCAAGCCCCTGAGACATTCATGCGCTGTGTTCACCGGGCAGAGGCACAGGATCATAGAGCTGGAAGAGGCCACAAGAGTAATCTAGCCCAGCCACCTGCAATGCAGGAATCCTTTTGCCCAGCATAATAAAGAGTCTCATGCTCTACTAACCTCATGCTCTACCAAGCTATCCATTTCGATCCTGCCTTTCCACACTTGAGATATACAATCATACCTCGGGTTACAACTGCTTCAGGTTGCGTCTTATCGGGTTGCGGACCGCCGAAACCCGGAAGTACCAGAATGGGTTACTTCTGGGTTTCAGCAGTCGCGCTTGCACAGATGTGCTAAATCGCGCTTTGCACTGCTGAAGTGTATCTGAAGAAGTGTGCATGCACACGAAAGCTCATACCAAGAACTGACTTAGTTGGTCTTTAAGGTGCTACTGGAAGGATTTTTTTTTTGTTTTCACACGGATCATGTTCATGACCCGAGCGTCCACTGTATAGTTTTAGGAGCCACCTAAACCCAAACCGAGATTGTAAGTTGTTCGAAACAGTTTTTCATGTCATGGGTGGGGTCAGAGGCTAAAAAGTGAGCAGAGCAATTGATATAAGATTCATTTTCATACTGTAGACTGGGTTCTGCGCACACCCTGTCTATCTTTCACCCAGGCAAGGAAGAGGCATGATCAGAGTTTAGGGTAACATTCCAATCAAGTAAAATTGCTCAAGGAGGGTTAGACCAATGAGGGGCGTGGCCTGGGAGAGGGGGTGTGGCTAGGGAGGAGGTCTGGCCTGGCTGAGATGACTGGCAGAATTCAAGACCAAGGAGAAGAGTCGGTGGAAGAAGAGTGGAAGAAATTTAAAGTCTATCTACAGAAATATTGTAAAATTAAGGAATGTTAGAAAGATGTTGGAATTAAACTATGTGGTTTTAGCAGAAAAGATATAAAGGATTAAGTAAAGAGGAATTGATAACAGGTGAAAATGTAAAGTTACAATCTATTAAGATAAAATATTAAGATAAAAGCAAAAAGGGTAAGGATTTGCTGAAACAACTACTGAACTATAATACAAAAAAGGGAGGTGAGAGGAGGTCAGGGAAATAAGTAAATGAAAGATAAGAGATGGAAAGACTGATTTGTTTTTAACTATTTTTATTTTTCTGTATTTTGTAATTTTTGTTCTTTTTCTTATTTTTTCTTTTCTTTTTTCTATTTTTGTAATTTCTTTGAAACTTTAATAAATATTATTCAAAAAAAAAACAGGGAGGAGGTTTGGCCCAGAGGGGGTCCCAAGCGCTGGTGGAGAGACCTGGGATGGAAACCTCTGACCTGTAGACCTGAGATTCTCCACCCCTGAGCCAGATCGATGAATGGCCTAATTTGGATGAAAGCAGGTTTCGTATCAGACCAAAAACAGGTGTGTGTGTGTTTTATGCACTCTGTCTGAAGCACCTCGTCTCAATGGGCTTGATAAATGGACCCCCTCGGCTTCTTGAACAGGAGAGGGGGGAGGGGGGAACCCACTGCTTGGGTCACGGTCCCGAAGTTTATGAAAATCATCGATCACTTCTCAGCTCTCCGGGACCGATATGCATAAGAAGTGCCACACGACCCAAAGCGGCAGCCATATTTCACAACCCCTTAGCAATGAATTTTTTAATAGAAAACATCAATCCAAAAAAAAAAAAAAAAGGAGGGGGGGGGAGATAGCCGGCAGAAAGAATCCTCGTTTAATCATCTGCTGCTGTGTGAGAAAGGTGGAGGGGGGGGGAAGAGAACTAATTTTAGACAAAAGCTGGAGTCCTTTGAAGACTCACCTACGCTTTGTAATTTTGCAGGCGATTCTCAAAACTCTCAGCATGGGGGGGGGGGGGAGAGAAAAATCTCTCTCTTTGACGTCAAATTCCGGCCCTGCAATAATTACAAGAGAAAATTACAAGGACGCCAAGATTCCGCTGCAAGAAGGCTGGGTGGGATGCCGTCAGATTTATTGCGATGATGCCTTGAAAGTTTTACGAAAATATTTGCAGAGGGAAAGAGGGATTTGGTAGCCTCCGCCCACAGGCTCCTGAATAATTCATCGCCAGGCTGGTAGATCCCAGAATGCCCGATTTGGTGAATCGAGGGTCCTTGGAATTAAATTTTCATGGGTCGACACTTGGATGGCTGCATTTCCATCCTCTCAGCCGCAAGCAGGCCGCCTCAACCGGGGAGAAATGTGAATCTCCTGGAGGCAGGAGGTGGGGCTCAGGCCTCCCCAGGTTCCCTCGCAGGTTTATCTTGTGGTTTGCAGACTTCTGCGACATAATCAGCCTCAAAAGCAGGGACACACAATTCCTCACTGCACGATGGAGCAGAACTATCGGGAGGTACCAGGCTTCATGCTTCTTGTAAGGGTCTCTCTCCCGGTGGTACAACCTCCAGAATTTGCAATCTCTGCAGGTACCTGCAGAACAAATCGATGGATCTATACAGCTAAGTCTGAGGCCAGTTCTAGACAGGATGGAGTACAGACACCTATCGCCCCAAAATGTGTCTTAGCAGGGATGGGCTGATGAGCCACTTTCCAGTTCAGGTCAATTTCACATGTGCTCCTTCTTAAAAGCATAGAATTGTGGGGTTGGAAGGGACCCAAAGGGTCATCCAGTTCATCCCCCTGCAATATATGGAGTATATCCAGCTTCATATAACCAACATGCTTAACTAAGTGCCTGAAGGGTTAAGACCATAGAGTAAGCTGTCTGGCCAGAATTAGCTAGGTCATACCCATCATCATGGGAGGGAGGGTTGCCAAACTCTTTGCTCTTTTTTCTTCCACCATGTGAACTCTATCAGTAAGGAGATCTAAACCAGTCCTCCAAGCTTAGACTGCGTGGCTTAAGCAAGCCGTCTTTGTGTTTCTATACAAAATTGCCATTTTGTAACCTAAGTTAAGCGGCCTGCCTTTTCTTGCTGCTGTATGGAAAAACACATGAACTTGACCTTTGAAGAGTTTGTAAGTAAACCATTTTTAACTTACCAAATTTGTGTTAAGGGGAAGTGGGGAACTTTGGGAGCAACTTAGAAGGGGATATTTTAAAGGTCCAGCAGCATTTTATTTACACGCTATAGTTTGCTGCATGTTTTAAAACTCTACTGGGGCTCTCTCACCAAAGAGTACTTGCCCCAAACCTGGGCCTAATCATCCAGGAAATTACCCCTTTATTATACTGTACTAAATATTTTTATTTTAACCAAACAAACACAATGTAGGAGTCTAGTGTAGGTATGTTTGTCAGCGATATTCGTGCTAGGTTCCAAAAGAGATGAAAGAGGTATTTCTGGATCATGCTAGTGCAAATAACCTGCCTTACAGGGTCATTGTAAGTGTTGAATGAGAAGGGAAAGAACCGTGTAGTGCTGGAATTACATATAAGCCCTATAGCTTAGGGCCCCACTCTCTTGGGGGGCCCCCCAAAAAATAAAGGGAAAACAACTGGATGTACATTTTCAAAATATAAGATAAAAAACAAATAAAATAAAACCTACATACAGCAACAGTGTTTTGTGTTGTGTAGGCTCCTATGATGTAGGGCCCTGCCTGCTAGCCTGCTCCCTAAAATATCACTGGTTTGCTTATTTCTATATATAGGGTGCCTACATTCTGCATGGACTGGTTGCATGGCAACATGTACAAATGGCTTTAGATACCTATTAGGTCCATAAATTACCATATATATAGCATACATTCAACACAAAAAAGCAACAATTTGTTGTTGATAAAGGACAGCTGGACATATAAAGGGCCCCATTACCTTCAGTAGCTTGGGGCCTCATCAAACCTAAATCCAGCCCTGGAACCATGTATGCCACCTTGAGCTCCTTGGAGAAAAAAAAGAAGTGTTTTGTGTCTTGAAGCATTTTGGAAACCTATGATGAACCTATCAAGACTGGTTTGGTATTTTTTAAGTCCTCATTCACGCAGCACATACCGTAGTTAAACTATGGAACTCGCTGCCACCGGATGCAGTGATGGCCTCCAGCTTGGGTGGCTTTAAAAGAGGATCTGATAAATTCAAGGAGGAGAGGGTTCTCCATAGCTACTACCCACCATGGCTGTGCTCTGCCTCCACAGCCAGAAGCAGTAATATCATGAATGCCTGTTGCTGTAAACTGCAGAAGTGGGAGAGTGCTCTTGTGTTCAAATCCTGATTTCAGGTTTCCCACAGGGGCATCTGGTTTGCCACTGAGAACAGGATGCTGGACTAGGTGGGCCATTGGCCTGACCCAACAGCTTCTTCTTAGGTTCTACAAGCCTTTTGCCTGGAGAAGACAAGATGGAGAAGAAGAGGAGGACGAGGAGGAGGAGGAGGAGATTGGATTTGATATCCCACTTTATCACTACCTTAAGGAGCCTCAAAGCAGCTAACAATCTCCTTTCCCTTCCTCCCCCACAACAAACACTCTGTGAGATGAGTGAGGCTGAGAGACTTCAGTGAAGTGTGACTGGCCCAAGGTCACCCAGCAGTTGCATTTGGAGGAGCAGGGAAGCGAACCCGGTTCACCAGATTACGAGTCCACCGCTCTTAACCACTACACCACGCTGGCTCTCATAGCCATCAAGGGCTGTCGTGCAGGGTGGCTCTCTGGCACTCCAGAGGAAACATCAGGACCAGAAGTTTGAAATCAGAGCAAAGCGGTTTTCAGCTGAACATTTAGGAGAAAATTCTGGATGGCAGGAACTATTCCAAGGGTGACGCAGGATGCCCTGGGAGGCAGTGAGCATCTTAAATAAGTGTTCTCATCTAATTACTTATAAATGGAATTACTGTAAAATTAATTAGATGTAGACTTGCTTTTTTAAAAAAGTTTAGTGATTCCTGATCTACATGCACTTCTGATCTACACACATAAAAGGTAAATCAGAACGAATGCACAAAAGTGATTTGTGCAGTTGTGGCAAAATCTTGAATTGGTATCTAAGGAGAGTCTGAACAGCTGTCTTTTGGAGATTCTGCAGATCCTACACTGAGCAAGGGGTTAATATAGATGACCTACAGGTTCCCATATAACTCTAAATGTTTGAGGATCACAATTCTGATTTTTCTTTCCCCCACCTCCTACCCACCTCCTACTTTGGAATTTGTGCCCTTTTTCAGCATATAGAAACACATCTGATGGGTGATTTGCTTTGGAGTAAAAGGGAGCTGACTCTTGCGGGAGGCAAATGAAGGGCGGCACATTTCTTAATAGTTGGGAATAAAGTGATGTGGAAGGGAACACAATAGCTACATACCTCCAATTCTCCTTACTCTTTTATCCCCCGTTTTTGGAAATATTAATTTATTGATCAGTTGCTTCCAATGTTTTGTTTCCGTCTCTCTGTGTGCATTAATCAAATTTTGATTGCTTTCCCCGACCATCTGTTGCAGGGTGGGTGGTCAGGGGGTTTAAATTTCAACACCCTTTGAAGGTTAAATGAACTTGCAATAATTCTACCAACAATCATGGCAGGACAAAGTGTTGTGGAGGCTTTAGAAGTGTGACTTGTGTAAAGACTTTCTTCTTAAAAAAAAAAAAAAGAAGGAAGCTGTGCGTGCCTCTAACTGTATTTATAAATTAATGCTAATGTTTTATCAAAGCACTCCTGATCTTAACATAATAACAGCCTGGCTGCAGGATCAGGCCAAAGGCTCATCTAGCAAAAAGGATATGGACAAGGTGGAACGTGTGCAGGGAAGAGTAACCAAGATTATCAAGGGTCTGGAAACAGCATTCAAAACTAACCGGATGCCAGTCACATTTCTCAACAGGCAGCTGGCCTTTTGTGAAGTGGAGGTGTCTGGTCGCCAGGTTTGGCGACTAACATCTCCAACTGGCTGGCTGGTGATGCTACCATGCCACACTAGCTGGCTTGCAGGGCAGCACAGCACCAAAAGACATGTCTCTTTTGGTGCTGTGCTGCCCCGTGAATCAGCTGGTCTGTGGGGCAGTGCAGCACCAAAAAGATGTTATTTGGAGCCACCCCACTGTGCAGATCAACTGATCTGTGGGGCACCTAGGCATTCTTTTGTGTCAGCTAAAGGTTTCATAGGTCATTTGGTTCCTAGCTTTTCTATCTCAGTTCCTAACACTGTCTGGAAACCAAGACTTATAAGGAATAGTTGAGAGAGTTGGGTATGTTTAGCCTGGAGAAAATGAGAGGTGATATGAGAGCCAACTTCAGATATCTGAAAGACTATCACAAGGAAGATAGTAAAGGTAAAGGTACCCCTGCCCGTACGGGCCAGTCTTGCCAGACTCTAGGGTTGTGCACTCATCTCACTCTATAGGCCGGGAGCCAGCGCTGTCCGGAGACACTTCCGGGTCACGTGGCCAGCGTGACAAGTTGCATCTGGCAAGCCAGCGCAGCACACGGAACGCCGTTTACCTTCCCGCTGGTAAGCAGTCCCTATTTATCTACTTGCACCCGGAGGTGCTTTCGAACTGCTAGGTTGGCAGGCGCTGGGACCGAACGACGGGATAGCACCCCGCCGCGGGGATTCGAACCACCAACCATGCGATCGGCAAGTCCTAGGCACTGAGGTTTTACCCACTTCCCTGCAAGGAAGATAAAGGTAAAGGTAAAGGTACCCCTGCCCGTACGGGCCAGTCTTGACAGACTCTGGGGTTGTGCGCCCATCTCACTCCAAAGGCCAGGGGCCAGCGCTGTCCGGAGACACTTCCGGGTCACGTGGCCAGCGTGACAAAGCTGCATCTGGCGAGCCAGAGCCAGACACGGAAACGCCGTTTACCTTCCCGCTGGTAAGCGGTCCCTATTTATCTACTTGCACCCGGAGGTGCTTTCGAACTGCTAGGTTGGCAGGCGCTGGGACCGAACGACGGGATAGCACCCCGCCGCGGGGATTCGAACCACCAACCATGCGATCGGCAAGTCCTAGGCGCTGAGGTTTTACCCACTTCCCTGCAAGGAAGATAAAGGTAAAGGTAAAGGTACCCCTGCCCGTACGGGCCAGTCTTGACAGACTCTGGGGTTGTGCGCCCATCTCACTCCAAAGGCCAGGGGCCAGCGCTGTCCGGAGACACTTCCGGGTCACGTGGCCAGCGTGACAAAGCTGCATCTGGCGAGCCAGAGCCAGACACGGAAACGCCGTTTACCTTCCCGCTGGTAAGCGGTCCCTATTTATCTACTTGCACCCGGAGGTGCTTTCGAACTGCTAGGTTGGCAGGCGCTGGGACCGAGCAGCGGGAGCACACCCCGCCGCAGGGATTCGAACCGCCGACCTTTCGATCGGCAAGTCCTAGGCGCTGAGGCTTTAACCCACAGCGCCACCTGCGTCCCTGCAAGGAAGATACAGCAAGCTAATTATTATTATTTTTGCTGCTTCAGGTGCTAGAACCCGAACCAATGAATTTAAATTGTCAGAAAGGAAATTCCATCTAAACTTTCAGAAGAGCTTTCTGAGGGTCATATCTGTTTGGCAGTGGAACAGACTCTCTGCCCTGGAGGATTTTAAACAGAAACTGGATGGCCATGTGTTAGGGATTATTTAACTGTGATTCCTGCACTGCAGCAAGCTAGATAGCCCTTGGGTCACTTCCATCTTGACAGTTCTAGGATTCTATGGTTCTAGTCCAACATCCTGTTCTCACAGTGGCTAACCAGATTCCCAAAGGGAACCCCATAAGCAGGACCTGAGCACAAGAGCACTGTCCCCACAAAGCAGAATAAAGTCATTATGAGTAAGTAGCCATTGTCCAACAGCATATGGGGGGTGCAGCTCGCAGGAGGCTGCCTCACTGCCACTCTGCATGAGTCTCTGTTCTGAGTTTGGGGGGGGGATGGATCCAGCTAAGATCAGTGACTCAGGCAGGAAGATAGGGGGCAGACTCCTCTGCAGATGTGCAAATTTTCTCTTGACTATATTCAAAAAGTGGAGTTTTTTGAGCGCAGTGGTGAACTTCAGTGCTCTTTTTCACCTAGAGGGTGAGGGACTGCTATTTCAGCTCTTGGAAACGTGGGATGCAGCAATCAAAATTAATTCACGCTGCACTTCCAGAACTCTCCCGCGTTGTGGGTAGGGGGAAGTTGATAAGACACTTGGGTTGGGGAGAGAAATAACATCCCGGTCAACAGATGGAGTTTAATGAAGTTGCCGAAAAAGAGATAGCAAGTTCTGCCTAGGTGTGTGAAATGTGAAGGTGATCAAAGGCAGCACATTCAAAAGCAGGATTAAAGATGTTTAATACAGCTTATTTCCCCAATAAGCTGGAGCGAGATGAAAGACCTGCCACAGGGCCCTGCTGGAGGCTCGGAAATTGCTCTGCAAAAAATCGGCTGTAGTTGATAATTAAAATAGGATCCTATGGGGGTGTTTGGGGGGAACTTCATCACAGCTCAGCACAAGGAAAGAAATGCATTTTCATTTTTTTAAAAAAGAAGCTAAATAGACTTTTACCTGGATTCCCCCCTCCACCACTAAGCTCAAAGACAGAGGTGGAGAAGCTTTTTGAATCTTAGGGCCACAGTTCTTCCTGGGCAACCTTCCAGGGTCACCTGCTGGTGGTGGGTGGGGCCAGAGGCAAACATGGGCAGAGCAAGACCTGTGAAATTTGTCAATGGGCTTGTTCCGAAACACAGTCACACACCTCCATCCACCCAGGCAAGCAAAGAGGCAGAGTTCACATCTCAGGGACACCTTCCAACATCGCACCTTCCTGCATTGCAGCGGGTTGGACTAGATCAGTGTTTTTGGACTATAATAATAATAATAATAATAATAATAATAATAATAATAATTTATTATTTATACCCCGCCCATCTGGCTGGGCCTCCCCAGCCACTCTGGGCGGCTTCCATAAAAACCAAAAATACAGTAAAATATCACACGTTAAAAACTTCCCTGAACAGGGCTTCCTTAAGATGTCTTCTGAATGTCAGGTAGTTGTTTATCGCTTTGACATCTGCTGGAAGGGCGTTCCACAGGGTGGGCACAACTACCGAGAAAGCCCTCTGCCTGGTTCCCTGTAGCTTTGCTTCTCGCAATGAGGGAACCGCCAGAAGGCCCTCGGCGCTGGACCTCAGCGTCCGGGCAGAATGGTGGGGGTGGAGATGCTCCTTCAGGTATACTGGACCGAGGCCGTTTAGGGCTTTAAAGGTCAGCACCAACACTTTGAATTGTGCTCGGAAACATACTGGGAGCCAATGTAGGTCTTTCAAGACCGGTGTTATATGGTCTCGGCAGCCGCTCCCAGTCACCAGTCTAGCTGCCGCATTCTGGATTAGTTGTAGTTGTAGTGGTAGTTGTAGACTACCTTTCCCATCATCCCTGCTAGCTAGGGATGATGGGAGTTGTAGTCTAAAAATACAGCTGGAGACTCAAGTTTGGGAAACACTGGACTAGGTGGTCCTTGGGGATCTTTCTGACTTTGCAATTCTATGATTCTGTGATTGTTGTTGTTGTTGTTTAGTCATTTAGTCATGCCCAACTCTTTGTGACTCCATGGACCAGAGCACTCCAGTCACTCCTGTCTTCCACTGCCTCCCGCAGTTTGGTCAAACTCATGCTGGTAGCTTCGAGAACACTGTCCAACCATCTCGTCCTCTGTCGTCCCCTTTTCCTTGTGCCCTCCATCTTTCCCAGCATCAGGGTCTTTTCCAGGGAGTCTTCTCTTCTCATGAGGTGGCCAAAGTATTGGAGCCTCAGCTTCAGGATCTGTCCTTCCAATGAGCACTCAGGGCTGATTTCCTTAAGAATGGATAGGTTTGATCTTCTTGCAGTCCATGGGACTCTCAAGAGTCTCCTCCAGCACCATAATTCAAAAGCATCAATTCTTCAGCGATCAGCCTTCTTTATGGTCCAGCTCTCGCTTCCATACATCACTACTGGGAAAACCATAGCTTTGACTATATGGACCTTATTCTGTGATTACAGCCAAGCATAAACACCCCAGAAAGATGCAAAGTTAGGGTTGTGTAGCTTTGCAAAAGATGGCATGACCTGGGGACGGAACTATGGGTCAAGTAGAGTGCTGTGGAGGGCCACATTTGTCCTGAGGTTCCCCACGTTCTTAAGACAATGCACCAGCTTGATTTCTGAACAGTCAGACAACAGGTTAACATTACCTACATATGTGTGCATACAGTAAAATGGCAGGAGTATTTTACAAACAAAAAACTGGGTCCTAATCAGATCCAACTCAGAAACCTAACATTTGTAAAAGGGTCTTTTAACCCCCACTATGGTCCCAATTTTGAACCGTGTCCCCTCCTTGACCTGCAATTTGCATAAGAAAACAAGTATCCCATTGAAGCTGATGGGAGGTTATTCTCTTCCCCGCTGCGCCCATTGCACTTGTGAAGGACTGGCAATCTCTATCAGAAAAAAACCTTGAAGATATACTTTGAAGCTGCTGCCTTTTGTTGAATTAAGGATTGGATTCAATTAGACAATGAAGATGTTTTAGATTTGGAGGGACTGGACAATCGATTTGGATGGCATGCATATTTATGGTATGACAAGATAATGGCTAGCATGGATGGGAACTATAGAATCACAGAACTGCAGAGCTGGAAGGGACCCCGAGGGCCACCCAGTGCAACCCCTTGCAGTGCAAGAACCACAGCTAAATTATAGTTCAAAACATCTGGCAGGAGCCAGGACAGAGAGGGCGGTTATAAACCAGGCATGTTTCCCTATTACATTCAAACCCAAGAAGACATAATGACATGAGAAGAGCACTGCTGGGTCAGGCTGGTGCCCCATCCGTAGGGTGCTGTTTTCATAACAGACATCCTGATGCCCCAGTGGCAAACCCACAAGCAAGACCTGAACCCATAAGAGCACTCTACCCTCCAATGGTTTTGAGCAAGCGTTACTGCCTCCCATGTTGTATGCAGAGCTTAGGCCCCATGGACTGTATCCATTGACAGCCTTGTCTTCCAGTGATTTGCCCAATGCTCTTTTAAAGCCATTCCAAGTTGGTGGCCATCACTGCCCCCTGCAGCCCCATTGTTGAACTTTGCATTGCATGAAGGGCTTTATTTTATCTGTCCCCAATCTGCCAAATTCACTGGAAGTCCGCGAGTTCTAGTGTTACGAGAGGAGAAGAACGTTGCTCTATCTATTTCTCCATGCCATGCAGCATTCTATAGAGTTCTGATGTGTCCCCTCTTCCTTGCCTTTTCTCTAGAGACCAATTTTAGCTTCACAATATGTGGCTTCTAAGGCACATCCCATATTCCAAGGATCTATTACAGCCCCCTCTGCCCGCCTGAATCCTGGTCCTGAAAATGCCAGCATCAACATGGGAAATTACTTTCCATGAGGAATATGGAGGTTAAGAAGAGGCCGCAAGGCTCTAGGAAAACAGTATTTATCTGCTCTCTTATCAGATGCCCTCTGCAAATAAAATAAATAAAAATGGTGGGGGACTACGGCACAGCTGTGGGGTTAAATCAGATATCCAGGAATAAATGCAGGCGTCAGAGGAGCTGAAGTGTTCTATTCATCATCGTCGGGAAAGAGAGACATAGTTATGGATGCATGCAATTTGTCAAGAGTAAGAGAGAGAACAGCAGGCCTTGAGAAAAAGCAACAGGTCTTCCTCAGTTTCCTGTTTCCATCCCTGTCCAAAAAGCTCTGAGGCATCTCAAGGAAGGAGGAGGACGGGCCCAATCCCAGGCTGCTGAAGTGATGGACATGAGGCAGGATTTGATAATGCAGGTGAGCGGTGCACAGGTGAGCTGAAAGCGAGCTGCCGGCCAGCCCTGTGGAGCCTCCTTTTATTGACACAAATATGCAAACCCAAGCAGATACATTTTGGGTTGTGACCTTTACACATATTCTGGTCCCAAGATCGTGGGGTGGTACAAAGTTATTTTGGCACCTGTTTCCACCGCGTCATTTTTCCCCTTGCACAGGGTATGACAAAGGAGACAAAAGGTCTCAGAGACAAAGGTTACAGACAGGGCACCGCAGACTACTGAGACCGCAAAAGGTTAGACAGAGGGAACGGTGTTCAGACAGCGGTGGCTTGTCTGGGGGGGATGCCCCGCACCCCAAGGTCATGCATGCAGGCAGACTGTGGCTGCCTGCTGGTGGGGAGTGTGCTCCCTCCGGACCCCACTCCCCACTCCGTGATCATCCCTACAGGCTGCTTCACTTCTCCCTGTGTGGCGATCACACAGGGTCCCCGGATGTTTGTTCCCTGTGCCACCACTGTGCTCACTTCCCTGCTGTCACCAACCTGTTACTCTCGGGTACACACTGAGTCCAGACAGTTGTTAAAATTAAATCAAATAAATAAGTTTATTTTGTAAGCATTAACAAGTATGGTTTCTCAGTTAATTTTCTTGTCAGTTTCTTATCCTTAGTTCCTTTACCGGCCTATACCTTCCTAATACCTTCTGACTGATTATCTCAACAGTTTCTCTCACTCTCTCACATCAGACTAGCCCAACCCACAGACTTATCCTCCCTCTCTCTTCTCTAACTCCAGACTGACTACTTAACAACTCTAACTCTAACTCCTCCCCTTGGGTTCCTATAGGTTAGTCATTTTACAATTAGTTAACCCTTTCCTTATGAACCCAGTATGATGTCACACACCTAGGAGGGCAGACGCCACACCCTGTAAGACCAGACAGATCAGACAGCTGGGATAGCTCAGTTGGTAGACCATGAGACTTTTAATCTCAGGGTCGTGGGTTTGAGCCCCACCTTGGGTGAAAAATTCCGGCATTGCAGGGGGCTGGACTAGATGATCTGTGTGTGGGGGAATGTTCTGGGGTGCAGGAGAGGATATATTGACTAATTATATCCTTATCCAACTTGTACTAACAAGTTCCCAAAATATCAGCAGAGTTTATAGACATTCCCCTTTAAGTACGCAACGGTA
The DNA here is from genome assembly GCF_964106915.1 of Podarcis gaigeae. Classification (NCBI taxonomy): domain Eukaryota; kingdom Metazoa; phylum Chordata; class Lepidosauria; order Squamata; family Lacertidae; genus Podarcis; species Podarcis gaigeae. The sequence continues at coordinate 31,635,054 of NC_139692.1, forward strand.
ACGCTTGCACAGGTTCGCTAGAACCTCTATAATAATTACTCTGGTAATTTCCCCTTTGTTCCCTCTTAAAATACAAGACACGACACAGTCTTTATAAAAGTATAAAAGAGTTTACTCACGTTCTGTTCACAATATGATCCCAGAAGGTAGGCAGGCTTAAAAAGGTTACATACACTTAGAAACTATCTTATAGGAAGATAGTACTGTCCTCTCTTGGCTGAGAGCCAAGAGGGCATGTTGCTCCTTCAGAAGATGAAGATGGCAGAGAGGCAAGAGGCAAGAGAGAGAATGGCTGCCTGCCCTGTGCTTTTATCATTTACCTGCACAGGTGAGGCCACACCCACCTCTGGTCACATGTGGAGGAAGTCCGTCCCCAGGAAGTTTACCTGCTTGCTAGACAGACATCCCTCCCCATGTTCTAACATGTACACTCTAGGAATGTTGTCATTGACTGCTCCTGTGTTTACATCCCACAGTGTGGTCCCTTTCAACTCTACAATTCTGTGATTCTATGATCTGGCAGCACAGGAGCAACAGCCCCCCTCTGATGCAAGATCATCTTCTCCAACTCAGGTGTTCACAAGTCTATGTTGGTTTCTGCTTCCTTCACTGAGCAGCGAAGTGCTTGTCACAAGACATTGTTTACATTCCACAGTCAAGTGCTGTTGGGTTTTTCTCACGGGAAAGGAGACTGGATGTGACGTACACTGGTTTCCTGTTTTTCACTGTTCTTTGCAGTTCAGTGAGATTCTCTCTGTGCTTTAGAGGAGAGAGGATGCCTTTCTCTGCTCCGGCAGTTTTTTCTGTAAATTACCAGCTTTGAAGTGTAAATAAAGTAATATAGAGCATGTTGGCACGTACTTTTCATCATTCCGCTGTGCACTGGACACTGCTTATCTCCAACATTTGGTTATGGGCCCAGAAAAACGCAGTGTTTTGAGAATGGACTCCAGAAGTCGGGCTCCTGGCAAAGGAACAAAGGAGCAAAGAATTGGAGTGCCGGCAAAGGATCGGAATGCAGAGGGCCGGATCGGACGATATCTCTGCGCGTCAAGATGATTTGATGAGGTATGTGCTACAGCTCCGGGCAGCCTGCCAGCTTCTAATTAATGGCTTTATGGCTGGACTTTGAACTTTTATAGCCGGTTTTGCCGTGGCACAGGCAAAAGGCTAGAAGGATAAATTTTTCCTATGCTGGGGGAAATCGAAAGTAAAGCAGCTGCAGCAGTGTCGCAGCATGAATTTAAGACAGCAGAGAGAACTTTCACTTTTGAACTTGCCTTTGGAATGCGGTTTGAAGCAGCTGCAGATAAGCAAAGCAGTTAAGCAGAAAGGCACAGGTTCACAAAGCAGAGGCTGTTTTTGAATTTGCTTTTGGATTGAAGCAGCTGTACACAGACGCAGCATGTATAAAGCAGCCTGATTTAAAGCAGCAGAGATGATGCAGAAGGCTAATGCCAGAGTCATGATGGCTAGCTGCAGAAGGCTGGATGAGGCAAGTGGGGGATTTGATACCACTGATCAGCCAAATGCTCAACTCACAGTAGCCAGTGATACTGCCATGATTCTGAATAAAGCAGATCGCCAGGGTGATAGCTGCATGGGCAAGGGGGAGACTTCACAGACGTCATCCCATAGTGCAGTGGAACCACCAGATGGCGCCAAAGCTTTGAAGGCAGTGAAATGCTACACGTGTGGACGTCTAGGCCATATGAAGAGGGAATGCAGATATCCCAGGGCCAAGACAGAGCAGCGCAGCGAAAGCTCATCGCGTGGAAAAGGCCGAGGCAAAGGCAAAGGTCCGGTGTCCAGGACAACGCAGCACAAGGCAATGGTCTCACGCTTCACTCCAAAGGTTGCAGAGGTCCAGAAGACGTCTAGATCTTTCTTCGTTGTTGATTCGGCTGCAACGCATCACATGTGCAACGATAAGCGACTGTTCGTGTCTTTTACACCGCAGGAAGGTGCGATTCACCAGGCAGATGGCCACACAATTCCCAGTAAAGGCTACGGAACTGTTGTTCTTCACAGTTTGGACTTATCGATACAGGATGTGCTTTATGTGCCAGATGCCAAGCATAATCTGCTCAGCGTTGGACAGCTGAATGAGCGGAAAATTGACGTTTCCTTTAAGAACAAAAGGTGCATCATCACAAAGAAAAATGATTATGTATTGCATGCTGAATATGTTGATCGTTTGTATGTTTTGTATTTTGATGATGTTGTGCAGGATGACACTTGTTGCATTGCAGGTTCTAACAAAAGTTTGCATGCAGAATGTATTCACGATTTTCATCGAAAATTTGGTCATTTGCATTTTGAGGCAGTATCTAAAATGCCTGCCTTGGTTGAAGGTATGACTATTAAACCCTGCAGGTACCACATGAAGTGCAAGGCATGCGCAGCAAACAAAGTGAAAATGGCTGCGAAAGGTAAGGTGTCTAGTAGGCAAGCTACAGAACCATACCAGGTTGTTCATGCTGATTTGGTTGGACCACTAGCGCCCTCTTTGGGTGGAAACAGGTACTTCATGGTTCTCATTGATGCATTTTCCAGGTATATTTATGTGTACAATCTCAAGCAGAAATCAGAGGCTTTTCCTAGGTTCAAGGAATTCTGTGCTTGGTTGGGAAATGTGCATGGTAAGAAGGTAAAGACTCTTTTCAGTGATCGCGGGGGAGAATTCACTTCTCAGCAGTTTGAAGCTTTTCTGACTGAGAAAGGAATTCAACACGATTTGTCTAGTCCTCGCTCGCCATGGCAGAATGGACTTGCGGAACGAGCAAATCAGACATTGCTTCAAGGGTTAAAAACCTTGCTGCATGATGCCAATCTTCCAGAGAGTTATTGGGCCGAAGCTCTCTCATGTTTCACTTACAGTTATAATCGCAGGTTATCTTCAGCGATTGGTTGTACCCCCTATGAGAAGATGTTTGGCAAGAAGCCATACATCAAACACATGAAAATTTTTGGTTCTGACATGTGGGTTCACTCACCACAAAACTCCAAGTTAGACAAGCGTGGATTGCATGGTATCTTTCTAGGTTATCAGAAAGGGTCTTACAGAATAATGATGACTGACTCTAAGACAATTAAGCTCACAAGAAGTGTTGAGTACAATGCCAAGTGGGGGGAGAATGTGGGAATTTTCCAATGTTATCCTGATGACAGTGATGAAACTGAGGATAGTCAAAAGCAACCGCAACAACCCACACCCACTGATGAAGGTTCTGAGTCTGAGTCTGAAACTGAATCGGGTGATTCAGAGGATTTCAAGAGTGCGAAAGCCTCTATGCGACCCTCTGAAAGCTCTGATCAAGAATTGGAGGAACCATTGTTCACAATAGGTCACTTTTCTCCTAAGAAGGAAGAGGAGAGTGTTGAAGACTTAAGGCTAATTCGCAGGTCACAGAGAGCCACAAAAGGCAGACCTCCAAAGAGATTTGCTGATGAGTTTGCTAAGATAGCAGTAACAGCTGTTAAAAGCACCAAGAAGGTGTTTGAACCTTCAAGTTTCCAAGAAATCCAGGATTTGGATTCAAAGGAAGCTGAGCCATGGTTAAATGCCATGAAGGCTGAGCTTGATTCCTTGGAAAGGAACAAAACATGGGACCTTGTTCCAGTAGTTCCAGGAATGAAACTGCTTGGAAGCAAATGGGTCTTCAAAGCGAAGACAGATCAAAATGGCAAGATAGTCAGACACAAAGCCAGATTGGTAGCCAGAGGTTTTGCACAGGTACCAGGTGAAGACTATCACGAGACCTACTCACCCACCGTGAGGTATGAGAGCATTAGGCTTATGCTCAAGCTAGCTGCAGAAGAGAATCTACACATTAGTCACCATGATGTGAATACAGCTTTTCTGTACGGATCTCTAGATGAATCACTTTATATGCTTCCACCTGATGGCGTACAGGTAAAACAGGGATTTGTTTGTGCTCTGAAGAAGTCCCTTTATGGTCTCAAACAAAGTGCACGGTGTTGGCACACAAAACTCACTGAAGTATTGTTTTCTCTAGGTTTTAAGCAAGGGAAAGCTGATCCATGCGTATTTGTCAAAGAGGAGGGGCAAAAGAAACTGTATTGTTTGTTTTATGTTGATGATCTTTTATTCTTTTGGGAAGATGTCACAATGTACAATAACGCCCTAGCTCAATTGAAAGAGCATTTTGACATGAAAGATCTTGGTGAGGTAAACAACTACCTATCTCTGGAAATAGAGAGAGATCAAGATGGTAACATTCTAGTACACCAGTCACGTAAAATTGCTGATGTGTTAAGCAAACTAAACCTGATGGATGCTAACCCTGTAGACACACCGATGATAACAGGTTATCAGGTAGATGACACTGGAGAAGCATTTTCTGATACTACACTGTACAGAAGTGTGCTAGGCAAGCTAAACTTCATTGCCAGATGTTCAAGACCTGACATTGCTGTTAGCTGTAATTTGCTAAGCAGACAAGTCAACAATCCTACTGTTAAGGATTGGAAAGCTCTGAAACGCATAGCGCGGTATTTGAAAGGCACTATGCATTACAGACTGAGATTTAACAATCAGAAGTCTGGTGGTCTTGAGATATTTGCAGATGCAAGTTTTGGAAGTGACACTACAGACAGGAAAAGTACGTCTGGAGTTTGCTATAAGTACAATCAGGGTCTGTTTGATTGGTCATGCAAGAAGCAAACAACAGTTAGCTTAAGTACTTGTGAAGCTGAACTGAATGCACTGTCTTATTCACTTAAGGATTGTGAATGGTTGTTACAATTGTGCAAAGACATAAAAATTCCTGTCAAATGTCCAATCCAGGTTTACCAGGACAACAAAGCATGTTTGGCTTTGCTGAATTCTGAAGGTTGTAAGCAAAGCACGAAGCACTTGCAATTGAAGTTGCAACATGCTAGGGAACGTATTCAAAAGGGACTCGTAACGGTGTCCTATATGCCAGGTAATGAAATTCCTGCTGATGTATTGTCCAAGATTGTATCAAGGGATCAACACTGTACCTATGTGCAGAAGTTGGGTTTGTACTGATATTGTACGAACACGCTGCCCAGTGATGTTCACAGAAAGGGGGAGGATGTTGGTTTCTGCTTCCTTCACTGAGCAGCGAAGTGCTTGTCACAAGACATTGTTTACATTCCACAGTCAAGTGCTGTTGGGTTTTTCTCACGGGAAAGGAGACTGGATGTGACGTACACTGGTTTCCTGTTTTTCACTGTTCTTTGCAGTTCAGTGAGATTCTCTCTGTGCTTTAGAGGAGAGAGGATGCCTTTCTCTGCTCCGGCAGTTTTTTCTGTAAATTACCAGCTTTGAAGTGTAAATAAAGTAATATAGAGCATGTTGGCACGTACTTTTCATCATTCCGCTGTGCACTGGACACTGCTTATCTCCAACAGTCTACACGGTCATGACATCCAGATTTGCAATGATGCATCAGACAATGTATTTTGCAAGCCCCTTTTCATTTGTACATTAAAGAAGCCGCCACTAAACAGCACAAAATATATCCAGTTCCCAACCCCCGTCAACACCATTGCATTATTTTATGTAAGCTGGATCTGATCTCACCGTTTCCCCATCCGCTGGTTTATTGTTTTCGCTGGTAGTGTGTTCTTAAAATGAATTAACTGTTAATAATATATATAGTTTCATCAGTCCGCAAGCTGCCCCAGAAGCTTTGTTCTAATCCTCTTTTAAAGCCATCTAGGATGGTAGACTAGTAGCTATTTAGACCTAACCTCCACAGACTTTTAAAAAGAAATTTTCATTCCATGCAGCTCATATGATATCAAACACCCCCATGGTAATTTTTGTTAGTGTGGTTGTTTTGGCAGGGGGCACATTTTCCCACTTACGACCGAAACTCCTTCTGGGATCCAGATTTTGGACTGGCGCTTTTGAAGAAATATGTTTCAAAAATTAAATTTCCTCCCCACAACTTGCCCTTTCGAACTTCTGGGGCAATCAAGCAACAGCTTTCTGCTCAAAAGAACTGCCAGCAAGGAAGATGCCAGGCAAGGCTGCTAATGGGAGAATCCCAAGGGCTAGAAAGAGGGGTCAGTAGCCGCATTTGGCCCCCTGGTCTGTGGCTCCCCATCCCTGCTCTAAACACTAGGCAAGACTGTCTCTCCACCTCATCAACCCCCTGCTTCACCTTCTCCCATTCCGAAATGTTTGTTTCCCGCCCTAAATATAATTCCCCTTTCATAATGGCCACTTAACGATGTTCCCTTTGCCAGGCACGCAATTTGGGATATTAATCCTATTAGCCGGCACGCATCGGGCTGCAATTTTTTTATTTTTATTATTATTTTTAAAAAAAGCCTTCTCCACACAAACAATCTGCTGTTTTCTTCAGGCAACTCCCCCAAAAAAGATGAGGTGGCGGGGATTGGAGAAGACCCACGAGAGAGGGGGGAAGGTGCCGCAAATACACGGGGGAAACTCTTCAGAGGTTTGTAGCACTTTTTGCAAATTAATTGCACGGAACGGGGGTCCCCCGTGGCTCCCGCGTGGAATTCCATTATCACCTAATAGGGTGTCACGGGCGGCTCTGCAATAAGAAGCAATTTGTCAGATTAAGCATTAACTATCATGTTTGCAAAACTACATCTTTTCCGCTCACCAGGGCATCAAAACCAATATCCTAATCCCTCCGACACCCCCCCCCCTTTTATTTTTATTTTTGCTACAGTATTTATCTTGGGTCAGCCAGGCCTCTGTCTCCTAACTCCTGAATGGAAGGAGGTGGGATGATACTGGGAAATGAAATTGCATTTGTTTCCTCTTTGTTCTCCTCCCCCCCCCCCTCCTTGCCCCCACCCCCAATTCTCCTGTTCAGCCATTGCTAGGAGAAAAGTTTATACAGTAAATCTATCCAGAGTCCTCCGCACCCCGCATTGTTTTGCTTTCTGGGGGAAGCCTGCCCCCTGCAGGTAAGAAGGGGAATCTCTCAGATCAGCGCAGGCTGTGTAACTTGTTGATACAGTTTGGAAAAACCAACAAGGATTTAGTTCCATCTGCGTTTTTAAGCGAGGCGAGCTAATTCACACGTCCCAATCCACTGATCGGAATGTAAATTATCCTTCACGCGTCTCTGGATTTAGCACTGCAGTACTTTGCTTGGAGAGAGAGAGAGAAAATCATCACCAACGTCATTGTTTATTTGCATGCTGACTTTCCATAGGTTAAAACCATGTACAAGGCAGCTTACAGCATGAAAATCACTGGGTTTTTGTTAAGAAAAAAAGGTGTAGGTACTCACCATGAAATTGTTGCAGTAAGTGCGACAGTTGTAACATGGAAAAAAGGGTACTGGTACTGCGTACTATTGAGTACCCCCAGGGGGGGAAACAACACCTCATGTTAACCTAATTACAAAAATGTAGTAAAAGTAGTCATCATCAATAAATAAAAGCATATCAAAAGGTGCACAGCAAATTAAACAATTCCTGTGTAAATCATAATGAGATCTAAAAAAATAAAAATACAAAAAGTATCAAAAAACGCAAAATTAACATCTCCAAAATTAAATCTTGACCCCAACACAAAACCCCAAACAATACCCCACTCCAAAGAATACCCAAATGTGTTAAATTCATTGTCTTCAGATTGTGTGTGTGTGTGTGTGTGAAAGAGAGAGCATATTCTAAACATATATTTTGTGGTGACATGCAAATTTTCATACACAATTTCTAAGTGCTCACATTAATGAGGAAATGGGGCAGAGGAAGCTTACGAACGAACTTCTGCAAAACTGACCAACCAGACTTATCAATCAATCAACCAATCCTTAATATTGATCTACATGCAACGTTACATCTACACTGAGTAGACGCACTGACATTTAACAACATGGCTTACTGACCTAGGTATGCTAATTTCAATGGGCCTGCTCCATGCAACACTTCTGAATACCAGTTGCTGGAAACCACAAGAGGAGAGAGGGCTCTTGTGCTCGAGTCCTGCTTGGGGGTTTCTCAATGGGGCATGTGGTTGTTGACTGTGAGAACAGGACGCTGAATCCAGGAGGCTCTTCTTACTCTCTTCTGTTAACATCAGGCTGCACCTACAAGGTGCCGGTTGCAAAACACCAATCGAAAGGGGCTTTGCCGATGAAGCCCAGATCATATGTGACCAAATGGAGAGAAGCATCTTCTCTGAGAGTGTTTGATTACCTGGGCCTCCCTCTCTCCCTGACCACTATCAACAAACCAGCACAGGCAATGCTAAGTGGTATGTAAGATAATTGGATGATTGCTGTGCAAACATTTGCTGATTAACCTAAGGATTGCACACACAGCTCCAAGGAACGTCAAGCTGCCGAAACAGGATCCTCTGCTTCAGGAGGATGTGAAATCGCTTGCAAGGAGGCAGCTGGGAGACTCAGACCCACAGCTGCCTGTCTCGGGACAGGGGTGGGGGAGTAGATTCAATAAATATGCAGCAAGAAAAACAGCCAAGAGCTCACATAGTGGTTAACATGTTGGGCCCACTGGGCAACCTTGGGGACCATTGACTGCTTCTCAGCCTAAATGACCTACACTGCAAGGTTGTTGTGAGGTTATTGTGGGGAGGAGAAGAACTAGGTGTGCCACCTTGAACTGCTTGGAGAAAGAGTTGGGATATAAATGCAATAAATGAATGAATGTTTTGACATCCCAGACTATAGTTTGGATTCAACATTCTCCTCTCCTTCTAGGAAAGTGTCTTGCATGGGTCTCTCCCTCCACAACAACCCTGTGAGGTAGGTTAGGCTAAGAGGCAGCAACTGGCCCAAAGTCACCCAGTGAACTTCATGGCCAGGTGAGGATTTGAACCCTGGTCTCTCCCAAGTCCTAGACTGGCACCTTTATCCATGACACCAGACTGGTCCTCCCGCAGCCCTTCCTGGTGGTGCAGGCATCAAGTGGTGTGTGTTTACTATTCACGGCAGAGGCGGCAGCTTCATGCATCAGACGTGGAAATGCAGAGTTACTTAAACCCGCTATTAAGAGGTTCAGGAGAGTATTATGGAAAGGATGATAAGATACTCCGTCCCTTTGGACCCGAGACTTTTAATATTAGGATTTACAAGGGATGTGTTTTTATTAGGAAGATAGGGAATTGCTGCAGAATTGGATCAGTGCAGCAAGCAATTTGAGCTGCAGAAAACTGGAGGCTTGCCAAGGTGCTTTCAGCCGGAGAGCAATGAAGACTATCTGTAAGATTATGATAATGGTAAGATCCTAGCACACTAAACTCTGTCAAATGATTACTCTTAGAAACCGTTTTGTGGGCACCTGCTCTTTTTCTTTCCTTCTTCTCTCTCTCCCCGCCCCCCCAAATAAAATATTGTAATGGGCATATGTAACGGATACCAGGAAAATGCCAGTTGCACTCCTGGGAGAGTGTTTAATCCATTCAATTGTGCAGATCAAATATAATTTCCCCCTGCATTTTACATCTGGAGTCTTTGGATTGCTATTATACACGTGAGGATCCTTGGGCTGAGTCATCCTCAGTGAGTCGTCCCCGTCCCCCCCAATGCAGAAGTAGGAGAGTGTGAAAACTCTTAATTCTTTCCACCTCCTCTTGACTTTCTTGAGTGTTCCCATGTAATAGGAACAGGAAACCTGTGGCTTTGGGTTCATCCATAAATTCTCCTGAACATCCTGGGCTATCGATGGCCACTAACCAGGATAGCTCTGCTCTGCCTCCACAGTCAGAGGCAGCAATGCTTTTGAATACCAGTTGCTGGAAACTGCAGGAGGGGAGAATGTGCTTGCGCTCGAATCCTGCTTGCTAGTTTCCCATCATGGGCATCTGGTCGGCCACTGTGGGAACAGGATGTTGGCCTAGATTAGCCAGTGGCCTGGTCTAGCAGGGTTCTTGTTATGTCCCAGAATCATGGAATTGTAGAGTTGGGTGCGATCCTGAGGGTCGTCTAGTTCAACCCGCTGCAAAGCAGGAAACTCAACTGAAGCATCCATGGCAGATGGCCATCCAAATTCTGCTTTAAAAGCTCCAGTGAAGTACAGTCCACCACCTTCTGAGAGAGTCTATTCCACTCTCCAACAGCTCATACAGCCAGAAAGTTCTTCCTAATGTTTAGTTGGAATCTCTTTCTTGTAACCTTACATTTGTCCCTGTTGAAATTGAGATTGGCCCAGTTTGCCAATCTCTTCAAGTCCTGATTCTGTCTTCTGTGGCAGAGGCTTTCAAGCTTTTCGAGTCCATGGCTCCCTTGAACAACTACAGTGGTATCTCGGGTTACATATGCTTCAGGTTACAGACGCTTCAGGTTACAGACTCCACTAACCCAGAAATAGTACCTCGGGTTAAGAACTTTGCTTCAGGATGAGAACAGAAATCGTGCTCCGGCGGTGCAGTGGCAGCGGGAGGCCCCATTAGCTAAAGTGGTGCTTCAGGTTAAGAACAGTTTCAGGTTAAGACCTCCGGAATGAATTAAGTCCTTAACCCAAGATACCACTGTACATTCTTTCTGTGGCTCCCCTGTGAGGAAACATGCTCCAAGCCTCATAAGCCCCCTGCCTGCAGAGCCGGCAGCCCCTCACCCTTCCTCATGGCTCCTCTCCCCTCTTCTTTAGAGTCCTCCAGGCAGCTGCTGCCACTGCCCCTAGTCTTTGAGCCATCCCCTCCCCACCCCAAAGAGAGGTGCCTCCTCACACCACCCCCAGGGGCCCAGGAAGAGGATGCCTCCAGCCTGGAGACCGGCATCTTATTCACCTTGGGGGGCAGTAGTGGCAGCAGCAGCAGCAGTGTTGGGCATTCAGCTCCCAGGCCGCCTTCCACACAGCAGGCACAAGAAAGGCCAGCACAGCACCTGCCTGTCCAGCCTCCCACTTGTCTGTCCATTCCCAGCAGGAAGGGCTGGCGGACTGGCTGGCTGGGCTCCCTCACCCACTGGCTTGCTAACTCCGGGCAAACAGCATGTCGTGGCCAACCCCAGAGGTGCCATTCGCCTGCGGAAGCTGGTAGCCAGGGCAACAAAAAGCTCTGCAAGGCTTTGAGAGGCAGAGATGCGAGAGGGCATCCGACGAGGGAGGGAAGGAAAGAGGGACAGAGGCCAGTGTTGCCCACGGCACCCCTGACCACCATTCAAGGCACCCCAGGGTGCCACAGCACACTGGTTGAAAACCACTGCTCTAAGGGAATAATAAATGAATGCCAAAGCCAAGATTAATAATAACTGCATATTATGAAATGTCAGTAATTTTCAATCCCTTTCCAAATGATCCCTACTACAGATTTCACCTTTCCCATGGCTAGGCCAACGTCTTCATGGAGCTTTCCACTACGAGTCCAAGGTCTCCTTCCTGTTCAGTCACTGTCAGTTCAGACCCCAAAGAAAACTTTTTTGCGATGTGACAGCAGCAGCCTCTGGTGGCCAAAATACCAAATGGAAGATTTTGATAATATCTCTGCCTCTGCTAATTTTTCTAGTCCTAGTTCACAGTGGCTCATGCAATCCGAACTTCTTAATACAATACTTAAGGACGTACAGTAGGCCCTCTGCCTCTTTGGAGTATCACTAAATGGTGTAAGAGGTTTGGATACCCCCAAAGCAGCAACCTCACATCTCCTAAACCCTCTCACTCCTTAGAATGTGTTGCAAATATGTGGTGTGATGTTAATACACTTCTAATGTCCCCACCTGATTGAAGTGAAGCAGGATTAGGGTCTGGGAAAGTCTACGTGCAATGGAAGTGTATGGAACATTTTGCAATACCGCAAGTTTTTCAGGTGGTGGAGAGAGCAGGCATGGTGATAAGAACTTAGGAAGATGCCTTTACACAGAGCCTGTCCGGCCATGGGCTCATCTAGCTCAGTACTATCTTATACTAGCAGCTACCTGGAGATGCTGAAGGATTCAGTTGGTTCAGTTGCACAGCCCTGGCAACAGGTACCCATGGGGCCAAGATAGCAATGAAAATGCCATGGATAGCTCCACCTAGGCAGCTTAGTGGTTTCAGACCATGGATACCTCAAAGTAGGCACCTTGGTAGTTTCAGCACCATGGAGAGCTCCAAGTGGGCAAAGGCGGGTGGTGAACCGCAGCCTTTTGAGTCTCTTTCTCCACAGTCCAGCTTCCACCAGGTTCCACCCCCAGGGACTGAGGACTGTGGGTCTTACAGTTCCCCCACCCCACCCCCTGGCAGGAAGATGGCAGCATCTTTTCCTTTCTGTGGCTTCCTGCTAGACATGCTCCTTGTGCCATTGCTCAGGTGGGGTTGTTTGAGAGGCACTCAAATCCTCTGGTGAGTCAGGTTCCCATGTTTGTGCTCAGCAGGCTCTGGATCACTGCCCTGAATTTCCAAGGACCCTGAAGTGCCACCTTTGGGTTCTGTGGACTCTAAACCACAGTATTCAGAAGACTGGCTCTGCCCTCTGGACCTGAGTATGGTCAGCTCCTCCTGAAGGCCAGGTGTCATGCCAGGCAACATTATTGCTCTTAAAAACGTTGTTGTTGTTTTTACTCTCGTCTCTCTATACTCTGGAGCCACAGAGAGGCCTGGAAGAATGAAACAGTTTACAAGCAGCAACAAAAGCAAAGTAACAGGGAAGGGAAGGAGAAAATCCCATTAAGATTTAATGCTTTTGTGGCTTGGCGGCTCCCTCCAGCAGGAATCCTCCATTTCCATAAACCCATTATCTCCACCGCCGCCTCAATTAATTGGCAAGCTTCCATTGTACGTTTAGCATATCCCAGCACAAACCCGGGGTGTTTTACACAAATGCTTCTGAAAGCTTTCAAATAACTCAGGTTTGCTTAACGGGAAATGTTAACAATGAACAATCGCACCACCACGGAAGATATATATACAAGGATAGAAAGCGTGTTATTGTTAGCCAATTATACGCTTGTTTTTCTCCCTCTCTTGAGGTAGGAGAGGGCTGTAGGATCCTACTGCTGTCAACCCCCGCATCACCACACAAACTTCAGATCCTAGACATACAAAATGAAAGCACTTCATCACATAGCAGAATGTCATGGACTGGTTGGGTGCAGAGGAATAAGCTGTGGGCCCATCAGAGCCTGGGGAGTGGTGGTAGAGAGCATAGCCATCATGGCTAGTAGCCATCAATAGCCCTCTGTGGTGTAGTGGTTAAGAGCGGTAGTCTCGTAATCTGGGGAACCGGGTTTGCGTCTCCGCTCCTCCACATGCAGCTGCTGGGTGACCTTGGGCCAGTCACACTTCTCTGAAGTCTCTCAGCCCCACTCACCTCACAGCGTGTTTGTTGTTGGGGAGGAAGGGAAAGGAGAATGTTAGCTGCTTTGAGACTCCTTCGGGTAGTGATAAAGCGGGATATCAAATCCAAACTCCTCCTCCTCCTCCATGAATTTGTCTAATCCTTTTTTAAAGCCAACCAAGTTGGTGGTCATCACTGCCTCCTGTGGGAGGGAGTTCCATAGTTCAATTGTGCCCTCTTTATAGGAGTGTTTGGACACTGAGGTCTCCAGAGAACTGTGGCACAAAGTGTGGGAGCAATAAATTTCCCGAGAAGTCACTTAGGACTAAGGAGATCCATGATCTAGTAAATTCAGAGCAGGGAAGCAAATGTTCCCCCCTTCCTCATTTTACATTTTAATTGCTCATTTGATGCAAAATGTGAGACAGATCCATCATCTTCCTGTGACGTTCCCAGGGTAATTTGTGCCTCTCATTTCGCCCCCTCTCTCTCTTGAAAAAAGATAGCAGGAGTTTAAAGAAAGTGACCATATTTCATCGCTCGTTGCTGCATTCCCCAAATTTAAAATCAATTAACTCTCGAGCAGCTCCCTAATCCAACAATCAATTTGCAAACTCTTGCATTAAGGCTATCAAAGCGATCTGCAGAATGGCTTCTAGAACCTGTGTGTGCCCCCCTCTGTTATTTCCGCCCCCTTCTTGGATGGGAAATTTAATACCCATAATAATGGATACCCTTGGGAATGACGGACAAGAAACTTAATAATTCATGATTTTACAGAGCCCCAAGGCCATCCAACACATTTGCTGCTGCTGCTGCTGCTTTTCTTGCAGAGTGACTCCTGGAATATCATTATTTTGGAACCAGCAGTCTGCATGGCATGTCACAGAATCGTAGAGTTGGAAGAGACCACCAAGGGTCATGTAGTCCAACCCCTGCAATGCAGGAATCACAGCAAAAGAAGCCCTGACAGGTGGCCACCCAAGCTCTCCGATGAAGGAGAGTCCATGACCTTCTGAGGTTGTCCGTTCCGCTGTCAAACAGCTCTTACTGTCATCAAGTTCTCCCTAGTGGATGGAATCTCCTTTCTTGCCATTTAAATCCATTTGCTTGTGGCTGGTTCAAGGTGTGGCTCTCCTTTGTGCAGAGAGAGGGCAAAGATCAGGATCTGACCCCATTGGTATCTGTCACTGCTGGAAGGCACACACACACACACACACACACAAAACCCACCCTACTGAGTCAGTGTTGCCTTTTTGCTTTCATTTCAACCCTCTCAGGAAGAGGCAATCTTTTCATTTATTTATTTAGACAATTTATACAATGCTTAAAGGTAAAGGTAAAGGTACCCCTGCCCGTACGGGCCAGTCGTGTCCGACTCTAGGGTTGTGCGCCCATCTCACTTAAGAGGCCGGGGGCCAGCGCTGTCCGGAGACACTTCCGGGTCACGTGGCCAGCATGACGAAGCTGCTCTGGAGAGCCAGCACCAGCGCAGCACACGGAAACGCCGTTTACCTTCCCGCTATAAAGCGGTACCTATTTATCTACTTGCACTTAGGGGTGCTTTCAAACTGCTAGGTGGGCAGGAGCTGAGACCGAAAGACGGGAGCAGCCATTTTCAGAGCGGAGGCCATGACACTTTCTCAGGCTCCCAAATGTGCCCACCAGCCCCCAAAAAGTTTGATGATCCCTGATTTGAACACTGATCTTTGGCATTTTTTTTATTAAAAAAACACCAAAAAAAACCAACAACATTGGATGTGAAGTGATGGACATGAGGCAGGAGTTGATAATGCAGGTGAGCTGCGCACAGGTGAGCTGCATGCAAGCTGCTGGCCAGCCCTGTGGAGCCTCCTTTTATTGAGACAAATATGCAAACCAGGCAGATACATTTTGGGTTGTGACCTTTACACATCTTCCGGTCCTGAGATTGTGGGCTGGTACAAAGTTATTTTGGCACCTGTTTCCACCGCGTCATTTTTCCCCTTGCACAGTGTATGATGAAGGAGACAAAAGGTCTCAGAGACAAAGGTTACAGACAGGGCACCTCAGACTACTGAGACCGCAAAAGGTTAGACAGAGGCAACGATGTTCAGACAGCCGTGGCTTTGTCTGTGGGGGGGGGTGTGTGCTCCGCACCCCAAGGTCACGCGTGCAGGCAGGCTGAGGCTGCCTGCGGGTGGGGAGTGTGCTCCATGCGGACCCCACTCCCCACTCCGCGATCATCCCTACAGGATGGTTTAACTACACACCCACAAGCACCACAATGTCATGCTGGGTTCTCTTCTATGGTACCCCCCCCCCCACATGATAATAAAGTCAAGCACCATCCACATTGAAAGTCCATTGGCAGTGTGTCCAGTGCCTGCATCGTAGTACTGTACCAAAATTGTTTCCTGCAATGTAGCCAGCAGATAACAAATTACAACACTATTTGTGCAGATTGATGCTGGATGACTTTCTGGGAGAAAGAAAATGAGACTCTATTAGCTTCAAATTCAGGGAAGAAACAAAATTAGAAGAAAGCTTTTTGGGTGACGTTTCCATAGAAATCAGAAAAAAGGATAGAAACCTTTAGACGTGGCATCAGAGAGCACACCTCCGAGCGTCAATCTCGAACATAAAATTGCCTGCATTTAAGATTTCCTCTCCAGGTAACTTTGCAGGCACGTTTGGAAGCTGACAAAATGATGGGAGCTCTCGTCACATCTTGGCTAAAACCAGGCCAGCTTCAGAAGGCGAGATGCAATCTAGATAAGTGCGATAAATATGTGAAACAATTTCCACTGTTAAGCTACATAATAGCCAATTTCAAATTTTGCGTTTGGTTTTTATTATTATTATTATTTCTTTTGTGCTTCTCATAAGAGGCATCTGGTTGGCCACGGGAGAATAGGATGCTGGACCAGATGGACCATCAGCCTCTGCTTATGTGCTCATGAAACTTCAGTTCTACCTGTTGCCTCACCTTGCCTCAAAGGTGGACCAACCCTGGATTTATGCATGTCTCTTAAGGAACATTGTGGATTTCAATGGGGCTTGCTCCGACACATTCTTAGCAGCTGGATCCATATCCTGCTTATTCAGAAGTCAGCACCACTGAGTTCAGTGGTACTTCTTTATTATTATCCATTTTATTTATTAAGTTTTGTATGACACTTTTTCCTCTAAGACACTCAAGGTGGTAAACATGGTTCTCCTCTTCTCCATTTTATCCTCACAACAACCTTGTGAAGCAGGTTAGGCTAAGATACGGCGATGGGCCACTATGATCAGCCAGTGAGCCTCATGGCCTAGTGGGGATTTGAATCCTTGTCTCCTCCCAGGTCCTAGTCCAACAGTCTAACCATTACACCACACTGTCTCTCACATGCTCCCAAGTAAGGGTAGAAGCTTGCCACCTTCATTGCTAGCCTTGCAACTGGAGCTGGGCAGGAGAGCACATTTAGCATTGAGGACTGCTCTTGATTTCACTGGGACCCAATTCTAAAGAAATGTGCACCCTTACTTTAAAACTGTAGACTGCCTTGGTTGCCTTGGCAGAAGGGTGATTTGTAAATACAATAAATAGATAAGTAAAATATTTTTGCAGCTAGATCCATGCATACTAGGAGCAAGTGCCACTTAACAGAGTTCACTTGCCTACACAAAACACCTTTAAAGCACCCACCACACACACAAAAATCCTGGGAGCTGTAGATCTGAGTGGTGAACTACAGTTCCCAATGTTCTTTTCGTATGCTTAAAGCTATGGCGTTCCTACATAGACAAATGCCTGTTTTGTTTGGTTACTTTGAGCTTGGATCCGCATTAAGGCTTCGTAAACGCAGAACAAAGCTTACAGCAGAATCGATTATATATATGTGTGTGTGTGTGTTATACATACACACATGTCCAGTAGCACCTTAGAGACCAACTAAGTTTGTTCTTGGTATAAGATTTCGTGTGCATGCACACTGAAATCGGGAGGTGAAGAGTTAATAGGAGGAAAGAGGGCGTGGCTTGCTCGGGTCAGGAGCGGAGACACGGCCTTGCCTGCTTCCAAAGAACATTAGGACGAGCGGTGACGTCACGCCGCGGGGGTCGACGCGACGTTCTGTGCGCATGCGCCCGCAGCGCGAGCGAGAGGGGCCGCCCGAGATGCCCGGATTTAAAAGGGGTCTTCGCCGAGGCTGAAGGGGCCCCTTGAAGGAAGGTGCGTGTCCGCGAAGGTGGGGAGCTGGTTGAAAATGGGCGAGGGGACGCGCCGGTGGGTCCTGCTCCCCGCATTTTCAAGGAGCCTAGACCTGAGGTGATGGTTATGGCGCCCATAGGGGGGCGTGGCTTGCGCTCCCCCCTCCCAACCGCCACTCTGGGGAAAATAAATGGCGCATGCGCGGTAGCCACCAAGCTTCCCCCAGCCCACCAGGTGCTTGATGGGCAGGAAGGAGTAAAAATGGGACTCGGACCTGTTGTCAAGGGGTCTCTTTCTGTCTCTGCCTGGAGCCTCCTTTCCCCCCTTCTCTTCCGACCTAAGATAGACTTGAGGTGGTGGGGAGGCTCTCCCAATATTCATTGGGCAGGGTTGGTGGGATTAGGTTGTGAGTGTACTAAACAGAGAAGCGTGTCTGCTCCACGTGGGTTAACCCTGAAATTGCTAGGGATGCGTGTCGTTTGTAATACAGTATATTTCTCCTACTGACTGTAGCCATTACACGTGTTTTGGTTTTGCAACAGGACTAACTTAAATAAAAAGATGAATAACTGCAAACCCACCCAGTTTCATTAAGCTTCAATAGCGCTGAAGTGTTATTTGACAACAGCCAGTTTAAAGTGCAAGTGTTCGTTCAAATGCCATTTGTAAAAAGAAAACTCTTCCCAGTCTTGAAGGAAGCCAGACCCATGGAAGTACTCTTCTGCTTGCCTTCTTCCTAATGATCAGCCCAGGCCTGCCTGCCAGTTTCCTCTTCCTCCTTAGTTGCCCCTTGTAGAACACAGTTGTGGGGAGGAGGATGGGAACAAAAGTGGAATTAGTGGCTCTGCCTGTCTTTGGCTCTGACTCACCTACCCTTTCCTCTGCCCTGCCAGCCGCCACAAAGTCACTTGACCAAACCAGTTTCTGTGTGACTGGGAAAGAGTTTTGTAACAATACTGTCACACCAGAAAGACAATGTTTTCACTCACAGCTGCCAAAAATAACCACAGTTTTAAAATGTTGTTTCCTAATTTCAGCCTCTCACACGTGTAAATCTCTCGGGAGGGTTGGATTTTTGAAGTATTACAGTATAGAAATATATTAAATTTGATAAAAGTAGACGTTAAGGCCTGTATTTTCTGCTGATGTTTCATTTTTTTAAAAACTGCAGTTTTTTGGTCTTACGAGGCTCAGTGTTGTTTTGAACATTATCTTTTATTTTAAATTAAATGTGTGTTTGATGATCCATTGTTTAGGAGCTGTATCAAGAGGGTTTCCCTTTAAAAGGTGGCTTTATACGTATTTTAAATAAATGGATCCCAAGTAAAAGTCTCCATTCATTGAGGAAGAATGATGTCTCCAAGGGTAGTGGTGACTCCCCCTTTCAGCAGAGTCTGCAAAAGCCCTGTTGTCTCTTAAAAAGGCAAGTAAATTGATCGTGGCCTCAGTTTTTCTTACCCAGACCCCTTTTGTACAGTTATGTGTGTCTTTCCCCACCACCTCCTTTTTTCCCTTCTTAGCTCAGCACAGTGAGAGAAAAGGAGACCAGGGTGGAATCTACACACATATAAAAACGCTGTGAAACTACTTTTTTAAAAAAAAAAGTTATGAAAAATACATTGAATTTTGCATAGCTCACTTTCGCCATCTAGTGTCACATTTGTATATTGCACTTTACAACACATTTAAAATGTTTTATTTGCAGCTGTGTAGCTGAGTCCCAGGAAACTACATGCCTTTTCTGCTCAGGGTACATCTCCTAAAGGCAGCCAGAACCCTCAGCAAAAGTGAAAAAAACACCTTGCTTTCAGCACAGACAGCTCATACCCGTGCTGGCCACAGTTTCCAAAAGATCGTTGCCTTCCGCAGGTGCTCCTGGTTGTGGAGCAGCAGCACCCCATCTCCGGCTGGCTGGTCGTACCAGCCGTGCATTGCCCGTGGCTTTCTCTTCCCATTGCCACTACCCGTTTGGCCCTCAAAGCCCCTGTGCACAGTCTCTGAGATGGCAGAGCAGCGCTACTGCGTGGACTATGCCAAGCGAGGCACGGCAGGCTGCAAGAAGTGCAAGGAGAAGATCCTCAAGGGGATGGTGCGCATCGGGAAGGTGGTGCCCAACCCATTCACAGAGTCTGGCGGGGACATGAAGGAGTGGTACCACGTCAAGTGCATTTTCGAGAAGCTGGAGAGGGCCCGGGCGACGACAAAGAAGATTGAGGACATCACGGACTTGGAGGGCTGGGAGGAGCTACAGGACAGTGAGAAGGAGCTGATAAACCAGCACATCTCGGGTAAGCAGTGATGGTAAGAGCAGTTATATAGGGTGGCCCAGTATTCAGAGCCTTGGCTACTTAAAGTTAGCCACATTCATGCATATTATTAGTACTAGTGTTGCAAATTATTTGTTTATTTTATTTATTTATTTATTTTGATGATGATGTTTATTAGATTTCAATTACAATCCAATAATGGCCTCATTATAGCAATAAGGTAAAGGTAAAGGGACCCCTGACCATTAGGTCCAGTCGCGGACGACTCTGGGGTTGCGGCGCTCATCTCACTTTATTGGCCGAGGAAGCCAGCGTACAGCTTTCGGGTCATGTGGCCAGCAAGACTAAGCCACTTCTGGTGAACCAGAGCAACGCATGGAAACGCCATTTACCTTCCCGCCACAGCGGTACCTATTTATCTACTTGCACTTAATGTGTTTTCGAACTGCTAGGTTGGCAGGAGCTGGGACCAAGCAACAGGAGCTCACCCCGTCACGGGGATTCGAACCTCCAACCTTCTGATCGGCAAGCCCTAGGTTCTGTGGTTTAACCCACAGTGCCACCCGCGTCCCTTATTATAGCAATACCAATTTATAATACAGTTCTTAATACCAGTCGTTCAAATACCAAATTATATAATTAAAATAAGGTGGCCCCCCACGTGCTAGAATTGATGGTTTGATTATTTGCTTTATTTCTGCGTTCCAAAATTTTATTAATTTCCATTACATTCCAGTTATCATATTAATCCCTTATACAACAACTGCTATATTCATAACTTGTGTTTGTCTTGACACATTAAATGATATATAAAACTACAAATGTGGAACTCAAACTATATCCTCCTCCTTCTAGTGTGTGGCAATTATGCTGTCCCTGATGTTTCTTCCTGTCCTTGTGTTTATTTTATGTTTTTATGGCATTTATATCCCACGTTTCCATGGAACTCAAAGTGGTGCACAGGGTTCTCCTCCTCCTGTCTTCTAATCCCCACAACAACCTGCCAGTCATCTTCCATTACTTTGCCAATAAGATCCTGCCCATAATTAACCAATTTGTCACAAGTTGCCTGTGTTACGTTTGATTTTGAGTTGAGGGCCACATACATGTCAAATCACTTTTGCTAGTAGTTTCTTAAATTTTTAAAAAAGGGGAGGGCATGTTTCTCTGAACATGTACAGTGGTACCTCAGGTTACATATGTTTCAGGTTACAGACTTCGCTAACCCAGAAATAGTACCTCGGGTTAAGAACTTTGCTTTAGGATGAGAACAGAAATCGTGCTCCAGCGGCACGGCAGCAGCAGGAGGCCCCATTAGCTAAAGTGGTGCTTCAGGTTAAGAACAGTTTCATGTTAAGAATGGACCTCCAGAACGAATTAAGTACTTAACCCAAGGTACCACTGTATTACTCAAGACCTGTAGAGGTGTAGAATAAATTATGTGGCTCCTGAGGCCTTTAACCTTTGACCCCTCATATCTTCACAGATCTTACTTCCAAAGCTGCAAACACACCGAAGAAAAAGGCCACCGTCCAGGCAAAGATTTCTGCCAGTGGTCAGATCACCTCCCCCAAGAAAATGCCGACAACTTCTTCTGATCCATCACCAAAGAAATTTTCAGGGTTTACAGGTGCATAAGAGATGGATGGGCCTCTTTCTTTTGGTTGCGATTCCTTGGTAGCATTTCCGGCTCAGAGTCTTAGCTTTGGTTCTATGGGG
Source organism: Podarcis gaigeae (assembly GCF_964106915.1). NCBI lineage: Eukaryota > Metazoa > Chordata > Lepidosauria > Squamata > Lacertidae > Podarcis > Podarcis gaigeae. The sequence continues at coordinate 31,656,412 of NC_139692.1, forward strand.
AAGTCTGCAGGTGCTCATGGATGTGGCCAATCCATGTCTAATGAGCTGGGTTTTAACATTTATGCCAACTGCTGATAGATTTCGTTAACTGATGATTTAGCAGGAGTCTTAAGGATGCAGGAAGAGCCCTGCTGGATTAAGCCAAAGGGTCCATCTATTTCTGTATCTTGCACCTCATAGTGCAAAGCACAAAAAGCTACAGCCCTCCCTTGCAGTTGCATCTCAGCACCTTGTATTCAGAGGTAGACTGAACATGAAGGCTCCATTTAGCTATTGTAGCCAATATGTTGGTAGACTCCTCCTCCTCCTCCACCATCTCTATGAATTTGTCTAACTCTGCCTTGTAAGTAAGCCCACAAAAGTATACCAGTCTGCTGGAGGGGGTGGGGCTTACAGGTCTCTCCTCCATTAGTTTGATACATTTCTTACCTGGGTGCAGAGAAAGGGCCTTTTTTCTCTGGCAGCCCACCTGTTCTGCACTGGCAATGGAGGAAGGATGGAACACACCGTCCCTCCCTCCAGCTAGCTTGCTTGCCTACAAAGAATTCCTTGTCGCCTATGGCAAGTGGGTGAGTGGTTTGGACTGGTCTAAATCTAGCTAAGCCAGCTGGCATCACCACATCTCATCACAAGGAAATTCCATATGTTAAGTGTGCTGAGTGAATGTCATTTTCTAACATCTGTTCTGAATCTGCTGCCCATCAGCTTCAATCCTAAGGTATGAAAGAGGTAGAAAAATGTACCTCTGTTCACATTCTCTACAGACAGGGATGGGGAAACCTCTGCCCTTGTTTTGACCTGCTGGGCTTCCCCATTTGGCCTATGAAGCTGTTTTGGCCAAGCCTTGCCCACCTTACAACTCACATTATCTCTGACCATTGTGGCTGGAGCTGATGGGTGTTGTCATCCAACAAGATTGGAGGGCTGCAGGCTAGCCACCTCTGTGATACACACTCCTGGAAGCGATCCCTATTGAGCATGACTTCCTTCCGATCACCCAGGCCTAGGATCAGGCTGGCTGATTTGACATTCCAAACCATTTGCCGATGGTGATCTGCAGCAGATGTCCTGGTAAAACACAGGTAGCCAACATGGTGCCTTCCAGATGTTGCTGCACTATATCCCTGAATTGTTGGGCAAGCTGGCTAGGGCTGAGGGGAGCTGGAGCCTTCATCATCTTCAGTTTTAATCCAGGAACAACAAATCTGAGAAACGCTGCCTTGGATCTACTCAGGTGCTGTTACCTGCACCTGGTCCTCAGGATAGGATGGGCCAGAAGTGCAAATAAATGTTTTGGGGTGGGTAGGAAATCGCAGGCCATGTCAGTCAGCGGTATCTTTCCCTGAAGTTCTCCTTTTTCTGCACAGCTAAGCCAGGCAGCTCTGATGAAGTGGCTTCTGCATCTCCCCGCAAGCCCAGCTTGTCCATGGAGAAGAGTGACCCAAAGCACAAGGACTGTTTGCTGCGGGAATTCAGGAAGCTTTGCGCTATGGTAGCCGACAAGCCTAGCTACAACGTCAAGACCCAGATCATCCAGGACTTCCTGCAGAAGGGAACCAGTGGAGGTACAATTCCTTCTCCCTTTCTCTTTTTTAAAAAACTGGAAGTGTTTGTGTTGATGTAGAGGGCAGGCTCAAATGTATGAACAGTTATTTTTTATTATTATTTATTAAATTTGTATACCACCCTTCATCTGAAGATCACAAGGCGGTTCACAACAGAAAAATACAAAAAGTAAAACACAAAATACCTAATTAAAAAAAACCCCAGTAACTCCTCTCATATTATTGTTTATTAGATATGAGTGATTTGCCAAATAGGACAGGTGGAACACAGTTTGTTTCCTCATCTTGGTGACGTAATGTACAGTATATGCATGCTATATGTCAGTGGTCCCAAGCGCTTTCAAGTCACTGCCCCCTTTGTTCCATAAGCTCATTCCCAGTGCCTCCAACCCTACAAAAAGCATTTTTCTGAATAGCAGTTTGCACAACCCACTAAGGAGGGTCATAGAACAATTAATTAGTTACTGTTTTGCACTCGAAATGACTTAGATGATAATAATAGAAATAACAAAGACGTTGAAGTCAGATGTAAAATCAGCAATAAACAAAGATTAAAATACTCATCTGTGATAAGCTTGGGTTGCTGTGATTAGGGATGTCGGTTTTCCAGAGACCTCTTCATTATGGGCAAATGTGGTCCACAGAGGCCAGGCTGTCCATTCTTACCTCTTTCCTTGTACCCAGATGGCTTCCGTGGGGATCTCTACCTGACAGTCAAGCTGCTGTTGCCGGGGGTCATAAAGAGTGTTTACAACCTGAATGACAAGCAGATCGTAAAGCTCTTCAGCAGGATATTTGGCTGCAGCCAGGAGGACATGGTCCGAGACCTTGAACAAGTGAGGAATGAGTTTGCTGTGTCTTGAATCTTGGGCCTCCAGGCCTGTCCGTCAAGCCCTCAGGACACTCCCCAAGACATACCCCATCAGCCATCCTTGAGTGTTTTGGCCTGGCTGGGATGGGTCATTGAACTCTGATCATGGCTCTTGCTTGCTTGCCTGGATGGAGGACAGAGAGAGGTGTTGGTGTAGAACTAGGATTCAAGATGCAGAACTGGCCCCAAACTAACAAAATAAATTTCAGTATAGACAATGTAAGGTTCTGCACTTAAGCAGGAATAATCAGATGCACACATTTAGGATGGGGGACACCTGGCTTGGCAGCAGTACATGGGGAAAGGATCCACTGGTTTAGTAGATCACAAACTTAACATGAGTAAACAGAACGATGCAGCAGCAACAACAACAAAAAATGTTAATCCAGGCTGCATCAATGGAAGTCTAGTGTCCAGATTGAGGGAAGCAATAGAACTATTCTATTCTGCCTTGGTCAGTCCTGTGTCCAGTTCTGGGCACTACATTTTAAGAAGGATATTGACAAGCTGGAAGGAGTGCAAAGGAGGGAGACTGAGATGATCAAGGGTTTGGATACCAAGCCTTTTGAGGAAATGTTGAGGGAGCTGGGATGTTCAGCCTGGAGGACAGAAGTGCTGTTACATGGAAGACGGAGCAAGCTTGTTTTCTGCTGCTCCAGGGGGGACAACCTGAATCACTGTATTCAGGTGACAAGAAAGGAGATTCCAACTAAATATCAGGAATAGCTTTCTGACAGTAAGAGCTGTTCTAAAATGGAATAAACTACCTTGGGAAATGGTGGATTCTCCTTCACTGGAGGGTTTTCATCAGAAGTTGGATGACTATCTGCCAGGGATTCTCTAGTTGTTTTCTGCACTACAGAGGAATGGATTAGATAACTAGATTATTCTCAGGGTCCCTTCAAATCCTACATTTCTATTATTTTGTGAAAAGACTCCCCTTCCTATGTGATTTAGTCTATGATTTTATTTTAAACAGGGTGACGTGTCTGAGACCGTGCGGATCTTCTTTGAGCAGAGCAAATCCTGCCCCCCAGCTGCCAAGAGCCTCTTGACGATCCAAGAGGTTGATGACTTCCTGACACAGCTCTCTAAGCTTTCCAAAGAGGACGACCAGCAAAGCTTGCTGCAGGATGTTGCAAACAGGTACAGTAAGAGGTTTGAGATTCCTGTCTAGGGAGATCAAGCTAGAGGGGAGGAACTTCCCCGTGTCTCCAGTGTGTTCTTGGGGCTCCCATAATTCCTTACCATCAGTTTAGCTGACAGCTGGGATTGATGGGAGTTGTAGTCTGACAACATCTGGAGGGCAGCAGATTAGAGGAAGGCCACAACAGGTTCTGCTCAAAGGACAGATTCTGAAGCGACAGCACAAGTTGCCAGCTTGCTTTTGCAGAAGCAGGGATCTGTTTACATGTGTGAATGGAAGACTGTTTTGGTGCTTTTCTAATCCTGTTTGTGCAGTGATAGCAACAAAACAATCAAGGGAATGGAGCAAATCCCCTATGGGGAAAGATTGCAGCATTTGGGACTTTTTACTTTAGAGAAAAGGTAAGAGAAGGAAGTTTGTGAAACTATGCATGGCGTGGAGAAAGTGGACAGAGGAAAGTTTTTCTCCCTGTCACAGAACATTAGAATTTGTGGTCATCTGATGAAGCTGAGTGTTGGGAGATTCAGGACAGATAAAAGAAAGCCCTTCTTCACTCAGCACATAGTTAAACTATGGAATCCTCCCCCACAGGAGGCAGTGATGGCCACTGACCTGGATAGCTTTAAAAGAGAAGTAGAGAAATTCATGGAGGAGAGCGAGCTATTGATGGCTGCTAGCTGTGATGGCTCTGCTCTGCCTGGAAACCACAGGAAGGGGAAAGTGCTGCTGTGCTTGGCTCCTGCTTGCATGCTTCTCTTTGGGGCATCTGGCTGACTACTGGGAGAGCAGGTTGCTGGACTAGTTGAGCCACTGGACTGATCCCACAAGGAAAAAAATCACTGGGGAGAAATAATCTGCATAGAAGTGGGAGGGGGGCTCAGCATTATCCCTGCTGCCCCTTCCTTTACAGGCTGTCTTGGCAGGTTGCTGTTGCATCTATTTTGATCTTCAGCACTGCAAGTTGCATGTTCCTTATGATTAAGTTTTTTAAATAAACAAGTGCCCAGTTTGCAGCTGATAAAATCTCCAATGATTAATTGTTATGCTTCATTATCTTGTTTTGTGATTGTTTTTTATGGTGTTTTTTTTAATTTTCAGGTGCACGGCCAATGACCTGAAGTGCATCATCCGGTTGATAAAGCATGACTTGAAAATGAATGCTGGAGCCAAACATGTGTAAGCTCTCTCTCTGTGTGTGTATGTCGTTTCCAGAAATAATGCAGAAGTCTAAAAATGGAATGTGATGGAGACATAAAAGAAGACCGCTTGGGCTCATTTTGAAATGGAGCTAGAGAACCTGCTGCTCTCCCAACTCTCAATAGCCACAGCGACCAAGATTTTAGTGTGGCATAGCAGTTAGAGTGCTGGACTAGGACCTGGGAGGACCAGGAGTCAAATCCCACTCAGCCATGACGTTCACTGTCTCCCAACCTAACCTACCTCACAGGGCTGATGTGAGGATTAAAGGAGAAGGTTTGGTGAACCATGTATACCACCCTGAGCTGCTTGGAAAAAAAGATGGGATATAACTGCATTAAATACAAATACATATAGCAGCCAATCGGAAGCCGTGCCTTGGTTTTCAAATGCTTTCAGAAGTCAAGTGGATTCCGTTTGAGAACCAAGGTACGACTGTATCTAAAAGACAATCATTTTTTTGAAAGGGCAGGATTAAAACATACCACCCACTCAAGAAGAACAGAGATAATGAAGAGAGAAAGGCCTGATTGAAAAAGGGATGTTTTCTGCCTGGCATCTAAAGCTATGCAACAATGACACCAGGCAAGCCTCCCTGGGGAGAGAATTCCACAAACAGGGAGGTGATAAATATTGCACTTTAAATATCCAGGCCTCAGTTTTCCTTCAGCTATTCTGTGGTCTTATTCCTCGCACAGCCCTCTTCAGCTCCTTTCTCCCCTCTTCTCTCTCAGTTGACAAGAATACAAGAAAAGCCTGCTGGTTCAGGCTAGCGATCCACCCTCAAGTACATCCCTAGCAAAAAGAGCCATCTCCCATCCTGTGACTTCCAGCAACTCATATTTAGAAGCATTGCTGCCTCAAAAAGTGAAGGCAGAGCAGAACCATTGTGGCTGGTAGCCATCGATATCCCCTCTCTGCTATGACTTCATCTCATTCTATAGGAAAATAATATATGAGACTCCCTGCCTTCTCCTTTCCTTTCAGGTTGGATGCCTTGGACCCAAATGCTTACGAGGCTTTCAAAGCCTCGCGCAACCTCCATGATGTGGTTGAAAGGGTGCTGAGGAACCAGCAGGAGTCCCAGAAGGTGCCGGGCCTAAAGAGGACTCTCAGCGTCCAGGCCACGCTGATGACCCCCGTTCAACCCATGCTGGTAAAAAGAAACAACCCCAAACCCTGTGACCTGGTGGTCTCCTCATCCAGCTCGTGGAGCTCCCTTTAGAGGCCCTCCTGTCCCCATCTCTGTCAACTGTTTGGCTTTTAATGAAGGCTAAAGCAAGGAAGAATCTAGTGGCACTTTTTGTGGGATGAGCTTGCGTGGACCACAGTCCATTCAGCAATGTAAGAGCCTGGCTGCTGCCAAAGGGGGGGGGGGGTCCATCCAGCCTAGCATTCTGTTCTCACAGTGCCCAACTTGATGCCAGAAGCTGGGGAAGAGTAGGACAGGTGTATAAATCCGGAGCTGCTTCCAAGGAGGGAGAGGTCTTGTGATCTGCAGGCGAGTCTTCTAAAGTGCTGAGAATCCCCTTTTCAGAAGGAGAGAGCTATCCCCAACCTGGTGTTTTCTAGATGTCTCCAACTACAGTTCACATCAGTCACTAGGGCTGGCTGATATATCAATATATCGCCCAAAACTGGTTTGAAGTCCATAATGTGAGATCAGTTTCATAATTTTTGAACTGGCAATAAACTGTTAATCATGGTGTGTGTGTGTGTGTGTGTGTGAGAGAGAGAGAGAGAGAGAGAGAGAGAGAGAGAGGCGTGTGCGTGTGTGCTATGCAAAAACCACAATGTGGGGGAAAACGTGAAGCCAGCCAATGCCTCTACATAGCTCTATCCTTATTTCAGACATTGTGATATATTGGTATATCATGCTGTTGGAAACCAGATATTGCACAGTCCTGTCAGCTACACTGGCTGGGCTGATTGGAGTTGTAGTATGAGACCTCCAGAGGACACCAAGTTGTTGCAGAAGGTCGCAGGATCATACTTCAACACCTCGGGTGGAAGGGAGAGGATTGGAGAAGATCTCTGCCTGAGCAGCTGGAGGATTGCTGTTGGATTTTGGCATAGACAATACTGTTTTACATGGGGTGTTGGGTCTGCATAGTAGAAGACAACTTGTGCCTAGCTTGTACAAGGAGAAGGGACATAGATCAGGACTAGGGAATCAGCCTTGCAGGCGGACGGTCTCTGGTTCAACCCCCAGAATCTCCCACTAGGGTTGGGAGAGGTTCCTACCTGAAATCCTGGAGAGCTGCTGCCAGTCAGTGTAGACAGTACAGAGATAGGTGGACCCATGTTCTGGCACAATACAAAGCAGCTTCCTGTGTTGTAGATCTGCATGCAATTAAAAGTCATAAGGTGGGATTTTCCTCCTTCTCCTTTCTCCCACAAGGCCGAGGCCTGTAAGTCCATCGAGTACGCCATGAAGAAATGCCCCAACGGGATGTACTCGGAGATCAAGTACGACGGGGAGCGCGTCCAGGTGCACAAGAAAGGCGACCACTTCAGCTACTTCAGTCGCAGCTTGAAACCTGTCCTTCCACACAAGGTCAGTGGAACCTTCTGTTACTTTATTATGATTGCATTTCTATCCCACCTTTTTCTACAAGGAGCTCAAGGTGGTTTACATGGTCCCTTCCCCCATTTCCTCCTCACAACAACACTGTGAGGTAGGTTAGGCTGAGAACCAGTGTCTGGCCCAAAATCACTCAATGTGTGTGTGGGGGGGGGTGGAATTGAACCTTGATCTCCCAGGTCCTAGTCTGACACTAACTATTGTGCCACACTCTCTTTACACCACTCCAGTGTTTGGAGTAAGCAGCAGCAGAAGGTTAACTTAGTGTAATGAATACTTGCTTGGAGGATACCTTTCATTGGAAGGTATTCAGACTGAGAGTATAGGAAAGAGTGCTGCAGTGCTGGCTAACTATTGTGTTGGAGAAGCCAACAAGCCAGGCTTGCCCCTTTGTTCTCAGGAAATCCATCCGAGATGACCTCTCACCTTCAGGCAGCAGAACAGGTTGCAACCTAAGACATACCTTTCTAAACTTCAAAGGATAGAGATAGGTCGGCACAGAGTTTAAAGGTGCGGAAATAGTTTGGGAATCTGGAGGTCCCTTACTCTGTCTGTTTAAACCCCTTTCTGCAATGTGAGTTGTGCCCAAACTTCCAACACTCTTTGGGTCGCTTCTTGTAGAAACAAGTGGCTGGCTGCTTACCAATATCACATACCTGGCATGTTCCGCTAGCATGGGGGAACTAGGAGCCCCTGTTTTCTCAGGTTCTGCTGCCTGAAGTGATCATCTGACTCTCCCTAACAGGAGGAACGACCCTGGCAAGAAACTCTGATCTTGTGATGTGCTTATGTTTAAACCAGGTGGCCCATTTCAAGGACTTCATCCCCAAGGCTTTCCCAGGGGGACACAGCATGATCCTGGATGCAGAAGTTCTTCTAATAGACAACAAGACAGCCAAGCCCCTTCCCTTTGGAACACTTGGAGTGCACAAGGTGCGTGGCTATAATCTCTCCTTGCCCAGAAATGGACGAAATGACCCAACTCATTGCAAAGCAGGTTGATTTTATTAAAACACAGCAAGTAGCAGCAGATGGAATCTGTAGTTGAAAACATCTAGGGGGCACCAGTTTGGGGGATGCTAAGCTTAGGTTGTGGGACAGACAGTGGCAAGACACGCTGGTGGGTTATAGCATTGTGTATCATATGTAGAAAGACCAGAATTTTCCTTCTCCCCATTCTCATGCAGCTCATGGGTTTGACCACTGAAACTGACAGCTTAGAGATTCAGGAAAGATGGGGAGAACTTCAGAAAGGCAGAATTTAGGGACATCTCCCCTGCAGAGAGGTCAAGATTTACTTCAACTATGGTTCATTAAACCCTGGTTTAATGTTACAGTGCAAATTCTGTCCAGTATTTTAACTGTGGTTTGTTTACTGCCAGAAAACCACAATTTGAAGCTGTGTTTTTTACTGGCATCTCAATTTAACATGCAAATCCAGCCTGCTTCCTTAACTGTGGGTTTTCTGACAACCTCACCCCCAGACACTCATCAAGCACTTTGCCAGCAAAGTTTGAAGCAGTGAGCCATGGTTGGTTTGATCATCTGGGGAACAGCTCACTGGGTTGAACAGAGGCACTGTCTTTGGTCTGACAGATTTCTGTTTCCTAGACGAAACTGATTCCTGCATTGCACAGAGTTGGGCTAGATGACACTTTGGGTGCCTTCCAACTCTTTGATTCTGTGAAGTTCCGAGAGGGGGGCAGGGAGCAGCCATGGGAGGATCTGAAGCCCTGTCTGTGAGCTGCACAAAGTGGACTCCAACTCCCATCAGCCCCAGCCAGCATGACTAATGGTCAGGGATAAGGGGACCTGCAGTCCAGCAAGGCACAGGGAGAGAGGCTGTGGACAGTCACAGTGGAGAAAGGCGGGCCGAGGAGGAGAGGCAGCAAGGAGACCCAGGGAAGACTGTGGGCCTTGCCAAATGGAAGAGCTTCTGCCTAGCTCTACAGGATTTTTTTCTCCAACCCCAAATACAATCTGTGTTCTAACACATCACTGTCTCTCTGCAGAAAGCAGCTTTCCAGGACGCCAACGTCTGCCTCTTTGTGTTTGACTGTATCTACTTCAACGACGTCAGTCTGATGGACAGGTGGGTCTCATTCTCTCAGTATAACTCATATCTGTTCCTTTTTATCCCCTTTGATCTGCAGAACTGGCCCTGCTACAGGTGCCATATAATACTCATTATGCACTTGTAAGAAATTGGACTTTTTAGTGCGGCGGCATCAGCCACACTTTGGAACTCCCTGCCTATTGACATCAGGGAGGCACCTTTACTGTCCTCTTTTTCACACCTGTGAAAAACACTTTTGATTAGGCAAGCCTACCCAGATATGTAGAATGTTGATCTGTGTTCTAATCTGGTTTTTAGCATATCTTTGGTTTTCATTATTCTTTGAATGTTTTAAATAGTGTTTTTTTACTGTTGTTATTGGCTATTGCACTGTTTTATTCTTTTAATGTCTACATTTCATTAAATAAATAAAAATTAAAGTTAGGCCCATTTCGTCCTGAAACCTGTTTTTCTCATCATCGTTCTCCATCTCTGCCCTGTTTTCTCCAGGCCGCTCCGTGAACGCCGCAAGTTTCTCTACGATAACATGGTGGAAATCCCCAACCGAATCCTCTTCTCGGAGATGAAGCACGTCACGGTGGGTGCCATTCCAGACTGTGAGCTGGAAACGCTTAGAAATGTCCCCTCGGGGAATATTGAAGACTCTCAAATCGCCACCAACAAAAATGAGCTCAGTATTCTGAGGAGCCTACCAGCATTAGCCTAATAATGTCCACAGTGTTCTGGAATCCAGACAGTTCTTTTCTGTTTTGTCCAGATTTGACTGAAGTAGAAAATCAGCACAACCTAGGTAGGATGGGGACAGAGTGACTTCCTTACATTCCATTCTTGATAGAAAGAGTTTTACAATTCTGCATTTTGTTCCTTCTGATTATTATTATTGTTAGTATTATTATTCCTGCAAGAAACTAACACAGCCAGTCACTCCCCCTCTGGTAATGCTTTTTAACTTGGCTATTTCTCTTTCAGAAAGCTTCAGATCTTGCGGATATGATCAACCGGGTCATCCGTGAGGGGCTGGAGGGTTTGGTGCTGAAAGATGTGAAGGCATGTAGCCCTGTGTTTTTGATGTACACACCAGACAATTTATTTTATTTAGTTGATCAGCTTGGTTTATTTTAAAAATAATAATAAGTGGTTTACATAAAATGGTGCAACATATTCATTAAAATTGGCAAAAAAACCCTGTAAACATAATAAAATGATCATAGATAAAATCAACCTTTTTAAAAAAACAAAGAAACAAACATAAAATTACCTGTCAAGACTAGGGGCATCACACTAAACTATCAGTTTCTCTCAAGTGTACAACAGACATCGTGCTGCACTTGTAAAAGTGACAGCTCCACAGATTGAAGCAGTCAAACAGAAAAGTGAGGTGCAAATGTTGGTTAAACTGAATATCTCCATCTAGAAATCGTCTTCCCCCTGCCTCTTCCAACTTCACAGCTATCTGCTGGCATTGTTCTAGAGCTTCAATGCCTATTTTTGCAAGCATAAGGACTAGGAGGTTGCTTTTTGTTTTTAAATATGCCCTGGATCTGATACGCTTTAGAGAGCTCTGGCGAACCGCCTCTTCTTTCTTGCTTTGGCCTGTGCAGAGCCTCTATGAGCCAGGAAAACGCCACTGGCTCAAGGTGAAGAAGGACTACCTGAACGAGGGGGCAATGGCTGACACGGCAGACCTGGTGGTCTTGGGTGCCTTCTACGGCCAAGGAAGCAAAGGTGGGTGTCTTAGAAACCAGCCTCAGAGGAACACTTGAGAGGCCTGGGAGGTTTCCTGGGCCACCCCTCCCCATCACTGCAACCAATCTAGTTGGTGGCGGTCCATGAGACATAAAGTCTGCTTTTCCAGTTGAGCTGCTCTAAAGCAGGGACCGCGTTTCCCTCCCTCTCTCTGCCGCAGGGGGTATGATGTCCATCTTCCTCATGGGCTGCTACGATCCCGACAGCCAGAAGTGGTGCACGGTGACCAAATGCGCCGGCGGCCATGATGATGCCACGCTGGCCCGGCTGCAAAAGGAGCTGGACATGATGAAGATCAGCAAGGTTTGCAGCCCGGAGATGTCACAGCCCTCAAGTGTCGGTTGCGGGGATTCTCAAAGAGCTGCCACCAAGTCGGCATACATAAGAACAGGTCCAATGGACCATCTAGGCCAGCATCCTGTTCTCACAGTGGCCAGCCAAATGTCTGAGCAGGAAACCTACAAGCCAGGACCTTAGCACAAGAGTGCTCTCCTCTTCCTGCAGTTTTACAGCAACTGGCATTCAGAAGCATCACTGCCTCTGACCATGGAGGCAGACCATAGCCATCAGAACTAGTAGTAGCCATCAATAGCTGTCTCCTCCACAAATTTGTCCAATCGTCTGTTAAAGCCATCCACCTGGTGGCCCTCATTGCTTCTTGCAGGAACTATGCACTGCATGAATAAGTCCTTTCTTTTACCCCTTCTGAATTTTCCAACATTCAGCTTCATTGGATGCCCACAAGTTCTAGTGTTTCTCCATGCCCTGCATAATGTTTTTAACTTCTGTCATGTCACGTCTTGCTTGCCTTTTCTCTCAGCTCAGAAGTCCCAGACGCTCGCTGCAGTTTTTCCTCAGAGGGGTGTCACTCCATCCCCTTGATCATTTTGACAACACTGAACTAGATGGATTAATGACATGACTCAGCCTATGGCTGCTTCCAACGGTCCTTTCAGCGCTGTTGCACTCCAGTCTTGTTTTGTGGGCTTCCCAGAACAGTTATCTGTGATTGGCTACTGTGAGAAGAGCATGCTGGGCATGCTGGACCTCCATGAGCTGGTAGGCTCAAGGAATGTGATTATTTTGAAGGTGACTTCCTGTGTCTTTTTCTCTCCTTCCTAGGATCCCAGTAAGATTCCAAGCTGGCTGAAAATAAATAAGAATTATTACCCAGACTTCATTGTTCCAGATCCAAAGGTAAAACAGCCTGAGAGGGAGGGGCAGGAGCTGCAGGGGGAGAGGAATAGGATTGTCCCTGTGCAAAAGTAACAATGGGCTCTGATTTTCAATGTGGACCTTTTTTTAGAGGTTGTGGGCAGGGGCGTTCTGTAAATGAATTGTTAGTGTCTGGTGTGGCTAGATAGGTGAAGCTAAGCAGATATGAACCCAGTTACCATATTTTTTGCTCTATAAGACTCACTTTTTCCCTGCTAATAAGTAAGGGGAAAAGTGTGTGTGTCTTATGGAGCGAATGCAGGCTGCGCAGCTATCGCTGAAGCCAGAACAGCAAGAGGGATTGCTGCTTTCACTGCACAGCGATCCCTCTTGCTGTTCTGGCTTCTGAGATTCAGAATATATTTTTTCTTGTTTTCCTCCTCCAAAAACTAGGTGCGTCTTATAGAGTGAAAAATACAGTAGATCCTTGGTCGAGAAACCACTGTTCTATATGGGAGCTTTGTGTGTTTGGGGGGGGGGGGGTAGTTCAGTTTTTAAAATTCCACATACAGTCTTACATTGGTTCTCGAACAGAATGCATTCCGGGAGTCCGTTTGACTCCCAAAACTGTTCGAAAACCAAGGTGCAGCTTCCAATTGGCTGCAGGAGCGTCCTGCAGCCAATCAGAAGCCACGCTGGATGGTCGGCTTCCGAAAATCACTGGAAACCTGGAACACTCACTTCCGGGTTTCGATCATTTGGGAGCCAATTTGTTCAGGAGCCAAGGCGTCTGAGATCCAAGGTACGACTGTATACAAAAAAATGCACATTCCTAAACCCTTGGATCTGCCCCATGGCTAGTGGGTAGGGAAGAGCAAGAGAGTCCTCCGTACTTCCGGTGCCTGTGTGCCAAGTGGGCCTTGTCCAGCAATCAAAGTGGAGAACTTAAAAGCTCTTTTTGTAACAGATAACCCCAAGCAGACCCGGCTCAAAAAGAGGTCTGCCTTGCTTGGATTTAACTTGCACAATTTGAACCATCCTGTCTTCAGCCAAGTATGGTTGAACTCACATGAATTAAATGAGCACAGGATGCCATCAGCTTGTATTTGTGTTGTGTGTCAAAAGTCCCTTTTAATCATATCTGTTCATTTGGCGCCCTACCTCTTAACTGGATCGAAGACCCAAAGTGGGTTTTCCTATGAACTCAGAGCACACACCATGTTGCCTCAACCACTTCTCTTAGATCTCCTGACCATGTTGAAAAAAGAATCTCGTTCAAGTATATTGGGAGCCGATGAATGTTTCTCAGACTTCTTGAAAACAAAGAAGAGGGAGCATAATCCAGGCTGTGTATATGTGTGTGATTAATACACTACAATTCTGCACCCAGTACTCCCAAGACCTCTGGCCATGAGGACTAGTAGTTTCCTTTAGAATTTTCAGAACCCAAGCTGAGATTCTTTGGGTGCTGAATTCTGTTCCAGTCTTGTGCAGAACTCGCACAGAATTCTGGCTGTTCTCCAGCAGAGTTCTCCCTCACAAACTGCTATCCTTTAATGGTGGACTGCATTGAACAGCAGAGAGGATTGGCCAAGTTAGGTTGGGTCAGCTCATTCTGTGATTGTTGCCCTCTGCCTTAGGAAGCACCAGTCTGGGAGATCACGGGGGCTGAGTTCTCCAAAGCAGAGGCCCACACCGCTGATGGGATCTCCATCCGCTTTCCACGCTGCACGCGGATCCGAGACGACAAAGACTGGACCACGGCCACCTCCCTACCACAACTCCGGGTGAGTCACCCACTTCTGCTGCTCATCTGCCCTTCCTTTAGAACCAGGAGTGGAACTTCACTTGATTCTTAGGGGAAGCAGCTGTAGCTCAGTGGTGGAGCATCTGTTCTGCATGCAGAAGACCCCAGGTTCAGTCCCCAATGACGTCACCAGGTTAGATTGGGAAGGTTTCTCCTGCCTGGAATCTAGGAAAGCCGCTGCCAGTCAGTGTGGACAGTGCTGAGCTAGGTGAACCTGTGGTCTGACTCAGTATGAGGCAGCTTCCTCTGATTCATAGAATCATAGAATTGTAGAGTTGGAAGGTACCTCAAGGGTCATCTAGTCTAACCCCCAACCCTATAGTCAGAACCAAGAGGACTAGAATCATGCTTAGGTGTGGCTGGCAAATCCTGAAGGGTATGTCTGAAATCCTGGAGAGCCGCTGTCAGTCTAGGCAGTTCTGAGTGAGATGGACCAAGGGTCTGGCTTTATTTGTACATGTGTGTTTGTAAATAGATAGATAGATCTTTTAAAATTATAATCTCTTTTGTTTCAAGGGGAAGGGCTGCAGCTCATTGGTGGGGTGTCTGTTCTGCATGCAGGATATCCAAGGTTCAGTCCCCAACGGTATCCCCAGGTTGGGTTGGCAAGGTTTTTCCTGGCTGAAACCCAGGGGAGCTGCTGCCAGTCGGTGTAGACAATACTGAGCTGGATGGACCGGAGGCACCTTCCTTTGTTCCTTGGCTGAGGGTTTCTTTCCTGTTTTCTAATGGCAAATCCCTATACTCTGGCGGGGGGCAGGAGCTATACCAGTTGTCCAAGGAGAAGTCTGACTTCACTGTGGTCGCCATGGAGGAGGAGAACTCCACAGCTGGCAGCAGCGGAGAGACAGAAAGGCCGTCGAGGTCTTCCACTCCCCGCAAGGCTCCGAAGCAGCCCTCCAGCAAGTCCCCAGCAAAAGCTAAGAAGCCTGAAGGTGTGGGGGCTGGGATGTTTGTTGCTGTGGGAGGAGGGCTGGGGAGGGCTGTTGAAAGTTCCCTTGGGCATCAAACCCTGCCCCAAATACAGACACACCCAGCTGGGTTCCTGCTTTGTCTTTTGACAACACATGGTGAGAGGTGCATCTGTAGAAGCAGGGCCTTGATGGTCATGGCCCCAGGGCAGCCCAAAGCTACAGTTCTTAACTCTCTTTTTAAGGGACTGCAAGGTGCACCTTTTTTCTTATGGGGATTGGGGTCAGAGATGGAGGGAAGCTTCTGGCCCTCCAGATGTTGCTGGACTATAACTCCCAAGGACTATAAGTCCCAGCATCCTCCTTGGCCATTGGCAGGTGCTGATGGGAGTTGGACATCTAGCAAACCACAGGTTCCTCCATCCCTGCAGAGGGCATTGTGCACTGATCAGTCTCTCAGTTCATCAGTGATGCTGTTCCATTTTTGTAATTCATGCTTTAGGTTTCTCCGTGTCTCTAATTATAATAGTTATTTTTTGTTCTGGAAGCTGCTCTGAGCTTTGGACAAGCAGCATAAAATTGTTTCTGGATAACATCTCATGGAGGGGCAACACCCAAAGCTTGTTCGGTGCCAATCCCTGCCACATGCTTTCCAAAACCCTCTCAGGGCCACCCTAAAGCCCATCTAAACCCTAGTGTAAAGACAGGCTGTTGCAATCAAGTTGCCTGTCAGTAGCCAGGAATAGGGTGATGATCAGCCACTGTGAGAAGGGGAGAGACTGTATTTCAGTTGGTGGAGCACTCGCTTGGCACCCAGAAGGTCCCAGATTCAGTCCCCAAGTGGGAGACACTCCTGCATGAAATGCTGGAGAGCTGCTGCCAGTCAGTGTAGACAGTACTGAGCTAAATGGACCAATAATCTCACTTTGTAGAACAGCTTCCTATGTTTATTTGAAAACAGGATGCTGGACTAGATGGGCCATTGGCCTATTCTAGCAGGCTGTTCTTCTGTGGCCTTAACTGATGCAGATAATTATTTTAAGTGATCAGTTTCCCACTCCACAGTTTATGGGGTAAGGTGGGCTAGAAGACCAGTGCACACCGCCACAAGATGCCCACCTTTGACCCTTCTACACTGCCCTCTCCCTTCTCCTGGCAAGGCACCCTAACTCACTGGTGTAGAATGTTTTGTTGTCTTTTTTCTTTTTTAGCCAGCAGACCTGTAGAAAAGTCCCCGCTGAAGAAGGCCACGGAGAAGCGAGGAGAGAAGAGGAAAGCCTCTGAGCTGGAAGGAGAGAAGGGGAAGGTAAGAGGACCTGACCTCCTCATCCCTCTTGTGGGATATGGATATCAGTGGCTACTAGCCAGGATGGCTATAATCTGCCTGCACTGTTGGAGACAGCTTGCCTCTGAATACCAGCTCCTGGGGGGAGTGTACTCACCCCCTGCTTGCGGACTTCCCAGAGGTAGGTGGCTAACAGCTGTGAAAAGGCCTTCCTTTCGCCTAATCCAGCTATGCTCTTCTTACTTTGTTATTCAGAACACTTCCTTCAGTTACAAGAATCTGCATCCTTTGGAAAGAGAAAATGTTTCATAGAATTGTAGGAAGAGACCCAAAGGGTCATCTAGTCCAACCCCTTGCGATGCATTTTATTTTAATTCCAAAGGAAGCCTTCCAGTGATGGAAATGCTCTCAGGGGCTTTTCAGGCATTGCCAATCAGTGCCTGCAAAGCCCCTTTTGTCCAAGCACTCCCCCACCTTCGGTGACATCAGAGAGGCGTGGCTCGGTTGAAGCAACCTCGTAGGCCAAATGGAGAACTTCTGTGGGCCCAATTAGGCCCGTGGGCCGCAGGTTCCTAACCCACCATATAGCAAGCTGAGTCCCTCCTCACTCACCATCCTGTTGTGTGTCTTCCCATTTCTCCATCCGCAGATGCTGCTGGATATCTTCACTGGGGTAAAGCTGTACCTGCCTCCTTCCGTGGAAGGCTTCAGCAAAATTAGGCGGTATTTTGTCGCCTACGACGGAGACCTGGTCCGCGAATTCGACACCTCCTCAGCGACACACGTTATGGGGGACGTGGAAGAGAATCCATCTGCCAAGCACGTCTCCCCGGACTGGATCTGGGAGTGCATACGGAAAAGGAGGCTGGTAGCCCCTTGCTAAGCTGGTCTTTGCCAAGGCCGCAGCAGCTACAGGGACAGGTGAGGGGAGCAAGGTGGCTTTTAAGGATGCCTTGGCTACATTTTTAAAGAAAAGGTTTAACACCTTTTGGGATGAAATTTTCAGCTCTGATAAACTGACATTATGGAAATCAATTATCACCTCATGGGTCTGTTCTTATTTCTAAGAATGAAGGGGTATAGTTGTCGTCCTGTCCCCCGCAAAATGAAAAGGAGGTATTTAAGTCTAAGGGAGTAAGTCTCCTACTATAGGGTCAAGACCCACAAGTGCAGCAGAGCTGTCACTGCCACGCAAACTCCTCAGCCAAATCTGAAGGTTTCTGCCTTTTACTCCCCTTTCTTAGAAGAGAATCTTCTCCTACCTCCTTCCCATGTCCCAGTGGGAACATGTTGCCTGGCTTGGGAAGAGGCTGTCATTCCAATTTCCATGGCTTCACACTTGACCATTAGCCGGACCACTGTAGTTCATGTGCTGTGAAGTGACCAGACTGCTGATGGGAGCTTTAACACATGAAACCCGTGTTAAAACAGCTGCACTGGCCGCCCATCTGTTACTGTGCCAGGTTCAAGGTCCCTGTATTAATTTACAAAGGCCTGAACAACTTAGGTCCTGAGTATCTCAGGAACTACCTGAACCCTTATATCCCAGTTCAGTCACAGAGATCATCTGCAGGAGTGTTGTTGGTCATTCCCCAAGTAGGTGTGGCTCATTTGACAACAGCGAGGAACCAAGCCTTTAGTGTCATCAGTCCAGTCCTGTGGAACACACTGCCACTAGATTCAGCAGGCCCTTTCTGTGCCAACTATTAAACGTCTGCTGAGAGCTTTTCTGTTCCACCAAGCCTATGAAGGCAATTAAGAATACAGCCTTCCTCAGTGGTTAATTGATGTCTGTTTTTAACTGTTGCAGTAAACTCCTTTATATGTTTCTAATGACAGAGCAGTATACAAATATTAAGAGAGGTGACAAGGCATTGGTGGTGACAAAGGAATGCAGTCAGGGAGGAATGACTCCAGGCTGGGCTTTTTTTCAGGGGCAACTCACAGGAACTCAGTTCTGGCACCTCTCTGCTGGGTGCCATTGCCATTCTAAGAGAGTAAGGGAGGTGTTCATGGTGAGTTCTAGTACCTCTTTTTCTAGAATAATAGCACTGACTCCAGGTGCCACCAGTTCTAGAGAGCAAGCCTGACAATGCACACTTTACTTGGGTAACAGAATGGATTTCCACTGGTTGAATACCAGCCTCAAATGATGCATGTTTTCTAAGAGCATCAGAGCACAATGCTACTGAAAACCTACTTGGAGCAGGGAGGCAAAGGAGTGTATCTGCTGTTGAAAAGATGACAGAAGTCACTTTTTTATAAGGCATTTCCATTTTATTATAAAATTAAAAGGCAGGATTCAGTTCCACCATCTGTAAGAAACTGTGTGTGGTTCAACAGGCCTCAATTAATAGACTTAACTTTCACGCTGGTCAAACAAAGCATACATTTGCTGTATTATAAAAACCCAAAAACTTTTCAGACGAATTTTATTTTCCACAGCTTTAGGGCAACAGCTTCCTGCCAAGTCACAAACCAGCATCACTTTCACGAGATCACAGCCCAGGAAGCATAGCCACCTTTGCAGCAAAGGAAGGAGGGGCGATCAGTTAAGACCAACTTGTGCACTTGTTACCAAGACAAACATAAGCAAGTTGAATGGGTGGGGAAATTCCCATCTCCAACCACACACTCTTCCTGTATCTAGCTCTGCTTTCCAGAGTTAGCTGCTAGACACAAATAGTTCCCTGTTAAATCTAATAATGCACTTAATTTACCCATGTGTGTAGACCAATGTATTTTCCTCATTTAATGAGCTGCCTCTTTCCTGCCTCCCCATCTACCCCAAATTTATTCCTTACTGATAGCTCTCCCTTATGATCAAAATTCATCCCCTTGATCTTTTTTAAATCGTTCCTCAAAACTGCAACCGCATAAGAACTTCATCAAAGTTTGAGGGTGGGAGCAGGAAGAATTGTGCATACAAAGTAGTATCATTCTCGGATACTGGCTTTCCTGCAACATTATCCCCATATAAACTCCATCGCCATAGCTTGTCAGCCCATCCAGAGCTTGGAGAGTGAAGTTAGGATCAGAAAAATTGGCAAAGGCTTTTCCTACAAAGGGAAAAGAAATTTGGAAGATCAAAAGGGAGAATGGCTCACATAGGGTTGCCACCACTAGCTGTGAAAATTGGAAATAACGGAATGCTCAGGCTTTTCTGCACATCTGTAGTCTGTTGGTGTGCTGTTTTGCTACAGCTCCATTGCTGAGGCAAGTAAACAAGCAAGATTAGCTCTTCTCCCCCTAGGCACAGGTGTGTGAGTTATAAAAATCTTCCAGTCCTTGAGTAAATAAAGCAGCAGCCAATTAAAGTTGTTCTTTGGTTTAATCGCTCCCAGGCAGAACTTTTTCCCCCCTTCACTGTCCATACTGGCTAAGCTGGCAGCAAAATTTATAGAGGCATATGCAGACAGCACATCTGTCCAGCAGCAGGTGCTACCCAGGAGCAAGGGTGAGGGTCCCATCACTTTGCAGGCCCACAATTCAGGTACAAACGGTCCACTTCAGAAGCCAGATCTTTGGAAAGAATGGGGCATCATGGTGCATATCAAACATGGTGCATGCACATGTTTTTTTCTGGAAAGACTGTCTGGTGCCTCAGAAAGCTATGCTGCCATGAAGATTAAAGCATTCAGGGAGGGGGGAGAGAGTGAGCCTTGCTGCCACAAGGAAGGATGTAGCCTGCCCTTTTCCACAATGGACATGTCTACCCACAGGCAAGCAAAGACCAGCAGCAATACGCTGTCTACAGCCCCACTCAACCACTCTGCATACACATTTTACGCCCAACACTTTTCCCGCAAGCCCCTTTCTGTCACCGCGCAAGACTCAAGACGTTTAAGGCAAGTTTCTATTATTCAACCCCCACCCCGCAACCCTTCATCTCTGCGAGGCACTTAAAATACCTGGAGTTTGGTCCAGAAAGGCCACTGGGTCCACTTGAGAGTTAAGACACTGCTGAAGGAAAGAACAAGCAGAAGAAAAAGTACCATTGTTGTTTAAGGCTTTCGAACCACAGGGGAGAGAAAGGCAGAGAATGTGTGTAAACAGAGCTGCTCTCCCTGGATATTTCCAAACCCATGTCTGAGAGTTACTGATGAGAGGTTCCACCGTTAACAGTAAGAAGATGGGCTCTCCTTAAGACGGGGATATTGTTCTATCCTCCAGGCAACTGCTTGTATCAAAAAAAAGTCCATGTTCAGGGGAATTGACAAACCAGAGGCTGCCGTCTGGGTGATGTATGAAGCGGCACTCGAGAGCTGATTTCAGGGTAAAAGGGCAGGGGCCCTTACCTGCAGGAATCTCCCCTGCCATTGGCAAAGTCCTCTCTTCCAAATTGAGCCAGCACTCCAGCAGATGGCTGATGGGCTTGCCTTCTCAAAACAGGCAACTGAGATGCCATGGTTTGGCATCTATAAGGCAAAAACAAGCATTTAAAAAAATAAAAGGCAACTAGCACACAGTCTTCAGCCTCCTGAAGTAAGCTGATGAGAAATTTGTCCATTCCAGTTTCATAGCGGAGAGTCGCCAGAGACCCAACAAAATAATCTCAAAACTGTCTACTCACACCAATATCATGATTTATCAGCGCACAAGGGCCTTGAGGGAGTTCAGAGACACATCAGAACGAGGTGACTGGTTTTACCGCTCCCCAAAATGAAACTGCTCTGGCCAAGGTCCATTCCTAAGGCTATGGCCCTCCTTTCCTACACAGAACAGAAGACATAACTAATTCTACAAGTAAAGCCAGGGCTCTGCAAAGACCACTGCGCTTGCTCACAGGAAGGAGGCGGTAAACATAAAATTATGAAAAGTAAGGAAGTAGCCCCAAAGACACATGTGCCAAGAAACTGGACTAAAATGTCTCCTTCACAGTTGCAAATCCGCTCCCAGTCCCACCTTGCATGAACGGGAGGGACATTCCTCACCATGGCCACCAGGAAGCCACGCATTTGCTTGGATTATGCATCCAAGGCAGCATTTAGCCTTACCTGCAAGGCTAGCGAACAAACCGAAGAGGTCCTTGTGTTTTGTTTCACCAAAAAAATGTAAAAACGCTTTGAAAAGAGGAACAAGTCCCAGAAATGAAAACGCTGATGTCCCTGTAAATGGCCTCTTTAGAGAAAAGAGGAGAGAACTGAGAGCAGCGAGTTATCTCTTCCTCTTTAGACCACCTTGTTTTATTCACTCCAGAGGGGAAGGGCCTCAACGTCTGGGGGAAAGCCACGTCTTTGTTGATGCCCTGTCGCAAGCAAACAGAGGGAGGAACGGCGCATCACTTTCGGGATCTGTTGAGGATTTCCAGCTCTCCAGGCACTGCGGTATAATGTACAGTATCGTACGTGTGTGGGGAGGGGGGAGCCCAGCCTCTTGAGTCTTTTTGCAGTTCCTCCATCCCTTGCCTCACCCATCACCTGTAAGGGGGCGCCTTAGGAATGGAGGGGAGAAGGGGCTGGATAGCTGGGACCCATCAGTTCTCCGTCACAGTGGGGTGAGTCTTCTAAGACGATATTCCGCCCTGCTTCGGACAAAGCCCTTAAGACCTGAAGACATGGACAGCTCTGATCACGTACTGCCGGCAGATGGGGCACTCGTTCATGCGCTTCCCACACTTGGTGCAGGTGACCATGTGGCCACACTCCAGGAGGACGCAGTCAATGACGGAGTCCATGCAGATCTTGCAGAGGTTGTCCTCCGAGCCAGGGAGAGTGGTGTTGCCAGATGGAGCTGGAACGGCAAAGGGGGGACTTAATCGTAAGAAAAAGAAAGCCTCAAAGCAGTTTACAAACAGGAAAAAAGCAATAAGACTATCAATAAAAAGTTATTTAAAACGTTCAGAAAAATAATTAAAATCAATAATAAGCTAAACACAGATTAAGACTCTCGTTGAACATTCTACATGTCTGGATATATAGTTGTTTTAAACTGCTTTTAATATGCTGTACGGGACGCGGGTGGTGCTGTGGGTTAAACCACAGAGCCTAGGACTTGCTGATCAGAAGGTCGGTGGTTCGAATCCCCGCGATGGGGTGAGCTCCCGTTACTCAGTCCCTTCTCCTGCCAACCCAGCAGTTCGAAAGCACGTCAAAGTGCAAGTAGATAAATAGGTACCGCTCCGGCGGGAAGGTAAACAGCGTTTCCGTGCGCTGCTCTGGTTCGCCAGAAGCGGCTTAGTCATGCTGGCCACATGACCCGGAAGCTGTATGCCGGCTCCCTCAGCCAATAAAGAGAGATGAGCGCCGCAACCCCAGAGTCGGCCACAACTGGACCTAATGGTCAGTGGTCCCTTTACCTTTAATATGCTGTACCATCGTACCTTGGATCCCGAACACCCTGGAACTCGGACGTTTTGGCTCCCCAATGCCGCAAACCCAGAAGTGAGTGTTCCTGTTTGCAAACGTTCTCTTGGAACCCAAACATTTGACAGGGCTTCTGCTATAGGAGATTCCTACAGCCAATCAGAAGCCCCGATTTGGTTTTCAAACGTTTTAAGTCGAACGGACTTCCAGAACAGATTCCCTTCAACTTCCAAGGTACGACTGTACTAGTGTTTTAACATTAATGCTGGTTTTTCTTTGTTGTAACCTGCTCTGGGAGCTTAGGGTGAAGGGTTGGTAAATAATAATAATAATAATAATAATAATAATAATAGGCTTGCCTAAACAAGAATGTTTTTAGCAAGCATTAAAAAAGAGGTACAGTGAAGGTGCTTTCCTGATATCAATAGGTAGGGAGTTCCACAAAGTGGGTTCTGTCACACTAAAAGATCAAGTTCTTACAAACGTGGGATGAGTGTTTTGTGGTACCTGTAACTGTTTGGATCAGTCAAGTGGGCACATATGAGGTAAGGTGATCTTGCAGGTAAACTGGTCCCAAGTTGTTAAGGCCTTCATATACTAGTAGTAACACCTTGAACTTAGCCGGACAGCAAATCAGCAACTAGTGAAGATTTCTGAGCAGAGGCGTTCTCTGCTGATGGGGTCTCACTCCTGTCAGCAATTGTGCTACAGCTTCCAAATCTGGAACAAGGGAAGCCCCACATGGAGCACACTGGGGAGACGGGGCCCATGTCTGAGCGAAAGCCGCTTTCCAAAACTTCCCATCATCAACTCTGGGCTTTGCCATTTTAAGATTCTTATCCTATCATCAAGGTGTATACACATTCATATATGATTGCTTGCTGTCCATAAATGAGAGAGACAAAGTCCCAACCCCCTGCACAAAATAAATGCCTGTCTTTCCCACTGAGCAACTATGTTGAAAGGAGAAACAAGGGCTGCTTACCAGCTTGATCATCCGTATCAGAAACTGAAAACAGAAAAAAGAGAAGTTTGATGAAATCCTATTGCAACAGTGCTCAATATAAATAAACAAGATGTGTCGTTCCCTTGCTACTGCCTTCTGGGAAGAAGGGAGCGGGGACTGGAAAAATTACTTAGGAGAAAAAGGAACAAAGTTCTGGGAATGGGAGAGCCTAAGATTGGCCAGAGGCTCTTCCACTTTTTATGCCAATTTCATGAGACCCTGTGGCTGCATCAGGCCAATGGCTCATCTAGTCCAGAATCCAGTTCTCACCATGGCCAACCAGATGCTTGTTAGGGGACCCAAGTGCAAGAGCCCCCTCCTTTCCTTTGGTTTCCAGCAACTGGTATTCAGAAACATTGCTGCCTCAAATGTGGAGGCAGAGCAGAACCTTTTCTCTTTCTCTTTCACGAATTTGTCCAATCTTTGAAAGCCGTCCAACTTGGCTCTTCCTAAGGGTTTGAGTTCCATAGAATACCGTATTTTTCACTCTATAAGACACAGCAGACCACAAGACGCACCTAGTTTTTGGAGGAGGAAAACAAGAAAAAAAAATCTGAATCTCAGAAGCCTGTACAGCAAGAGGGATCGCTGCACAGTGAAAGCAGCGATCCCTCTTGCTGTTCTGGCTTCTGGGATAGCTGCGCAGCCTGCATTCGCTCCATAAGAAGCACACACATTTCCCCTTACTTTTTAGGAGGGAAAAAGTGAGTCTTATAGAGCAAAAAATACGGTAACCATGTGCTGCATGAAGAGGGAATTTCCTTTATCCTAAATCTCCCAACATTCAACTGCGGGGAGAGGGAGGAAAAACCTTTATCCACTTTCTCCATGCTGTGCAGCATTTCACAAACTTGTAGGATGCCACCTCTTACTCAACTTCTATCTAAACTAAAAAAAATCCCTCTCCTTCCCACAGATATACAAAGATATGTGCAGATGAAATATATATATACCATGGGTACGCAAACTAAGGCTCGGGGGCCGGATCCGGCCCAATCTCCTTCTAAATCCAGCCTGCGGACGGTCCGGGAAACAGCGTGTTTTTACATGAGTAGAATGTGTGCTTTTATTTTAAATGCATCTCTGGGTTATTTGTGGGGCATAGGAATTCGTTCATTTCCCCCCTATATATATAAAGAGAGAGAGTCCGGCCCCCCACAAAGTCTGAGGGACAGTGGACGGCCCCCTGCTGAAAAAGTTTGCTGACCCTTGATATATACTGAACTTTTCCGTGTATGAGACTAGGGTTTTTTACTAAAAAATAATGTTAAAAGGGGGGGTAGTCTTATACACGGGGGCAATCTCTCCCCAATTTTCTTAATTTTGAGTCCCCCAAAATAGGGGGCTCTTATACACGGGGGGGGGGGGCATTATACACTGAAAAATACGGTATGTATATATATATATTTCTGCCCCACCCCAAAAAAGAATCCTTACCCAGCTGCTGAAGGTCCTTCTCTTTGTACAGGCGGGTCACTCTCTCCATCAGCTCCCATTTCTCACAACAGCCCTTGTAGTTGACAAAGTTCCGAGCAAGGATCTCCTTCAGCTGCCTTACGGAGAGGGCATCAATGTCTCTCACACTTGTCAAGTCAGAGAGGGACGCCCTCCGTCCCGGAACTAGGTTATCCTCAGAGTCGGTTGACTGAAATACAAAGCGGTTTGCGGGTAAGGCTGCGAGGCTTCAGCAAAAGGGGGGGGGGGTCCTCTCTATCTGCTAGCCAGCCAAAATCAGCTGTCTCTCCAACACATGCCAGGGTTTAGGCATGAAGGCACAGACTTTACAAGACGGGTCTTCAGGTGCAGTCACTGCTCTGCTACGTGGAAGTCACACACATAAATGTTTCACCAAGCACATGGGGGTGTAAGGATATCTAAGCACCCAGTGCTAGAAACTAGATTTCTTTGCCTGCAATGCCTTTCTAACCTGGACCCATGAACTGGGGGCAATATTTATCAGGGTGAAGATAGTGGCACGAATGTGTTTAGCTTTAATAAAAACATACAGGTGGTAGAAACCCAAAGACTTCTCAAGCCAACTACCTTCCAGATATTTTGGACTATAAGTCCCATCAGCCCCAGCTAGCATGGCTCAGGGATGGTGGGAGGCATCCTCCAAAACTTGCACAGGGCACCAGGCTGGGGTAGGCTGGGCTATGGCAAGAAGAGCTGGAAACCAGAGGGCAGGGAGAGAGAGGGGCTACAACAGCAAGCTTCAGTCATCTCTCCTCCTTGACTGATCACTGTACTTCCTCTAAGTGTAACTCCATCCCATCCCATTTCTTCATTAATTTGTGATTTTGTAAAAGGAAAAAAAACCATATTCAAATACAAATTCAATGCATTTCTAAATAATACTTTTATCCTAATGCATTTGCATGCTTCGCAGTACGTTTTTCTGTGCCAGCAACTGGAATCACAAAATTTGGAGAAGCACAAAACCCAAAGGGATATCATATTTCTGATCTGTGTACACTGGTACCTCGGATTACATATGCTTCAGGTTACAGACTCCGCTAACCCAGAGGTAGTACCTTGGGTTAAGAACTTTGCTTCAGGATGAGAACAGAAATCTTGCTCCGGCAGCGCAGCAGCAGCAGGCGGCCCCATTAGCTAAAGTGGTGCTTCAGGTTAAGAACAGTTTCAGGTTAAGAACAGATCTCCGGAATGAATTAAGTACTTAACCCGAGGTACCACTGTATTTTTGGGGACGCAGTTTGATAAGGAATGCTTTGTAGACCTCAAGGTGGCAACGGGAGACTGAAACTCTTAAGGTAGAGATTGTGAAGACCTTAAGGGCAGGGGGGGGGGGCGTTGAGTTGTTAATTAGGCGTAGAACATTCAGTATGGCAAGAATGCTGGACATCCCATTGTCACAGAGGGATTGGCACATGATCTAATGTTCTCTCTCTCTCTCTTTAAAAAATATTTATACTTTTCAGATATATACATTTCACATATTTTATATTCATTTTGACATTTTAAAACCTGACTTCCTTCCCCCCTTTCTGCAGTTCCTTAAATTTATTTTTAATATCTTCTGCATATCCAAATTAATGTACTCATTTATTTGTCTTCTTTATATTTATACACTTATATACCTGCAGGCTATTACAATAATCCTGCCAGTGTTTTTATCTGTTTACAATTTATCTGTAAATATTCAGTGAACCATTTCCATTCTTTTGTAAAAAGTTTGTTATCTTGATTTCTTATTCTTTCAGTAAGTTTTGCCATTTCTGCACATCCCATAAGTTTTTATATCCGTTCTTCCTTTGCTGGGACTTCTTCTTCTTTCCATTTTTGGGCAAGTAACATTCTTGCCTCTGCAGTCACGTGCATGAGTAAATTTCTATACAATTTAGGTAGTTCTATCCCTATAATGGGACGCGGGTGGCGCTGTGGGTAAAAGCCTCAGCACCTAGGACTTGCCGATCGAAAGGTAAGCGGTTCGAATCCCCGCGGCGGGGTGCGCTCCCGTCGCTCGGTCCCAGCGCCTGCCAACCTAGCAGTTCGAAAGCACCCCCGGGTGCAAGTAGATAAATAGGGACCGCTTACTAGCGGGAAGGTAAACAGCGTTCCGTGTGCTGCGCTGGCTCGCCAGATGCAGCTTGTCACGCTGGCCACGTGACCTGGAAGTGTCTGTGGACAGCGCTGGCTCCCAGCCTATAGAGTGTGATGAGCGCACAACCCTAGAGTCTGTCAAGACTGGCCCGTACGGGCAGGGGTACCTTTACCTTTACCTTTTTACCACTGTATTTGCCTGGGAGTTGCAAACTAGGTCAGTTTGTTTAAAAATGTGAACTGAACAAATTCCTATCCTGACATCTTACACACAACACAAAATCCCCTAATATTCTATCATGTGATTGGCTGTGGCTCACTTTTGGAGCAAATACTGGCGAAGGCGTAGGGCATAAATAATATACCACACAGACAGAGATATACGTATCTCTCATACAAACAGATCTACTATATATTTTGGAAAGTCATTTGCCTGTTTGCTGGGCATTCAGACACCTTTTATGCTATCGGCATCCAATTTTGCATGATGGTTCCTGAGACTGAGGAACAGGTTTTCGTCTATGTTTGGATACAACTGGATGCCTTTTTGAACCTAGAGGGCAGACTGAACCTTTCAGAACTGCACAGATTTTAGCCACCAATTTCAAAACCACATTGGTTTTTTTGCCTTCCTTAAATGTGTGTGTGTGTACAGACACCCCTTGGCATTTTAGAACCAGAGGAACGCAAAAGAGGTTTCAAGCTCCATACAATCAGCTGGTGGGTAGCAGAGGACAGAGACCAGTCCACCAGCGAGGGGACATCACACTGTGAAATTCAAGCTGTGGGGCTGCAGAAGCAGAGGTAAGTGGACGAAGACTCCATAGGGCCACACATAAATGATTTTACAGGTAAAAGTGGGGCTTGAACCTACCTTGAAATCCATCCGCTGCACCACCAAGGATCCCCATAATCCTTTTCAGTATCCAGAGCACCCATTTCAACCCCTGGCCCACCCCCACATGGCCTCCCCGTTCTGGCTGCATCATCAGCCCTCGCCTACCTGCGTCTCCTCCTCGGTCAGTGCTTCCACTGCATTCTCGACTTCTGCCATGTCGCCCTGGCTCGGTAAGACATGCCCATTTGCCTAGGAGGAAAACAGATGCTGCTGAAAGACTGAACTCCCTAGAAAACCCACCATGGAGAGACAGAAGAGTCTAGAAAAGATGCTGGGCCATCCCTGGAGGACCCTGGACCCACCCAAAGCTGATTTACTGCTGCTGGCCTGATGCAAGGTGGGATGGGGTGCGGAGGGAGGGAGGGAGGGAGGGAGGGAGGGAGGGAGGGACAAAGGGGAAGAAAAATTATTGGTTCAATGTGAAATGTTTCTGGACTAGGGAGGAGGTTGAGGTTTTGGTGGGAACATTGCTTTGTTTACCATTAGCATATGGTGGTTGTTGTTATTATTATTATTATTAGTAGTAGTAGTAGTAGTAGAAGTAGTAGTAGTGGTATTAATATTACTACTACTACTACCACCACCACTATCAATGCACTTGCTATTGTTTAAAGAGATGCTATGTTGTTTTTCCATAACTTGTATATTATTATATGAAATGATATTGTATTATATGATTTCCCTCCCCTCTTTTCCCTATGTTATTGCATATGTGCATCTATTTTTCTTTAACATCAGTCGCTTAGAGACTTTGGGTGATAGTAAGTTTAATTATATAAGCAATCAATTAATAATAAACAGAAACTCTCCTTGGTCCTTTTGAACTCTAGAAGGATGCACAAGGAATCACAAGAAGACTCTAAATGCAGACCTGTTTGCAACTTGGCTCTCACAACTCTGGGACTTAATATCAATGGCCAAACTGACAACTCCTGTCCAAGTGAGTCAAACAGGCAAGAAAATCACTACTTTTCCATCAGCCTGGCATAATTTTATTGCATATGCAACATCAATGGAACATGGTTATAGGCTTCTGAGAACACATGGCGGCTTGTGGAATGATACCTTCGTATAAAAACTGAGATCACTGGATTTCAGTCACTGGATAGCTCAGTCGGTCAGAACATGGTGCTGACAACACCAAGGTTGCAGGTTTGACAGCTGCATGTTCCTGCATTGCAGGGGGTTGGACTAGATGACCCTAAAGGTCCCTTCCAACTCTATGATTCTTGACATGAAATGCAATTAAATAGGCATGTGGTGCTTCTGTGCGGGGCTGATATGTAAGGACAAAAAAACCACCTGCGTATGAATCACTCTTTACAATATATATTGCAAATAAAGAAAAACAAAAATAATGGGGTGGGGGGAACCAAGAGGAAACTCAGGTGATCCCGAACACACCCAAGCTGGATGCTGAAATTGCTCCCGGCTGGGCCCCTTTACCTTAATGTTGACTAAGCCCCGTTAAGACCGCCTAGGCTTGAGTAGGGAAACCCTAGGGTGGTGTCCCCAAGGCCCGGGTCAGTCATGATTGAGCTGCAGAGAGGCACCAGGAGCCCATGCTGGGAAGGCCTGGCTCTGCCCTGCTGCCTTCCATTGTGACGCGGGGCTGACATCATGGAGAATGCAAGGCAGCCTGGCTCTTTGTGACACAGCGCTGCAGGGCCAAGGGCACTCCAATCTCTGGGTGCTGCCCAACCCCCCATGTCTTGTGGAGGGGTGGGTGGGCCAAAAGGGCTCTATGGTCTCCACCGGCTAGCCTGGGGGCTAAAGGGTTGAGCCAAGGCAGCATGCAGCAGAATGGTGAGAGGCTGCCAGAGAGCTGCATGAGGTTGGTAAAGATCAGTGGTCACCAATGCTGCACCCAAGGGCTTAGTGGTGCTCTTAAGAGCCCGCCCCTGCCTGTCCATCACTGACCCCTCGGTGATGAGGGTGGTTTCCTTTTCCTTCCTTGAAAAAGACACAGAGCTGTAAGAGGAAGCAGGGAAGAGTGGCGCTCTTTCCCATTTCCTCTTTCAGCTCTATGGGTTTTCCAAGGCTCAGGTTAATTCTACTGGAGTTCATTTTTACCTGGAACACTTCAAAAAGTAAAGGTGGGTGGGTAGGTGAACACCCTATCTCTTTATTAATGCATGTGGAACGGAGAAGAGGCAGAAGGGAAGGCACCCACAGCATTCAACTCAAAACTAGGGAGGGGGCTTTTTTGGTGGTGGCATCCCTGTTACACAATGCTTTCCTCAGAGAGGCTCACCTAGCACCTACATCAGGATTTTCTCAGGACCTATATCTTGGAAACGGCCATAGTGCAGTGCAAGAGCATCTGCTTTGCATGCAGAAGGTGCTGGGTTCAAATCAGGCATCTGCAGGTAGGGCATGGACTGTCTGAAGCCCCAAAGAGCTGCTTCCAGTCATTTGTAGCCACTTCTAAGCAAGACGGAACAAAAAGGAAGCTTCCTATGTTCCTATATTCTTTCAGGCCTTTTCTGGAGTTTTCGCATTATTTTTACAGCGCTGACGGTGCTTTGTAATGCTTTCAGGCTGGTTTTACACCAACGTCAGAGGGAGATTTAGGGAAGCGCAAATGCTTCCACCGCACTGGGCACAGAGTCTTGGGGTCACTGCAGCGTGTCACAACTATGACGTAGTTGTGAATTGAGCAGAACTGAAGGCGAGAGGCGCCAAATCTTGGCCTCACACAGGGCACCGCTGAAATTGGAAAGACCAAAATCCAGCCCTGTCCACCTTAGCACCGGGGC
Source organism: Podarcis gaigeae (assembly GCF_964106915.1). Lineage (NCBI taxonomy): Eukaryota > Metazoa > Chordata > Lepidosauria > Squamata > Lacertidae > Podarcis > Podarcis gaigeae. The sequence continues at coordinate 31,687,289 of NC_139692.1, forward strand.
ACACATAAGACATGGTAGGCTGGGCAATATAGAAATGCCAAGACTGATAAATAAAGTCTACGTATGAAGCTATGAACCCTTGAAAAGCAAGCCAAGAACCTTATAAAGCCGCCCAAGAGTGAGGGCAAAGGGCCACACAGGTGTTTCGACAGATTAACACTTGGCCAGGCAGTACCTGTGGCTGCTCCTCAGTCTGCAAGGCAGGGTCTGTCGCAGCCCACTCAGAGGGGCAGTCCGGTGAGGTAGGTGCAGGGGCCTCTTGCTCCAGGACAGGGGAGACGATCGTCACCGGGGGAACCCGAGCAGTCCTGTCTCCCTGGGGACCCACAGTGGGCTGTTGGCCGATGATCAGACACACCAGCTCGTCCTTCTCGCGGCACATTTCAGTGGAGATCTCCCGCAGCTCCAGGTAGTCCCGCAGGTCTTTCACCTTCATTTTGATCAGCTCCTCCCGCTGGAAGGCTGTGGCCCGGAACCGCTCACAGAGGTGGCAGAGGCAGAGGCCGCTCTCTGGCTGGTGCGAGCAGGCCAGGCAGAAGGTCTTTTTGCAGTCCAGGCAGGTGTGCTGTCCGGAAAAGGGAAGAGAGGAATGTCAGGCGGAGGCAGCCATGGCAGAGGAAGACACAGGCCAGTGCTTCCCAAGGTGGTCAATGGTGCCCCCTGGGGGGGGGGTTAAATGACTATCGGACGGGTATCACTGGACCAAGTTCATCAGTTCTGTTGAATTAATTAAACTAAACAGTTTTAATTGCATTTTTAATAAACTGTTTTGAATGTTATCATGCTCTTATCTTCCTTAGAGAATTGTGGAAACAACAAAATAATGCTTTTTATAGGGTAAGGGGGCATTGGAGATGTGTTTGTTGAACTGGGGTGGGCCAGTGGCTTAAAAATACTTGGGAGCCTCTGAGATAAGACATATCTCTGTATTTTGGGCTGGCCCTCAAAAAAGGAAACAAGAGCTTCTGGGCACTGCAGGATTCTGGATAACAAGTCACTGTTAAATCAAGCTGAGCCAACCGTTCATAGGATTGTTTTGTACTAGTTTGGTTTTCAAGGCATTTCATGTCTTTGTTGTACCTATGTATATTTTACGATAGTATTATACACATAAGGAAATTGATGGCTTGTTAACCAAGAAAATTAGAAGTTGCTGATGGATTTAAATAAAAATGAGTTGGTAGCCCAGCCAAGGTAGGGAAAAGAATGGTGTTTCGCTATCCCAGATTCAAGACTGCGTAGGATTCGGATTTCAAGGAAAGAATCTTCACTCACAGCATAAAAATCTCAACATAAGCCATTGTTGCAATGGTACTTAATGCCTGCTTCTGCTTAGGAGCAATACAACGGATAGAGAAAGCCCTTTGCCAATGATCAAGTACCAAAATGATCAAGGAGTTGGAGCAACTCTCCTATGAGGAATGACTGCAACGTTTGGGACTTTTTAGTTTAGAGAAAAAGAGAGTGTGACATGATAGTCAAGTTTATAAAATTATGCATGGCACGGAGAAAGTGGGTAGAGAAAAGTTTTCCTCCCTCTCTCATAACACTAGAACTGTTGGACATCCCACAAGGCTGAATACTAGAAGATTCAGGACTTGTAACACAAATTCCTTCTTCACACAGCGCATAGTTAAACTACGGAACTCCCTCCCACAGGAGGCAGTGATGGCCACCAACTTGGGTGGTTTTAAAAGAGGATTAGACACATTCATGGAGGAGAGGGCTATCAGTAACTACTAGCCATGATGGCTATTGCTCAGCCTCCACGGCTGGAAGCAGCAGTTGCTGGAAAGCAAAGGGGGGGAGAGGGCTGCTCTTGTGCTGGGGTCCTGCTTGAGGGTTTCCCACAGGCATCTGGTTGGCCCCTGCAAGAGCAGGATGCTAGACTAGATGGGCCACTGGCCTGATCCAGGAGTCTGTACTTAAATGCTCACCTTACACATATGGGATGGTATGTCTGACTCAGTATAAGGCCCTGCCCAAAATCTTTAGCCGTTGTTTTTTTTTAATCACATTTTTACAGTGGAGAGGGTGTGGAGAGAAATTACAGATGCCCCTCGTGTTATGGAGGTAATTCAGTATAAAATGCTGAGATGCTCAGTGAGCATCCTGCTCTCCATGATCATTTGATTCTCCCTCCATTTACTGACAGCAGCAAAACGAATGCTTACATGCATGATGCAGAATGCTGCTCCCTTGCCTTGAGTCTGAATGGAGTCTTGTTCTCAGGTGACCTTTGGCTGCAAACAAACCAACCTGGCTGACTTAAAAAGTGCTCCGTAGAAGCAAAACTGGAATGGTGAGGATCTTGGGACACTCAGCCACCACAGCAGTTCCAGAGAGCTTCCAAGCAGGCCCTTGTTCCTTAGGAGAAAGCCAGCAGACCCTTGTGGTGGGCTGGGGTAGCATTTGTGGTGGCTGGTGCTTTGGCCTTGGATTCAAATCCCAGCCCAGCAGTGAAATTCACTTGATCGACCTCCTCAAGACTTCCCACATCCCAGAAGTCCTGTCTGTCCCAAGTCAGCTCTGCGTCTAGTACCCCAACCCAGGAAGAGTTTACATGTAGGGGAGGGGCCGTAGCTCACGAGGGGACCAGGGCAGTCACCACCTCTCAGCCTGGTCTACCTCACAGGGTTGTTGGGATGAAATGAGGAAGGTGGAACCATGTATATTTTCCTACGACATCACAGACTCAGCCGGATCTACCTCGCAGGGTTATTCAAAAGGTAAAAGCTGGGGCGGGAGTAGGGAGAACTGGGTATTCTGCTCTTCTCTCCTAAGACTAAGCAGAGGATTAAAATTAAACTAAATGCCATTAAAAAGAAGAAATAGTAAGTTATAAGAAAAGAGGTCCTATATTGGAAGATGTGGCCAGTGTGTTTATAAAAGTTCAAGCAATTAACTTTCAGGGAAATAAATCCAGAGTCAAAAGTCGGGCAATATTATTCATTGGGGCCCAAGAAAAATATCACAAAAGCATGGCAAGGTCTTTGGGGAGCAAGGGGGGCATTGCTATGATGGCAGTTAGGCAAACCAAGGGTTAACCATGGTGAGCTGTTGGAAACTAACCCAGGATGGTTGGGAAGCTTTCTGTGTAAAGGAGCTGTGCGTGTGTACACAAGCACATAAGTGCACACACATTCCATAGAAAGGCTCCACATCCGCCTCCTTTTCCCTTGCCATTTTTCCATCCAAGAACGTGCAGGAGGTCAGATGCTTTCCGAGACTCTGAAAGGCTGGCCTCCTGCCACCCGAACGGAAGACTTCCCAGGAGAAGAAAACCCCTCCTCATTTAAATGGACTTCTCCGAGTGAGAAAATGCCTTTCCTCCTCCGTACCCGCCCCCAGGGTGACTCAAGCGTGCCAGAACTTAAGCCTGCAATACAAGGAAAAACCAGACTGTGCAGGGAAACATACGCTTCCACCGCAGGCATTTCTGTGCGACACAAATGTGCATGTTTGGAACAAAATGTGCAAGTTTGGAACACGTTTAGGGACAGGAGAGAATAAGGGGGCTCTTGAACCTGCTGTTTTAAAACAGCCTCCCCTAACCTGGTGTTCACTCCATGTGCTTTGGACTACAACTCCCACCAGCACAGGAATGGCAGGCTTTGATTTTTTTTCAACTCTGGCTTATGCAAATGGCTATAGCCAGCCCTGGGCTGACCCTGAATCAGCCCCACAGTGACTTCAAAGAAAATTATGCCTATGAGAGCCACCTGTTGGGATCCTTCTAGAACCCCAGTTTTCTAGACAGGCCAACTGGTGACTTTCATTGAAGTCCGCTGGCAGGCCCCTGCTGCTGCTCTCCAGTATTGAGAGGTGCAATGCCCTTAAATGTGGAGGCTCCACTTTCCTAGCGGGGCTAAACCTCTTTCCTGAATTTGTCCAATCCCTCCTGCACCCAACCTTTTAAAAAGCCATCTCAACAGGCAGGGGCCACCACCTCAGCTTGTCACAGTAAGCTGTTGCTGTTGTTGTTAATTGAATTTATATACAGCCCTATACCTGCAGGGGTCAGGGCAGTTCACAGGATAAAAATCAGAATATAAAACCATAAAGTACATATAAAAATAAAAACAACAACCTAATAACCCAAAATTCACAAGTTAAGCTCTGTTGGAAGTAGATGTGTGCGCTCTCTCTCATAAGTGTCCATTCAACTTCTCATCAATATTATTATTAATAATAAAAATAATTACTTTCCCATCATCCTAAGGTCCCAGGTTGGGTTATAACCATGTAAAATATGCAATGCAAGACATTTTTTCTTACAATTACAAAAAAATGCAATCAATCACAAGAAATTATATATACAGGCAGCTCCCCATATGCGAGGGGGTTGTGTTCCAGCTCATTGCGAATGTAAGTCCACTCTGCCCTCTAAGCGCAGCACTGTGAGCCGACGTGGTCGCTCGTCCTCATCACAAATAATATTTATATACCGCTTAATATGCAAAACCCCCTCACAATTCCCATGAAACACAGTAAGATCACTAGAGCAGGTTCCCGCCATAGGCTCCCAATGTGGAGCACGACACCCCACTCACCTTAAGGGAGGTGTTGCTGAAACGGGCCCCGCAGCATTTGCAGCCCTGCTCGGGGCCAGTGGGCGAAGGGAAGGAGCTGTAACCGGCGTTGGCGTAGGCTTGCGCGCGGGTCCCCTGCTGCGGGCGGTGCTGGATGTCCTCGGGCTGCCCGTTCAGGCAAAACCAGTTGCAGCATGTCGCCCACATGATAAATGGTTAGAACTGGAGAGGGGGTGGGTGGGAAACGAAAGCCAAGATCAGTCAACTGAGTTAAGAAAGCCGGTTTCTTCAAACAAAAAAAGCCTGGGGAGTAAGAAGGAGGGCGGCACAATGCACATTTCTGAGAGCAGCCAATCGTTTTTTGCTTTACAGGGAGATAAGAATGCCCTTGCTCTCACAAAAGCAGGAGAGGTGAGCCCGTTTCTGGATGGGACCAGTTCAAATCGCAAGGCGGAGGAAGTGTTCCTTCTATGGCAGCATGCACTTCCCTTACTCACAGGGCACATGATTAAATGGCGGAACTCTGTCTCACCAACATGGATGGCTTGAGGACAAATTCATGTAGGAGAGGGCTATCAATGGCTACTAGCCATAATGGTTATGCTCGATCAAGGGGCAGTAATGCTTCTGAATACCAGTTGCTGGACAGTGTTCTTGTGCTTAAGTTCTGCTTGTGGGTTTCCCCTGGGAATCTAGTTGGCTACTATGTGAACAAGATGCTGCCCTAGACAGACCATTGGCCAGATTCTTCTTATCTTCTTAAGTTCAGTGGTACCTCTGATTACAAACTTAATTTGTTCCGGAGGTCCGTTCTTAACCTGGAACCTTTCTTAACCTGAAGTACCACTTTAGCTAATGGGGCCTCCCGCTGCCGCCACGTGATTTCTGTTCTCATCCGGAAGTAAAGTTCTTAACCCGAGGTACTACTTCCAGGTTAGCGGAGTCTGTAACCCGAAGTGTTTGTAACCCAAGGTGTTTGTAACCCAAGGTACCACTGTACTCCAGTGTCATAGCTGAATATACTAAAGAGCTTTTGACATGGATGTTAGTTGCAGTTCGATTTAAATAACCCTTGAAAAATCTACATTTGCCTTTGCAGTTTAAGAACTTGTGGGACTTCGGCTGTTGCATAAAAAAAGTCACACTGAAACTGCATGTTCCAAGGGGATATAATAATAATAATAATAATAATAATAATAATAATAATACCACCACCCTATATAAAACCAGAAAATACATAATCAAAATAAAAACAACAACAACCAAATAGCCACCACCCCAATACATTTTAAAAGGGCATAGGATATCAATCAAATCAACCAAAAGCCTGGTTAAAGAGGAACGTTATTGCCTGGCGCTTAAAGGTGTATAATGAAGGCGTCAGACTGCAGAAAAGGAATGGAGGATGCTATTATGTCATCTGGTGGGATTTTATTTCCTATGGTTCAGACTTAGATGTTCCACATTCACCAGCCACACAGGAAATATGGATGCCTCAATTCGTATTTGTGTGTCTCCGTTTATTGCTCTTATGATTGATTGATTGATTGATTGATTGATTGCTTTGTATATGGTATGAGTAATTCCCTGACACTGCACTTTTGGATTGCTAGTAAAACTAGCAAAATCAGAAGAAGAAAAAGTGCTCCAACGGGTCGTTCGGGGAATGATTTGGCGAAGTCCCTCTTTCATTCGGGCTCAGGAAAAGCAAGGAAACTCCTGCCAGCCACAGAGAAGCCTGCCCGCCCCCCCCCCCCCAGACACTGCCATTCCTTCAGCAACAATTCCAATAGGAAACATCAAGCCAAAACCGTTTGCTAATGAGGGATAAGCTGGCAAGACAAGATGACAGGTCTGGCAGGCGTCGCTGCCAAAAAAAAGTGACGGTTACTTCCGAACTGATGGCTGAACCAAAGTTAACAGAGCTCAGTAAATCCCACTAGGAGGACTCAAAGAAGTGGGGAGCTTCAGCAGCTATACTATACACACAATTGGTGGGCAGATGTTCAGAATTGCAAAACTGGTCAGTGTTAGGGGTGCTCACAGTTGACACTAGGATGTTCCAGGGTGTGGAGCAAGCTTGTTTTCTGCTGCGCCAGAGGGTAGGAACCAAGCTCATAGCTCCAAATGACAAGGAAGAAGATTCTGACTAAACATAGAAGAACTTAGAGTTGTTTGACAGTGGAACTGACTCCCCTGGAAGGTGGTGGGCTCTCCTTCACTGGAGGTCTTTGAACAGAGGTTGGGTGGCCATCTGTCAGGGATTCTTTAACTGCAACTCCTGCATTGCAGGGAGTTAGACTGGATGGCCCCTAGGGTTCCTTCCAACTCTACAATTCTATTATTCTAAGCTGCTATAAAGGCCTTTGCCAACCTATGCCAACCTATGCGCTTTCCAGATGTTTTGGGGGTACATCTCCGGTCACCCCCAGCTATCACAGCCATGATCCCAGCAGACTCAGCATCATTGAGTGATGCTGACTGGGGACAATGGGAACTGTATCCCCAAAATATCTGGAGGGCACCTAGGCTGGGCTGAAGTTGGTGTAAACAAGGCATTTAATGACAATACATATAATTAAAGGGCTGTCCCAAAATTCTTAAATTGCCACTGGAGAGATGAAAAAGGAAAAAGACACCCAGAATGAGGGAGAGAATTTCTCAGGGGAATAATCTGTTGCTTTTTCGGCAAGAAAAGGGATGTATTTTAAGATTTAGTCTAATTATGCTGTGTTGTATTTGCATTGCTTATGAGCTGCCTTGGGGTGTCTTCTGTGCCTCGCATACAAACATTAACATTAACCACTTTATAAGACAGCAGAAATTAAAACCTAGCAACGTGTGTGTGTGTGTGTGTGTGTGTGTGTGTGTGTGTGTGTTGCCTCACTCACTGGATCATCACCTTGTCGGGGTGAGTGGGCTTGCACAATCCTATGACCCTTGTGACCATGACCCTTGTCACCGAAGCCATCAGGAGTCTCGTACTCCCAGCAGGGTGATCCAAGGCGGTAAGGTCAAAGGGGAGGAGCTAACCATGAATGATCCAAGAAGTCCTCAACGGCAGAACAGGAAGAAGATAACAAGTGGCATGTTACAACACGGGTGAAGGCTGCAGCAGATAAGAATCTACCAGTCATCGTGATACCCATGCCACCAAAATAAGAGCCTTACTGCAAAGATTCTGTGTTGGGTCAGTGTGCACTGATCTACACACATAAAACAAATTCACACACAGGCCTCTTCCAAAAGCCAAAAGTCCCATGGCGATCGGCAAATAGTAACAGGGGCAGGAACGTTAAATATGTTAGCCCCTAGTCATGAACCCCTGGAAAGGGGGAGGGGCTAGAAAAGGTGCCCTAAACACACTCTGCCTCCCTTTTCCCCTAACTCAGGCATAGGCAAACTCGGCCCTCCAGATGTTTTGGGACTACAACTCCCATCACCCCTAGCTAACAGGACCAGTGGTCAGGGATGAATTGTAGTCCCAAAACAGCTGGAGGGCAGAGTTTGTGCCTGCCCTAACTGAATTACCGCACCCACTGGGGTCACTATCCAGCAGTCGTAAAATACAATTGAACTTTGGAACATAGATCATATGGACTTTGTTGGATAACACAGATAATGAGCTCCCAAACGCAGAATTGCCATCATTGCAAGAGAGCTGTGACGTTTTAACATTGATATTGCAGCACTTCAAGAAAGCAGGAGAGGGACAACTGAAGGAAGAAAAAGGAGGCTACACGTTCTACTGGAAAAGTTTTTTTTTTTACAAGAACATTGAATACATGGGAGTAGGCTTCGCTATCAAAAACGATCTTGCGAAGCTCTTGTTAGAAGTCCCTACCAACATTAATGAGCAACTTTCAACCCTTCACATAAAACTCACCAAAAACCAACAGGCTACTATTCTAAGCGCTTATGCATCAACACTGGATGCCCACATAGATGTGACTGACACTTTCCAACGTTACACCATTGAGTTGGATTTGTGGTGCTGCAGAGGGGTTGTTTTGTGCTTGTTGGTGCAGCACAATGTCATGGACTTTGAAGATGCTCAACTCAGGACAAAAGGGAGAAACGAAGAGGAAGGGATGTTTGGTAAACCCTCACTATGATCAACTTCCGCCCGGAAACCTATGTCCCCACTGTGGAAGGATGTGTGGATCCAGAATTGGCCTCCACAGTCACTTACAGGCTCACTGCTTAGACCATGTTCATGGAAGACAATCTTACTCTGCTACGAGTGATCGCCAAAGAAGTAGTAGTGTGTGTTTTCTACCTTGTACCAAGTTTGTTTTCTGCCAGCAGACAGCCACACTCTCCCAATCTAATATTCATTTCCTGAAACTTGGAAAAATCCTGGTAGGGTTATTTAGAGAAACTCTTCTTTCAAAGTTAGGGTTTTTTTGCTTTTTTTAAAGGGATAATGTTCCACAGTGGTCCAGTTCTCAAAGCATTGAGTCAGTAGTGAAAGTTACAGCAAGGAAATAGTTTTTTCTTTTCTTTTTTTGTTGGGGAAGACCAAATATACAAAAGGTCAGATGACTCACCCAGCACAGCACAGGAAGCTAAGAATTTGGGCGAAAAACGGTAACAAGACCCAGAGTCCAAGACTTAAGGAGTTCAGAAATAAACCTATCCACAGCCTGGACCAGCCTTCTCCAATCTAGCACAACTCCCATCAGATGGACAGACGATGCTGAGAACCCAGGCCAAGCTAGCTGGGGTTGATGGGAGTTGTAGTCCAAAACACCTGGAGAGCACCTGGTTGGGAAAGGTTGGCCTAGACTACTCTGCTGAGGTCTCCCCCCCCCCCCCCAGTTCTCTGAGAACAGCCTTTTGCTCCCCTGCTCAGCCTGCATGACCTACTACCCTTTAAAAGCATAAAGCCATTTTTTTTCTGGGCAGCTTTTGTACCATTGGAAGTGCTGTTGAGGCAAGGTCAGGAAGAAAAAGTGCAGATAAACAAATAGAACCCATGTTGCTGCTAGTGTGATAGGAACTTTGAGGTCTTAGATATATGTTAAATGTTCCTAAGTGTACCAATCAAGCACATACATAGACCAGCACAGGAAGACCAACCTGGAACCATTTTGATTCCTAAACTGAGTAAATGTTTTCTCTACAAGGTCAAAGTGGGAAACCTCCCCATTGTCTCTTTCCTCACAAATCCTGTCTTAAGGGCACATTTAAGATATGAATAGGGTGTGAGCCCAGGAACTAAGTATTTATCACTACAAAAGAATGGCGGGCTCCCCAGGCAATCCAGTCAAGTAACCTGCCAGACAGGAGATAAACAAGGACAGGAGAAAAACAACATTCAAATTTCTGTTTTAAGACTGCCTTTTCTGTGATGTAGGTATGATGTATCTGGGGGGTGGTCTTAGGTTACACCCATTCTGTGATGTATGTATGATGTTTCTAGAGGTGGTCTTGATCTACAGGGTGGCAATTTCAAAAGTCTTTATAAGGCCTCACGCCCCATTTTTCTGGGTTCCTCCTCCTTTCCTGCGGGTGAGGGGAGCACCCTGTTGAAACAGATCAATAAAGATCAAGCTTACTAGCTGCTTTGCTTCTCGATATTCTCTGGTTGGCCTCTGTTATCTTCTCCTACCAACAGGGAACATGTGTAAGGATTCTATATGGGCTCTTGGATACCCCATAAGGGAAAAGGGCAATTTTTGTTTACAACACTAGTTAGCATTCACCAGCAGAATTATATCACCAGCAAAGAGATAAACATTGTTTGGAATTGCTGCTTCCTCATCTACTGCGTCTGCCTGGACCCAAGACTGCTTTGCTGTCCTCTCACTGTTCATGAGCATTTGCTGTATCCACATGGGGCTTGATCACAAGCAGGTTTTCCCCGCTGGAATTAGAGTGACTCAGCATCGCAGGGACAGTGTGAGTTACAAATTAACAAGGAAAAGGTATCTCTTAACCAGGTCAGAGGAAGCCGACAAATTGCTGTAAGACACCTCCTTAATTCACACACACACACACCCCACGGGAAAACCCCTTTCAACACATCCTCCAAATAAAACAAAAATTCTATTTTTTTAGAATATGAATCACTCTGCCGCTTAAAAATATTCCCATCCAGCACAGTCCTTTTGCAGGCTGGCCGCTACAAGTACTTTTTCTATACACAAAAGCAGACTCACACCTGGGATGCCTTGGGAATTCTGTGTGCAGGTCTGGTCACCTCACCTCAAAAAGGTTCTTGTAGAGTCGGGAAAGGTTCGTAAAAGAGCAAGGATCAGGCAAGCGCATGGTGCAGAGGGCTATCAAAGGCTACTCGCCACAATGGCTATGCTTTGCCTCCACAGCTGGAGGCAACAATGCTTCTGTTGCTAGAAGCCACAGGAGGGGAGACAGCTCTTGTGTTCAAATCCTCATTTGCTTGGCCACTGTGAGAGCAAGATGCTGGGCTAGATGGGCCACTGGCCTGATCCAGCAAACTCTCCTTAAACATTCTAAGAAGCCAAAAGCTCAGTGCAGCTCCGAAATCAGCGCTTGAACACAAAGCTGTTTTGAAAGTTCACCATCTTAATTCAAAATAGTGCCCAGTCGTATCCAAACACAGAGGAAAACCTGCTCCTTAATGTCAGGCGCCACTGACAATGTCAGGGTTACGATATCTTAAGCAGTGTCCAAAGGCACAGCGAACCAACAACTCTGTGAGGTAGGACAGCACTAGCCAGATATTTTGTGCTGTGGAAATCCTGCATCCCTTTCCCTGTGTGACACCTACACAGGCGGTGGGAAGGCAGAGAAGGGAAGAGGGGAGGAATAGGATATCTGTTGCTACTGTGATAGGAATTTTGAGGTCTTAGATATATGGTAATGTTCATAAGTGTACCAACCAAGCACGTACATAGATCAGCACAGGAAGAGCAACCTAGAACCATTTTGATTCCTAAACTGACCAAATGTTTTCTCTGCAAGGTCAAAGTGGGAAACCTCCCAATTGTCTCTTTCCTCACAAATCCTGTCTTAAGGGCACATTTAAGATATGAATAGGGTGTGCGCCTGTGATCTGGCCCAGGAACTAAGTATTTATCATTACAAAAGAATGGCCAGGCTCCCCAGGAAATCCAATCAAGTAACCTGCCGGGACAGGAGATAAACAATGACAGGAGAAAAACAACATTCAAATTTCTGTTTTAAGACTGCCTTTTTTGTGATGTAGGTATGATATATCTGGAGGGTGGTCTTAGGTTACACCACTTCTGTGATGTATGTATGTTTCTAGGGGTGGTCTTGATCTACAGGGTGGCAATTTCAAAAGTCTTTATAAGACCTTGCGCGCCATTGTTCTGGGTTCCTCCTCCTTTCCTGCGGGTGAGGGGAGGACCCTGTTGCAACAGATCAATAAAGATCAAGCTTACTAGCTGCTTTGCATCTCAATATTCTCTGGTTGGCCTCTGGTTATTTTCTCCTACCAATAAGGAACCTACGTAAGGACTCTATAAGGGGAAAGGGCAATTTTTGTTTACAACACTACTGAGCAACCCCACAGGGTCAGTGCTGGAGTGGGGTGGCACCGATCTGGGCCGGAAGTTTTTTGCAACTAATTGCTGGTTGGGGGTTAGTTGCATTATCTGTGTGGTTGGTGGGAATGCTGGAGAGCGAGGTTTGTATGCGGAAGACTGTTGAGGATGCATTCGTGAGAGGTTTCCCACAGGGAGATGGCTGGCCACTGTGAGAACAGGGTACTGGACTGGGTGGGCCGTTGGCCTGATGCAGCAAGCTCTTAAGTTCTTCGGCAAGCGCAAGCAAGCCAGAGGAGGAGATTGCAAGTTAAATGGAGCACAACTCAGCACAGATCAACTCTGTAGAACACCATGCTTACTGTTCCCATAAATGCAGATCTGCTTATTATCCGCATACATAAATGCCTGCATCTGCTCCTTGTATGCTTTCTTCCACCAAAGCAGACTCTTTATGAGAATTCTTTGCCAACCAGAACATATTGTCCTGAGACAAAGGTCCCGGTTTACGCAAGTGGGCATGAAACAACCCAGGAGAACAGAAGGACGGACGGCCATAAAAGGGAGCATTCGGGGTGGGGAAGAATATTATGCTTCACTGCTTATTTTATACAAATGGTTGAGACTCAGGTCTGCTAATTCCCACACACCAACCTCTTTCCAATGAAAAGAGGTGTTCATCCAGGCTAGACCATATATAACAGAGATAGATAGATAGATAGATAGATAGATAGATAGATAGATGATAGATAGATAGATAGATAGATAGATAGATAGATAGATAGATAGATAGAATACTTCCTGTAAGAAAATCTAAGTGAAGAGCAAGCATACATAAAAATTAAGGAAAACCATGAAACAAGTTTCCAAAGCATAATAAAAAAATTATAAACTAAGATTACAAAGCACAACGATCCTTTGTTGTAGATTTTATGAGCTGCAACCTGTGCACTTGTTTATTTAAAAAATAATTTTAAAGAACACGCAGCGTGCAATGCTAAAGGCCAAGCTAGACGCAGAAGCAGAAGTAGCCTGTCAAAACTAGGGAGCCCCCAACTGCCTATCAAGGCAGGGGCAGCAGGAAGGAGAATGCTGAACCCTCGGCTCCCCACTCTATGCAGATTTCTCCCCAACGATTTTTTTATTTTCCCCTGGTTGGCAGCCACTAACAGCAGTATAGTAGGAGTAGCACATAAGAACCTAAAAAGAGCCTCCTGGATCAGGCCAATGACCCATCTAGTCCAGCAACCTGTTCTCACAGAGACCAACCAGATGGCCCAATGGGAAATCCACAAGCAGGATCAGACTATATTTTGAAGGAAAAAATGAACGAATTCCTATGCCCCACAGAGATGCATTTAAATAAAAGGGCACATTCTACTCATGTAAAAACACACTGATTCCCAGACCGTCGCGGGCTGGATTTAGAAGGCAATTGGGTTAAGAAGGCACTAGGTTGAGCAAAGCTGAAATCGGCCTTTGGTCTGATCCAGCTAGGAATAATTAGATAATTTGCAGGACACATGCCTATCAGCAGCTATTAAGCACAAGGACCCAAGAAAGGGGCCTTCAAATTCAGAGCAACCTCACTATTGGACTCTGAGGATATACAGATGAGGGTTACCTTCATGCTTTAATGGCAGGCTTCCCAGAAGTGTCTGGTGGGCAATCACAAAAAGCACGTTGATGAACTAGGGGGTCCATCAGCCTGATACACTAAGGCTCTCCAATGTATAATACACATTATATTTATTGGATTTGCCCAGGGCAGTAAAAAAAACCACCAACAACAACTTTAAAACAAATTAGAAACAAACAGGATCTCCTCACAACTGACAGCATTCATCTTTCAGCCTCCAGATGCCAAAAGGAAACATTTTTCATCATGTGCTCCATACTGGGTACACCTATTAAAAAACTCACTTGCACACCTCAGACTTGCTAAACTGCAAAACAGTCCCACTGGCACACCCATGTTTATCCAGCGTGAAAAGTGGTGATGGGATCCAAGCATTTTGCAAACAACCCTAGGCCACCCTCACTTCCCACAAAACCTCAGCACTGGTCAGTTTTGAAAGCCACGACAATTCAAAACATCATACTGGCAAACTGTCTGCAGACAGTTTGTGCCTTTTGCCTTAAGATAAACAGTCCCGTTGGCTTGAGTGGTCATAGAGGGCTCCTTTCAGAATATTCCACAACTGGGAACAGCTGGAACACAGGCAAGGAACCCTCCAGGCACGCATGCAGAGCCACCCACCCGCTGCTTTCTTATCTACCGAAACAAGCTCTCATGAAAAGCCTCTCTGCAGCCAAGCATCATTTTGGTCATCACACCCACCCTACAAATTAAGAAGAGTCGACTTTATCAACCGCTTTTGGGGTTTCAGGCGCTCCTCATTCTCAAAGCTAGAAACCTGCTGAGGTGCATCTTATGCAATACAGTGATAGCAGAACGACTTTGCACAGAAATAGAGGCATAGCTCAGGGACAGAGCGTCCCTGGCTTTGCAGGCAAAAGGACCAAAATTCCTGGAAACTCCAGAGAGGCCAGACATAGGGGGGGACCTTTTCTTCCGTCCATCTCCCACCTTCCCTGAAGTAGGGGGGTGGGACTCTATCAGAGAGGGTAAAAACCAGCAGTGTAAAAGTAGGAGGCAGCATCCCTCTGAATAACTGCAAGTGCTGTTGCACACTGCTCTTCCTTGCAGGCTTCCCAGAGACATCACTGGCCATGGTGAGAAAAGCTTGCTGGGCGAGGGCCAAAGTCCAAGGAATAGATCAGTGGTTCCCAAAGTGGGCAGTACTCATGGGCATAGCCAGGATTTTTGTTACGGAGGCAGGGCTTGGTTGAGGGGGGCAAGTCTTTTGTTGGGTGGGCAGAACCGGTGTGATTGGTCAGTTGGTTAAGTATTTCTATTGTTTTAGAAATACTGCCCATAGCAGTACCATCTCCTGGGGGTTGCTAAGGAGCAAGAGGGCACCAGGGGGCGCTGGAGGTGTAAATGGCTATAAGGTCTTGAATCAAGTTCATCAATTTTGTTAAATTTAAAAAAAATACAAATAGATACAAAACAAATGATAAACCTCTATCCATATTTCAATTCTTATTCTTTTCTAATTGACTTCCTTCATCCTCAACGCAGGTCTAATTTCATATTTGGTAAACTGTTTCTTTCTCATTTCCTTTTTCCTACTTTTCTCTATATTTTATGTGTTTACACCATATTTTGTTTTGCAAAAATTACTAAAAGCAAGTCCAGGTATTGGTTTTAAAGGTTAAGGGACCCCTGACCATTAGGTCCAGTCGTGGCCGACTCTGGGGTTGCGGCACTCATCTCGCTTTATTGGCCGAGGGAGCTGGCGTACAGCTTCCAGGTCATGTGGCCAGCATGACTAAGCTGCTTCTGGCGAACCAGCGCAGCATACGGAAATGCTGTTTATCTTCTCACCTGAGCGGTACCTATTTATCTACTTGCACTTTGACGTGCTTTCAAACTGCTAGGTTGGCAGGAGCAGGGACCGGGCAACGGGAGCTCACCCCTTCGCGGGGATTCGAACCGCCAACCTTCTGATCAGCAAGCCCTAGGCTCTGTGGTTTAACCCACAGCGCCACCCAGACACAACTTTTTTAGATAATCTCTATATTTTCCCCATTCTTTTTGGAATTTTTGTTTAGATTGTCCCCTAATAGTATCCTTCATTTTGGCCAATTCAAGGTAATCAAATAATTTAGCTTGCCACTCTTTTTTGTTGGTACTATCTCTTTTTTTCCAATTTTTTGCAAGATTCTCGCTGCCAATGTTGCATACAGGAATATTCTCTTATTTTCACTTGCCATGTCGGAGTCTAATATGCTCAGCAGAAATATGCTGTGCAACCCAGGATTTTTAACATAGGATGAACTGAGTTTGCCTGGCATCAGATGCAGTTAACACTACCCACAACCACCTCTCCCACTCTAGGAATTCAAGTGCTCAGCAGGTTGCCCAAGACACAGAAATGAAGAAAAAAAGGGCTCAAGGTGAGTGATCAGCAAACTTTTTCAGCAAGAGGCCGGTCCACTGTCCCTCAGACCTTGTGGGGGGCCGAACTCTATTTTGGGGGGGAAATGAATGAATTCCTGTGCCCCACAAATAACCCAGAGATGCATTTTAAATAAAAGCACACATTCTACTCATGTAAAAACACGCTGATTCCCGGACCATCCGCAGGCCGGATTTAGAAAGCAATTGGGCCGGATCTGGCCCCCCAGGCCTTAGTTTGCCTACCCATGCATGTGGTAGAGTGTCTGCCTTGCAAGCACAAGGTCCCAGGTTCAATCCCCTCCATTTTCTCCAGCTAGGAAGATTCCTGTCTGAAAATGAGGAGCCACTGCTGGTCAGTGTGTAGAGGCTACACTGCACTGTAGACAATATACTGACCTAGATGGAGCAATGGTCTGACTTCCGATAAGGAAGCTTCCTGTGTTCCTTTGTTCTCTCTCTCTGCCCACAGGCCTGGGAGAGCCATCTTGGGCTATCTTGTAGAAGTGAACACACTAATGACTTCCAACCTGGAGGGCTTTAGACGGGGATTAGGCTAATTAATGAGAGATAAGACCAGCAACAGCTACTGAATCAGGGCTTATTTGGAATAAAGCAGCTTGATGTGTTCAAAGCAACATGATACTCATCTTAAGTATGAGATAATCTTAAAATATTGTTGCATGCCACCCCAATCTCCAAGCCATGTGAGATTCCAGAAGTTCCAGTTGCTTAGCCATGTTTTGTGTTTCTTTCAGAAATTAGGCACGTCAGGGATTGTGGTGTCTTTACGATATACGATTTTATTTACACATATATACAACCTCAGTCCAGATGGAGCAATTGTAGAGCACTGACATCCTATTAGGGTCTTAAGGACAGCACTGGATTCAACAGACAGCAAAAAGCCATCCTCTGTGTCTCTTAGTTCCAGCCTGTCATGCCCAGCTCACAGAGAGGTCTGCCCCTCCCTCTTCTTCTCACTGCTAAGGTCCTCCCCCCAAGCCTACTGGCACCCAGCAAAGGAGCCCCTCTCCCCTTGCCTGACAGTCTTGTCCTCTGATGGTTTCCTGGATGGGCCATCAGCGGCTTTTTGTCCCCTGCTAATGGCCCATCAACTAGCTCTGCAGAGCTGACTTGCATAACTAAATCCAGGGGCAAAACAAAAAAAAAATTCCTTCCAGTAGCACCTTAAAGACCAACTAAGTCAGTTCTTGGTATGAGCTTTCGTGTGCATGCACACTTCTTCAGATATGTGTATCTGAAGAAGTGTGCATGCACACGAAAGCTCATACCAAGAACTGACTTAGTTGGTCTTTAAGGTGCTACTGGAAGGAATTTTTTTTTTGTTTTGACTATGGCAGACCAACACGGCTACCTATCTGTAACTAAATCCAGGGGGTTTCAGTGCTTGGTAAAGTTTAATCAGATCTGACTCTTACTAAATCCAGAAATTATGGGGAGGATCTGGCATCCAGCAATTTAGGGGGGATCTGCCCCCCAGAAAAAACCATAACAATATCTAAATTATGATACAAGCTTGTACATGTAAAAACAATTGGAAAAGATACAACTGGATGGGATGGCAGGTGCAGAGACAAGCATCAAGACCTGCTCTTTGATTCCAGTGCAATTCAGATGGGGCTAGCAAGGTTCAGATCAGCAAAGGATGTCACACTTGAAAGTGACCGTATCATCAGATTCGACTCCAGGAAAACGACCTCTTGCTGTTTCATAAGCAGGGCACATCACTGATTCTTTCCAGACAAGCCAAAGCTAAGATTCCAATGCTTCTGTGTACTGAAACAACAGGTGCCAAGATTTGGTGCTAAAAATGAGAGCCAGTGTGGTGCTAGGGTGTTGGACTATGACCTGGGAAGCCAGAGTTTGAATCATCACTCAGCCACAAAGCTCACTGGGTGACCGTGGCAAGTCATGCTCTCTCAGCCTCACAGGGTTTTGGGGAGGAGGAAATGGTGGGGCAGGGGGACCATGTACACCACCTTGAGCTCCTTGGAAGAAAATGTTGTTTAAAAATGGAATAACTAAATAATTGTGGGGATGGGGCAGGTTATAAAATGTGGTAAACATGGACGACTCTACACTGTGGACTCCACATTAATGCTTCTGAATTCCAGTTGCTGGAAACCACAGGAGGGGAGAGGGCTCTTGTGCTCAAATCCTGCCTGCCTATTTCCCACAGCATCTGGTTGGCCACAATGAGAACAGGATGCATTGACCTGATCCAGCAGCCTCATTTTATGATCATCTGAGATGCGATCCTACACCCATTAGAAGAGTAAAGTCCACTCCAAGAAAACACACTTAGGAATGTTAATCCTCTCAAGCCCCCTACCCTGCTTCAATTTCAACTCATTTCAGTCTGATTCCCCACCCATTTTTTAAAAAAAACTTTTAAACAAGTCAGAGCTTATAATAATTAAGGAGCTCCCATGAGCCCCAGGTAAATTGACCATGTACACATACCTCTCCGCCCCAAGACATTACCACAAGGGCATGACACTTTAAAGCAAGGATGTGCCCAGTTTATAGCTCAGGTGAGTGAGGTCAGTCAGGCAGATGGAAGCGGCAGAACAGGTGAGATGAAATCAGAAGGGGAGGACCCTAATTTTGGAGGTTTTCTAAATTTCTTCCACTTCCCATAAATTCCTTGTTCACTCTTCCATTTGCTTGTTGAGACCATATGCTTTGAGCAAGTACCCCATTTCAAAAAAGGGCACAGGAGAAGCTGCTGCTACATCTACTTTAGTATCACTCACACTGACTGGCAGCAGCTCTCCAGGGTTTCCCAGCCCTACCTGAAGAGAGTCAGTGGTGGTGTGATGGTTAGAGTGTTGGGCTAGGACTTGGGAGACCAGGGTTCAAAGCCACCACTTGGTCATGAAGCTCACTGGGCAACTTTGGGGATCAGTCACTGCCTCTCAGCCTAACCTACCTCTCAGGGTTGTTGAGGAGATTAAATGAGGTGGCAAGGAGAACTATGTATGCCACCTCAAGCTCCTTGGGAGGAAAGGTGGGGTATGAAATCAATAAAAAGTGGTGCCAGGAATCAAACCTTTCTCCTTCTGCATTCACAGCAGGTGCTCTGTCCCTGAACTACCGGTCTGTCCCAAAATACATTGCCTGGGTAAATAAAATTGTATGTGTGTGGAGAGCACACATGCAATACCTAAAAGGTTGGCATCACATAGATCTGATTCAATGCAAGCTGTAAGCAACTGTTACCACAGCTATGTTCTTTAAAATGTCTTGTCATGTGCCTGGTTATACACACAGCTAACAGTAGCAGAAGTATCTGGTCATCCACCCCCCCAAAAAATATTTAGTACTCCGCTCTTCAGCCAAAAAGGCTCCCAGAGCGGCTTATATGCAATCAAAACAAGACAGTCCCTACCCACAGGCTTACAATCTAAAAATAAACATGACACACAAGGGGAAAAGGTGAGGGAGGGAAGAGGAAAATAAAAATCACAACTCAGGCACCAATTTCTAAACAAGGAGGTGCCAAATGGAGCTGGGCCTCCAGCAAAGCTCTGAGATGGAGAGAATGAACGGCAGCCTTCCACAATAAGGAAGCTATTTAAGTTTTAGAGAAGACCCATCAACAACAAGCAGCAACAAGAAAAGAGGAAGTGTACAGCCTGCTCCCTGCTGCCGCAAGCCCCTTTACCTTTCAGAAACCCATTAAATTGTATGGGATTGCCATGTTCCAGCCCCAGAGGTAGCAAACACGTACGCAGCACAGCAATTACAGACTCAACAAGGCTTCTGAGCCTGTTTCTCCAGAGCAATTAAGTCATTATTCACTGTCAGTGCTACATCGGCCCACATAGCCATTATGTTCCCATTGTTATCAAGAGGAGGGTCCAAGCCATGTTGATTCCTGTGCTTCCTGCTCTTCCTTTTGCCCCACCGAAGCTATGTAGGAAGCTGTCTTATTCAGAGTCAGGCTGTTTTTGTCTACACTGACTGGCAGCAGCTCTCCAGGGTTTCAGGCAAGAGAGAATCTCAGCCCTACCTGAAGATGCCACTAGGGACTGAACCTGGCACTGTCTACATGTACAGTAGATGCTCTTACCTTTAGGATCCCCTGCTTTACCCATTAAAATGAACAAGCAAGACTGAGCCAGAGGCTGAATGCTGACCTTAGCTGGAGCCTGGCAACATGCCACCGTCTTCTGGGCAGTTGAAGATAACTTCAAGTAAACAAACACCGTATTTTTCAATCCAAAGCCCAGCGAGAGAGACTGCTGAAACCCAAGCGCCATTTCCTCTTGTTCCTTATTTATGTTCAGCAGGAACAGGAGAAAGGACAACAGCGCAGTATGTGCATTAAACGGTCCCGAGGGCAAAGCCCACGCCAAAACACCACACCAAAGCATGCACTTCTACATGTAAACATGTTCAGTTTTACAGCAAATTACAGATGTGTGTTCGGTTCCCGATAAAAAGCTGCTGCACACCAGCTTAATGGTGGAGAACTTGCCTCAATGCTGCTTCAACAGATGGGCGAGTACACCATAAGGAATAAAGTGCGCAGCAACTTATAGCAGGGCAGTGAACAAATTCAACCATGAGGTTTTGATAGTGGCAGGAGAGATAAAGCCATTTCACACCTGACTCACAGGTTAGCAAGCAATTTTTTTAAATTCTTTTTTTCAAGAGTCAGCCCCATTGTCCAAAGTCCCTCTAAACATTTCCTCTTCACAGCCTGCAACAGCGGGCAACTGATTAGAGTAAGGAAGGTCTACGCCTTGATTTATACCATGATGAACAGAAGCAAGACTTTAATACAATTTTTATCCTGCTTGATTGTGAAAAAAAGAAAAAAGCTCAAAGCAGTATACAAAAAGAAAAAGAGTAAAACAATAAAATTATCAGGAAAACACAACTACCTATAACTTTAAAAATAAAATCGATGCTAAAACAGATTAAAAAAACATGTCAATATTCTACATATCTAGGCAGGCTTGTTTTTAGGAGGTGCCAAATAGTGAAGATGCCTGCCTGGTGTCAAGAGGCAAGGAGTTCCAAAGCGTGCCTGCTTACATGGGATCTCACAGAAGTTCCCACTGATCATCAAAGAACAGTGTAAATTCTCTTCCACAGGACTTACCCAACTCACATGGATATCCTTTATTTCCAACATACTCACGCCTTTCCATATGTTTTGAGACTACAGCTCTTATCAGCCGCAGACAGCAGCCTACATTTCCAGTCTACATTGCCACACACAGAGTTCCAGCACTCACAGCAAACAATATTTACCACTCTGTGCTGACTCATAGGGCATACACTTCTCTGAGCTGCCACTGCACATTACTACTAAAAAATGAAAGTAGAGCACGCATTTTCATTCTCAATCTGCTCCCAAAACGGAAAGTGCAATTTCCTCTGAAGAAGTGTGCAACGAAAGGTGTTGGCACCAACTCAACTTAAGATGCCTTCACACCCGGACTTTATTTCAGCTGTCTTGGCTCCTGTACTTAAGCACTGCCCCAAAAACAGGACATTTTGCCACAAGCGTCTGAGGACAAGATGGAGGGCCGTCAACCAAATGCCGGCAAAGGGGAAGTCTCATCCAGGGCACCCAAGGGGAGCAACTTGGCATGGGGAAGATGTACAACAGGCCTGTGGCACACCCAGCTTTGATTTCCAACAAAGAATAATGGGCAGAGGAACAAAGAGGAATGGCAGCAGCCCCTCTCCAGTACCCACCACCTGAGGCAATTGCCTCAGTCAGTATAATGAGAGTACCGGCACTGAGAGTTAATGGGTAGGTAATGAAGACAGTACAGAAGAACATTATGGTGGCAGGAGAGGACATTTACACTGATGATGTTTGTAGGATCATGTGATTTCATCTTGCATTAATAGCCAGGGTAAGGATTTCCCATAACATACCAAATCCTATCCATGACCTGTTTTTAAGAAGAGTTGGCCAATACTACAGCAAAGCACTGGACAAACCCACAAGAGGAACTGGGGTGGGATTACATTCGTGGTCATCTGTACTTCTACAATCAGTTTTCCATGCTCTGCCACCCAGACAAAACACTCTCCAAACCATCCACAATCCAGCCCCAGTGTTAAGTGACCCCCAACAAATATTTCCAACCAAACCCATTCAAATTCTTAAACTGGATGGCTGTCAAGGATTCCTTAGCTGTGATTCCTGTATTATAGGGATTGAACTAGATGACCCTTGGGGTCCCTTTCAACTCTACAATTCTATGATTATACCAAGGTGAATAGCTCAGTTGGTAGAGCATGATCCTCTTTATCAAGGGCCAAACCCCACATCAGGCAGAAGATTCCTGCATTGTAGGGCGTTGGTCTAGATGACCCTCACAGTCCCTTCCAACTTTACAATTCTATGAGTCTATGGCTCTCCTTCACTACAGGATTTCAAAAAGAGTTTGGATAGTCATCCGTCAGGGATTCTTAAGCTGTGATTCCAGCATTGCAGGGAGTTGCACTAGATCAGAGTTCAAGGAAGCATTCCAGACAGGAAAAAACACTGGAGGAGGGTGCAAGGCAGGGCCAGTGAGGGGTGGGGCCTGGGAAGAGGGGGCAGAGCTGTGGGAGAGTTCCAAGGACCAGACAGCAAGGCCCAGAGAGTCCTATGTGTGAGACTCTCCATCCCTCTCCTATAGCTGCAACTCGCGCCCCAAAGATTCTCCACAGCCACCTGCCAACCTAAAAAAAAATCACCTCTCTAAAGAAGCAACAGCCACCTCCCTTCAACTTCTTGCTGCTGCCCCAATTAACCTCCCTGCCCTACTAACAACCTCCTCGTTGCCACAGCCAAAATCCCAGCCCTACAAATTCTGCTCTCTTCCCCAACTGCCTCCAAACCATGGTATCTCCAAAGTGGAAGTATTATTATTATCCCCAGTTTTTTATCATTTATATCTCACCTGTCCTCCAGGCAGCACATGGCTCTTCCTGCTCCCCATTTTATCCTCACAACACTCCTGTGAGGTAGGTTAGCCTATAGGAGACATCAACCAGCCCCAAGTGACCCAGTGAGCTTTGTGACAGATTGAGGGGGATATGAACCCAGTTTGCCTCCTCTCTGGAATTGCTAACCGCTAGGCCACATGACCCGGAAGCTGTACGCCAGCTCCCTCGGCCAATAAAGCGAGATGAGCGCCGCAACCCCAGAGTCGGTCACGACTGGACCTAATGGTCAGGGGTCCCTTTACCTTTTTAGGCCTCTCTGACCATCTCTCCAACCACCAGAGAGGGACAGATACACACACACACAATCAGCTATCTTCAGATATCTGAGGTGCTGCTGAGCAGAAGGCAAAGCAAGTACTTACTCAGTTGTTCCAAGGGGCAGAGCTGGAATATCCACATTGAAACGGTAGGGACTTATTTCAACTAAACATTAGTGGAACAGGCTACCTCAGAAGGTGGGGGGGGTGGCTATACTTCTCTGGAGGCGTTTCATCAGAGGTTGGATGCCACTCCATGAAGCTGTAGTACGCTATATTATAAGAACAGTAGCTCCATGGGAGAGTACCTGCTTGGCTTGCAGAGGCCCCAGGTTCATTCCTCAACATCTCCCGGTAGGGCTGGGAAACAGTCCGCTGCCTGAAACCCTGCAGAACTGCTGCCAGCCTGCACGGACAATACTGAGGGAGATGGACCAACAGTGTGACTCAGTAGAAGACATCTTCCTATGTTCCTAGGAAGGGATATAACTCAGTAGCAGAGCACCTGCTCTGCATGCAGAAAGACCCCATGTTCAATGCCCAGTGGCATCTCCAGGTAGCACTTAGATTCCCCTCTGCCTGAAAACCTGGAGAGCTGCTGCCAGTCAGGGTCAACAATACTGAGCTAGATAGACAAAAGGGTCTGACTTGGTATAAGGTCACTGAAGATCAGAGGAAGATGCTGTCTACACCGACTGGCAGGCAGGATTCTTTCCCCAGCCCTACCTGAAGATGCCAATGGAGGCTGAACCTGGGACCTTCTGCATGCAAAGCAAGTGTTCTACCACTGAGATACAGCCCTTCCCCTACACTGAACAGGATGCTGGACTAGACTGTACTCCTCTATCAGTTGCTTCCTACTGTCATCCCATGCACAGGCACCCAGCCCTGTGAACTCTGATGCCCCTCCTCCCAGCAAAATATCTTTGAAAGCAAAAGCTAGACACCAATCTCCGTCCCCAGCCCCAACTTTGCTGCACCCATACAATCTACTCAACTGCCTCCCCTCTGCTTTCCCTGCTCCATAAACACCCAGACCCTCTTTCAAAACAAGAGCTAGTGCTCAACAACAAACACACACCCAGCCCTCTCATGCTCTACCTCCTGAGCTATCTACTTTGCAACCCCATCGATTCCACACTTCCTCTCACCACCAGACAAACTGGATCTCTCTTTAAAAATATGGTATATAAATGTAATGATAATGATGATAATAATAATAGTAGTAGTATTAGTAGTAATAATAAGCCTCTCTCACCTCAGGAATCTCTGCCCCCGCAACCAACTTAACTTGCTCTCATTAAGAAGCAGGGGCCCCACCCCCTATATTATTACCCTATAATGTCCACATTTCCTCACCACCACCAGTACTGGGTGTCATTAAGGAAAAGGCTCTCCCCATTAAACTTCTGCCACTAACAGACCCCCACAAAAGAAGCCACACCCCCTCATTTCTTCCCACACTCCAGTCCCATAGCTGCCCCCCCCCCATACAATCTCTCTCTCATAGCCCAGCAGGCGCCGCCGCCTCCCACCGCCACGCTTTCCGTTGCCCTCCCCCCGCCTACTTCTACCTTCGGGCCAAAGGAGGAGCCCCTGCTTACCTCCGCGGCGCTTCCTCCTTCGCCGAAGGCCGGGCTGCGACTGACTGAGCCAGATGGAGAAGTGGGCGGGCCGCCGGCACGGCTCCGCCCCCTCCGGCCGCCGCCTGGCCTCCCTGGGCAGCGCCGCTCGCTCCCATGGCAACGGGTGGGGAGAGAGGGAGGCGGGGCAGCGTTGGGGAAGAGCGGAAAGCTCAGTCGGGCTTCCGCCTCCGCGCGCCCCCTCTCTCTATGGTTGAGATGAGAGATGGCGGCCAAACAGTGAGCCATAGAGGCGAGGGCTGTCTGGGGGCTAGAGGGACCGACAAGCGGACGCCTGCGTGCGCCTCCCCACTCCCTAGCGGAGCGGAGGCCGAAGGTCGCCACGAAACAAAGACAAACTACGTTTTCGAATCTCGCTTTGGGCGGTGGGACGGGATATAAAAATTCCTTTTCAGAATATATTTTTTTTAATGGTTGCTAACAATTTTTTATTTTAATTTTTTAAAAAATGCTAACTACCACTTGTCCACCTCTCTTATTTAATATCCACTAAAAATTAACCAAAGGGTGTTAGTTTTTGAGATCATTCCTCCACCCCACACAAACACTTTTAATGTCATGTAGTACATTCTGTGTTAAATAAATATCATGTTTTATTTTAAGAATATGTGTCTATGTTTTGCGCTTTGACATGAATGTTTTAATTTTATTATTCCTTATTGCTAATTTTACTAACTGCAAACTGTAGTGATATAATTTTTCTATGTGAGTTTATGCACATCCTACTATGTGGCTTAAGTTTTGTTATCGTGTTCTGTGCTGCTACAGCCTTGTGCAACAAAAGTGATTCCAACTTTAAAAAGCTATTCTAACATTGTTTTTATACAAACTTAATGCACTATACATGAGCACACATTACCATTTAAAGAGGAGGTCATAGGAACCTAACCACACTGATATCAATAACAGGATTTCAGAAAAGTGTGATGAGTATTGCGGGCGTACTGTCTGGATGATGCCCCTAAAGGTAAAGGTAAAGGTACCCCTGCCCGTACGGGCCAGTCTTGACAGACTCTGGGGTTGTGCGCCCATCTCACTTAAGAGGCCAGGGGCCAGCGCTGTCCGGAGACACTTCCGGGTCACGTGGCCAGCGTGACATCGCTGCTCTGGCGAGCCAGAGCCGCACACGGAAACGCCGTTTACCTTCCCGCTGGTAAGCGGTCCCTATTTATCTACTTGCACCCGGAGGTGCTTTCGAACTGCTAGGTTGGCAGGCGCTGGGACCGAGCAGTGGGAGCGCACCCCGCCGCAGGGATTCGAACCGCCGACCTCTCGATCGGCAAGTCCTAGGCGCTGAGGCTTTAACCCACAGTGCCACCTGCGTCCCCTACAAAACCTGTATCTGTGAGGATAGACTTGAAGAATGAATCTGATGAACCAGTCAGACTAGTTCAATTCTTATGGTGATTGCGTCAGATGACCATTTAAGTACTGCTATTAACATGGCCAAACAGTGAACTCTGTTGCCACAGTGAGAAATGGGCGGGCCTTTTCTCACCTGACATGGTTGGAAGCCACTTCATCCTAAGATGGTGAACAATAATGGGGTGAGCAGCGGGGGCGGGACATGGATGGTGGTGCTGGAAGCCAGAGAGACACATGTTCTGTCTTGAGTTCAGTGGCTCAGAAATACATGTGACCCTGAGAACTAATTAATATATGAAGAAAATAGGATCACAGAATTGTAGGTTTGGAAGGGACTCCAAGGGTCATCTAGTGAAGTCAAACTCCCTGCAATGCAGGAATCTCAAAATGCAGTTCCCCATCCAATTTGATACCATACCAGACCCTGCTTAGCTTTGCAAATGTGCTACCAGTTTTATCGCTGCACCACCAAGGCTGTGACTTGGAGCTTCCCTGGAAACCTAATGAGGAAAAAAGATATGTTGGGGTATTAATGCTGTGAGCCCCACCATCCTATGCTCAGGTTATATATTATGTGTAAATAAAACCATGTATTCTAAACACACCACAGCCTCCACTGACCTTAATTCTAAGGAAACCAAACTCTGGTCTCTCACCACTCAAGAGACTGGGGCCCATGGAACAATATCACAGCAAAACAAAGAATAAGAACACAGAGGCTCATTTCCTGGAAGTAACAACATTGACCATCCTATTTCTTTTTTCTTTTTATTCCTCTCAAACCAGAAATTTATCCACATTAAGTTACAGCCAAGTGGAACCATAGCATGACAATGTAGCCACCTACTGCTATCCACAAGTAATCAGGACAATGTCGGTACATAGAAAAACAAGGAAGGACATCTCCTGAAGCTGCTCTCTCCACCTAGAGGGTCCTCATCCTGCAAGGGAGCCAGCTGTGCTGAAGAGGCAGGGCCCCCTCCATTAGCATCTTCCATCAGGGTCCCTCTCCAGCTGACATCATGCTGCACCTTCCGTCAGATCCCAGTTCCCCAGATCCAGATCTACCCGAATCCCAACAGCCTGCAAAAGACAAAGGACAGAATATAAGGATCAGACTCTTATTTTATGCAGAGCTGAGGAATGTGCTAATGAAGGACTGCAAGGTTCCTGGAGCGGAAGCTGCAGGGCCTGGCTTCCTCTTAAATCCCATCAGGTCTGCTGAAAAGGCAGCTCTATCAGGCTGTGCCTCCTGCCCTGAACCACTTCCATTCCAGCTATTCTTTTAGAACAGGCACCCAAGTGTCCTTTTTTCCTAATCCTCCCTCCTCCTTTCAGACTGTCTTTCGGACCATCAGCCTGCAGGCAGGAATTGCCTTATTTTCAATTGTTTGTATGTAAGGCACTCTGGGAGCTTCTTTTTGGCTGAAAATCCAGGTACAGATGCTCTAAAACACCCTTTAAAAGCCCAGACCACTCTCAAGAACAGTGCTAGGTCATCTACAATTGCAATTGCTAGATCATCTGAAACTGCTTACCCCATGATTCCACATTACCTTAATCTAGGGATACAGGGGCATGCATGACCTCAACAAAGTTCTCACCTGCCGAGGACATTTTGTCAAGGACGCAATTCGGAAGGTGCCAGTTCCCCCGCAAGATTCCTTGCCGTCCTCCAACAGCACCCGGGTACTGGGCACGAAACTCCACGAGCGACCCAGTGCTGGTTTGAGATGGCCATTGCCACTGTCTCTGGTCACGTGATTTGTCAGCTGAAAACAGATGGCAGGTTTTAGTCCTCTTTCATTTCCCTTTCGGAGTAGTTAGCTGCACAAACCCTTTTTGGGTCTGCTGTACAAGGCACACACACCCCTTCTAGAATGATGAAAAATTCCCACTCAACCACAAACCTGAATTATTTGGGGGCAGGGCTTCCTGCTTGTGTCAGAATTTGAACCCCAGCCTTCCAGGTCCCAGTCTGACACTCTAACTATACAACCCTGGCTAGGGGGCACTGGGGATGAGTTTATGGGGAACCATTGATGTACACCCCTCTTCTTCTCCTATGCAATCAGCAGGGGCAAAGTTTCTAAAAAGGCGAGTGTCTAGTGGCTGCTCTCAACCACTTACCACGACAGCCATTCCAAGCTCTCTGGCGAGCGTTTTCACCTCCCACGCCAAATGCATCATGAGGGCCATGCCTGCAGGAAAGACAGAGATGTGGTCCTCCCAAGTTTGCCATTAACATCTATTTCTCCGTGGGAGCGAGGGGTTTTCAGCCAATCAGAAGAAATGTGCTCGTCAGCTTTTGGAGCTTCTCCCCACCCCCAACGCAGCCCCACCACACGCAGCAGTGGCAGGAATATTTCAGGCCACGATCACACCATACGTTTAAAGCACTACAATACTGTAAAACAGTCACGGCTTCCCCCAAAGAATTCTGGGAACTGAGTTTGTCAAAGGTGCTGAGAGTTTTTAGGAGACCCCTTATTCCCCTCACAGGGGTACAGCTCCCAGAGTTCCCTGGGAAGAGGGATTGATTGTGAAACCTCTCAAGAATAGCTGGAGTGCCACAGGTTCCCCGTCTCTGGTATATAAGACAAACCCAACAGCAAGATTGGGGGGGCTGTCCTCTGTGGAACCCCTTAACCTGGA
Source organism: Podarcis gaigeae (assembly GCF_964106915.1). Taxonomy (NCBI): domain Eukaryota; kingdom Metazoa; phylum Chordata; class Lepidosauria; order Squamata; family Lacertidae; genus Podarcis; species Podarcis gaigeae. Next base: position 31,716,245 of record NC_139692.1, read on the forward strand.
ACAGGCGAGTGCCTGCTGAGAGACAGGGGTGGGCTTGTTGCTTACCGTCAGGCTGCCGACTTCCCAAAAGAGGGTAAACAACAGCGGAGATGGAATCAATCACCAGAACTTTCACTGGCCCAGATGCACTGACAACCTGAGGGAGAATGTGCAGAGAATAATAATAATAATAATATTTTTTAATTTGTATCCCGCCCTCCGCAGCTGAGGCACCAACGATGAAGCAGGGCAAATTAACAGTAGGCCAGTTGTAGAATCAGAGAATTGCAGGGCCCGAAGGAACCTCAATGTCATCTAGTCCAACCACACACACACACACACACACACAATCCAGGAAATCCAGCTAATGAATCCCTGACAGACAGACATCCCACTTTGGTTTAAAAACCTCCAAAGAAGAAAGTCCACCACCCTCCAATCTGTTCCGCTGCTGAACAGCTCTTCCTGCCAGAAAACCCTTCCTGAAGTTTAGTTGGAATCTCCTTTCCTACCATCTGAATCCATTGGTTCAGGTCCTCCCCTCTGGAGCAGCAGAAAACAAGCTTGCTCCATCTTCCATGCAACAGCCCTTCAGATATTTGAAGATGGCTATCATATTACCACTCAGTCTTCTCTTGTCCAGGCTAAATATGCCCAACTCTCTCAACTGTTCCTCGCAAGGCTTGGTTTCCAGACCCTTCATCATCTTGGTTGCCTTCCTCTGCGCACATCCCACAAGGGATTACCTTGGCTCCCCACCAAGGAAATCCAGGACTTCTGCCCCCCAGAAAATCTCAGAGCTCAGAAAACTGCAGGGAAATCATTTGTTTTCTGGCACAAAAATTTATTTTGCATTCAGCAAGTTAGCCACTGCAATAGTCCTGGATAGCAGAACCCAAAGGACAGGAGAAAAGAGGTGGTAACAAGATCTGGGGGTGGTGCACATCTTAAATTAAGATTGACGACTCCGCTCTGCAATGTGTGCTCTCTGTGCCAGGGCTTCCCCCACCCCCCAAAGATGCAAGTTGAGAACAGGGAAGGGTATAGCTGACCATGTACAGAAAGCCACTCATTCACACACACAAGTTGAGAACAGGGAAGGGTATAGCTGACCATGTTCAGAAAGCCACTCATTCACACACACTCCAATACGTTGGGGATTTCCAGGGTAATATGATGCAACAGCTTGAGGTCTAGAGATGGAAAGCAATGAAGCATCTTGCAAGCAGGGGAGCACTGGAGAAATCTCACCTGGTGGGCTGCACTGCTGCGGAACTCTTGCAACGCGTCCAGCATTTTATAGGCGTTAAAGACACGGATGACCTGGACCCTCTGCAAAGCCTCTGCCTATGGGTGCAGGGAGGAAAAGCTGTTAAGGCAGACACAGCCAAGAATGTGTCTCATTCTCTGCATTATTTGTAACATATTTATAAATACCACTAGATTGGGAGGGGAATCATAAACTCAAAGCGGTTTACAAAAAACATACAGGGCTGTACCCAACATTAGTCCTGCTCAGAGTTGTTGGCAGCTGCCTGTCTTGCGACACCATGGAGGAGTATGTTTTGGGGGGTGAAGTCAAACCATTGGATGGTTGCAGCGACTGCTGTGGCTGTAGAGACCAAGAGGGAGAGACATGTTTCGTTGCAGCTGGGGCAGAGGAGGGAGTCCGGTTGGCCTGCTGCAGATGCACCACGGCGTTCCTTCTCTCTGTGCCCCCCCCCAGTGGTCATTCCTCCTCTGGATGTATGACCCAATTCTATGTCTCCAGGCATTGTGGTGGTTTGCAAGGGATTCCCACACAGCAGGGGCTGATGTTGCCAGCCTTCATGCCACATTTGCAGACATCTTTGTAACGCAGAGTTGGTCTGCCAACAGTCCTGATGCCTGAAGCCAGTTTGCCATAGATCATGTCCTTGAGGATCAGGCCCTCTTCCAAGCCAGCACAGACGTCGCTGAGACAGGAGTGCCAATGTGCTGCAGATGTGGGCTTGGGAGAGCACATCTTGGTTTTGAGAGTAGCCCCACTGAAATGAATGAATATGGCTGAGATCTATTAATTTCAATGGGTCTATATGTAAAACTTAGATGGATGCCAACCCCTCGTTTTGTTTCTATCTAATTTTTATTACGTTAAGAGGAATTTAAAAAACAAAATATAACTAAATTCAGTAATATAAAGAGGCCACAAGAGGCCCTTTGTCCTCTTTGGCTCACACTGACCTGCTCCTGCTCCTCCTCAGTCCTCAGTTGAAGGAGCTGCAGCAAACGGGTGGCTGTGAAGCCCCCTGTGGAGTCAATGTACAGAAGGTTCTGCTTGAGGCTGTGGGACACATTTGCAGCTATGTTGAGACACACCTAGAAATATGGAGAGAAAGAGAGAGCACAGAAGCTGAGTTGGGCTAGAGGACCTTTTGAGATGCCTCCCCATGTGATGATTCTACGAAGCACAATCACCACAAATGTCGTTTCCAAAACTGGAAAAGCTCCAGGTGTGAGCTGAACTCCATCTCCCATCAGCCCCAGCCAACATCATTCATCATCATGGAAATCCCTGCCTACTGATACCTACACATTTTTGTTTAGGCAAGCTTAGCCTATTGCTATTTCAACTTTCCGAAGGTCTACCATGATTGTTGACCATTCTTCTCTTTGATCATTGTATTCTTTTAAACAGCTTTGAGAGCTCTCTTCATCCAGAACAGCCACAGTGACTCTGGTGACCTCAGTTGCTGGATTCCCCCCACTCACCTGAGTTTTGCCAGCTCCAGGAGCCCCCACGAGCTCAGTCACCTCCCCAGTGTACAAGCCAGAGTCCAGGAGCTTGTCCAAACTTGAACAGTGATGGGAAGGGAAAAAGAAAAAATAATCAGAACAGGGAAATAGAATTGCAGAAGCATAGAGTTGGAAGGCAGAACAAGGATCATCCAATCCAGGCCCTGACAGGTGGCCACCCAGTTTCTGTTTAACAAAAGAGAGCCTGCCAGCTTCTCAGTTAGTCTGTTCCACTGTCAAACAGCTCTTGCCCTCAGAAAGTTCTTCCCAATGTTTAGTCAGAATCTCCTTAATAGTAACACCTTGAACTCGGCCCCATTGCAAATCAACTCACCCATGGGCCAGGAATCACAGGCCCATGGGCCATGAACATCCCACCAGGCCTCACTATCTGGCCCTCAGGAAGAGAAATGAAGGCCTTGGCATGCCTCTCTCACAGACAAGACAGAAGAGGAAGGGAGTCCCAGAGAGGTGGTCCAGAAAACAAGAGCAGATCACCTTCTCCCAAGGTCCGCAGGAATTTAGGCCTCAGCCCCCATGGCACAGGTAAAGGTAAAGGATCCCTGGACAGTTAAGTCCAGTCAAAGGTGATTATGGGATTGTGGAGCTCATCTCGCTTTTCAGGCCAAGGGAGCTGGTCCACAGAAAGCTTTCCGGGTCATGTGGCCAGCATGACTAAACCACTTCTGGTGCAACGGGATACCGTTGATGGAAGCCAGAGTGCACGGAAACGCACGGGAACGCAGTTTACCTTCCCGCCGCAATGGTACCTATTTATCTACATGCACTAGTGTGCTTTCGAACTGCTAGGTTGGCAGAAGCTGGGACAGAGCAATGGGAGCTCACCCCATTGCAGGGATTCGAACTGCCAACCTTTTGATCAGCAAGCCCAAGAGGCTCAGTGGTAGACCACAGCGTCCCCATGCCACAGAGGCTCACATGAAGCCTCAAATCCTGGTGCGTGTTTGGAAAAAGTAAAGATGTCATAAGGCACAATTCTCAGCAGATGTAGAGTTGCCCCACTCTATCCCTTGACCTCTCTCTGGTGAAAGCCCTGTCTATTTTACTATTGGACATTAGAGGGAAAGATCCAGTAAAGGAGTTGATGGGGTCTGCTCTTGCCTTTTGCTCCCAGTAGACAAGATGGCGGTAGTGTTTTTGAGCTCTTCGTAGAGGTCTGCCCCATTGACAGGGAATGAGGCAAACTGGGCCAGCAAGATACGCCTTACTGCAGCTAAGGCCTGAGGAGAAAGCAGAATAAGTCAAGACCAGGTCTGGAGACTAACCCTCCAACACCATCATTTATTTATATTTATTTACTCTATTTACTGTTTTTATACCCCGTGGCAAACCATGCCTGACAGTGGAGGTACAGCATAACCATTGTGGCAAGTAGTCATTGGTAGCCTTAATTTGTCTGACCCTCTATTAGTTGCAATCCCTGTCTCATGTGGGAGGGAGTTCTGTAGTGTAACTATGCACTTCACGGAGAAGGACTTTATCTGCCCTGAATCTTCCAACATTCAGCTACATTGGGTGTCCAAGAGTTTCAGTGTTATGAGAGAGGGAGAAAAAAAACTTTTCGCTATTTACTTTCCCCTAAATAAGCCATCTGAAAAGCAGCATAGAAAAAGGTGTGGTGGTGATAATAAACAATGGTAATAATGATGATATGAATAAGAATATCTCTAGCCTTTGCAGGAAGATCTTCATTCAACTCTTGCTTTGTTGGGAAGCAAGAGAAGAATTGCTACCTGTTTTGTGTGTACTGAGCAATAAAACATGGTCAAAACCATCTGAAAAGACCTGGTGAAGGGTTATAGATAAGTGATATAGCACCTGCCTTTCATGCAGAAAGTTGCAGGTTCAATCACCAGTAGAATCACTGCCACGGCTAAAATGGCCGCTGTTTCTTTAATGCTTAAAAAGCTGGGACAGCATGAGTCAGCGGCCTGCACCGAGTTGTATATATAGAGTGAGAAATGTTAGTTTGGTTGTTGGGTTGGTGAGTGAAAGCTGGTAGTGTTAATGTGTGTACAGTTGGTCAGTCACTTTTGCAGAAAGACTTTTAAGAATAAAAGCAGAAAGCACTCTGCAAGGATATTCTTGTGGACTCCTTTATGCCGACAAGGGTCTGAAGACCAGGCTGAGGAGACAAAGGGACGTCAGAACCATTTCCTTTTTTTATTTTTACAAACACTGACAATCACCAGGTGGGGTTAGGAGAGACTTCCTGCCTTAAATCCTGGGAGAGCCATTGCTGCCAGTCAGTGTAGTCAGTACTGAGCTAGATGGACCCAAGGGTAGGAATCACTTCAAGGTAGCTTCTGATGTTCTTATTCAACTGAGCCCTTGACTTGGAACCATGAAGACTAGACTCTTAACTCAGCGATGGAACACCTGCTTTGCATGCAGAAGGTCCAAGACTCGGACCCCAGCATCTCCAGGTAGGGCTGGGGGGTGTCCCCTGAAATCTTGGAAAGCTGCCGCCAGTCGATGCCGGCAGTATAGAGTGAGGTGGAGCAATGGCCTGATTCAGGATAAGGCAGCTTCTTATGTACTCACCTTGTACGACAACGAACACTTCTGGGCAATTTCCTCCAGATCTGATGAAACAAGATCCTCCACTGCAAAATGTTTGGGGTAGGGGGCAGGACACAGAAATAGTCAGCAGCTGGAAACCAGACCGTAAGAATCCCAAAAAAGAAATGTAGTGCAAACACTTTAGGCCACATTTGCACTGTATATTTAAAGTGCTACGACACCACTTTAAACAGCCATGGCTTGCCTCAAAGGATTCTAGGAACTGTAGTTTCTTACAGGTACTGAGACTTCATCAGAGTGTTTAACAGTAAATCTCTCTTCACAGGGAGCTCTGAGAATTTGGCGCTCTTTGAGGGGAACAACTTTTAACAACTCTCAGAGTACTCAGCAAACGACAGCTCCCATGATTCATTGAGGGAAGCCACGTTTGCTTAAAGTGGTATAATAGCACTTTATGGTGCTATTTATGATTTGAATAAGAGCAGCCAGTAGTGTTCCAGGGGCTGCCATGCCCCACCCCAAAACAGTGTGTGTTGTACTTAGGCCCCATACTTTTAAAGCACTGTGATACCACTTTTAACAGTCATGGCTTTTCCCTGGAGGATCCAGGGAGTTGTAGTTCATGAAGGGTGCTAAAAGGGTTGTCATGAAACCAGTATTCATAGAGACCCCGTGAAGAGGGATTGATTGTGAAACCACTCTGGGAATTGTATACCATTACTATCAAGAAGGCTGATCGCCGAAGAATTGATGTTTTTGAATTATGGTGCTGGAGGAGACTCTTGAGAGTCCCATGGACTGCAAGAAGATCAAACCTATCCATTCTTAAGGAAATCAGCCCTGAGTGCTCACTGGAAGGACAGATCCTGAAGCTGAGGCTCCAGTATTTTGGCCACCTCATGAGAAGAGAAGATTCCCTGGAAAGACCCTGATGTTGGGAAAGATGGAGGGCACAAGGAGAAGGGGATGACAGAGGACGAGATGGTTGGACAGTGTTCTCGAAGCTACCAGCATGAGTTTGACCAAACTGTGGGAGGCAGTGGAAGACAGGAGTGCCTGGTGTGCTCTGGTCCATGGGGTCACGAAGAGTCGGACACGACTAAACGACTAAACAACAACACTATCAAGAAACAAACCACGGGAGATGGCTATTGCCACCATAACATGCTCATGGGCTTCCTAGAGGATCCAGCTGCGTACTGACGTCTTTGGTCCAATTTATCAGGATTCCTGTCCTTCTCCTTTTCCAACCCCCGCCCTTCACCCACTGCACTGTAATTTTTTAAAATTTATTTTTAAAATCATATTGGAAGCTTTTTCAGGCAGGGAGCTATCAGATTTAGTCATTGGGCTTTCTTCAAAAGCCACACTCTTTGCTGAACGAATCAGAAACAGGGAACCTGTGGCCCTCCAGATGTCATTGGACACCCAACTCCCATCACAGGTTCCTGGCCATACTGGCTGATGAGAGTTGGAGTCCAACAACATCTGCAAAGACAAGACACAAATCATGGTAATAACTGCCCAGAAGCTTCAAAGGCCTCCTCCATCCCCACCCCCAAGATATGGAACAGAGACCCTTCTCATTCCCACGCACCCACCCCAAACTGGCTAAAGGAAGTCTAGTCTTGACCTGTTTTGATGCCGCTGGTCTTCAGATGCTGGAGCATCTCAGGCGTGAGCCCAGGACACAGCCCCACACGGAGGATCATGGCTGGTGTGAAAACCTAGGTGGGGGAACAGCAAGAGGCCTGAGTATCTGGAGAGAAAGCTCAGTCAGTAGAACATGAGACTACTAATCTCAGGGTCATGGGTTCGAATCCAACATTGGGCAAAAAGATTCCTGCACTGCAGGGGGTTGGAATAGATGATCCTCATGGTTGCTTCCACCTCTATGTTTCTATGATTCTTCTATGAACCAGGCAGAGGGCCTTCTTGGTTGTGGCGCCCGTCTTGTGGAACGCTCTCCCATCAGATGTCAAGGAAAAACAACTATCTGACTTTTAGAAGACATCTGAAAGCAGCCCTGTTTAGTGAAGCTTTTAATGTTTGATCTTTTATTGTGTTTTTAATGTTCTGTTGGGAGCCGCCCAGAGTGGCTGGGGAAACCCAGCCAGATGGGCAGGGTATAAATTATTATTATTATTATTATTATTATTATTATGGAGCCACAAGCAAGGACAAATCCTCAGCAACCTACTACGAGAAGCAGCTTCATAGAGAATGAGACCACTGCTTTTTTCCTGCGGATGTTGACTTGTGCCTTACGCTGATGTTGTGTTTGTGTGTGTGTGTGTGTTATTTATTGCCCACCTTTCATCTTAAAGTCCCAGAGTGGGTTGTAGCATTAAAAGCAATTTAAAACAACTTGCAGCATTAACAACTTGGCAGCATTACTGTCTCTCTACTACTTTAGCACATAGGCTTAACCCGTGCCCTGGTGTGTTTTAAATCGTGCTTTTGCGAAGGTTGCAGGTTCAATCGCCAGCACAAAGCTGTGTGAGAACCGCTACCTGAATTCCCTGGGAGCTGCTGCCAGTCAGTGTAGACAATGCTGAGCTAGATGGACCAATGGCCTGACATGGTATAAGGTAGCTTTCCATGCTCCTATTTAAATCAGCCCTTGACTTGGAACAATGAGGACTGGTCTCTTAACTCAGTAGCAAGGCATTTGACTTGAGAAGGTCGCAGGTTCAAGTCCCCAGCATCCCAGGTAGGGCTGGGAGAGACCCCTGCCTGAAAATTTTTGAAAGATGCTGGCATGCAGCTGGCAGGATGACGTGCAAATCTGCAACTGCCTGTAAAACCGGAGCCCCAGAAAAAAGACCTTCCCTTCCTGCATCTCCAAAAACTTCGGCTCTCACTTACCCCATGCATGCAAACTGAGCGCCTTCTTGCAGCTCTATTTCCTGCTTTATTCCTAGAGCGGCCAGTTCTTTCTCCTTCAAGACCACCAAGTATTGCGCTTTAGCCCCACCTGCCGGCTTGTCGTGGAAGTGACAGCACAATGCTTTCTTGCCTATTTATAGTTACAGGTAAGTAGTATGCAGATGATACAACCTTGATGGCAGAAAGTGAGGAGGAATTAAAGAACCTTTTAATGAGGGTAAAAGAGGAGAGTGCAAAATATGGTCTGAAGTTCAACATCAAAAAAAACGAAGATCATGGCCACTGATCCCATCACCTCCTGGCAAATAGAAGGGGAAGAAATGGAGGCAGTGAGAGATTTTACTTTCTTGGGCTCCATGATCACTGCAGATGGTGACAGCAGTCACGAAATTAAGACGCCTGCTTCTTGGGAGGAAAGTGATGATAAACCTAGACAGCATCTTAAAAAGCAGAGACCTTGCCAACAAAGGTCCATATAGTTAAAGCTATGGTTTTCCCAGTAGTGATGTATGGAAGCGAGAGCTGGACCATAAAGAAGGCTGATCGCCAAAGAATTGATGCTTTTGAATTATGGTGCTGGAGGAGACTCTTGAGAGTCCCATGGACTGCAAGAAGATCAAACCTATCTCTTCTTAAGGAAATCAGCCCTGAGTGCTCACTGGAAGGACAGATCGTGAAGCTGAGGCTCCAATACTTTGGCCACCACATGAGAAGAGAAGACTCCCTGGAAAAGACCCTGATGTTGGGAAAGATGGAGGGCACAAGGAGAAGGGGACGACAGAGGTCGAGATGGTTGGACAGTGTTCTCGAAGCTACCAGCATGAGTTTGACCAAACTGTGGGAGGCAGTGGATGACAGGAGTGCCTGGCGTGCTCTGGTCCATGGGGTCACGAAGAGTCAGACACGACTAAACGACTAAACAACAACAAGGTGCTACTGGAAGGATTTTTAAAATGTTGTTTTGCCTATTTATATTAGACTCTTAATAAGCTGCCGGGGAATGAGCCCAGCGGAACTACTTCGGAAGGTGCTGGACTGTCCTTTGCTGGGGGTTTTCAAACAGAGGTTGGGTGGCCGTATGTCAGGGATTATTTAGCGGCGATTCCTGCATTGGGGATCCCTTCCAACTCTAGGATTTTATGAATTAAATGGGACCTACAATATACAATTTCTTTCTTGAGTTTTCTTTCTTTTTCCCCCTTTCTTTGTTGCGTATAAAAGGTCCTCTCAGTCAGGCAATGGCATCAAGCATTTCAAAGATTTCTGAATAAAATAAAATAAAATAGGACATCCAGCCCAGCCTCAATAGGTTTACACCTGGGGAAGGACCAGTAGAAGCAGAATATTTTGTTCATGTGATACTGGGTAGATGAGCAGAGGAAAAGGAGAACAAGACTCCGATGGCTGAACACAGGAGAGAATTTGGGCATGCGAATGTTCTCCCATCACATCATGACAAGCTGCGCCTACCAAAGTCCACCCATCCATCTACCTATTAAAGGTAAAACAAAGCCTTCTCCTTTGCTTTCAGTAGCCTTAAAGCAGGAGCATCTGAGGTGGTGCCTTTGAGATGTTGTTGGACTGCAACTCCAACTCCCATCAGCCAGCATGGCCAGTGGTCAGGGGTGTTAGAGGGCACCATTGCTGGCTACACCTGCCTTCAATCTATAGTCAAGAAGCCAGCTCCACGTCTAAGAGAAGCAGTAAAGCGTAATTGAGACACGACTTTAGAGTCGCCTCCAGCTGTTTTGAACTATACAACTCCCATCAGCCTCAGCCATGATGGGAGTGGTAGAACAAAACAGCTAGAGGGCACCTGGTTGGGGAAGACTGCTGCAGGGTTTCAGACATCCAACAGTTTCAGTTTCCAGCATTAACTCTGAAATCATTGTAGCTCATCCATCCTTTAGCCACCAATCAATTCTGTCATTCTGCAGGAATTTATTTGGTTCTCCAAATTTCATTTGTTGCTTTTTTTAAAAAAAACCACTAAACATATTAAACAATCAATATTTGATCATAATGTTTTAAAACACAATTATATGGCTGCATGTACAGAATCCATAAAGAATGTCCTGTTTACAATTAATCAGCCCAGTCAATTCTTTTGCTTTTTGGCCAGTGTATCTGGAGTTTTCACCAAGCTATTTCCATTGTTTGGATTTTCTCCAAGCCCTTGGAGAAGGAACGTGATTTCTGAATGTAATCTCTGCCGGCGGTGGGGTGGGGGCAGTTCTCGAAGGTACTGGAGGCATCCCGCAAGTTGCAGCTGCTCCTGAAACTCTTCTAGGACTCTGGAGTAAAAGCCATTTGTCCCAGAGTTTCAAATGTCTGACACTTCCTTAAATAGAATGGGAAGGAGCAGAGTACATTTCATGGGGTGGGGTGGGGGGAATCCAGGGGGGCTATTTGCATTTCTTTTTCGCTATTTAAAAGGCCCTCCTTCAGTCTTGCCCAAAATTGGTGCACATTTTGGACACACATTTCAGCAAATTGTTCAGACCCGTCCATTGTGCTCAGTTTAAAGCCAATCATTGTTTCAGGAAGTTAGACCTTCACCCCTGAGGTCTTTCGCACTGTGCTACAGTCCTGGATTTGTGACCATTTCATTGAGCTATATATATATACCTATCTATCTGAAGCCCAGGCAGACATATCAGTCTACTTACACAAAGAGAGAAGAGCTTGCAGTTCATTGATCAAAGGGAAAACAGCCAATATTGGTGAGTAATCTCAGAGTTTGGAAACTTCAGAAGGTATGGAAATCTGGGTATTAAGCGAGTAGGAACTGAAATCAAATAGCAGATTGATGCTGGTGGTTGTGTTGAAAATCAACCTTGGGTTTTGTTTTTGTTGGGGATGGAATGTGAGATTGTGTCAGGCGATAGTGACATATCCCAGAGGCATATTGTGGCTGGCCAAATATAGCTGCTTACGGGAGAGTCTGCTGTGGGAAAGGAGAAGGAAGGCAATGAAAAAAAAGCAAGCAAATTTTCTTGGCAACAGCTTTCAGAGACTTAAAGCCTACACATAATACACACAAACACACGTACACATATACCGTAGATTGATTGATTGATTGATTGATTGGCTTTTGAGACTGTAGATGTAAAAAGTCAAGCAAAATAAATATTAAAAATCAAGCAAAAGAATGATCAAGCAAAATAATCAAGCAAACGCAAATTTAAAAAACCATACCTGTAATCATCATAACTTTGATTGAGTGAAGTACATCAGCCACATGCGATTCCTCAGCTTAGGGGGGAAAGGCAAGGAAGAAGGGGCTCAACAGAAGTATATAAAATTATGCAGTGTGGGGAGAAAGTGGAGGATGACCCAAATGGTCAAGGGGATGGAATGACTCTCCTGTGAGGAAAGGCTGCAGTGTTTGTGATGTTTTAGTTTAGAGAAAAGCTGAGAAAGAAGTGACATGATGGATTACAAAATTACGAAATTATGAAAATGGATATAGAAATGTTTTCCCCTTTTCTCACCTCTACATAGATAGACGATCAGGAGCAGTGGGGTGGGGGTGTGTGTTGCAATTAGACTACTGCACTAAGGTTAAATTCCCACCTGTTGCTCCTCCCACTTTTGCCTCTGGCTCCGCCCACCCAGGAGTTTGACCAGAAAGGAATGCACCCTTCTGTTGAGGGAGAGGGCCAGGCAGAGGGGTCTCGAGGGCCTATCCAGTCCTACATTCCTGTCCTAGACAGATACTGTTGGTTTCTTTTCCTAGATGGATAACGCTTCGCAGCTGAAAGAGGAGGGAAATAAGTATTTCCAAGGCAATGATTATGAGAATGCTATCAAAAGCTACACAAAAGCCCTCAAGGTCGCCAAAGATAAATCGCTTCAGGCGGTGTTGTTCCGAAACCGGGCAGCTTGTTTCCTGAAAAAGGTAAAGCCAATGAGATTAGATGCCGGATATCCCACATGGGATTGGCGGAGATGACGGGCAGAATCCGTGACCAAGAAAAAGAGACGGTGGAAGAAGACTGGAAGAAATTTAAAGTATATCTCAAGAACTGTTGTAAAATTAATGAGTGCTAAAATGTCAAGGGAAAGGAAAATATAGAATTACAGCCGTAATTGATTAAGTATGAGAAGAAGCTAAAAAAGAAAATGAGTAATTAGTTAATTGGAGTGAGGGGTTGTTGAAGAAATTTTAAAACAGGGATGCAGAAAAGGGGAGGTAAGGGGAAGTCTGGGAAGTAAGGTTTATGAAAAAGAGGTTTTGAAATTATACATGTTTATATGTTTTGTTTGTCTATGTATTGTGTGTTGTTTTGTTTTTAATTTGTGTTGGAAAATCAATAAAAATTTATTTTAAAAAAAAGAGAGATTAGATGCCGGATAGCTCAATGGGTAGAGCATGAGACTCTTAATCTCAAGGTCATGGGTTCAAGCCCCACATTGGGGAAAAGATTCCTGCATTGCAAGGGGTTGGAGCTGATGACCATGTAGTCCCATCCAACTCTACAGTTCTAGGATTCTTGATGAGGAAATTCCCCGTAAAATGGGAATCAATCAGGATAGGCATTCAAATCTAATACAAGAAAATAGAGATATTGTTATGCATCAGTGCAATAGTCCAACAATTGTTGAACTTCAGGTGTCAATGGGAATTCGTTTTATGAAGTCGTGAGTGAGTTGTGTAGATACTGATTATTGAACAAGTTGACTTGCTTTTGCAGTAGTCAGCCTTGAAAAGGTGTTGCGGCAGGGGGTGGGGAAGAGAATTTGACTGCAGTGGCGTAGCGTGGGTTGTCAGCACCCGGGGCATGGCAAGTAATTTGCGCCCCCTAACCCGTGGATTTGCGCCCCCTAACCCTAACCCCCAGATGTTGCGCCCGGTGCGGCCGGGCCCCCCTGCACCCCCCACACTACGCCACTGTTTGACTGAGATCAAAGCCAGCCATCTCAGTCACTGATTCCAGCCATTTTTCTTCCCAAATTCTTAGGAGAACTATGCCCAGGCGGCGTCAGACGCATCCAGAGGTAGGTCAAACGATGGCTCTGTCATTTCAAATTTACCTCCACAAACCCAAACCTTTTTTTTAAAAAAGTACACATATGGGACAGTCCCTGTTTGCATACTTGCAATCTGAATGACGTAGTATAAAAGGAAAAAGGGATGAGAAAGAGAAAAAACAATCGAACTTCAGCATTCAAAAGGTGCTGGTCCTTCAGCAGAGCCATATGGAATGGGCCAAATGCTTCAGCCAGATGGAATAGCTGCTGCAAGGTGACAGTTGTCATTTGCTAATTCCCCACTAGCTATCGACATCAATGCTTCAGATATTAAGGCCTTATACCGACGTAGCCAAGCTCTGGAGAAGCTGGGCAAGCTGGATCAGGCCTTCAAAGATATCCAGAGGTGTGCCACTATTGAGCCCCGGAATAAAAACTTCCAAGAGACTCTCCGTCGTCTAGGAGCCTCTATCCAGGAGAAGGTAAGCACAGAGTAAGGTTGGCACACTGGTCAATTGACTGGTCAGAGACTGTCACCCAACTGCCTGTTTTTTTACCATGGTCAGCTAATGTCAAATGTTCCAAGAATGCCACTATATGGATGGCAGCTAACTTTTTTAAGAAGAAGAAAAAGTCACAATGATAGCATTTATTATTTCCTGGGGCCCTGGCTCTAGAATGTGGAGCATCATTTGCAATCTTGTGCAGATACAGGAAGAGAACAGCATGATTCTTTTTCTACCTTGAGTTTCTGATGCTGCTCATCAGTGAAAACTGTGACCACACTCACACCATACAAATAAAGCACCATAATAGCACTTTGCACAGTCATAGCCTCACCCAAAGAATTCTGGGAGCTGTAGTTTGTTAAGGGGTGCTTGAGAGTTGTTATTCCTCTCCCAGAGCTACAACTCCCAGAGTGCTTTAACAGTCAATCCCGCTTCACGGGTAACTCTGGGAACTGTAGCTCTGGGAGGGGAACAGGCGGTCTGTTAACGGCTCTCAACATCCTTAGCCATGTCTGTTTAAAGCAGAATGATGCCACATTAACTATATAGTTCAGTTCTGCTGAATCAAGTTGCTCACTTAGAGCTCTCCATGGTCCTGAATTCCTGATCTGCCATATTTTGTGGGTGCTGAAGTGTCCTCTCTCACAGCTACAATTTCCAGAGTTCCATGTAAAGAGGGAGAGATTGTTAGCTTCCCTGGGAACTATAGCACTGGGAAGGGGACTAGGGAGGTTCCCTAGCAACTCACAGCACCCTTAACATACTACAGTTCCCAGGATACTTTGGGGGAGAAGCCATGACTCTCCCAAGTGGTATCATAGTGCTTTCAATGAATGGTGTGGATGTGGCCTGTGACAGTGGGGGTGGGGGTATGGCTAGGAAGGGTGGGAAGTCCCAAGGGCCAAAGAAAGAAGGCCAGAGGGCCACATTTCACCCTTGGGCCTGAGGTTGCCCACTACTTGCTCTAGTCTAACTCATATCTTGTTTCCCAACTGACCTGGTGCAGCTGCGTGTCCAGTTCTCTACCGATGCCAGGGTCCAGCAAATGTTTGAGATCCTGCTAGATGAGAAGAGTGAGAAAGAGAAGCGAGAGAAGGTGAGGATTGATTGATTAACAACCCAAACGTGTGGCAGCAGGGTATTGCAGCGCACCATATAAAAAGCAAACAAACAGTAGACAACAAGAGAAAGAAATGGTGACACGCCAATATAAAAAGCAAGACATCCATATTTCCCAAGCGGGCATGAATGATGAATGTTGAGCATCTATGTCTAAAGCAAAGGAAATAAAAATCCCACCAGTGTTCCGGATCCTCCACCACCCTGGAAGCATGCAGCTTATGTGTGACTTCCCCGCCCCCTTGCAATAGCCAAAGTCCATAAATTCCTTTATAATAAGTAAGATTTCTGTCCTGGCTTCCAGTTATTGAAGAACAAGAACTCCGAAGAGGATTCTTCTCAAAGGCTTTCATGCTTAAATCAGTGTGATACATATGCAGAAACACTGGTCAAACCTATTACAGTGGTGCCCCGCAAGACGAATGCCTCGCAAAACAAAAAAACGCACAAGACGAAAGGGTTTTTCGGTTTTTGCGTTGCTTCGCAAGACGAATTTCCCTATGGGTGTGCTGGTCCCGGGGGGAAGGTACCGTTACCGAAGTCCGAGTTCACAAGACGAGGGGCGAGGTCCGAAACAGGGAGCCGGGCGGGGAACAGGAACGCTGGAAGGTCAGAAGCAGGAGGCCGGGCAGAGAGCAGGAACACTGGAAGGTCTGAAGCCAACAACGACGTTGCTCACGCAACCTGGGACCGGGCTGACTGACCTTTATCTTCTTCTAAGGCCAGGGGCGGTCCTGGCCCCCAGGAGCCCCGCCTCCCTTGGCCTTAAGGCGAGCACTCCTCCTGGGAGCAACCAGTTCCCTTCGCCTCTCTGCCCTAAGCCTCTGCGGTTCAGGAGAGGCCGAAGGGTTACTGGGCCCCGGAGGAGGCTCACCTGTAGACACTGAGTCCTCAAGCACCTCTGGGGCCAGAATGGTTTCACCTGGTGCCTGCTCCTGAGGATCTGACACAGGTGCAGGCTCCTCAGAATCTAGGCCTTTCCCCAGTTCAGCCGGCCCTGGAGGCGGGGACTCCTGTGCAGGCTGGGATTCCTCTGGTTCAGCCTCTGAATCGGAATCCCAGGCCATCACAATGGGCTTGCTTCGCAAGACGAAAACTTCTTCTGAGTTTGTTCGCTTTTTTCCTAAAGCCGCTTGAAGAGGCGCAGTAGTGACGGACCGTGCTTCGCAAGACGAAAAACATCGCAAGACGAAAAGACTCGCAGAACGAATTAATTTCGTCTTGCGGGGCACCACTGTATTTATTTCATAAAATTTATATACTGCTTCATTGCAAAAAAAAAGAAAGAAGAAGAAGCCCTCAAAGCAGGTTTTTTAAAGATAAAACAATAAAATTATCAATAGGAAGAATTAGCAACAATAATTTAAGATCTTCAAAAAGTTAAATTAACGATAAACTAAAATCAGATTAAAACCCGCATCAATTTTCTAAATATCTGGGTAGGCTTGCCTAAACAAATATATATATGTTGGAATTTGTATAGCCATTCAATTATGTCAATTGCCATTTCTTTTTAAAAAACCAGGCTGCAAACAATCTCATTGTCCTCGGCCGGGAGGAAGCGGGTGCAGAGAGGATATTTCAGAACAATGGCCTGAACCTGCTACTGAGGCTGATAGACACAAAAAACCCAGAGCTAGTCCTTGCAGCGATAAGGACCCTTTCAGGGATGTGCACAGACCATAAGGCAAGGGTAAGTGTTCTCTGCGGTTGCCTGGTTCACACATCACCCTCTGCTCTACACCCTCCCCTCTGGTCTCAGACCCACTGTTGACCAAATCCTAACTTTATGTTCTTTGTATCATGCCTTTCTCTCAGCACAGGCATAAATTAAGACAGATACAACTAAAGTACACTCTATCTATCATCTATCTATCTATCTATCTATCTATCTATCTATCTATCTATCTGCATGCAATTAAATAAGTAACCATATTAAAACTGCAGAGAGAACACTTAAAAACATTTAAAAGGACAAATACTACCTGCTGAAAGAAAAGTACAACACTCAGAAGACACTACCAGAAGTCAGTGAGTGGCCAATGCTCTGTTGGACGGGGGGGGGGGAGCATTTGCTTGTCAGCAAAAGAAAATCATAGAGCGGTCCAGGCAAGCCTCCCATGGAAGAGAGCTCCACAATCTGGGAGCAGCCACAGGGAAGGCCTTCTCCTTTCCCACCCTCCCAAGGGACACGGGTGGTGCTGTGGTCTTAACCACTGAGCCTCTTGGGTTTGCCAATCAGAAGGTTGATGGTTCAAATCCCCATGGGTGAGCTCCCGTTGCTCTGTCCCAGCTCCTGCCAACCTAGCAGTTTGAAAGCACGCCAGTGCAAGTAGATAAATAGGTACAGCTGTGGTAAGAAGGTAAACAGCATTTCCATACACACTGGTTTCTGTCACAGTGTTCTGCTGCCTTGGAAGCGGTTTAGTCATGCTGGCCACATGACCCGAAAAGCTGTCTATGGACAAACACCAGCTCCCTCGGCCTGAAAGCGAGATGAGCGCCGCAACCCCATAGTCGCCTTTGACTGCACTTAACTGTCCAGGAGTCCTTTACCTTTACCTTTCCCCACTCTCCCACAGGATGGACCAATGGTCTGTCTTGATGCAAGGCATTTTCCTGAGGCCCCGTGTTCCTGTGAATTTGTCTAGTCCTCTTTTTAAGCCACCCAGGTTAGTGGCTGCTACTGCCTCCTGTGGGAACGAGTTTCATAGTTCTAACACTGGCAGGTAACTCAGACAAAATCAATCTCTCGTTCGCTGGACAGGCAACAGCCATCCTTCACATGCTGGGAATTGACAATATCTGCCTGTGGATGTCCACCAACCATGAAGAGATCTCGCTGGCTGTCTCCAACCTCCTGCAGGCCATCATTGACTCGCTAACCGGGGAAGGCAAGAAGGAAGAGCATGGAAAAGAGGATGCCTTAGTGCTGGGTAATTATTGGTAACTTTGCTAAAAGATGCATTGATAAGTGCTGATCTGAACATTAAAGATTTTGGCGGAAACCATGCTCTGAGTTTGAGCTCTTCATCCATCTGGAGGGCATCAGGAAGGCTGATATGAATGAAAGTCAGTCCCTGTGCTTATTATTTATTTACAAAAATATTTATGCCATTAAAATAATCAAAGAGGTTTACAGCCTTGAGGTTACCAACAAATGGACTACAGTGGCCAGGCTGTCCCTGTTCAGAAATGAATGGATATTAACAGCTACACCAATCACTTTCCAGAAATGACTGTGCTTTGCCCAACTTTCTTTTTTTTTTGCACAGACACAAAGAAGGACCTGAAGGCAGTCACAATGCGCCTCCTGGACATGCTCCCCAATAAAAAGGTGTCTGGACAAGGCCGAGACCGTGCTCTCAATTTGCTCAATAAGAACATACCAAGGAAGGACCTGAGAATCCATGACAACAGCAGGACCCTGTTTGTCATTGACAACGGTAAGCCCAGCGCCAATATCCTCTTTTCCTGCTGGTCCAGATCTGACAACAGGTAGAGAGAGGCAGTGTGGCACAATAGTTAGAGTGTTGGACTGTGCCCTGGGAGACCAGGGTTTGAATCCCCACTCAGCCAGGAAGCTCTCTGGTGGACCTAGGGCTGGTTACTTCACTCACTGTCTCTCAAACTCACTGTCCCACAAAGTTGTTGTGGGGATTAAATAGGAAGAAGGAGAACCACAGACACTACCTTGAGCTCCTTGGAAGAAAGAAGGCTTTGGCCCAATATACCTGAAGGGGTGTCTTCGCCCCCATTGTTCAGCCCAGATACTGAGGTCCAGTGCCAAGGGACTTCTGGCAGTTCCCTCACTGCAAGAAGTGAGGTTACAGGGAACCAGACAGAGGGCCTTCTCAGTAGTGGCGCCCACACTGTGGAATGCCCTCCAGCCAGATGTCAAGGAAATAAACAACCCTCTGGCTTTTACAATACATTTGAAGGCAGCCCTGTTTAGGAAAGTTTTTAGTGTTTGATGTTTTATTGTGTTTTAAATATTCTGTTGGGAGCTGCCCAGAGTGGCTGGGGAAACCCTGCCAGATGGGCAGGGTATAAATAATAAATTGTTGTTGTTGTTGTTTAGAACTAGAAGCCACAGAGCTATATCTGATTCCCATAAGGGGACTCTCTTAGATGCCAACTCTAGAGGAAGATACGAAGCTGCCTTATAGAGAGCCAGACCATTGCTCCCTCTAGCCCAGTGTTGTCTACACAGGCTGGCAGAAGCTCCTCAGGGGTTCAGGCAGGGGAATTCTCAGCTCTGCTTGGAGATGTTATTGCGGATAGAACCTAGGGCCTTCTGCATGCGGAGCACGTGCTCAGTCACTGAGCCCTGTCCAAGGTTGCATCTCTGCATTTGCGTCTAAACTTACCCTGTGTTCGCTCCCTCCCTCCTGCTCTGCTCCCAGGTCTCAAGAAGATCCTGAAAGTTGCTGGCCAGATACCTGACATGCCAAACTGCCTCCCTTTGACCGAGAACACCCAGCTGACAGCTTCGGTACTCCTGAACAAGCTGTATGACGATTTGCGGTGTGACCCAGAGAGGGATAACTTCAGGCTGCTCTGCGAGGAATACATCCAGTGAGTAAGGGGCTGTGTGTCCTGCTTTACAGTGAAAGTCCTCTCTACCTTAAGGCATTTGCAGAGCTGCCCATTTCAAGCCTGGTTTAAAGATAACTCCAAGAAGGGAGGGCAGTTCAGCTGGGGAGGCTTGAAGCTGACCAACCACAGTGAGCACCTGCACAGGTCCACCTGGTCACAAGAAGAACCTAGTCCAGCATCTTGTTCTCAGAGTGGCCAACGAAAGGGAAACCCGCAAGCAGGACCTGAGCACAAGAGCACTCTTCCCTCCTATAGTCTCCAGCCACTGGTATTCAGAAACATTGCTTCCTTCAACTGTGGAGGCAGATCATAGCCATTGTGGCTAATAGCCATTGATAGCCCTCTCCTCCACAAATTTCCCCAATCCCCTTTTAAAGCCATCCAGGTTGGTGGCCATTCCTGTCTCCTGTGGCAGGGAGTTCTATAGTTTAACTATGCGCTGTGTGGAGAAGTCATTCATTTTACCTGTCCCCAAAAACCCCAACATTCAGCTTCATTGGATGACCGTGAGGTCTACCATTAAGAAAGGGAGAATAACTTCTCTGTGCCATGTGTCATTTTATAGTCTCCCTCCACCAGGGTGAGATGCAGGGCTTTTTTTCAGCCAGAGCTCACTGGAGCTCAGCTCCAGCCCCTCTCTGGCAGGTGGGTGCCCTTGCCATTCTAAGAGAACAAGGGAGGTGTTCATGGTGAGCTCTGGCACCTCTTTTTCTAGAAAAAAAATTACCGGTGAAATGGATTGTATTTCTAATTAAATCATGGGTGGATATCCTGAGTTTCCCCAAACCCCAATGGGCCTTTGATGGGTAGGTGGGGACATCATGCCTTCCACTTCCTTCCTTCCTCTGCTTTTCCATATTTCTAGGAGCAAAATTGACCCCCAGGACATGGATAAGACTCTGCACGCCATCCAGACGGTGTCTGGGGTCCTGCAGGGGCCTTTTGATTTGGGGAACAAACTGCTAGGCATGAAAGGGGTCATGGAGATGATGGTGGCTCTCTGCGGCTCCGAGCGAGAGATCGATCAGCTGGTGGCCGTGGAAGCCCTGATCCACGCTTCGACCAAGTTGAGCCGGGCCACCTTCATCATCACCAACGGGATCAGCCTGCTGAAGGAAATCTACAAGAAGACCCAGAATGAGAAGATCAAGATCAGAGCTCTGGTGGTCAGTTCTCCTGGCTCAGGGGTGGATGGGGAACCGTGGGGAACCCTGTTCCCCTCAGTCACTGTGGCAACCTTACTTCCCCTGCAAACACGTGAGATGGTTGATTATCCTCAGTGCAGGAAGGCTTTTCCTATGGCAAGGTTTAATGTTCTCCCTTCTAATGTTATTAGATGACAGATACAACAAAACCCCAATGAACGGCAGTTGCTGCCCTTGTAGCAATATTGAGGTGAAGTCCATCATGCATATCCTTCCCTGATGCAGTTTCAATCAAGGGACTAGGAAAGACTTAATACACCCCATTATGCAGCCCCTCCCTGGCCGCTCTTATGATCACTTTGCTATTGGTTCCCATAAACCAAACACAGAGCAAATGGCAACATTTTTTAATATGGCCTTCCTAGAATTGTAGAGCTGGAAGGGACCATGAGAGTCATCTGGTCTAACTTCCTGCAATGTAGAAATCCTTTTGCCCAACATAGGGCTCAAACCCAGTGGCGTAGCGTGGGTTGTCAGCACCCGGGGCAAGGCAAGTAATTTGTGCCCCCTAACCCGTGGATTTGCGCCCCCTAACCCATGGATTTGCGCCCCCTAACCCTAACCCCCAGATGTTGCGCCTGGTGCGGCCGGCCCCCCCTGCACCCCCCACGCTACGCCACTGCTCAAACCCACGATCCTAAGATTAAGATTCTCATGCTCTACCAACTGAACTATCCTAGTACCACTTGTGAGTTAGACCACATGATTTCTGTCTGTTTATGTTGCAAACCACCCTGTGATCTTTGGATGAAGGGTGGTACAACAACAACAACAATAACAACAACAACAACAACAACAACATCCTATTTAGGATTATAATTCTGTGTTTTAGTTGTATTAAGGTGTGCTAATCGTTGTCAATCGTTATAAAATAGTTACAGAATGTTGACTAAAAATGAAGAGATAATGATGGGCATTATCCCCCCTTTTGGGGGGGAAGGTGTATAGGATCTGTACCAACCCTCCAACCTTGCAGTCAGGAAGCCTACAAAACCTAAAGCCGAACGATTTGAGCTGTAGGTGGAGGCCTACATTTTGAAGTACACGCCACAGCAGAGTTTCATTTTTAAAAGGGTGTGTGTGTGTGGCTATGCCAGTGCAATACTGAGCCCACCAATACCTCCTTGATTCTCTTCCCAGGGCCTTTGCAAGCTGGGCTCCGCCGGGGGCACAGACTACGGCCTGCGACAGTTTGCCGAAGGGTCAACAGAGAAGCTGGCTAGGCAGTGCCGGAAGTGAGTGGCAGAAGACCGACTTTGGGGACGAGGGGTGGAGGAGTTGGGAGAGCAGATTCCACAAGAGATGCTGCCTCTCTCAGTCTCTCAAGTTTGCATGCCAGACTAACTGCTAGCTCCTCCCAGTCACCTTCTGGAAGCGTATTCTTCAAACATCCCAGCCAGACTCTTAGGTCCATGTGGCGTGTAATATCCTAGCATTTCTGCAACAAAATCACATCTTCCATTCTCTGGTAACTTCCAGATTGGATTGCTGCAGTGCGTTCCACATAGGGCTGCCCTTGAAGATTATTCGGAAACTTCACTCGGTCCAAAATACAGCTGCCAGATTACTGGCTGGGGTTCCATTTAAATCTAATATAAACCCTGTTTTGAAACAGCTGCAATGGTATTGTTGTTTAAAGTCCTAAATGACTCAGGCCCCAAATATCTGAAAGACCACATTCTTTCCTACAGACCCTCTCAGGTGCTGAGATCAGCAAAGTAGGCCCTCTTGGTAGTTCCTCCACCCTTAGAGAGCTGTGGGGGCTGGCCTGGGAGAGAGCCTTCTCTGTGGTGGCCCCTAAGCTATGGAACTCCCTCCTCACAGAGATGCGTCTAGCACCTTCACTGCACAGATTCTGGAGAATGCTGAAGGTGCACCTCTTTACCCTGGCCTTTGGCACTGAGGTGTATGGTTTTAGGACCCACCTTATTTTAATGATCGCAGGTTGTTTTAAATTGTTTTTAATATTGTATTTTAATGCTGTAACCCGCCCTAGGATGAAAGAGAGAAAGAGAGAGAGAGAGAGAGAGAGAGAGAGAGAGAGAGAGAGAATGACAATAATACAGTGGAACCTCAGGTTACATTCGCTTCAGGTTACATACTCCGCTAACCCAGAAATAGTGCTTCAGGTTAAGAACTTTGCTTCAGGATGAGAACAGAAATCGTGCTCCAGCGGCATGACGGCAGCAGGAGGCCCCATTAGCTAAAGTGGTGTTTCAGAACAGTTTCAGGTTAAGAACGGACCTCTGGAACGAATTAAGTACTTAACCTGAGATACCACTGTAATACTGTTTTGCAAATAATCTGGATATTTAAAGAGTCCAAGGACATCAGTTTAAAATCTGTTCTCCTCCAATATCTTCTCCAACATTTGCCTTACTGAGCCTCATCTTCCTTGCCTCGTTCCTTCAGATGGCTGTGCAACCCCGCCATTGACACCCGCACAAGGAAGTGGGCTATAGAAGGCCTTGCTTACTTGACCCTGGATGCCGACGTGAAGGATGACTTTGTGGAGGATGAGCCAGCCATGCAAGCCATGTTTGAATTAGCCAAGGTAATTCACTTGCGTGAATGCCACATACATGCAGATCCTTGCGGCCCTAATTGCCCACTGCTGTAGTTTTCCACCATTATTTTCACAAAATAATGTCCCAGGTGGCTCAACTGAACAAATATAAATCATAAGCATAATGGAAATAGACATAATCACAATTCTTTGATATGCAGAACCGGCACTGTTAATAGGTGCCACATAAACCCTTTCCACATTTGTAAAAACTCAATCTTTTAGATATGTAACCCTTGGACTGGACAAAGGTCTCTCTTGCTTTCAAAGTCTCTCTCACTTTAAATACCTGATTTTATCTTCTTCTTTTAAAAACAAACAAACTTTGATTTTGCGTTTTACAGACAAGCGACAAAACCATTTTGTACTCAGTGGCCACCGTCTTGGTGAACTGCACCAACAGCTACGATGTCAAGGAAATTATCCCGGAACTCGTGCAATTGGCCAAGTTTTCCAAGCAGCATGTTCCTGAGGAACACCCAAAGGTAGCCGGCCGGTCATCCTTGGCAACACCAAATGCTGTTAATAACTAGCAGGAAAGAACTCTGCCCTAGCAATGGGAGAGAATTTTTATTCAGTTTGCGCTGGAAAAGCAAACCTACCTATTTTGCACTTTACAAAACAGTACCACAACTGAAGCAAAGCTGTGCTCCAAAATTCTCACCACCTTTTCCCATTGCTGTTCTCCAATAAAGTATTATGTACAAAAAGGCAGTTAACATATAATTTAAAACAGTTGAAAGCACAAAAACAAATATATTAAAAACCTATTAGTGAAAATAACATACAAAATGAATGTATGTAATTTCATTCTTTTTTACCTCATTATAAACATCTGGCTAATGTGTTCTCTATGCTTCTTACCTGGGTCCTTTAATGCTGTTCACCTACCATAATAATAAATATTGAACCTGGTTTGGAAAAGCATTATATTAGGGGGAAAGCTTTGCAAAAATGTGTGCATTATGGATATAGATATTAGGCAAAAGTGCAGACAAATGTGTATATCCAGGAGAAACTCGCATTAAAATCCTGATTAATTTTCATGAGGGCTTGTTAAAAAAAAAAATCGCAACCTGATGTAGAAATATCAGGAACTGAAGAGTGGGAAAACGGGAAACTGAAATATATTTATTTGTTACATTTATATACCACCTTTTCCACCAAGGCACTCAGCGAAGTGTACGTGGTTTTCCTCCTCACTATTTTATCCTCACAACAACCCTGTGAGGTAGGTTGGGCTGAGAGACGACTCGCCTTTAAGGTCACACCCAGTGTGTGAGGATTTGAACCCTGGTTCTTCCAAGGCCCTAGTCCAACACCCTAACCACTATACCCCACCAGAAATTGACAGATCCACCCATCCCTACTCCTCCACAGAGTGGCAGGGACCAATATTAAAGTTGGGCTTCACCACAACTCCTTACTCTCCCACAGGACAAGAAGGATTTTGTCTCAAAGCGGGTCAAACGGTTGGTCGCTGCCGGAGTCACCTCCTCCCTGGTCTGCATGGTGAAAGCGGACAGCGCCATTTTGACCGATCAGACCAAAGAGCTCTTAGCCAGGTAAGCTGCCTCACTTCTGCCTTTTCAGAATTCTCAGGCGATAGCAGGATGCAACAGGAAAGTCATTTTAGGAAAGCCTGAAATGCCAGTGCAGGATACAAGGGTGAGCAGTGTACCCTCACAGACTCTAGATTCCAGAGAAGCGTCCAACAAAGTCTTGTGTCTGTGGTGTAGTGGTTAAGAGCGGTAGTCTCGTAATCTGGGGAACTGGGTTCGTGTCTCCGCAGGGTACGGGGTATCAAATCCAAACTCTTCTTTTTCTTCTTCTTCTTCTTCTTCTTCTTCTTCTTCTTCTGCCCTGAATGATGTTCACACGCTGAATAGGTACTTCAGGATGAAAGCTGAAGATGTTCCTGTTAATAGCAAGGGTTGGAGGGGGGTGCCATTCATTATATGGCCAAAATGGCACCACCCAAGAATCCCCAGGAATGTTTCAGACAAACAATCAGCCCCTGCCAGCACAGAGACAGACCATTGCTTTTGGGACGTAATCAACAACAACAGGGGACACTTATCCCAAACGTATGTTTCTCTTCCAACAGAGTTTTTCTTGCTTTGTGTGAAGATGCCAAGGACCGTGGTACCATCGTTGCTCAAGGGGGTGGAAAGGTAATTCTTTCAGCTTCCTATTTCAGGTGCTCCTATTTAGGAATACTTTGTGCAATTAATCTGGGGACGTGTGTGTGTGTGTGTGTGTGGTGGTGTTGTTGTTATTGAGGCTATTTTTTGGGATAATGTGCAAATAAGAATTTAGGGTAGAACGCTCAGCCAACAGGGACATTCAACTGTGAGCCTACCTGGTGTCATCACCTAATTTGTTGTTCTTAGGCCCTGATCCCATTGGCTTTGGAAGGCACAGAAGTTGGCAAAATCAAAGCGTCACACGCCCTGGCCAAGATTGCAGCCATCTCCAATCCAGACATTGCATTCCCTGGGGAGAGGGTGAGTTAATCCATGGCATATTTAGAACATGGTTATGTTTGTGTGAACAGAGCAGAGTCCAGCAACTGGAGAGCACCAGGAGCACATTTATTACTTTAAAACAAGCAGAGGGCAACTTTTATCAGCCCAAAAGCAACATTCCCTTTCTGGACAACCTTCTCGGGGCTGGAGGCAAAAGTGAGCAGAGCAAGGACTGCACATTTTCCCTTTGTACAGAAGGCCTTTTGTTCAGAAAGGCGTCTGCTCCATTGTTGGGTGTGGCAGGGTCTGAATGGCCACAGGGCTCCAGGGTGCCCCAGGGTGACATCCATTTGCCTGCCTCTCCCACAGGTGTATGAAGTCGTGCGTCCTCTGGTCAGTTTGCTGAACACCGAGCGGGATGGGCTACAGAACTACGAGGCTCTTCTGGGTCTCACCAACTTTTCAGGGAGGAGCGACAAGCTCAGGTGATTTACAGCAGCCATTTTGTTCCCCTGGGGGATTCATGGCCTCCTGCTATAGTTAGACAGCCTGATGTGGCCAAGATAGGAATCTATGTTTCTCATGTAAGAAAGGACTTATTCCCACAGCGCATTGTTAAACTATGAAACTCACTCCCACGGGAGGCACGCCCATCAATGGCCCCAGAAAAAAAGGGACATCCCATTTTTTCTTACGAGACGACAGCAGCCAAAATGCTCATTGCAATCTCACGCTGCATTTTTGGGGGGCATGGAGCCCCAAACACACTTTTTTAGCGCTGTGCCTCCCCCGCATGCTTTTTAGGGGGCTGCAATCTCGCACAGGTCACATGACTCGTGTGGGAGTTTGGCTCTGCAAGATGGCGCCTTGGTTTTGGGCCTCTTCACATTGGAAGGTATGAGGAGTCATGTGGGCAGAAGCGATGTTGCAGGTCAGCTGGAATCAAATGTCACTAAGAAGCCAATGGGATTCCTCCTGGTGCTTCATAAGCTGCAGACCACAACCAGGCCTGAGAGTGGCCTGCCTGTTAGGTGGAGACCAGGGATGCTCATTTGAATAAGATATTGTGGGGGCCCAGGTAAGTCCTGCCCCACATAACTGATCACATGATGCATTGCACACACACCACTTGAATGGGAATGCCCATCAACTTTGTGGGGGCCCAGACCCCTCAAATACTTTATTGTGGGGGCCAAAACCCCCATTGCCCCTCGGCTCCTAAATTGGAGACCAAATTTCACTCAGACTCCCTGCCCCAAGGTTGCATGCAGGATTCCACCCTGAGGGGTGCAGAATTTTACTACATCTTGCAATTCACATGCTAGTGTGTGCTTTGCAATTTCACACGCACACGTTGCTTCTTTCAGACAAAAGATCATCAAAGAGAAAGCCCTGCCTGACATTGAGAACTACATGTTTGAAAACCACGATCAGCTTCGGCAGGCGGCCACAGAGTGCATGTGCAACCTCGTGGTGAACAAAGAGGTAAAATAGCCCTTGTTATTCAACGGAGGGCAACCTGTAGCCCGATTTGGCCTGCCATGGGTTCCAATTTGACCCACAAGGCTATAGGTCCCCCAATACTGTCCCTTTTTGTTGTGGTTAAAAGGTAAAGGTAAAGGGACCCCGGACCATTAGGTCCAGTCGTGACCGACTCTGGGGTTGCGGCGCTCATCTCGCTTTATTGGCCAAGGGAGCCGGCATACAGCTTCCGGGTCATGTGGCCAGCATGAGTAAGCCGCTTCTGGCGAACCAGAGCAGCGCACAGAAACACCGTTTACCTTCCCGCTGGAGCGGTACCTATTTATCTACTTGCACTTTGACATGCTTTCAAACTGCTAGGTTGGCAGGAGCAGGGACCGAGCAACGGGAGCTCACCCCGTTGCGGGTATTCGAACCACCGACCTTCTGATCGGCAAGTCCTAGGCTATGTGGTTTAACCCACAGCGCCACCCGCATCCCATTTTTGTTGTGGTGGTGGTTAGGGGATGAATTAATCCAGATCTCTCTCATTTCCCCCCACCTCTGCCCCCTGTACCAGGTTCAAGAGAGATTCATAGCAGATGGGAATGACCGACTGAAACTGCTCGTGTTGCTGTGTGGTGAGGACGACGACAAAGTCCAGAACGCCGCAGCAGGAGCCCTAGCTATGCTCACGGCTGCCCACAAGAGACTCTGCCATAAGCTGACCGAAGTGGTAAGGGTCTCATTGCCCTTGAGCATAAAGTGTGTGTTGAAAGTTGCATCTGTATGAGGAAAGTTTGCAGTGCTGGGTACCTTGTAATATAGAGAAGAGGCGAGTAAGAGGTAACATGATATAAGTTTATAAAACAATTCATGGCATGGAGAAATTAGATAGAGAAATTTTTTTCTCCCTCTCTTATAACACTAGAACTCATGTGCTACCAATGAAGCTGATTATGGGAAGATTCAGGACAGAGAAAAGAAAGTTTGTCATGCATTGGAGAAACTATGGAACTCCCTCCTGCAGGAGGCAGTGATGGCCACCAACTTGGATGGCTTTAAAAGAGGACTGGACAAATTCATGGAGGAGAGGACTATCAATGGCTCAGCTCTGTCGCAACAGTCAGAGGCACCAATGCTTCAGAATGCCAGTTGCTGGAAACTGCAAGAGAACAGGATGCTCGACTAGTTGGGCCACTGGCCTGATCCAGCAGGCTCTTGGTTTTATATGATGGCTAAAATAGAATCTTGAGGTTGTTTGGAGCTTCTGTGCCTTTAATTGAAGCTTCCTCTTGGTAGCTTCTATCTCTAATTCTGTCCCCTTCAGTGTCTATAAATTGTTGCTTCATTAACAGTTGATGTTCACCACTGCTGGGGTTCTGAGGAGCTTTCCTCAGCAGTTTTCTCAGTTTCTTTTCTTCCTTTTCTATTCTGTGATTTTTTTAAAATAATAATAATAATAATATGAAGAAATTAGTAACGAAAACCCTCTTGTCGTGCAGGAAATGCCTGAGCTAATTCAGAAATAATTCACCACTAATTTAGCCCTGAAAAGGAAGCAGTTAGAGAAAAAAACTTGGTGCCTCATAACAACTTTCAGCAGCCTTAACAAACTACAATACCCAAGATACTTGGGAGGAAGTCATGCTTGTTAAAGTGGTATAAGGGTGTTTTACTTGTATGGTGTGGACTAGCACCTTGAACAGTTCTGTGCAGTTACACATTTCAAAGATGTGCAAGTAACCTAGCAAATCTTATTCCTGCAGACAACCCAGTGGCTGGAGATTCTGCAGAGGCTCTGCCTCCACGACAAGCTCAACGTACAGCACCGTGGGCTTGTGATTGTTTACAACTTAATCCATGCAGACCAAGAGCTGGCTAAGAAACTAGTGGAAAGTGAGATGCTGGAAATCCTGACCATTGTTGGGAAGCAGGCGGATGACCCCCAGAAGCAGCATGTCCTAAAGGTGGCTCGGGAATGTCTCGTGAAGTTCATGGACTATGGAATGATCAAACCTATGTCTCCGTCATAAGGTCACAGGAAATCTAAGATCTAAAAAGAATGAGGACTAGAGGCAAGGAAGTGATCTGACATGTAAAGAACTTATATTGGAAAACTGAAGCGTTATTTCCAAAGCTCTGACACAATGCGAATGTTTTTGCCCACAGAAATAGCCCTCAGATTTGTTTCTTCAAGGGGAACCACAAATTGTTTCTGGCTAGCAAACCTCCTTTCCAAAGCAACTTCCTGTTAAAGTTTTGGAGCGTCAGAAAACAACCTGCAATGTTTGAAATAATAAAAAAAACCCACCCTTTTGTTTTAGAGGTTCCTGATGTAGTTTTTATAATTATATTATTCTCACTGTCTTTTGAACGATTTGACTTGTTGGAAACTCTAACAACGTTTAACATAGACTCCTCGCTAGAGAAATTCATGTGATGGTTCTTGTTATAATGTGGTGATTCACTAATAAAATAGTTGGTGCAGAAAAATTGCACATTGTGCAGCTTCCTTAAAATGAGAAATAGCATAATAGTGAATGGCTTGGGTAATATTGTGACATGCCACCCCAATCTCCAAACTGTTAAGAGGTTCCAGGCCCTTACTCATGGTTTTGTGACCTTGGAATACCGTATTGGCCCAAATATAAGCCGCATCCAGAAATAAGCCGCACCTCTATAATTCAAGGCTTACTTGCGGGTATGGCCAGCATCCTGGCACTACTGCTCTGAACAGGGAACAGGAGCGGCTGGTGCCAGCTTGGGGAGGTAGTGCCAGGAGTGCCAGGAAGCAGTAGTACCGGGAGGCAAGTGTGCAGTGTTTGGTTCCGAATATAAGCTGTGGATATAGAGTACACGTTTCACAGGGCCTCTTTTAAAAGACTCACCCTGTATATGTGTGTGTAAATAAACCATCTATCGTAAAGGCACCATAGTCTCTGCTGTACCTCATTTTGAAGGAAACACAAACCCTGGGTACCCCTGGAATCTCTCATCACTCAAGAGATTAGGGTGTCATGCAACAGTATGGTTGTTACGAACCACTGGGGAGTGGTAAACAGCAGTACAGGCAACGACCATTTTAGGCACGTCCAATTGATGTGCGATTGCCTGTGGTGATGTCACCCCCCTCAGGGATGACACCCGGAGCGAACCACCCCCACCACACACCCCTTTCTCCGCCAGTGAGCAGTGGTTAGCCAAGTGTAGGAATGGAAGGAGCACTGCATTTCAGTTCACACTCAGTTTCTCCAATCTGAAATTCAGTTTTCCACGTTTCTGTGGCCATCTGCAATTACATACATACATACATACATACATGCATACATACATACATATACGCCCCCACAAGAAACACTTTTTTTGTATGCAGTTTTTGCAGGCAAATAACTCACTTTTGTTATTTTTACTGATATATTAATGTTGATGCACATTTTCCCTTAGTATCTTCATTTTTGTAAGCATTATTTGGTTGGAGAAGTACACTGCAAAATTCAGAGAAATGCAAATTCCAAAGGATGGTCGTGTTTTGTATTGGCTAGATTTGCCTTTAAATGTGAACTGAATCCCATTTTACACTCATCCCAGTGGAGAGACTTTCTTTGGTCTCTTTGGAACCCACTGCCAGTCTACTCTGGTGGACTCCTCTAAACTCCGGTATTCTGAGAGGGAACAATTTCTGTGATATTATGATGTAATGAGTCGGATGGCCAATCAGATCTTCCGTTGCAGAAAGATAAATAACACCAGGTCAGCCATTGTTTCAGAGGATGCAGGTTGGAGAATTACTTTCAGAGCAAAGGGGCTCTTAGACAAAAAGGTAAATACTATTTTTTATGGCACAAAAATAGTTCACATGCGTCTGTTAGAGAGTTGAGATTTTCTTGATCCATTGATGCTTCTCATCCAGATTAATTGTCAAGGCTTTTTCTCAAAGAATTTTAGGAGTTCTGGTTGGGTGAAGTTGCTGGTCATACTGTCAGTGATCCATAGACAGAGAACTACAATTCCTAAGTGTAATTGAAACAGAGGTTATCCCGGGGCAGGGAAGATTCTCCTCCTTCAAACCCTCCCATAAGATTGAAAACCTAACTACAGCCTACATAGATCTATGGTTTAATATGGTTTAATACTACTGTACAAAATCCTGTAGATCATCAGAAAAGAGCAGGTAGGCCAACAGGTAAATTAAGGCATAGTTTTGCAGTTTAAAACAATTAAAACAATTGTTTGTTTTAAAGAAAGTTGGACTTATTTGACAATGGGACAGAGTGTCTTAGGAAGTTTAGACGTCTTCTTGGCTGGTTTTTAAAGCAGAACCTGCATCACTATCTGCCAGAGATTCTGTAACTGACTTCTGCATTACATACAGATCCTATACTGAACAGGAGGTCAGAGTAGATACGGTAACTTGCAAGGTTGCTTCCAACCAAAGGATGAACTTCCTAACCCACCACAATTTCTGCACAAGGTGATGTGTGCCTTTAACTCTTGACCATATGCAGATTGTAGGGTTAGTTCAGTTGAATGTGCGATTTCCTATACAGAAACCTATCACCAAAGCATTTTATTTATAACCTTGTCACTTATTTACTTGCTTTGTTATTGTTGTAGGTTTGGGGGCTTGGTTGGTTTAGCTGCTATTATCTTATTATTTATTTCTTAAAATTTATACACCGCTTGATTGTTTAAAACAAAAACCTCAAGGCAGTTTAGAGAAGATAATCAAAGAAAAATTTGCAACCCTACTTTAAAACATACGAACGTTAAAATACTAAAACAGATTAAAAGTACCTTTGGTATTGTCAGGGAACTGCCATCGGAGGGACAGGTGGTGGAGAGGCTCCAGGAGAATAGGAGAGACTCTACAGCAGAAGAAGGAACCAGTAGGGGGAGAGCAGGAGTTCCAGCGGAAGGGGAGTCGGGGGAGAGGCTCTGGGATACTTCTAGTGAGTATAGTGAAGAGGTAACAAGACCTCCGTTAGGAACTCCCACCCTTCGCCGGAAACTGTCACGCAGAGAGTCACGAAGGCGCATGTCCGTCAAACAGCTTTTATGGGAGTAAGTTCCGTAGACGCCCACTGTCAGATTCTACCAGCGACTGACGGAGTCATGCTTTGGGGGCTCCGTTAGTGCCTAGGTTTGGGTGACCAGCCAAACCCCAGAGGGATCAAGCTTTTACGCACAAGCAGCTCATTATCCCATCACAGCAATCTGACAGTCTTTGAAAGCAGCTTGTGCAAGCAGAGGGCATCATGAGCGAACCAGCCGGAACCGGAGGAGCTGGAGCTGGAGCAGGTCCAAGCCTGGAAGAAAGGTACAGGGCGTTGGAGGTCCAGCTCGCGCTGCAAACGGCGAGGCTCAAGGAGAGGAGGGCTCAAGATGCGGATAAGGGAAAAACCACCCCACTTGCCAGAAAGGTGCCTGGATTGGTGCAGAAATTTGGGGGGGATCCCAGGAACTATCAAGCCTTTAGGACAGAGATGCAATATGCTCTCAATCTACTGTTTGATGACTTCCCCGATGAGAACTCTAGAGTGGCGTACGTGATTGGCCATCTAGAGGGAGGGGCGAGGGACTGGATTAGGCCCCTGATGGCAGCCAATAATGAAATCTTAAAGGACACAATGAAATTTTTTCGCGCCATGGACTTGATGTTTTCCAGCGAGATTGAGCAAGGGGTGGTGCGCAGGCAGTTAATGGCGTGTAAACAGGGGGGCCGATCTGTACGTGAGTACTGGACTGAGTTCACCATGCTGATTCATAGACTGGGGTGGGACCTTGCGAGTGAACCTATTCAAATGCTGTTTGAAGAAGGGCTCTCTCCGGCAGTGAAAGATGAACTTTCCCTGGCGCCTAGGGCGGAGTCTATGGACCAGCTGACTAAATCTGCGCTGTCCATAGGAGCGCGCCAGGAAGCCAGAGCTTTGGAAAAGCGGGAAGGAAAGGGGGAACGTTGGAAGGACTTCCGCATTCCGGAGATTCCGGAGCAGCCTTTCCCGCCAGCAGAGCCGATGGAACTTGGAACAGCGCGCGCGCGCGCAGTTTCAAACACCAGTGAGGGGCGGAAGAAGGAGGGAAAGAGCGCCAAGAGATGTTATCTCTGCCAACAGCCAGGTCACTTTGCCAGAGTCTGTCCGCAAAGGAAGGAATGGCAAGGGATGGCGGGAACTGTTGGGGGAAAGGAGGAAGAAGAAATCAAGGAGCAACTTTTGCACGTAGATCTACAACAACCAATGAGGGTGGAGACTGACGCGTCAGACCGAGCGGTGGGGGCCGTGCTTCTCCAGCCGGGAAAAGATACGTCCGAATGGAGACCGTGTGCGTTCTTCTCGCGGAAGTTGAACAAATCCGAGAGGAACTACACAGTATACGACCGAGAACTGCTCGTCATTCATGAAGCATTCCGGAGGTGGCGGCACTTGCTGATTGGGGCGCAGCACAAGGTTCAAGTCCGAACTGACCACAAAAATCTGGAATACTGGAGAACAGCACGAGTGCTGAACCAGAGACAAGTGAGATGGGCCCAGGAGTTCTCCAAATTCCACTTTGAGATTCGTTACGTGCCAGGCTCCGAGAACGTGAGGGCGGACGCTCTCTCCAGGAAACCTGAGTACTTAGAGGGGGAGGGAGCGCCTGAGGCAAGGCATGTAATCCCTGAAGACCGCTGGGTGTGTGGGGCGGCATTGGTGGGGCAGAGGGAACTGATAGAGGGTACTGAGAACGATGAATACGCCCAAGAGAAATTCAGAGAACTCAGGAGGACAGAGGAGAACACAGGGGGGTTTGAAGAAAAGAACGGGGCGTTGTATTACAAAGGGGCACTGTACATACCAGATGGGGAACTGAGGGGCAGAGTACTCAAGCAGTTGCATGACAGCCCCACAGCGGGGCATTTTGGACAGCACAAAACCATGTGGTTGGTTACCAGGGAGTTTTGGTGGCCCAAGGTGAGGGAGGACGTACGGGAATATGTCAGGGGTTGCGACAGGTGCCAGTGAGCAAAAGGGAGAGGGTGGCGCCAGCGGGGCTATTACAACCCTTACCCACACCAGAAAGGCCATGGGAGGCAGTATCCATAGATTTTATGACGGACCTGCCAAAATCCAAGGGCAAAACAGCTGTCATGGTGGTGGTAGATCTATTAACTAAGATGTGTCATTTTATAGCCTGTTCCCATGTGGTCACCGCGGAGGAAACCGCCAAGTTATTTGTAGAGCATATTTTCAGGTTGCATGGCGCCCCCTTGAGAGTGGTCAGCGACAGAGGGAAACAGTTTACTTCCAGGTTCTGGAGGAAACTTATGAGCTTACTGCACGTGGAACTCAATTTCTCAACTGCCCGGCACCCAGAAACAAATGGGCAAGCGGAAAGGGCAAACGGGATTTTACAACAATACCTGAGGTGTTATGTAAAAGACAGAGAAAATGATTGGGTAGATAAGTTACCTCTGGCAGAATTTGCCTACAACAACGCGGAGAACGTGTCCACAGGGATGAGTCCTTTTCTGGCAAATTATGGGTGTCATCCCCGGGCATTTCCAGGAGAAGGAGGGGAGAGGTGGAGCGTGCCGGCGGCGGAACACTTTTTTGAAGAGATGGAAGCGATCCACCGTCAGCTTCAACTTAACTTAGAGAAAGCCAAGGAGGAATATAAGAAACAAGCAGACAGAAATAGGAGGGAAGGTGAAACTATAAGGGTGGGAAACCGGGTGTGGCTATCCACCCAAGGACTACCGTTCAAGGGAGGGAGTAAGAAATTGATACCCAAAAGATTGGGACCCTTTGAGGTCATACAGCAGGTCAACCCAGTAACATTCAAACTCAGACTGCCCAGTCACATGAAATTGCACCCAGTATTTCACAGGTCATTACTGTCGCCGTACCGAGAGGGACGTGAGTGGGGGGAGCGTGAGAGAGAGGTCACCCAAACGCCCGTGATAGAAGAGAGAGAACGCGACATGAACGTGGCAGGAATCATTGATTCCAGGTGGAAGGGGAATCAGGTGGAATATCTGGTAGAATGGGAGGGGGAAGTTGAGTCGGAAAACACTTGGGTACCAGCAGAGTTAGTCAAGGACGAGGTTTTAATAGAAACATTTCATCAGCGTTTCCCAAAAAAACCGCAATCCGTGGCACGATTTAGAAGGGAACACTTTGGGACCACCGATGAGGAAGGGGAATTTGAAGGGTTCCCAGAGTCAGGGGTGGGTGAGGAAGCCGACTCCGACGAAGAAGAGGAAGACGAGGAGAGAGACGGTACGCCGTGGTTAGAAGTGTTTGAATCCTCGGACGACGAGGAGAGTTCCTTCAGGGGCTTTCCGCCCTCACTGCCAGTGGGAGAGGAGGCGGGGGGGTGAAGGGGGCCCTGGGGGGGAGGTGGATGTCAGGGAACTGCCATCGGAGGGACAGGTGGTGGAGAGGCTCCAGGAGAATAGGAGAGACTCTACAGCAGAAGAAGGAACCAGTAGGGGGAGAGCAGGAGTTCCAGCGGAAGGGGAGTCGGGGGAGAGGCTCTGGGATACTTCTAGTGAGTATAGTGAAGAGGTAACAAGACCTCCGTTAGGAACTCCCACCCTTCGCCGGAAACTGTCACGCAGAGAGTCACGAAGGCGCATGTCCGTCAAACAGCTTTTAAGGGAATAAGTTCCGTAGACGCCCACTGTCAGATTCTACCAGCGACTGACGGAGTCATGCTTTGGGGGCTCCGTTAGTGCCTAGGTTTGGGTGACCAGCCAAACCCCAGAGGGATCAAGCTTTTACGCACAAGCAGCTCATTATCCCATCACAGGTATTTATCATTGCGTCCCTTCCAAGCCTGTTGTTTTATACTTGTCTAAATTTTTGGTCACACTTCTTTCTTTGCTAAGTTAACAGTCCTTGCCCAGTCCGTTAAGCAACCTTTTTGCACATCTAAAGAATTGGTCAATACAGATGTGTTGCCATAGAAACAGCTAGCTAGTGATACCTCCAGAAGTGGGAATAGGTCCCTCACCTCACCTGGCAGCTTTTTTCTTAGTCTGGTCTGGAACTGAGAAGCTTGACTTGCTCTCTTCTGTTGGAGCCAAAGCTATAACTTTGAGGGCCTTCCTAGAAACCTTAATGGAGTAGCAAAATCTGCCATGGTGCTAATGACAAAGGCACCTCCATCTTATGCTCTTGTTGTTTATATGTGTAAATGAATAAAATCATATATCCTAAGGACATCACAACCAAACCATGGGAAAGTGCAGGCATCCTTGGAATCTCTCACCACTCAGAACCTGGGGCGTGCATAACAGGATAATAGTAGGTCTCTAAAGATGCTGGTTTATCTCCAATATTTTTCTTCTTCAGCCTCTGGCCACACAGAATGGCTTCTACAGGCACAGATAAGAAGGCAGAGGGAGAAAAGCCTTCAAAGTAAGTGTAAAAAGTGTTATGATCCAGTTGGATTAACTGAGATGATCAGTTGGCTTTAGAATACCAGGCTTGGATCAAGGCTATAATTAAGAGGTCATGGCACTCATCTTGCTGTTTCCTTAGACGTTACTTGTTTTTGTGCCATAGCTATGATCTCATGCCCATCTACTCTGCATTGATAGAGAAACCGCCATTCGTGTCTCCAACCCCCACCTTCAGAAGATGAAAGAGGACGTCCTGTATCATTTAGCTCTTGGAACTGGGACCCACAATTTACCTGCCTTGTTTGGAGACGTGAAGGTAAGAAAATAAACGGTGTGTCAGAACACTGAATCATTAAACTCTGTCTCTGATGATTGAAAAATGGATTTGGGAGAGGTACTTAAGGAACACCTGATTACCTAAGGATGGAACTACATTGTTTGGCTGGAGAGCTACATTGCAAATTCTGGATTAGTGTGAATTTTAATAGCGAGCTGTGTTTCACTTCTATTGTTTCAGAAGGTGTGACTTTGGTAGGTTCACCTTTCAGTGTGAACTGAATTGATTTCTCCTGTCTAATATATAACACCAGTAGCATTTTACAGAATAGCTAGATCTATCTGCATTTAGCAGACTAAGTAATGTTATAAAAAACCTTCCTTTTTCTTTCTTTGAAACGCCATTGGGTCTAGTTTGTATGCACTGGTGGAAGCCCTTTGCGGATGAAAGCTTTCATCACATCTATTGCTAAGGAGCTGGCCATCGGGAGCCCGGCCTGCGACTTGCCCAACATCTGTGCTGCGACGGATCGGTACGCCATGTACAAAGCTGGCCCTGTGCTAGCACTTAGCGTAGGTACACAAGCTGTTATCTTACTTATTTACTGCATTGAGTTTAACTCTCACCTTTCCTCTGAGGATCTCAGGGTGGTGTACACACTCCCAGTCACATCCTCACAACAACCCCATGAGGTAGGCTAGGCTGAGAGTTGCTGACTGACCCTGAGCTTCTGCTACTCTTCAGCTTTCATTTCCATTCTGCCATTGATGTTGCTGTACTTCATGAATGGCAGATCTGCTTCGAAAAACATTTTTGAAGGGAAGGATGGAAATAAATAAATATTAAAGAGTTCAGCCAGGTCTGTTTATTACATTTACCATATTTTTCCATGGATAAGACTAGGTTTTTTTCTTTTAAAAAATGTCAAAAATTTGGGGGCATCTTATACACGTATACATCTCCCCCCATTTTCTTAAATCGGAGTCCCCCAAAGTAGAGGGTGCCTTATACATGGGGGCGTCTTATAGACAGAAAAATACGGTCTCCAAGGAGCTCAAGGTGGTGTCTGTAGGTCTCCTCTTCCTCATTTCATCCTCACAACCACCATGTGAGGGAGGTCAGGTTGAGAGTAAAGGACTGACCCAAGATCACTGTGAGTTTTGTAGCTGGGTGGGGATTCGAACCCTGGCCTCTCCCAGGTTCTAATCCTACACTCTGACCGCTACATCATGCTAGCTTTCTTGGGAGCACAGATACTTTAAAAGCAATTATATCTCTGTTCCTGATATGGGGGGTGGGGGAGGAACCAGAGCTATTTGGTATATTTATCTTTAGTGGGAAACCCTTCTTCTAATTTTGTTGTTCCTTTTCAGCATGGGATAGGGATGTCTTCCATTGCAACTATGTTGCATGAGCTCATCAAACTTCTGCATCACGCTAAATGCTCCAATGTCATCATTATTCGCATTGGCACATCTGGCGGAATAGGTATTTCCTCTTATAATCTTTCCCCCTCCCCCTTCTAAATAAGTGTTTTTGCGGTTGATGGCTGTGGTGCTTAGATCGAACCAGGCTCCCTAAAATCACTATGGGAAATCTATAATGTGAAATTGATATTACAGACTGGTGAAAACTTTTTGGGGGGGTCCCTTTTAAGTCGGTGCCAGCTAAAATGAAAAGTCATTTCACAGGTGGCAATATGCACCCGTGGACTTGGAAGGCTTTAAAAAAGAGAATTAGAGAAATACGTGGATGAAAAGGCATTTCCAGAAATTGAAGGCTCAGTTTTGTTTTCAGATCAGCTGCTTCTTGATATAAATACAAATAATGTCTATGTTATATTACCAATAAAAATCAACAACAACACGTTTACAAAATCCCAAAGTGCAAGTGCAATGAATCCTATCAGACACCAGTGTCAGATCACTGGTAAAAAGGTTGTTTCATCCATGAATCTAAATTCTGTGCTCTTTTGCATCAAGTGGATATCCATCAAATGGAAAACATCATATACCATATATATATATATTGTGTGTGTGTGTGTGTGTGTGTTTGTGTGTGTGTGTACTATACACACAGGTTTGGAGCCAGGATCTGTGGTGATCACCAAACAGGCTGTCAATGCCTCTTTCAAGCCTCAATTAGAACAGATGGTCCTAGGGAAGTCTGTACTTCGCAACACAGACCTCGATGAGAAGTTGGCTGAGGAACTGCTGGAATGTGGCAAGGAACTGCATCAGTTCAACACGGTCATTGGGAACACAATGTGCACCTTAGATTTCTATGAAGGTAAGACTGCAGCAATGCAGCCCCATTGGTCTGAATACTGTGTCTCAGGCAGGAATGGGGGGGAAATGTGATTCAGTTTGAAGTTGCTCAATCCTATGACCCTGTTCTGTCTCATTCACGCATTGCTAGCATTGCTTAAAAGGTAAAATAAAACATACAGACATGGGCGTAGCTAGGATTTTTGATAAGACGGCAGGCCTTTGGGGGGGGCAGAACCTCAATTAGCTATGTATTTTTATTGATCTTTATTGATTGGGGGGCAGCTGCCCCTCCCCGCCCCCACTACGCTCCTGCACACAGAGGTCCCATTAGTAAAGAAGAAAAGATTTTTATCTTAGTTACTTCCTATTCCAAGGATGACTTTGGATTCTACATTACATGAGTGGAGCATCCTTGTGCAACAGAGACAGACCCTCCAACATTCCTCAGGTGAAAATAGGGACATTCTATTTTACATCCCTGTGCTCCCCCCCCCCCCAATGCCTCCTCCTCTGAGGCTGGAGCAGGAACACAGACACAGTGACCGAACAAAGCAAGCTGGAGCCAAGCGACTGTAATGTTGCCTGCTGTGTCCTGTTGGAGAAGAGGCAAAGGACCACCTTTATATCCACTCAGCTGGCCACCATTTGCTTTTATGACATCACAGAGCATCCTCAGCCAATGGCAACGGGTGGGGCGGCATCATTATAACCTCTTCAGGCCTCTCAATTGTGGGTGCAGCTCAGCAGAGATTGATCTGTTCCCAGGGCTTTTTTTCAGGGGGAACTCACTGGAACTCAGTTTCGACACCTCTCAGGGGGTGCCATTGTCATTGCCATTGCCATTCTCAGAGAACGAGGGAGGTGTTCATGGTGAGTTCCAGCACCTCTTTTTCTAGAAAAATAGCACTGTATGTTCCCTTGGTTATTGTTAAAACTATTTATAGGTGAGAGAAAGAGCTGGGAGGAGGAGGAGCTGGAGGAGAAGCAGCGGCTCCAGCTAAGCCCGGTCTGAGGCGAGGCTCTGTGGCTCTTCCACACTTTCAGCCCCTGCCTGCCTTTCTCTCTCACTTGCTTTTGCCACCTCTTCTTGTTGGTGGCCAAAGTCAGCAAGAAGGAGCTCAACTCCAACCACGATGGGGCTGATGAGATCTCAGACAAAGAGCAGCAGGAAGCAATTGCACATGCTTGTTTACAAAGCTATGGTACTACCAACCTTACTGTGTGCTTGTGAAACATGGACCACTTATAAACGCCATCTCCAACTCCTCAAATGATTCCATCAATGGTGTTTCCTAAAAATTTTACACATCACCTGGGAAGACAGGCAAACTAATGCAAGTGTACTGGAAGAAGCAAAGATCACCATTGTCAACATCAATTTTGTTGGACTGGTCATGTTGT
Source organism: Podarcis gaigeae (assembly GCF_964106915.1). Classification (NCBI taxonomy): domain Eukaryota; kingdom Metazoa; phylum Chordata; class Lepidosauria; order Squamata; family Lacertidae; genus Podarcis; species Podarcis gaigeae. The sequence continues at coordinate 31,756,669 of NC_139692.1, forward strand.
GCTGATACCTGATTATTGTCTTACAAAGCAACTACAGTGGTACCTTGGTTTACAAACTTAATCCATTCTGGAAGTCTGTTTTTAAACCGAAACCGGTCTTAAACTGGGGCGCTCTTTCCCTAATGAGGCCTCCCACCACCGGTGCCCTTCCACCATTTGGATTCCGTTCTTAGACCGAGGTAAGGTTCACAAACCGGGACACTACTACCAGCTTTGCAGAATTCGTAAACCAAATCATAAACAGGACTGTTCTTAAACCAAGGTACCACTGAACTCTATTCCGAACTTAAAAATGGAAAGCGTAATGCTGGTGGTCAACAAAAGTGGTTCAAAGACCCTCTCAAGGCAAATTTTAAAAAATGTAGTATAAACACCCACAACTGGGAAACGCTGGCCTGCGAGCGCTCCAATTGGAGAGCAGCCTTTAACAAAGGTGTCATGGACTTTGAAGATGCTTGAACTCAGGATGAAAGGGAGAAGTGTGCTAAGAGGAAGGCACACTTGGCAAACCCTCACCATGATCAACTCCCACCTGAAAACCTATGTCCCAACTGCGGAATGATGTGTGGATCCAGAATTGGCCTCCACAGTCACAGACTCACTTTTAAGACCATATTTATGGAAAACAATCTTACTCAGCTACAAGTGATCACCAAAGAAGAAGAAGAAGAAAGATTGATGACGTACAGAATAAAATAGACAGACTGAATGAACAAGCCAGTGAGGAAATTTTGAAAGTAGAACAGAAGTACAACAAACTCTGCCAACCATTCTTGCCAAACTCTACCAAACTCTGAGCACAGGTGTTGATGCTGGCAAGGCCACACTCCTGTCAGCAATTCTGCTGCAGCATCCTGCACTAACTGCAGCTTCCTTATCAAGCATGAGGAAAACCCCACACAAAACACATTGCAATATCCAGTCTCGAAGTAACCAGCACATGAACTACTGTGGCCAGACTTTCCCAATCCAGGAATAGCCAGTGGCATAGTGTGGGGGGTCAGGGGGTGCCGGCCGCACCGGGCACAACATCTGGGGGTTAGGGTTAGGGGGCGCAAATCCACAGGTTAGGGGGTGCAAATTACTTGCCTTGCCCCGGGTGCTGACAACCCACGCTATGCCACTGGGAATGGCCAAATTCAGGAATAGCTGCAGCTGGTAAAAGGCACTTCTGTTTGATGTGGGATTGTCTTTTCTTTTAAAATTGATCTGTAAGCTGCTCTGGGAGCCTTTGGTGTAAAACACCAGTGGGGCAAAAAATATTTAAATAAAGAAATTGACATTCCGAAAAGCTTAGGTGGGAATAAGGGAGAAGAGAGAGCACAAGGAAGCGGTGGAGCTTAGGGGTTTAGTGGGAAACCACAACAGGCATATTCCCCTGACAAAGGCTAGATATCCCACAGGGTCCCTTCCAACAGAATGATTCTGTGATTCTAAGTCTGGAAATTGGAAGTGAAAATGAATGCCTTAACCAGGGTGGTCAGAAATCCTCTGAAATCTACTGAATATGGAAACAGTCATTTTCCCCCCATAGAACTCTGGGGATTGTAGTTTGTTAATGGTGCTAAGAACTGATTCTATCCCCTTCCCAGAGCTACAGTTCCCAGAATTCACTCCTTTAAGATGCAAAAGGCTAATCAATTAAGGTCATAACCTTGACAAAGGAACTGGCCTGACTGGTTAAGCGAGCTTCCTAGTTTTCTATACATAGGATTAAAGATTAGGAAACGAACCACAGGTGTCATCCAGACTGACCCCCCCAACCCATAACTATCAAAATATGAGGTTGAGGTATTGTTAAATGTGATTTTTTCTCTGTGTGCAAGGTGTGTCAATAATATATGATGTGATATTTTTAGGTCAAGCTCGCCTTGATGGTGCTATCTGTTCCTACACGGAAGAAGACAAAATGAAATATTTAAAGGCAGCTCACAAGGCTGGAGTAAGAAATATCGAGATGGAATCTGCCATTGTTGCAGCAATGTGCAATCTTAGTGGTATCAAAGGTAACTCATGCAGACAGTCTTGATGCATCTGCTGTAGAAATGGTCAAACTTTGACCTATGAATTCCAGCCTCTCAGGTAGCTGCTAGCTAATGCTCAATTCCTATTAAGGTGATACTTTGATCTGGCAAACCAAAATTTCTCAAAATAGTGTGCATGCTTTTGAGTTCTCCATAGTTCTTCATCAGGGTTGCTGGTGGACAAAATTTGTTGATGGTGATACCAAGAGTGTATCAGATATATCTGGCAAGTTTTAAAGGAGAATGTGGGAGGATACATTCAAATGAGACTCTTTACATGCTTGTATCAGATTGCATCAAATCATCCTGGGAAGAGGACGGTGGCCTACTTTACACATAGTGTTAAACTGTGGTTTGTTTAAGCCAGGGACGGTTAGCCACTTTTTTGTCCAGCAGGCCAGAACAAAAAGTAGTCACCCTTTCTTGGGCCACTTTTGATAGGTGGGCAGCTCTGATGTCATATGATGTCCGGTGGTTCTGAGCCCTCCAGAAAGCAGTGGACCTTGCATTAAGTGCCAAATCTAAAGTGTTGAATGTAAGCTGTCTTGGAAGGGAACAGCCCCCTTCCTAAATCTGCATCAAAGTCTTTTCTATCATGCCACCTCTTACTCGCTTTTTCTCTAAACTAAAAAGTCTCAAACACTGCAGCCTTTCCACATAGGGGATTTGCTCCACCCACTTGATCATTTTGGTTGCCCTTTTCTGAACCTTTTCCAATTGTACAATATCCTTTTTGAAGTCAAGTGACCAGAACTGGTATTAATACTAATTATATTACTACTACTACTACTGCTACTGTAGCACCCTGCTTGTGGTTAACGCTTAGCTGGAATGAAATATTCAACGCAGCAATAGAGAAATTAAAATAATAATTTATTTGTCAGACAAATAAATGAGAGGCTCAGTGGTATATGGTTACCAAGCTCTGGCCTGGCCTCTTGCCATCCTGGCCAGCACTTATATTCCCTTAATCCAGCCCCCTTTGCTCCTCCTGTGGCTGCCTCTGTCCAATCAGCCTGGTTGAATATTCCTATTGGCTGTTTGCTAGAACCAATCACAAAAGATACACCCATATCCTCCTGTCCTTATAAGGGAGACAAAGAGCTATATATATGACAAATAAGTAATAATATATCTTACATGGAATCTTAATTACCAGCTCACCTCTTGCCCTCCTTGCCCTATTGCCTTCTAAAACAAATGTTTAATCTTACATTTTTATGTTCAACAGATGTCAAGGATCTTGAGTTTCACATTAATATTGAAAGATTTCCTTCATTTGAAAGTTTCTAAACAAATGCCTGACAACCATATATCAAGAGTGCTTGGATGGCGTCTTCTGTCTGGCAGGGGGGCTAGGCTGGTGGCTGACTTAATTTCAGGATAAATACAACTCTTACAACCATATGAAATAAGAATCTAGCATTCCTTAAATCCTTTGCATAATTACATTTAAGCCAATATATTTAAGCTAATATATTTCATTCATTTATCATAGGTAGCCTTTTAAAAGAATAAAGCTTCTCAAAGTAAAAAGGAAGGAACTCAGTAAAAAAACACAGCTTTTAAAATAAACCTCTTCAGTGTACACCTCCCCCCTTTCCCCCTCCTTTCCCAGCCAGCTAGATGCTTCTCCCATTAGCTCTTCCCAACATTTATTGCCTTTTTTAACTCTCTCAGTTTAAGAAAGAAACAGCTTTAGAAAATTTCCCAAAAATGCTCTCTTTTCTTCTAGCCAAGCCAGTTGCCTTTTTCACTGCTCTTGGCCTTTCAACCTTGGAAAGAAGATCTGGCTCATTTTACTGGGAGGCACATTGGTATTATTTTACTTATTTACCCATTCTTAATTGTGTTTTTTCAGCCTTGGGGCAGCATATGTAATTCTCCCTTTTTATGACTTTGAGAATTGTTTTTCTACTATAAATCAATGGGGCCCCCCTTGTCTTAGGAGAAAAACCTCTTGCCAAGGTTCTTTCTGCCTGGCATGAAACATTTGAAAATCCTTTTTTAAGCTCATTTTTAAATACAAGCCTTGATTGCAATATATAAGCTTTGATAAAAATGCAGGCTTATGATTAGGTGCCTCACTACTGCTACTACTACTAATAATAATAATAATAATCTTGACTAGCATGAAAACAGAATTTGGCCTTTTGCATATCTTCAAGACTTGAATGCTTTTAAATGTGTAGTGGGTAGGAGTGGGCTTATTGATTTAATTTTGTTCTTGCTTTTATTACATATCTTGTGTTTTTTTATCTTGTATTTTTATGATGTGAACCGTTGTGAGATATATGGATGAAGAGCACTATACAAATTTTAATAATAATAATAATAATAATAGGGAAAAGGGGGGGAGTGTTAAATGACTATCACAGCAGCATTAGGCAGGCAAGAGAAGTTGGCTTCTGGCTTCTTCTCTTGTGTTCCCTGAAGCCACATTTTAGGTCCTCTCCTGTTTTCTTTCACTGACCTCTAGGTGCTGTGGTCTGTGTCACACTCCTGAATCGACTTCAAGGGGACCAGATCACCAGCTCCCATGAAGTCCTAGTTGAATACGAAGAGAGACCCCAGAAGTTGGTGGAGCAGTTTCTTAAGAAGCGTCTTGGGGGGAAGTGACATGTCTTCTTCTTTAAACTTCTCATTTTCATTAAAATCCCGTGTTCCTTCACAAACTCATTTATGCCATTTCTTCCACACCCTATTGCACTACAGTTCATGCTTCATATTATCCATATTCCTCATTCACGTTATCATTATAACTGGAAACGAGAGCAAAGCATGACGAACACACAATAAACCTTGGGTCTGGTTTGGAAGATTCAGCTGGTGCAGAAGCATCTAGCAGACATGTGACACCATTGTTAAATAGCCTTACTGGCTGCCCATCTACCATGGAAATCCTTGTATTATTTTACCATGTCCTGAACTACTTAGCTCCATGGTACCTCAGGGACCACCCAAAGCCTTATTTCCCAGCTCAACCACTGAGGTTATCTGTTGTTAGTTGTTTCCTGAACTGGTGAGGCTCATCTGAGGTCAACATGAAACAGAGCCTTCAGTGTTATAGGTCCAGTTTTGCAGAATGCTCTTCCAATAGAGATGTAACAGGCATTTTCTGTTTTAACTCTTAAACACCTGCTGCAAACTTTTCTATTCCGCCAGGCCTATGCAGGCAATTAAGAGTGCATCTTTCTGTGTTTTTATCTGTAAGTTGCCTTGAGTCCCAGCAGGGAAAAAGACATATAATAATATTAATAATAAAAGTAGCTCCCTCTGATGAAGGTTTCTCCCCCGCCTTTTTACGATTTTTTAAGGTTTGCAATTATTGGGCTCTACCACCCTTCATTCAAAGTTCCAGGGTGCTTCACAACAATTGGCAATAAATACTGGAGCATAGGTTTTCTCAGGTGCCCTAGAATGCCAAGTCCTGGTGCCTGTCCTGAAGAGGGCCTATAACCTTTATTGCAAGTGCCTCTTTGCTGCACATTAGCTCAGAAGAAGGTCCAGCTGTGTTCCACACCTCAAAATTACACCTTTGAAATTTTGGAGGGTCTGTTTCAGTTGGCATTTGGTTGGGGCACCTTGCAGTGCCAATGGCTTTATTGCAGAGGCAGGAATTTTGCTTCCTCTAATATTCAGGATTTTTGTACTTGCAACATTTTTAAAAAACTTTTAAAAAGTCTCTTAAAGGAAAAGATGATTGTTTCTTGTGGAGAAGTTAGCTTGCTCATCTTCAGATAAATTACTTAGAACATCAGAACATCAATCCATCCATTGTCTACACTGACTGGCAGCAGCTCACCAGCATTTTGGATTGGTGACATTCGCAGCCCTATCAGGAGATGTTGCTCAGGAATAGTTGTTGTTGTTGTTATTATTATTTATAATCTGCATGCAAAGCAGATTGTCTAATCACTGGCAGAAGAAGGGGGTTATGGCCCACTCCAGGTGTCATCCCGGGGGGGTGACATCGCCGCTGCCCCTGATGCTCGCTGCAGGTGGCAGCACCCCTGTGCTCACCGCGCTGCCCCTGTGGGTGGCTTGCCCCACCCTGGTGCACAGCATGTGTGCTGTTCTGGGTGCCGGAACAGCATTCTGCGTGTGATCCTTTCTTCATGGGCTCCCCAGACTTGGGATTTTTCTACTGCATTTAAAAGAAACAATACAGAACACAAATGTACCTGGCTAAGAGTGGTAATCATTGAGCGATTGGCAAAGCCCTTATAGGTATATTCTGCCTGGTGCCATAGCTGTATTTCCAGTGCTAGAAACTTGGAGAAAGCAAAAGAATAGGGACTGGACCCCTCAGAAACCCACCCAACCCCTATGCCCATGGTCTTTGCCCCCAATTCTGCAGTCTCTGATGAGGAGAAGCCCTCACCTCATCTCTTCTAGGCTCAGGCGACTGAGAAATTTTATGAACATCAAGAGGAGCAATGAAGTGGCCCCGCTCCAATGCCAGGAGAAGCCTGTGATACTAAGTGAGTAAGTACCCCACCGCCCACTGCCACCATTTTTTTAGAAGGGAAGGGCAGGAATAGGCTAGGGTGGCAGTTCAGGGTATAGGGATTTGTTGGGGAGGGGAAGCTAGTAAAAAAATCGAAAGAGCCAGAGTGCAGTTTCCGACCCAAGGCTCATCTGGTCCAGCATCTGGAAACCTACCCCAGTGGCCAGCCAGTTTTGTGGGGTCTAATGAAGATGCTATTGACTGAGAAAAGAGAAAAGGCATTTCTGGAGGAAGCAGGTGGCAGAGGCAGCTGATAGGATAGGGCTGGGCAACAGTTGTCAGTTAGAGGGCCACAATCTCTTGTGAGCCACATTCTGGGAGCTGCAAGCCAAGATTGGCCCCTAAGACCTGGGCTGTGCCACCCCTGTGTAGGACTTTCGTAAAAGTAGAAGCAGGGAAATCAAAGAGAAGCCTCTTGGAATAATCTTGGAAGCTGCTAAAGAATGAACTAACTTATCCCCATGTCCTTCTCTTGTTGCAGTTGTGCCACAGCTCTTCAAGGCTTTTCCAGAGCCTGAGGTTAGTACTGGGGAAAACAAAAGAGTAGGGACTGGATCCCTCAGACCCTCTGCCCACTGACTGTGGTCTTTGCCCCCAATTCTGCAGTCTCTGAAGTGGAAAAGCCCTCACCTCACAATAAACTGACAGCCTGACTTTTGCCATTTTAGCCATTGGACCTTGAAAAGCTGTTCTTGGTGCAGCTAATCGGGACTTGTATGGAGGCCACACAGAGGGGCTTCCCAAAGCATTGAGCTCCCCAAACATCTGGCTGCTGAAGGAATTTTAGTGAGTGCGTAAGTTACCTGTTATATATTCAGTTTAACACATTTTGTGTTACAAGGCGCGTTCTAACCAATCATATAAGCGTTGATAGGCGAACGTTCTAATGGCAAGTAAGCGCATGAACTTTCAACAGTCAGTTCATGCTCGGTTTATTATTATGTTGTCCAGTCAGTTTGGTTCTTGTGTTCCTATGAGTGAGCTGTTGTCACTGACAAATGTTGAATAAACTTAGTTGAGGAACTTATACTATCTTGGGCTTCTGACTTTTCCCGAACATTTAACATTGGCAATGAGGATGGGATCGATGAGCTCCCACCGGCTGCCAGAGGCCCAAGACTGCACCGCAGCACTACCGCCTGCCGCCTCGCAGTAAGCGCAACCTCAGCACCACACTGGACTCAGCAAATAGTCCTGGAAACAAGACAGTGCCTGCTGCGTCTTCACAACCACCCACAACCGCACAAGCGACTGCTCCAGGTCTGAGGATGGCTACCAGTCATAGTTGACCACCACTGGACATCGATATGAGCCATCCACCAAATAAGGAGCTATGTCCAACTACAAGGCTTCACTAGGGAGGCAGACAAGGTGGATGTGCTACTGTTGGTGCTGGGAAGTTCCGCCATCATTTTACTGGAAGGCCTGATGGCACCCAGGGAAGGCATGCACTCTCGATAAGCTGACACATTATATGACAAGACACCTCGCGCCTCAGCCAACTAAGAACGTGCCTTGTAACATAAGATGTGTTAAACCCAATACATAACATTACCCTTACAGTGGGAGGGCCTGGGATGGGATTTGGGGGACGTGTTGTGGGTCTGCCTGGGAGGAGGACCGTGCAGGCATAGGGCATGGAGTTTTCCTTTCCTGCAGAAAGCAAAGCATGGAGTTTTGGGTTGGAGCCGTCCTCCAGATGCCCACAGAGGGACCTGAGTTTTCTCCCTTGCTCACTTTCAGGACATTCGCACCATCATCCATTAACTTTTCAGGCAATCATGGAAGAAGAGAGCGAGGAAGACAAGGAAGTATGTCATTAGTCTTGACTTCTCTTTACAAGGCTTTTTCTTCTTCACACACTTCAAGACCCATGATTCAAAATCTCTTCTCTTTTCCCTCCTCGCACCCCCGCACCCCCTTCCTCTGCCAGAGATTAGACAATTTGCTTTGCATGCAGATTACAAATAATAATAATAACAACTAATCCAGGGCAACATCACCCCAAATTAACCATCAAATCACATAGCATGTCCATGGCTACAGCCTGCACCAAAAAAATCACGCACCCACTGTTGCCTGGGGCCGCAATGGTGCAAAAACGTGGTTACAAAGGAGGATGAGATACAAACTCCCCCGACTGGATAAAAATGTTATGCGGCAGTTATGGTGGAGGGACTATATTTGTTTGGTTGTTGATTGTGATGTTATGTTTTTATTAACTGGTTTTGTAACTGTTGTTTTTAAAACTGTTTTATATATTATTATTTTAAATGATTTTAATTGGTTTTTAAACAAATAAATTTTAAACAAATGCCTTCCGTTAAGAGTTTGGGTGTAATCCTTGACGCCTCCCTTTCCATGGAGGCGCAAGTTACAGCAACAGCCAAGGCGACATTTTTCCACCTTCGCCGCATCAAGCAGTTGGTCCCTTACCTTTCCCGCCCCGACCTGGCCACAGTGATCCATGCGACCGTCATCTGCAGGCTTGACTACTGTAATTCGCTCTATGCGGGGCTGCCCTTGAAGCTGTCCCAGAAACTCCAGCGGGTACAGAATGCTGCAGCGAGGCTCCTCACGGGGTCTCTGCCATGGGAGCATATTCACCCAGTGCTTTTCAAGCTGCACTGGCTCCCGGTGGAGTACAGGGTCAGATTTAAGGTGCTGCTTTTGACCTTTAAAGCCCTTCACGGCCTAGGACCCTCGTACCTCCGGGACCGCCTCTCCTGGTATGCCCCACGGAGAGCCTCAAGGTCCATAAATAACAACACCCTAGTGGTCCCAGGCCCTAAGGAAGTTAGATTGGCTTCAACCAGAGCCAGGGCCTTTTCAACTCTGGCTCCGGCCTGGTGGAATGCTCTGCCTCATGAGACCAGGGCCCTGCAGGATCTGATTTCTTTCCGCAGGGCCTGTAAGACAGAGTTGTTCCGCCTGGCCTTTGGCTTGGAGCCAATTTGATTCCCTCCCTCTCTTTTTTCCCCCTTTCTTTTCCTTCTCCTCCTGCGATGAGGCTACATTTTAATATCTTAATGTTCCATTATTTTAATGTTGTATTTTATTTTTGTTTTTAAGTTGTAATCATTCATCTTGTTTTTATTATTGCTTGTAAGCCGCTCTGAGCCCGGCCTTGGCTGGGGAGGGCGGGGTATAAATAAAAAATTATTATTATTATTATTATTATAGAAAAACAAGAATCATTAGACATTTATCCAGCAGTACATTGATGGTGCTCTGTCCATTGACTTTAGATATAAACCTACACATTCAGTGCTGTGGAACCAACTGCCATCATTAATAGTCATCAACAGTTGTAAGGTTGTAGCAACCTCTGCTTCAGAGAATCTGCAGAAGTATGTATATACACAAAAGCTCATACCTAGAAAGCTTATACTTAGTTGGTCCTTAAGGTGCTACTGGAATTATTTAAAAAAAAAAAAAAAAGATTCTTTTAAAGACTGTCTTAAGATGAAAAGACTTGATTCTCTTAAGGGAGTTGTTGTTTTTTTACCTCTTTTAATAATATATATTTTTTAATCTTTCATCATGTTATTTATTATGACATTCAGTGCTTGTCATCTAAAGTCTTGGCTTATACAGGCCCCGCTCTGTCCATCAAGTCTCTAATTCTACATAAGCCATTTTCCCTTCACCTCTGATATTGTGGCATATTTATCTCCAATCCTGGAAGCAGGATGATCAAGAAAAAGGTAGTAAAGGGGTGCAACAGACACCCTCACTGAAGGCCGATGTTGAGTAACGTCACTGATTTTATAGGTGTGTTAATAGATAATAGACAAATTGTGTCTCTATAGCCACAGCAGGCGCTGTAACCATCCAACAGTTTGACTTCACCTCCAAAGACGCACTTCTCCTTCGTCTCCCAAAATAGACAGATGCTACCCACTAATAGATTAAATTCTCTGTTACTAACCCAGGAGAGGCCTAGAAAATGCTTTGTGGAAGTGCTTATGTTTAATCTGCAGCAAGGTATCAAGTTTCCATGAAGGCTGCCCAGTGACTACTCATTCCAAATCCAGAGGTTCGAAGACTGAGGAGACACTTCTGGAACAAAACTAAATGTTTAACTACACTTTTGGGGGATTTAAAGCTGTGGTTCCCAAATTGGGTGGTACTGCCCCCTAGGAGGCAGTGGGATTCCCCATCTAAGACCCAAGGTGGTGGCAGGGCGGTGCTGGAGATGTGAATGGCTATGAGACTTTTAAAAATTGGCATCACTGAATCAAGTTCATCCATGTTGTCGAATTAAGCTACATAGTTTTAACTGGATTTTAAATAAATGTCCCATTAATTGTTCCTGTTTTGAATTTTTAAAAATTGCTTTATTAAATATAAAAAAGGAAAAAAAACAGTCAACAAAGGAAAAAACCAAAGGATGATACAAATTACAAAAAATTAAATTAACTTCTTACAATACAACTTCTATTATGACTTCCAGTCACCCCATCAAGAGTCCTAGGTTTCTTTTGAGTAGCACTTTTCATTCTCACTCCAATCTTCTCCCGCATTTTTGTTTTAATAAGGTTTTCTATGTTCATATGGGAGTCATTCTATTTTTAATTTTTTATTAGATATTTCAACACAATAATTTTAACAAATATACATCATCCATTACATTATCAGTTTTTATCCATCCATTATCCGTGCTTAATCTTGTATTTTATTCAGATGTTTTATCCTATGCTCGTTTCTTTGTCCTTATCTGCTCCAACATTTATCAGTTAAAAAAAATCCTAACTGCTATTTTATTTATATGTTTTGTTTTGTTTTGTTTTTTATCCTGGTCTGTGACCGTAATAAAGTTCATTCATTCATTCATACGTCATCCACATTGTTTCCCCCTCCATTTTTTCCCCTCCCCCCCTAAACAGAAAAGCCAAACCCGCCCCCCGCCCCCGACTTCCCTCAGCTCCTTTCTCTGGTTTCTCAACACATCTTCCTGTCTGCATATTGAGAATTCATATTTTTACCACACTCTTTAAGATATTTTATTTAATTATCCCACTCTAGTGAACAATTGATCTGTATTATCTCTCATTCTTCCTGTCATCCTTGCTAATTCTGTGTATTCTAATAATTTTGTCTGCCTCTGTTTTGAATTTTATTGTGTCATAATCTTCCTTAGTGGGTTGTGGAAACCTCTATTCTGAAAAATGCTTTTTGTATGGTAGTAGGCACTGGAGATGAGTTTATGGGATCAAAGGGGCAGTGGCAAGGAAAAGTTTGGGAATCACTAGAGTAAAACGTGAGGCAGAAGACCTGGTTTCCAGACACACACACTTTACAGAGGATTTTAAACAGCACTATATTCCAAAGCTCTGCTCAGGTAGATTTTCCCCACCCAGAACAGCCATCAGTGTTCCTAAACAGGAACTTCCACTCAGTCCCTTCTAGAATGTTACTTTCCCTCAGGGAATCAAAACTGAGTTGCCCTGCCAGATAGTCCAAGCCCCAACTGCCCACAACTGGCAGTTAATCCCTGTCCCCTGAGAGTCAACTCCTGATCTGGCAGTTAAACTGCCAGTTTCAAATTTAAACTGCCCTCTCTCTCCCCCCAGATTGGCTGATAGCCCAAGCAACTCTCACTGGCTGTCAGGTCACCAGGAGGCAGGCCCAGGGCTTGTCCATCACAACATCCTGTTGGGAAGAGCTCTCCTTCCTTTTTCTCTTTTTTCTCTAAAGCTTTTTGTTTATAGTAAAAACTCAGAGAGAAACATGAACCACTAGGGGAGATACATGAAGGAGAGGATACATACACTCTGGGGAGAGGGGGCTGCACTTCCCCGGGGTTTGGTTTCCTTGTAATGAAGGTCAACAGAGACTGTGGTGCCTTTAGGGTATGGGGTTTTATTTCCACATATGCACAGCCTGAGGATAGGATGGAGGGGCTCAAGATCTTGTTTCCCCAATAGGGTTCCAGGGATGCTCCAAGTCACAGCTTTGGGTTCAGCAAAGTGAGACACGTTGTTGTAAACAAAAATTGCCCTTTTTCCCTTATGAGGTATCCAAGAGCCCATATAGAGTCCTTACATAGGTTCCCTATTGGTAGGAGAAAATAACATAGGCCAACCAGAGAATATTGAGAAGCAAAGCAGCTAGTAAGCTTGATCTTTATTAATCTGTTGCAACAGGGTGCTCCCCTCACCCGCAGGAGAGGAGGAGGAACCCAGAACAATGGCACGCAAGGCCTTATAAAGACTTTTGAAATTGCCACCCTGTAGATCAAGACCACCCCCAGAAACATCACAGAAGGGGTGTAACCTAAGACCGCCCCTCAGATACATCATACCTACATCACAGAAAAGGCGGTCTTAAAACAGAATTTTGAATGTTGTTTTTCTCATGTCTGGCATGTTACTTGATTGGATCAGCCTGGGGAGCCTGGCCAGTCTTTTGTAATGATAAATACTTAGTTCCTGGGCCATGTCACAGGCTCACACCCTTTTTATATCTTAAATGTGCCCTTGAGATAGGATTTGTGAGAAAAGAGACAATGGGGAGGTTTCCCACTTCGACCTTACAGAGAAAACATTTGCTCAGTTTAGGAATCAAAATGGTTCCAGGTCGGACTTCCTGTGCTGATCTATGTACGTGCTTGGTTGGTACGCTTAGGAACATTACCATATATCTAAGACCTCAAAATTCCTATCACAATATCAACAACACCTCAATCCCTTCCATATGTACCGCATTAGGAAGAGTTTGGGCATCACGTGACAGGACAGAGTCTCCAACAAAGATGGCGACCGGGGCTTCTGGTTAAGATGGTGACAGGCCAAGCAGCCAGCTCCAGAGCTCCACAGATTTTAATCGAGATTTAATTGATTAATTAATTAATTAATTTTTAACTTGTTTTAAACCAAGTATTTTATTAGCTATCAACTGTTCTTTTAACCTGGAAGCTGGAGCGCAGAAGAATGAGGAGCTGAGATAAGCAATAAACCTGGAGCTTATCTGTTCTGTCAGCATCCCATTTATCAAGTGGAAGCATGGAAGATGGCTGAATTCGACACTGTAACTATTGAGATTTTAACACGCTGGCTTCGTCATGTCTACAGAATGGAAGATAGCAGGACCTCCAAGGGCGTGCTCTATGGGGAACTGGCTTCAGGCACTGAGCCTGGTGGCAGACCAGCTCCTTGTTACAAAGATGTCTGCACGTGCAACATGAAGGTTGGCAATATCAACATCATGTAGGAATCCCTTGCAGATGACAGCAGTGCCTGGAGACAGGCAGTAAAGTTGTGTATCTGTAGCAGCGACCACTGGTGAGAAGAAACGCTGTGGTGCAGCAGCACAACTGGATGCCTTCGTCTGCCCAGCTGCAACAAAACATGTCTCTCCCATATTGGTCCCTACAGCTACAGCCTGCACTGTAGTTCCAGGTGCCAGCAACAATAACAACCTAGCTCACTCTTCTAGTTTCGGATGAAAGTACTTAACAGCCTAGCTAAGACCATTATCTTACAAAGAAACTTGCCTCATCAGATCAGCAGCCTCTTCTACTACCTCGCCTGGATACAGGTTCACATGCCTGGAAGGGACCCACAGATATCATCCAGACTGACCCCCTTCAAATCTATAACAATATAAAATGATACAGAAATGATGGGAGGCACATCTTTAAAGTAGTTACAATGTTACAAATATTATGCCTGAATGTATCCTTTCAACTTGACAGCTCAGGGAAGATACCTAGCTTTATAAATTCATATAAAATTAGTAGTTTGACCTATTCTCTTCATTCCAACGCCATTTTGGCCTTAGAGGAAAGGACTCCTTCACCTTTCTCTCCCGCCATAATCCCTCAAGCCCCCACCCAGGGAAGTGCCCTGGGGTGACAATTGCTGAGCAATTAGTTTCCAAAAGCCCATCACCGTACTTGCCCCCAGGGTATGGATGTGCAAAGGGAGCTCTATTGTCCTTTGATGGTTGGGTACCAACATGAGTTTGACCAAGCTGCAGGAGGCAATGGAAAACAGGAGTGCCTGGCGTGCTCCGGTCCATGGGGGTCACGAAGAGTCAGACAAGTTTAAACGACTAAACAACAACAACAACTTGAGAGGTGTCTGGACATGTTTTGCCTATACTAATCTTGTTAAACCATGTCTACCCCTCCCCTTTTATGACATGTCAGTGATGTATCAGTATCAGTGATGCTGTACAAACTGTAGGATGATGTATCAGTGATGCTGTACAACAAGGATGTATCAGTGATGCTGTACAACAAAAAGGATGATGTATCAGTGATGGTGTACAAACTGTATTCTGGGCCATGGTGGTGTTAATGGAGAAATCTGAGGGCTCCCTTAGACCAAAAGCAAGGACACCAGCCAGGAATACCAGATCAAAACAGTAGCCAGTAGGCTTTATCTTTATTGAAGACTGTCGAGACAGGACTCCCACCTGCCACCAAGTGAAACAAGATGGAAGCCCCGTACAAAAGAGAACCCAAACTTTTATTAGCTGCTAATCCCCATGTTAAAAGGGACGTGGGTGGCGCTGTGGGTTAAACCACAGAGCCTAGGACTTGCCAATCAGAAGGTTGGCGGTTCGAATCCCCGCAACCAGATGAGCTCCCATTGCTCAGTCCCTGCTCCTGCCAACCCAGCAGTTTGAAAGCACATCAAAGTGCAAGTAGATAAATAGGTACCGCTCCGGCGGGAAGGTAAACAGCGTTTCCGTGTGCTGCTGTGGTTCGCCAGAAGCTGCTTAATCATGCTGGCCACATGACCCGGAAGCTGTACGCTGGCTCCCTCAGCCAATAAAGAGAGATGAATTCCACAACCCCAGAGTCGGACAGTGGTCAGGGGTCCCTTTACCTTTACCTAATCCCCATGTTACACCCCCCCAAACTACATCACTAATACATCATGGTTACATCATTAAAGGGGAGGTCTGGTAGCAGTAATCTGAGCATCGTGGACCCTGCCCCATGCCTCCCCTTGCCCTTCACCAAACACCCATCAAGTGAAACAAAAGAGATATTTGCATTTCTCTGTTTCCCAGTCAAGTGAATCACACCCTTTTGTCTTCATCTGGATTTGTTATTTCTGGAATGGCTACCTGTCTGGCACTCAGGTATCGGGATGCCAGGGATTATCACTCAGGCAGAGGGGCTGCTGAGTAGCTGAGCTCACATGTCTATATGAATTTCTTAAGTTTTCCCAGTGAGCCAATAAATAGATACATTTATCAGTGAGTTGTTACATTTGGTATTGTGCAGCAGAGGCCCTTTGAATAGATAGGAAGAAATTGTGATGAAGTGTTTTGTGGGGACAAATCACAAAAGTCACAAAAGTGATTGTGCTGATTTCGGTAGTGGGGTGCATGTGCATGATATTGTTGTAAGAGGGTCAGGGTCAGAAAGGGGAATAAAGGGAAACGACCATACCAATATCAAAAGTATAGAATTCTGCCTTAAAAACCCTACAAGAAATAAACTGTGCCTTGGAGAATGCTTCATTTGAGAATGTATCATTTTTTGCAGTCTCATGTATCATTTTGCTCATTTTGCTGTGTCTTTTTCATTCACTTTAAGAATGTGTCTCTTTTCCATTGACTTAAAAAAAATGTATCTGAATGTATCCTTACTGAAATGTAATTTTCCATGAATGTATCTTTACTGAAATGTATTTTTCCTCAACATGCTGTACTATCCTATACTTTTCTGAATGTATCCAAATGTATTGAAGAATGTTCCTTAAATGTAACAATCACTTGTTTCAAATGTATTTGACCCAAATGTATTCGAAAGCTACTAAAAACACTCCCCACACCACACTGCCATCTACTGGGTCTGCAAATATTACCATGAATACACACAAATACCAGCTCAAAAATAAAGTAGTTTTATTTTCCAATAAGTATGCAAACATGAGATTATCACACCCGAATTGATAGCAATGCAGAACAGGATCTCATATTTACACTGAAGCCATTTCCTGAACATCCAGCCTCACGATCTGCATACTGATTATCAGCAGCTACGGAGGACTTTCCTGTAGATAAAGGGGGAAAAGAAATTAACCAGATCCAAGATAAATGAGAAGAAGCTCAACACATATTATTCCAGCCCTCCAGCAAAACTGACACCTCCCAAGATCTTACAACATCCTACTTAAAGGTAAAGATGAAGGGATCCCTGACCATTAGGTCCATTCATGACCGACTCTGGGGTTGCGGCGCTCATCTCACTTTATTGGCCCAGGGAGCCGGCATTTACCTTCCCACCGAAGCGGTACCTATTTATCTACTTGCACTTTGACGTGCTTTTGAACTGCTACGTTGGCAGAAACAGGGACCGAGCAACGGAGCTCACCCCGTCGTGGGGATTCTAACCGCCGATCATCTGATCGGCAAGTCCTAGGCTCTGTGGTTTAACCCACAGCACCACCCACCTCCCAACATCCTACTTACCTTATGTTAATCCCCTCTTCACCTTTGCTGTTATTGATCTGTACAGAAACCAAAAGTTATAAGAGTCAAGGCAGCTCTTTTGTTCGGTTGTTCTCACTCCGTTCTTGTTACGTGAGGGAGGACCCTGTTGCAACAGTTTTTGTTTTTCCTGTTCTTTCAGTAAAGATCAGACTTTGCTTTTCGCCAATCCTGGTGTTGTCTCTGTCATTTCCCAAGCAGTACAGAGCCTCTACAACCACGCTCCTTCCGAGGTCCCAGTCCTCCTTACGAGGCAAGGACCCCCTTGGAGAAGCAATTATTTATTTACCGTATTTCATTTTCTGCTGGGGGGCAACCCCCCAACCTATACATAAATTCCTGCAACAGTGGGAAGTTTTAAAAGTCAATGTTGCCCCACGCTCGGGGTTCTTACTGCTGTTTGAACCTGTTGCGCAACAAATATAGGGTCTACCGTAAGTCTACTGATTGCTGTTTTGCTCCAAATTACTTGGCTTGAACTTCCTTCTTTTACTGACTGCATGGACCCACAGGGGACTTGGACCCTGATGAGCCGGGCTGTTGAGTAGTCTCTCACCCCAGAATTTTTCCTTATCAAAAACAAGTGAATGAGTGGTAGGTAAAAAAAAAAACCAAAAGGTAGAAGAGCATAAATCCCAAGAACCAAAAAGACATGACGAGCCCAGGCCCAGAGGGAGAGTCCAAGAGGTCCAGCATTATTAAGATTTTACATGTATTTCCCAAAAATACCATATTTAACCGGAAGAACGGCTCCCAGGTGTTGCTTTTTAATATGTATAATAAATGTCCACCAGGTGGCAGCAAAGTGAGGCATCACCTCTAAGTACCTTAAGAGGATGTGTGAGTTTTTGGACGCTGCTTTTTTATTTTTTGGTACCATTTATTTAATGTAAGGACTGTGACGTTTTTCCATCCCTGAGTAGCGACCAGTCTAGCAGCAACCAGGAGAAAACCAATAGGGGTTTACAAAGGGAAGGGGATCATTGTAACTCCATGTGAAAATGGAGAAGGGGCAGAGTTTAGGGTCTAAGTCCAAAGGACGACCCAAGATGATCCTAATTTCTGTCAAAACCTGTCAGCAGAAAGCATTAATGTGGGTGAAAGAGCACCATAGGGTGCCAATAGGTGCCAACAGCCCCCCAGGCCTTTTGTTCTTGTGCCAGGTGTGTTGAATTTATTGAATGGATTTATGTTCCACCTTTCTCCCAAGTTGGGATTTGAGGTGGCTTCTAAAATTTAAAAACATTAGAAAATGCAAAGTAATTAAAAACAAAACTGGTTAAAAACAATAGTTAAAATACACCAGAAAATGTTTAGAACCAGCAATTAAAAATCCATATTGCCCTGTGGCCAGCATCGCCTGCACTTAGTTTCCAAAGGCCTGTCTGAACAGGAAGATCTTAGGCTGCCGGCAGAAAGAAAAGAGAGAGGGAGCCAGTCTGACCTCTCTCAGGCAGGAATTCCACAATATGGAATTTTTAAAGCATCCAGAATTTGAAAATATAGTGGTGGAGGGTGTGAGGGCACTTTAGGAGTGTTCCACATCATGCAAAAGCTTTAAGGTGCCTTGTCTGGAATGAGTAATGCCACAGGTTTAGGAATGACTGAATGCGCCCCCTTCACCTGGGTCCAGACAGTGTGTCACTCGCTGCTTGGCTAGTCTACTGCCACACCTCATTCTTTAAATAGCCTCCTACGGCAGCAGTCTTAATCTCTTGAGATTTTTGTACTTAAATATGATAAAGATCCAGGAATGTGTTTTCATTCTTGCTTGCCATTGGGTGGGGGCTGAAAAACAAGCAAACAGAGAAAACGCAAAGAACTTGGTTAGTCTGCAAAAAAAGGTAAAGGTAAAGGGCCCCTGACAGTTAAGTCCAGTCACAGACGACTCTGAGGTTTACAGGCTTTACAGGCCGAGGGAGCCGGCATTTGTCCGCAGATCGTAAATTAATGGGTTGCAGTTTTACTTAGAGTAAAGGAGATGATTAAGCCGAGTCTATTAATTTCAACAGGGTTTACTCTGCTCAGAACTTAGCTGAAGACAAGCATTTTAAAAATCAGTTTATGTTTGTCGTGTCCATTCATTTCCACGGATCTTACTCTGAGTATCAGTAACACCAGATTCAGCCCACTGGATGGTTGTGAAGATTATAGTTCAATAAGGTGCATAAAGAACTTTGAACACCTGGAAATGCTAAATATTGTTAAATAAATTGTTAACTTCTCAATGACTGCAAAAAATAACCTTTGATTTTAGATCCCTGATACCTTGTATATGCTTATATGAGCCTCTTTTCCAGGCTCAACACCCCCAACTCATTCTTGCTGCTGCTGCTGCTGCTGCTGCTGCTGCTGCTGCATCATCATCATCACACAATTGATTGATGTTAAGCTTGTGGTCTGCTATGACCCCTAGGTCCTTTTCACTGCTGTCAAGCCATACAGTTAGTTCCCTACCGTTACCTATGTGGAATGTGGCCAACTGCCGTCCAAACACATGTTCTTAAGTGGAATAACAGTTGGCTCTCCTTACTTCCTAGAAACATCTCGCAACAACACAGATGCCTCGGGAGCAGGACTTATTGTTGTTTCCAAAGGAATTCCTGCTCGGAGATTCTGCCAGGACGGTTTTGACATCAACAGGGGTTGTTGGCAGTCATGTAACCAGAGCAAACAAACAACAATCTGGATGGTTTCACACCTGCAAAACCGCAGTGGCGTGGATTGCTGTTCCACAAGACTTTCTCTTTTGTGGTATAATAATAATAATAATAATAATAATAATAATAATAATAATAAAAACACCGTAAAAAACTTAAAGTAAAAAAGTGCATACTCAAATTACCCATCCACTGTCATTTATCATTATCATTATTATTTACACTATTTTTTATTTCAATTCAAATAAGATACTGAAGACGTCAAAAGAAACAAAAAGCATTTCAATGGCTACTAGCCACAATGGTTCTTCTCTGCCTCCACAGCTGGAGGAAGCAATCCTTCAGAATACCAGTTGTTGGAAACTATATAAATGTAATTGAAATTGCCTTCTGAACTCCCTGCCCTTACATATGCGAAGGGTGCTGTCTCTATGGGCTCCCTCCGGAGGTTTTAAGCACAGGCTGGATGGCCATCTGTCACGGATGCTGCATTGCAGGGGGTTGGACTAGATGACCCTTCAAACTCTGCAATCCTATGATTCCATTGTCTTTTGACTCCTACAAAAGACCTTCCTTTTTCAACAAGCTTTTTAAGGGGACTTTTGTGAAATTTCACTCTGTATCTGAATGGGGTTGTGTGTGTATGAGAAATGGTTTTGTTTTGTTATGTGAAATCATATATATGTATATATGTATATATGTAATATATACCGTATGCATGAAATGGCTTAATGTTTATTAATATGTTAATATTATTAATACCGTTAATCATTAATATATATTAGAGCGAGAAAGAGAAAATATATGTTAATATCGTTTGGATCGTTGTCCTTTTTTTATCGCTAGCACACTTCGAGGTGTTTCATTAGAATCACAACGCACGGGCGTTGGCTACCCCTGTTGGATTTCTGCCTGCCGCGCAAAAAGGCGCCGAGTGGGGAAGGGGAGGGGCCCCTTCAAGCGGTCCAGCCTAAGGAAAAGGGGGAAGCCTCGCCGAGGTTGCGTTTCTGTGTGTCTGTGCGAGGGCAGGAGCTGCTCAGCCCGCCAGCTGCCTGCTTGCCTGCCTGCCTGCCTTCCTGCCGTCTCCTCTGGGCGTGCTCAGCCGGCGGCGCCGGATGGGAGGGAGAGAAGGAGGCTGAGCGGAGCTCCGGAGAGCAGCTCTCATCCGGCTGGGCGATGGCCGCAGCCCCGATCCTGGCTCTCCTGCTTCTGTCGCGGCTCTACTCTCGAGGAGACAGCGCGGGGCTTGGCCGGGCGGGGGCTGAGAGCCAGCAGGAGGCGGAGGTGAGGCTCCCAAGAGCAGGGAAGGGAGGGGTTAATGCCCAAGAAAGAGGTGCTCATGAACTCTTCTGGCTAACTGGATGCAAATGAGTTTCTGTTTTTAAAACCCGGGTTTACTCAATTTTGTGTGTGTGTGTGTGTGTGTGTGTGAGAGAGAGAGAGAGAGAGAGAGAGAGAGAGAGAGAGAGAGAGCCCTCTCCAACTTTCAGAAACACCAGCATGTGGAGAAATATTACCTTCCTGGGCACCTTCAGACTGGTGGGTTTTTATTTTATTTTAATGTGGGTGTTTCCTGCAATAATTATGGCACAACAGCAGGGCATCCTTGGTAGGTTTATTCTGATTTAGCTTGTGCCAAGATGCGTCCCCAATGCTATCATGCTATTGCTGTCTGGAACATAAATCAGAGGAATAAATGTGTGGCAGAAAGTTACAAGACTCCGGCAGGGAGCTATGAGTTATGCCCTGATGGGAAAGGAAGCTGAGTGACAGCTCCCAAAATCTGCAGACACGAACAGCAGAGAAGGGACCATAGCTCTGTGGTCAGAGCATTGTCTTGCATTCAGAAGGTCCCAAGTTCAATTCCTGGCATCTCCAGGTAGGGCTGAGAGAGAGAGCCCTGCCTGAAATCTTGGGGAGCTGCTGCCAGTCAGTATAGGGAATACTGAGCCAGATGGACACAGTGGTCTAACTCAGTTTGAAGCAACTGCCCATGTTCCTATTTACCGGTAATTGTGCCATTTATCCAGAGGCATGAGGACTGGATTCTTTTTTCATTTTTAGGTGAAGGTCGGTAGCTCAGTGCTGGAACACCTGCCTTGCTTGCAGAAAGTCCCAAATTCAATCCCTGGCATCTCCAGGTAGGGCTGGAAGAGACCCCCAGCCTAAAATCCCAGAAAGCCTCTGCCAGTCAATGTAGACAGTACTGAGCTAGGTGAATCAATGATCTGACTCGGTCTCCTATGTTCCTAGAATTCAAAGGGTGTCTGTTCTTAATTACCTGCCTAATGTTCCAGGGCAACAAATTAAAACACAATTATTATTATTTTTAAAAAACTGTTTAAAGCAATTTACAATTACAGTGGTACCTCGTGTTACATACGCTTCAGGTTACATACGCTTCAGGTTACAGACTCTGCTAACCCAGAAATAGTGCTTCAGATTAAGAACTTTGCTTCAGGATGAGAACAGAAATCGTGCTTCGGCGGTGCAGCAGCAGCGGGAGGCCACATTAGCTAAAGTGGTGCTTCAGGTTAAGAACACTTTCAGGTTAAGAACAGAGCTCCAGAACGAATTAAGTACTTAACCCGAAGTACCACTGTACAGAAATAAGCAGGGCTCTAAAAATATACCCCTCAAGTATCAAAAGACAGGGTAAAAAGGCGTTCTATTCAGCATTCTCCAGAAGCTGTACCACGAATGGGCCTGGCCTGGTGTATTTCTCCTGTGAGAGCGAGTTCCATAGTTTCTCAACTGTGTGAAGAAGTCCTTCCTTTTATCTGTTCCGAAACTTCCAACTTCATTGGATGCCCATGAGTTCTGGTGTTATGAGAGGGAGGAAATTTTTTCTCTGTCCACTTTCTCTGTGCCCATATATCATTTTATAAACTTCTTTTGTGCCATCTCTTACTCATCTATTCTTTGGACTAAGAAGTCCCAAACCATACAACCTTTCACCATAGGGGAGTCACTCCACCCTCCTTCATCAGCAACATCCTTTTTGAGGTGAGACGACCAGTGTCCAAATGCAGTCTCACCATAGATTTGTATAACGGTATTATGATACAGTGGTACCTTGGGTTAAGAACTTAATTCGTTCCGGAGGTCTGTTCTTAACCTGAAACTGTTCTGAACCTGAGGTACCATTTTAGCTAATGGGGCCTCCCGCTGCCACCGCGTGATTTCTGTTCTCATCCTGAAGCAAAGTTCTTAACCCGAGGTACTATTTCTGGGTTAGCGGAGTCTGTAACCTGAAGTGTCTGTAACCTGAAGCGTCTGTAACCCGAGGTACCACTGTAGTGGCAGTTTTATTTTGACCCTTGTGGCCCCTCCCAGCTCTACAGTCCTATGTTTTTCATTTCATTTCCTAATGATCCCTTGCATGGAGTTTGCCTTTTTCGTAGCAACCGCACATTGCATTGACATCTCCATTGAGCTATCCACTACAACCCCAAAGTCTCGTTCCTGGTCCATCACCTCCAGTTCACACCCGTGAGTCTATATGTGAAATGAAGATTGGTTACTCCCAAACAATTTAGCATCATCAGCAAAAGTGGCCACTTCACCGCTCACTCCTAACTCTACAGTAGATCCCTTATAAACAAGCTAAAAAGCACACAATACATCTGCGCTCAATACATCTTTTTCTTTACATGCCTTCCTGGCCTGTGGCTTTCTGAGCACAGCCTCTGGCCCACACCATCTGGAGAGCTTTCTTTTGTCTGTATTCAACCCATCCTCCATTATGCTAAACAAGGATCTGAGAGGCAGAGGGCTATGGAAAGGTCTCCTGTTTGTTTCCTGCCTTATGGAATATTCTATAGAAAAGGGCATTTCCTCCTTTGCAGGCTTGGAGGGAGAACAGGGTGGGGGAAGAGAGGCTGTTTGGAGTCTTAAAAGAGGCTGTTTGCTATGGCCTCAGGATCGAGGGCAGAGCCTTGAAAGCTGTCATCTAGCTGATCTATCAATTTTAATCTATCTATCTCTAAGCTGGATGCCTTCATCTAATCAGTTAAGGTTGCGCTGCTGATATCTGAAGAGCTTGTAACCAGAATTAGGCTCTGCCTGGGGGAAGAGGAGGAGATGAACAAATGTCTTCTAACTCAGCACTAGTGTGCAAAAAGGAAGAGAAAAACCTACATCATAGTGTTGCTGTGAGAACAAAATGGGGGCAGAGGGACAGTGCATACCGCTTTGTGTTTCTTTTATGCTTGCTTTTCTTAACATACTGAATGCATTTCCCCCCAGTGTCCCCCAAATTTCATGATCGCTGAAGTACATCCCACCTGACCCCTGAATTAAAATTGGGGGCACAACTTCACTGTCCCACTTGAAACAAGCTGTATGTTTTTAGCATGCAAAGGTAGAAATCTCATGTTCCTTTTCAAGCACTTTAACGACAGACATCACTGCAGTCCACCAGTTATGCTTTTCATCATCATCATCATCATCATCATCATCATCATGTCACCTCCAGCTATTTTGGGAGAAGACTTTTCCTGACCTGCTTAGCTTACACAGTGTCCTGCTGTGATTAGACAGGCTGCTTCCAGATTTTGCCATTTTGGGGTGGGATTCAGTTGCGCTGCATGGCATTTATATCCCATATTTTCTCCAAGGAGCTCAAGGTAGCGTACATGTTTCTCCTCTCTTCACATTCGAGCCCCACAACTGTGGTAATTGTACTTTACAGAGTTGTGCAAAAGTTGGCCTGGGTGGTTTGACCCGTTTTTAATAGTTCTCTTTTCTCCTAGAAAAACCTGGCAACACTTGCTTTTCAAAGTTTAAAAACAACATATGACTTGTACCTGCTGTACTTGCTCTGGTCGGACTGAATGTACAAGAGAGATAGCTGATACTTGTGTTACTGAAACATATTACATGAATTTGTATCTGAGACTGACTGATATTTACAGACTGGCTCTGAGGACAGGTAGCAGCGTACACAACACACTTGCTGCTTTCACTGTTGAAACTCTCACACAGTTGATAACTGAACTTGGGGCGAAATGCCTCAGTATATATGACATCACAAGATTCTATGCTATAGCATTAACCCTTTGCATAACATTTTGGCTGCACCATTCCCACAACAACAACCCTGTGAAATAATTTGGACTGAGAGGCAGGGACTGGCTCAAGGTCACCCAGTGAGCTTCCATGTGACTGTGTGGGAATTTGAACCCTGATCTCTCCCAGGTCCTAGTGTGACACTCTAACCACTACACCACACTGCCTCTCATTCACATGCTGGCAAATTCAGGTTCTCCAATTAAATTCAGACATATATTTTTTATCACACGTTCACGATGATTTGTGCTCATGGTGCTTTTGGGGCAGCCACACACGATTCTGCTTTCAGTACTGTTTGTTCCTGCAAAGGTTTCAGGGTAGTCACCCTGCTTCATTTCCAGTCAGTGCGAACGCAGTAACTTCCTGCTGAAATCCCATAACTCTTTCATATTACAAACGTTCTGGTTAATTTTTGTCCCGCTTTTGTTGCACAATAACCCTTCTGGACAGCAGCAATGTGGTAGCGTTGGGGAAGCATTGCAGAACAAGCTGAAGCAGAATACTGTATATCCAGAATACAGTGGTACCTCGGGTTACAAACGCTTCGGGTTACAAGCACTTCAGGTTACAGACTCTGCTAACCCGAAAGTAGTACCTCGGGTTAAGAACTTTACTTCAGGATGAGAACAGAAATCGTGTGGCAGCGGTGCGGCGGCAGCAGGAGGCCCCATTAGCTAAAGTGGTGCTTCAGGTTAAGAACAGTTTCAGGTTAAGAATGGACCTCCGGAACGAATTAAGGTACCACTGTACCAGAGGTACCACTGTATATGCAGAAAATATACTCTCTTACTACGCTGGAACTCATGGGCAGCCAATGAAGCTGAAAGTTGGAAGATTCAGGACAGATAAAAGTGCTTCTGCACGTTAAACTATGGAACTCACTCCTGTGGCAGCCAGTGATGTCCACCTACTTGGATGGCTTTAACAGAGAATTAGGCAAATTCATGGAGGAGAAGACTATGTTCTGCCTCCACGGTTGGAGGCAGCAAATACAGGAGCAATACCAGTTGCTGGCAACCACAAAAGGTGGTGGGCTTCCCATAGGAACCTGGTGCCCACTGTGAGAACAAGATGCTAGACTTGATCCAGCAGGATCGCCTTAAGTTCTTACATGCAAAAACTTGCCATTCGCGAGGGGCCCAAGGTTGATTTGGCGCTTTTGCAAACAAAAAGAGTAAAATAAGCACCAAGTAGAGTCTAACAAAGAGGAGTTTCATCAATGTCCCTAGCACTGCTGAAACAGAGGAAAGGCATGTCAGTCTCACCTTTGTCTTTTCGGTGGGTTTAAGTCAACCTTCCCTAGCCAGCACCTTCCAGGGGTTTTGGACTACAACTCCCACCAGCCCCAGCTGGCGCGGATGGGATTTGTAGTCCATAACAGCAAGAGGGTTGGGCCCCTGGCTGGGAAAGGCTCGTTTAAGAATTTCTGAGTGGTCCAGCATTAGTGAAATTGACACATACCCTCCAACATGCCTGGGAGGAAAACAGGGATACAGTCGTACCTCGGGTTACCTACGCTTCAGGTTACATACGCTTCAAGTTACAGACTCTGCTAACCCAGAAATAGTACCTCGGGTTAAGAACTTTGCTTCAGGATGAGAACAGAAATCGGGCTCCAGTGGCACGGTGGCAGCAGGAGGCCCCATTAGCTAAAGTGGTGCTTCAGGTTAAGAACAGTTTCAGGTTAAGAACGGACCTCCAGAACGAATTAAGTACTTAACCCGAGGTACCAATGTATGAGTCTTTTGGGGCCGAGCTCCCAGGTGAATCATGTGACTTGCATGAGAGCACGGCGCCCAAAAGCATGCATCTTTCAGGGCCACGATCTCGCAGGAGCCAAGCAGGACATTCCAGGAGCCCATCAGAAGCTGAGATGGCTTCTTTAATTTCCAGGATGTCCCGCTTAAAATGGGCCAGTTGAGGGGTATGTATGTTGGCAAGGTTTCTCCCCAAAGTTGACTGTTTCACAAAAGGTGAAAATTGGAGGGTAGGGCAGTGGGAAGACCTGACGTCTTGGAGATATTCTCTGCTGTGGAAAGGGAGGAAAAATCTTACCATACACTCCTGTACAGGAAGAGAAAGAGAGGACTGATCCACACAATATGATTAAAGCTTCCAGCTCCTTCACCAGGGGATTTAAAGGTACAGATACTTAGGATTTTGTTATGCCATCTCCACTTTACCTGATGAAGGACCTGCTAAGGCTGAAATGTGCAGGATTATAAACTTTTGGATATTAAACCGTTTCTCTCTCTATTAATCTCTTTTTAGAAGATAGCCTTGAAGATTTCTAATGCAGAAAGACTGGAAATCTAAGCCTAATGTTAAACAATAGTATGAAATTTTGTTACTTTTTATTAGATTTTTTGTGATTGTATTTTTTTGTAATTGTAAGCTTTTAAAATTGTTTTTAATATTGTGTCTTGGATTGTAACCCATCCTGGCACTTTAGGGTGAAAGGCAGGTAATAAATTAAAACAACAACAATAATTCCCACCCCCTCATTTTGCCTGGATTTCCCTTTTGCTGCAAGGACAGAGGAACAGCAGCAAAAAAATGAAAATAAAACAAAGACCCTCCTGTCTCCTCTCCATCCCCCTCGCCCCAGGTCTGCTGTCCCAGGTATGTGGCATCTCACATCTAGCAGGCCTTGGGGCGGAGGGTCTCTGATGATTGCCTGGCTCTCCAGAGAAATGGAAAAATTTATGGCCTCTGCTTTTTTGTTCCATGGGGTGGTGTTTATGTCCGGAATCTGGGCTGATAAGGGGAAGGGAGAACAGAGCCGGCACACAAACTCACTCTGGAATGAAGAGGCTAGGCTCAGCCGGACTGAATGGACTGTAAACCATGCCCCAAAAAGTGCTTGGAAGCTTTAGCTGTTCCAGAATGCTGCGTCCAGGCTGCTGACTGGGTCCAGTTACAGGGAGCATGTCACTCCCCTGTGAAAACCAGCTTGTTGCTAGTTTAATTTTTCTGAATGTTTTAATTTGTTTTTTTCTAAAAAATGTCCTTGTTTTCTTCTATTTGTAAATCACTTTGAGGTTTCTTACAATCAAGCAGTGTATGAATTTATAATAATACAATACAATATAATACAGGCTTCCTCAACCTCCACCCTCCAGATGTTTTGAGGCTACAATTCACATCATCCCTGACCACTGGTCCTGCTAGCTAGGGATCATGGGAGTTGTAGGCCAAAAACATCTGGAGGGCCGAGGTTGAGGAAGCCTGATAATAATATAATATAATATAATATAATATAATATAATATAATATAATATAATATAATATAATAACATTTACTGCATATTCTCTGGGCAGTAGGATCCTCTGTGCATAAGATCAACATTTTCTGACAATCTTGATCTAATTTTTAATCACCCTCTCCTTTTGATTTTAGAAGTTCCTTAGAAAATATGGCTACTTTGGGTCCATGCACCGAGGGTTGGATCCAGCTGAATTCTCAGAGGCCATTAGGTAAGTGTGGCGGCTGTCCTGTGGCTGCCACCATTGTCAATCTGGCCTTGTCCCAAGTTTGTCAATGTGGGATGGAGCATGCAGAGACAGACCCTTCCTCCTTCTTCCATTTTATTTACCTATATGTCCAGGGCTAGCCAACGAGGTGCCCACCAGAAGTTGTGGACTACAAGGCCCATTGTCCCTGGCCATTGACCATGCTGACTGGGGCTGATGGGAGTCGAACAACATTAGGAGGCCTACAGGTTCCTGCACTGCGGCACCCAATGATGTTGCAAGGTCTGAGGGCACGAGGGCACCACCTCGCCCACGAGTGCTAGTGTTGTGAGAGAGGGAGAGGAGCTTTTCCCCATGAGCATTCTGGAGTTTTGTACTTGTCTAGCTATTGGGATGCATTAGCATTCATGTGTCATCCGTGGGGGAGCACTGCTGAATAACCCATAAAGCAGAATAAACCCACCGCTAGGGCACTATTATTGCGCCAAGGCCTTGTTGCAGAACACGCCCACAATTAAACGCCTGTCTGGAGGGGTCCATAAATTAACACGTGCACATTTTATTAAAGCGTTGCCTCCCTGCTTGCTGTCTCTTAAGACGCGGAGTGAGTGGGCTGCCTCGGGAGGACAGAGCCAGGCAGATTCTGGAGGCCTGCATGTTGGCTTTACTTCAACTGCTTTAAGACATTCTGCTTTAAGACAGCTGCGTTGGAATCGCAGCTCCCCCAACTCTCAAGCCTGGCCCATAAAACCCATCCCGTTCTGCTCAGCCTTGCTGCTCTCTCTCTCACTCGGAGCACAGAGTGAGGCCTCTGCTCTGTCGTTTTCCCTTGTATGGGCCTAGCCTCCTGTGGAGGACAAGATCTGTACAAACGTTGCAATTCGGGCCCGGCTGGAAGATTCCAGAAATGCCATTGCTGCATTCTGGACTCCAGCCATCTTCAAACACTCCTTCTGAGAATTTATTATTATTATTATTATTTAAATTTTCTCCCTCCGCCCTTATCCCACTGTCGCCGCCAAAGCCCACTATTGAAAGTACTTCCCTGTTCAAAAAAACAAATGCCATAAAGTTACATTGAGTGTTCCAGTCATATGACGCCACTGCTTTACGGCAGGGTGAAGGGGACAGTGAGATGTAGTGGTTAGAGCACTAGACTAGGGTCTTGTGGGGGCAGATCAGGGTTCCAGTCCCGATTCAGCCATGCAGCTTAGCTGGGTGACCCTGGGGGCCAGGCCCTGCCTCTCAGCCTAACCTACCTCACAGGGTTGTTGTGAGGGTGAAGTGGGGAAAGGGAGAAACATGTGCACACCAACTTGAGCTGCTTGGAAGAAAAGGTGTGATATAAATGTAATAAATAAATTTTTCACCCGAGCTGCCAAGCAGCCAAGAACCTGGGACCTTTTGCATTCAGAGGGTCGCCTCTGTTACAACTCTTCCCCCCAAAATTAGGCAAGATTCTAGTCCTCATGGATCTGGATAAAGGGCTAGTTTAAATGGGAACATGGGAAACTGTCTTATCCAGAGTCAGACCACAGGTCCATCCAGTTCAGGATTGTCCACACTGACTGGCCAGGTGCCCTCCAGGAATTCAGACATGAGTCCCTCCCAGTCCTCCCTGGAAACACCATTGGGGATTGAACCCAGCGCCGTCTGCATGCAAAGGAGATGCTCTACTGCTGAGCCACGGCCCATCCTTCAAGGTACAGCCCTCAGTTCCTCAGGGGAACTTGTGGCCTCTTGCATCCCAGGTGAGAATCAGACACAGGCCACACACAACCCATACATTTAAAGCACATGGCTTCTTCCCCCAAAGAATCGTGGGAACTGTAGTTTGTGATGACTGCTGGGGTTGGAGTTTGGTGAGGAGAAAGCTACTGTGCCCAGGAATCTCCTGAGGAAGCCATGTGCTTTAAGTATGTGATGCGGATCTCAACCTAGAGACCTAGACCAACAAGCATCATCGGCCAACCAAGTCCTCCTCTCTTGCAGGGAATTCCAGTGGGTGTACCACCTGCCCCTCAGCGGTGCCCTCGACGCCTCCACCATCCGCCACATGAGCCTCCCCCGATGCGGCGTGAATGACCTAGACAGCCGATCCGCATGGAAGGACAGGGTGGATTCGATGCTTTCGGGAAGGGCGGTCAGGAGGAGGCGCCGGAAACGGTTCTCTCATCAGAGTAAGTCTTTCTGGGGTTTTCCTCTGCTGTTGTTTTAAAGCAGCACTTTCCCCCTCTCAGTGCCCCTCTTTTCTGTGCCCCGTGCCACAGCCTCTGGTGTGGTGCAGCCTGCTTTCTCTTTTGCTCCCCTATCCCACCCCGACTTCATGCAAATCCAGGATTGTGATGCAGCACTACAAATCCTCCAATGATGGGGCTGCATGATGACAGCCTTATGTTCATATGTACATAGGAAGATAGTGAAAATGTCCTGCTGGTGGCCAATGTCACCGGACTTCACTGTCCCTCCTATGGCACCAGGAGTATTCAGTGGCTGAGTGTGCTTGACTGTGTTAGGCTGCAGGGTCAGAGCCATTGCAGCCCTCTGGGGAAGGGCTGTGACTCAGTGAAGGGCATGTGCTTTGTATGCAGAAGGTTCAGTCCCGGACAGCATCTCCAAGCAGGGCTGGGATTATTTTGTGCGTGAGAAACCTGGTGATCTGCAACCATTCAGTGCAGACAATGCTAAGCTGGACGGACCAGTAGTCTGATTCACTCTAAAGCAGTGGCTCCCAACCTTTTTTTGGCCATGCCCCACCTAAGCATCTCTTAAATCCTGATGCCCCCATCCCTGTGACATATAATTCTTATTATGCAAAAAGTGAACTCCTTTTCACGTGGAAAAAGGTAAAGGTAAAGGTCCCCTAACAGTGAACTCCAGTCGTGAATGACTCTGGGGTTGCGGCGCTCATCTCGCTTTACTGGCCGAGGGAGCCAGAGTTTGTCCGCAGACAGTTTTTCCAGGTCTTGTGGCCAGCATGACTGAGCTGCTTCTGCCGAAACCAGAGCAGTGCACGGAAACGCCGTTTACCTTCCTGCTGGAGCGGTATCTAATCTATTTATCTAATTGCACTTTGATGTGCTTTCGAACTGCTAGGTTGGCAGGAGCTGGGACCGAGCAACAGGAGCTCACCCCGACACGGGGATTTGAACTCCCGACCTTCTGATTGGCAAGCCCTAGGTTCAGTGGTTTAGAAAGCCTAAAAAGCCATTGACTGGTCTAAACAAGCTTCCAAATAGCCCCCCTTAAAAATCAGATTGCCCCACATTGGGAACCACGGCTCTAAGGCAACTTGCTGTGGTCTCTACAGACTCTCAGTTAGAGTAGCTGCTTACCCACTGCCAAAAATTAAGAACTGCATCCCTCCCAGACAGACGTCAACCAGGTTTGCAGCACATATTGCTAGATTTTTATACAGGACTTACAGATGCAGAATTAGAAGTGATGGCTATCATTTCAATAAAAATACAACTCATAACAGTGGAAGATAATGACCAGGAGAGCTGTGTGTCTGCACAGTTTGCTGTTCAGGCACTGTTGATGGGTGACTTCAAGGCCCTGGATACTCTTCCTTGGTCACTCCTGGAGCTTCCTGCCTCCCAGCTGAGCAGTTTAAGGAAGCCTCCCTGCCCCTCCAGCTTGTGTGGGCCAGAGTGGTGTGGGGGCTTGCTCAGCTGGAGGGCTGGGCAAGGTCTCTCGCCTAAGGTGGGAAGAAAGAAGTAGCCAAGATACATTCCAGACAGCATGATATAACAGTATATCACGATTTTAGCTGCTGATATACAGTGGTACCTTGGGTTACATACGCTACAGTTTACATACGCTTCAGGTTACAGACTCCGCTAACCCAGAATTAGTGCTTTAGCTTAAGAACTTTGCTTCAGGATAAGAACAGAAATCGTGTGGTGGCAGCGGCAGGCCCCGTTAGCTGGTGCTTCAGGTTAAGAACAGTTTCAGGTTAAGAACGGACCTCCAGAACGAATTAAGTACTTAACCCGAGGTAACACTGTATCACGTTGTTGAAAAGCATATATCACCCAGCCCTGTTGTCAAGCAGGACACCTTGCCATGCTAATCCTTGCTAAGCTTGGCAGGTGGGAAAGACTGGCCTGGGGAGACCATCTTAAAGACCAGGCAGGTTTGTCAGTCTTCTGGGCGTTCTGGTTCTTCTGAACCATTTAGGATGTCATAGTTCACAGCCAGCACTTTGCACCATGAAAGCCGCAGGCAGGATCTTGCTTTTAGGAGCAGTTAAAGTAAGCTCTGAACAATATTCTTGTGCATTGGGAAAATCCAGGTGCTGGGACTGGACTTTCCCTGTTTACCAGATCCCCTGCCTGGAGATCTTTCCTAGACAGCCGAATGAGCAGCTGTGCTTTAGGCCAGCCGTGGGAAATGTAAAATGGGGAGATTAGGCAATTGCTCTAGGAGGCCTCAAACTGTGCCTGACAAGGCAGCATCTGTTCCCGACGGCGGGGGAAGAAAAAGCCAGGGCTCTGCGGCCCAATTTGCCTCTGTGTTGTTTTCACATGTCTGTCCTTTCTGACATGAAGCAGACCACTCTGTTGGCACGACTCCCGCATTCTCGCACCCTTCTGCAATTAAGCCTAACTATATGTCAGCGGGATAGCGCTGTGTAATGTAGCAACAACTTGGGTGACTGACAGCTTAGCACTTAATGCAAAAGAATGTAAGAAGACCCCTGCAGTTGGATCAAGATCAAAAGTCCAGCACTCTGGTCTCCTGGTGGTCAACCAGGTGCTCTAATGGGCAGGGAGAGTCTGATGGGTGTTTGTTTTGATTCAGGAATAAACAGCAGGTTTTCCGGGACACACACAAGAAAAGCATCTTGGAT
The DNA here is from genome assembly GCF_964106915.1 of Podarcis gaigeae. Lineage (NCBI taxonomy): Eukaryota > Metazoa > Chordata > Lepidosauria > Squamata > Lacertidae > Podarcis > Podarcis gaigeae. The sequence continues at coordinate 31,789,720 of NC_139692.1, forward strand.
CCTCACTTAGAAATCACAGGACAAACAGAAGAGTTTTGCACCAGAAGGACCTCTGGACCAAACCTATCTTAGCTCCATCTTAACTGCTTCTCCACTGCCCTCCAACTCACTCCTGCAAAGAAACACACCTGGGATTGGATTGGCATTTAGAAATATGTGTATCTTCCCTCTGGGAACATGACTACAGCTTGAATCCAATCCAGGGATCCTTGAGGGCAGCGCTCAGATGTTTGAGTCATGTTTCAAGAACGGAATTTAATCACTGCGATTGCTTTGGGGGGAGTTAAAACAGGTTTGCACCACGCCCAGGGTTAGGTGTGACTTTTCAGCCCTGCTGCGGGTTGCAATGGGAGATGGGAGATTTTTTTTTGGGGGGTGCACAGAAAGTCAGGAGGCCACAACAATTGTTTGCTAGCCTGCATTAGTCATTTGAGGCTGGGGGGCGGGGAGGACCAGTTTATGTTTACCATTTTATAAGTCTTCCAGCCCAGTCACCTAGAAACATTTTTTAATCGCTGCAGGAGAGTGCCTGATTACATGTCTTGACAAGAATCAGGCTTTTGACAGGCACTGTGTCCAAGGGAATATTCTTAAAATCTTAATAACAAGTTTATCGGCATGGAGTTTTTATTATTTCCCAGAAAGTAAAATTCTATGATTCTATGATTCTCAGTAAGAAGAGAGAGTTATTTGTTTCATGGTTCTGTTAAAAAGACAAGCAATCTTTGCATATTATTATATGCATGTGCCCTGTAACCAGCACATAAACAGATAAATGATAATGATAATATTATTTAATTCCCTCCCAGCCCCAATCAGAGGTATTCTAGGTTCCCTTGACATCTGCCTCAATAGTTCTTGTGAGCTCATTGTTTATCCTGTGTCCTAGCAGGAAGCCAGCCCTCCCCTCAACAGAGAGGAAACATTTTTGTAAAAGGTTTTCAAGCTAAAAGAATATTTTATTGTCTCTTTGTCTGGAGTTAGGAGGGGAGAGAAGTCTTGTTCAGTTCACGTTTAAAAGGGAACCGACCTGATTTTGCCATTTCCAAAACAACACACAAACTGAAACACAGCCGTGCACACTCCTCCGAATTTTGCAGTGCAGTTATGCAGCTGAGTAATGGATAGGGGAAAATGCAGATCTTAGGGTACAAGGTGTATAAAAATTCAGATATTAGTGAAAACAATGCTCAAAAATTCATTAGATCAGGCAAAATTGTCTTGCAGAAATGTGTGTGTTAGGATACATTGAATACAAAATTGTGTATATTGGGAGGGATTTGCACTAAAATACTGGTGGATTTTCATGAGGACTTCAAATGAGCCTTAGGAAGAACTTTGTGACAGTAAGAGTTGTTTGACAGTGGAGCGAACTCCCTTGGAAGGCATTGAACTCTCCTTCGTAGGAGATTTTAAAGCAGAGGTTGGATGGCCATGTGTCAGGCATTCTTGAGCTATGATTCCTGCATTGCAGGGGGTTGGACGAGATGACCCTTTGAGTACCTTCCGACTCCTCCGATCTATGATTCTGTCTCTTCCTTTTTATAGGTGGCAAATGGTACAAGCGACACCTGACTTACCGAGTGGTGAACTGGCCCCGGTACTTACCTGAGCAGCAGGTGCGCCAGGCAGTGAAAGCAGCCTTTGAGCTCTGGAGCAATGTCTCCTCTTTGGTTTTCTGGGAGGCTGCAGGGGATCCTGCTGACATCCGCCTGACCTTCTTCCATGGGGACCACAACGATGGTGTGGACAATGCCTTTGATGGACCAGGTACTCCTGTCCTCCCTTTGTAAGCCCTTGGAAAAGGGATGGCAAAGCCCTGGCTTGCCAGATGTTGCCAGGTTCCTAACGTCCATAATCCTTTGTTGCTGGCCAGGCTGGCTGATGCTGGTAGGAGTTGGGAGTCCCACAACACCCAGAGGACTGCAAGTCTCCCACCCATGCCTTGTGGAAGGGCAATGGCCCAATAGTGGAATAGTCCCAGGTTCAATCCCTGATAGCATCTCCAGGTACAGTTGGACCTTGGAAGTCGAACAGCTTAGTTTCCAAACGTTTTGGCTCCCGAACATCGCAAACCCGGAAGTGACTGTTCCGGTTTGCGAACTATTTTTAGAAGCCGAACATCTGATGGGGCTTCTGTGGCTTCCTGCAGCCAATCAGAAGCCGCGTTCTGGTTTTCGAACGTTTTGGAAGGCAAACAGACTTCCAGAACGGATTCCGTTTGACTTCTAAGGCACGACTGTACTTCCAAGTGTTTTGCCGTTCATCAGCAGGAAGGTTTGGTTTGGGGCTTTGGTGAAATGGGTATTTTACAGTGTCTACGACAGTTAACCAGATTTCCAAATATGCCTCTGGACCCCCCCCCCCAAAAAAAGGTTAGGGACCCCTGATCATTTCTTTTACAGTTGTACTGTTTGAGTGCTCAAAAACAACAGCGCACAAACAGGACAAAAAAGAAATGAACTGTGCATGAATAAAATAAACAGAAAGCTCAATTCACTTTTACAGGGATCATAATAAAATAGATTTCTCCAAGGGACATTTTGGACGTAAGAGTCACAGGTTGATAAGGTAGCCTCGCCGCAGGGAGGCATGTGAAGTGCAGTGTGCTAGTTTTATTTGCATATTGATGGAGATCACACAACATCAACATGGTCTTGTTTTGAAATCTCTGTTAGAACCCTCTGTGGTGGACTCCCCTTCACTGGAAGTTTTTGAGCAAAGGTTGTATGGCCATACATCGGGGATTCTTCAGCTGTGATTCCTGCATTGCAGGGGGTTGGACTAGATGACCCTTGGGATTCCTTCTGATCCTAAAATTCTGTGATCCAATTAAATGCTCAGGCAAAGCAATCCCCCACACCCTCCCAAGCCAACCATGCCTAGAGGGACCCAATGCAAACTTCCTGTGTTTAGCAATTTTGAGTCTGACTGCAGCTTCTTGTGAGGAATGGCAGGATTTGAATCAATTTCATTGGCCAGGAGAACTACCACAGGGTCCAGGGTTCGAGATTGCTTCACTTTTTAAACATGATTTTTGGCATGATTAGCTTAATCCATGCCTTGCATGGTCTCTGTGGAAAATGAAGGGTGGTTTACGAGTATTTTTGATAAACAGAAGGAATCATTTGGTCTCCACGAAGACGGGTTGCAGAAAAGAGGACTCCTGCCTTTTAATGTGTGGATGAGACCGCTGCGCTTGGGAAGTCTAATGGCATCTCCTCTCTCACCCCCAGGGGGCGCCCTGGCACATGCCTTCTTCCCCCGCCGGGGCGAGGCTCACTTCGACAACGACGAGAGGTGGTCACTGGACAGCAGGAAGGGCCGCAACCTCTTTGTGGTGGTGGCGCATGAGATCGGCCACACTCTGGGCCTGGAGCACTCCCCTGTGCGCAGTGCCCTCATGTCCCCTTACTACAAGAAGCTGGGCAAGGATTTTGTCCTGAACTGGGATGACATCCTGTCCGTCCAGAACTTATACGGTAAATGTGGTTCACTTGTGATTTATTGTTATTTTCTTGTTTTTAAATCTCACCTCTTCATCCAAGGAGCTCCAGGTGGCGTACATAATTCTCTCCCCTCATTTAATCCCCACGACAAGCCTGAGAGGTAGACCAGGTCACAGCCAGTAAACTTTATGGTCAAGTGGGGGATCGGAACCTTGGTTTCTTCCAGGTCCTAGTATCACACACTAACCACTACACCCCATTGGCTCTCACCACTACCACATCCTGTTTTCTTAAGGAGGAGGAACACAGATCCATGGTTTCTCAAGTGGGATGATGCTGAACTGCTGTAAACTAGGGATTGTTTGACAGTCGCACCAATTGCCCTGGATGGTGGTGGGTTCTCAGCACAAAACTGTATGGATATACGTATATAATTTTCCACACCTTTGTTAGGGGTTTTTAAGCAGAGGCTGGATGATCACCTAGCAGGGAAATCGCAGCAAATAGATTTCAGGTGGTTGGAAAGGATGAGCTTTGAGGTCCTTTCCAACCGTGTGAATCATATGAATGGGGATGGGAACTAGGGATCTGGCAGTATTTGTGTCTCTCAGGCCACCTTCATCCCATACATTTAAAGCACCATGAAACCACTTCAAACAGTCATGGCTTCTCCTAAAGAATTCTGGGAGCTGTAGTTTCTTCAGGGTATTGAGAGTTGTTAGGAGACTCCATTATTCCCCTCCCAGAGCTACAATTCCCAGAGTACCCTGTGAAAAATTAAACCACCCTGGGAGTTGTAGCTGGGCGAGGGGAAGAGGGGCAGCCAAATAACTCTCAGCACCCTTAGCAAATTTCTCATGATTCTTTGGGAAAACCCATGTGATACTGTAGTGCTGTAAACGTACGGTGGGGGGGTGTCCTCAGTTTCTAATTTTTCCATTCTTATGTTCATTTCCACAACATTTTGCAGATTTTCTTTTAAAGTCCTCATGAAAAAGCACCAGCATTTTAGTGCAAAATTTCTGCTAACACTCACATTCTTGTATGCAATTTTGCCTAATATAGTGCATTTTTATGTTGCTTTAATATATACATTTTTGTATACATTACTAAGAATCATAGAATCAATGAATTGTGGAATTCGAAGGGACCCCCAAGGGTCATCTATCGCAAACCCCTGCAATGCAGGAATCACAGCAGCTTAGCTGAGAAACCGCATTGCAGAATTCAGAAGAGTGTGGATTATGAAGAATGACTGTGTTTCTTATGCAACTTTACCTGATATATACACAAAGTGTGCCCTTCGCCTTCTGCTTCAACCCTGACCCACCCTGAGCCTGAAGTCTGGGACAGGTTGCACAGCTAAATACCACATATTTGCATGGACCCAGATTTAAAAATTTTATTTCTAGCCTGACAGTACACTGCTTCTGAACATGGAAGTTCGACATAGGCAGTGCCCATGAGCCCTTTCCAAGAATAGACACTCAAGCCCAGTGACTGTTTTGATGGAAGCTTGTGATTTCTTTTTGGCAGGCAAGCCTCCCCGGGGGTCTGTGGTCCAGCTCCCAGGAAAATTATTTGCTCACTTCCAGGACTGGAGCCAGGATCTTGAAGGCACTGAGCACCAGGGCAGTGACCACAGTTCTCATTACTGCTGGTCATTCTTTGATGCCATAACCATGGGTAAGATAAGATAGTGCATCAGCTGGAGAATGGGTGCAGGATGGTGGCCAAAGGCCAAACTTGGACAGTAAAATTCCTGTGGAGGCTGTCCTACTGCATTAGGCACAGCCTTTCAGAGTTGTTTTGATTGGATTAAATACTTTGATTTTTCATTTCTTTTCACCTATGGTAGAATGACCTTTCTGGAGTTTGTGTCATCATCATCATCACCACAATTTATTATTTATAGCCTGCCCATCTGGCTGGATTTCCCCAGCCACTCTGGGTGTCTTATTTTGTACCCCACCCTGCTGTCTAAGAAAGATGGTTTTTAAATGCTTAGATAAAAAAGTGTAAATGAATAATGCTCCTTAACGGGTTTTTCAGCAAACCGTGATCCTAACCCCACTAACCGGGGAGTAAGCCCCATATGTTCAATAGGGCATATTTCTGGGTAAACATTGTTAGGACTGTGCTGTAAGAAACTTTGCACAGACTGCTTTCTGGGGCATATTCCTAAGGGAAGCCAAATTCCAATGGATCTTGAGCTACACAAATTGTCCCTAAACAAAGTTGTGTGTATGTTGTGTCAAGAGAAGGGCACTTTAAATTTTGTTTCCCTGCATCAGTTTTTCTGTGGAAAACTGCATGGGAAGTGTGTGGTTTTTTTATCCCAGTATTTTCCATTGGTTGGGATGAAAACATTCCCCAAACAGAGGACTCTGTTGGGAATTTCTGGGGGATAATTTATGCCCTGTTCTGTTTTTAGAAAGAGAGCACTATAACCACTTCAGACTTCTTCCCAGGATCCATTTGTGTTGGAGTTTCTTCCACAAGTTTCATAATCTTTTTCTACCTAGAAAACAACAAACCCAACCTATAAAGGCATGTTTGCTACCATGCAGGTGGCAATATCCTGGAAGGATTATGTTTACTTCTGGGTAAAATCTACAATTGAAAGTGCACTTGGGGTAGATTCTACTCTCAGGACATGATCCACTGGGGCAGATTCTGGGGTGGGGTGGGGGTATTTTCAGAATTCCAGACAGCTCCCTGCCCCCCCCCCCCAGTCAGCCCAAGCAAATTCCTCAATCCGCTATCAGAGTTGTATAGTTCTGGTTGCCTCATCTCAAAAAGGATATTTAATGGTTCAGAAAAGGGCAACCAAACTGATCAAGGGAATGTCATGACTCCCATGTGAAGAAAGGTTACAGCATTTGGAATTTTTTAGTTTAGAGAAAATGTGAGTTAAGAGAACAATAGAAGTTCATACAATTGTGAGAAGGCGGACATAGAAAAGTTTTCCTCCCTCTGTCCAAGTACGAAAAGTTGTGGACACCCCACGAAGCTGAATGTTGGAAGGTTCAGGACAGATAAAAGGAAATCCTTCTTCATAATTAAACTATGGAACTCGCTCCCTCAGGGGGGCAGTGATGGTTTTAAAAAGACGATTGAACAAAGGCATGGAGGATAAATCTATGGGCAGCTATTAGCCAAGATGCCTGTGCTCTTGACTCCATAGCCAGAATCAGCAGTGCTTCTGAATACCAGTTGCTGGAAACCACAGGAGGGGAGAGGGCTCTTGGGCTCAGGTCCTGCTTGATGGCTTCCCATAACTATCTGGTTGGCAACTGTAAGAAGATGATGCTGGACTAGATGGGCCATTGGCCTGATCCAGCTGGCTCTTCTTATGTTGATATATTCCTGCAGGAACCCTAAGTACCTGGGTTTCTGATCTCTCGCTCAGACACAAGACCCTGTCACGCACCTTCTCTTTATTTTTGAACAGACCTGGAAGACAATCTCTATATATTCAAAGGCAGCCATTACTGGATTGTATCCAAAGGAGGTAACACTACTGGTCCAGACTTGCTCCGAGCCATGTGGCCGGGGCTCCCGTCCACCATTGATGCTGCAGCCTTCTCTGAAGAAGATGGGAAGTTCTATTTCTTCAAAGGTAGCTTGACTGGAGTTGTCTGTGAAGTGGGGAGTACAGATCTTTACATCATCCTGGCACTTCCCAATGACCTTAGGAAAGCTCCTCTCTTTGTAAGCCTCCATCTTCCCATCTGTGATTTGGACGTAAAAGCAGTGCCCTGCCTTTCGAGAACATGCTAATGATTATCGAGATACCAGAGAAGTTACCAGGAGGGCAAGAGGCACTCAAAGGGGAGGAGGGGCAAAATAGGGTTAGGGAAGGTGTGGCCTCTGGAGAATCCTGAGGGCCAGAAAGAAAGACCTAGAGTCACACATTTGGCCTCTGAGCCCAAGGTCCACCATCCCTGCTGTAGTGGTTGGCCAGTATTTATCACACACATTTTTTTATTGGGAAGATTGAGGCTGAGAGGAGAGTCTAGAGCAGTGGTTCCCAATTAGCTTAGTATAGTGGTACCTCTGGTTATGTACTTGATTCGTTCCAGAGGTCTGTACTTAACCTGAAACTGTTCTTAACCTGAAGCACCACTTTAGCTAAGGGGGCCTCCTGCTGCTGCAGTGCCGCCAGAGCACGATTTCTGTTCTCATGCTGAAGCAAAGTTCTTAACCCGAGGTATTATTTCTGGGTTAGCGGAGTCTGTAACCTGAAGCGTATGTAACCTGAGGTACCACTGTACTGTGTACTTTTTCAAAAGCCAAGCCATGGATCCCCTACTTTTGACAATTTTGATATCTCTGTGGTAGTTTTTGTTATGTGAATGGTACCAGAGACCCGCTGGGTGAGTTATGTAGATCCCTCCAGGGTCTGCAGACCACAGGTTGGGAACCACAGATCTAGAGAGCTCTCAGCTGAGATTCAAACCAAGGACTTCTGTTTCCAAGCTCAAGTCATCTTATCCCACTGGGCTATATGAATTTTAGCTGGGAGCCCTGTTTTGTTCAGAGTCTTGGCACCTGCTCCAAGACTCTAGTCATACACCTGCTTACTCAAAATCAAATTCTCTTTGAATGCCCGAGAATTGGCTTCCCATTAAATCAAATGTGTTTTAGATTTGTGTTGTTAAGATCATAAGGTAAACCCTGCCGCCATCTCCTGGCTGTTAGCTGAGGTGCAGTCTGGAATTCTAGTATCCAGGACAATGAACTTTTATGGGGAGTGCGGCTTAGATAGCCCAGAAGCGTAGGAAGGTCAGGTGGTACCTGGTACAGAAAATTCTTCTCACCCCCACATTAATTCCGCCCCCCCCCCGAAAAAATGGTTTTACGTTATTTTATATTTTCTTACAAAGGAATGTGGATTCTGGGCCTCTGATAACAAGTAGGCGACTATGGACAGATACTTAAATCTACAGGATGGACTGTGTTTTGGCCTGTGTTATTTTATTTATATTTATTGTTTATTTATTTATTTTAAAAAACCTGCAAAGTGAACTTTTTTTCGAAAATGCCTGCTCCACTGAATTGAAATTTCAGCCTTCACGACATAAGAAAACAGCCAGTTAAACAGCTATTTTCGTGGCGGAGGGTCAAGATATTAACTGATAGGCATGAAATTTCATATATAGCTATATAATCCATAGTGTAGTTAGATAAGACCTTTGGAGCAGGCATTTTCAAAATAATAATGATAATTTATGAACCGCCCTAGTAGGGCAGTAATTGTTCTTTGATAATTTGTCACACACCCCCTCCATGATGGCACCTGGGGCAGACTGCCCCCCTGCCCCCCTTTCCTACGCCCCTGAGATAGCCATGTGTATTATGTCATTTGTGAAGCATACAATTAACATTTCTCTCTCTCTCTCTCTCTCTCTCTCTCTCTCACACACACACACACACACACACACACATTACCTGCATTCCATACTTCTACATTCTTGCTAAACCAAAATCTTTTTAAAAAATACCTCAGTTTGTCAACCTTGGCCAAAAAATAAATAAAATGGAAATAAGTCCTCTGAGCACGTGCAGTTTTACATTTTATGTCTGCAGGAATAAAAGCAGGCTTTGCTTCATGCTGTCCTGATGGTGTATGCACACTTAGAAATGTCCCTTTCTGTTGTGGAAAGAGATGTCCTGTTTTCTTAAGTCAAAATAATAAAAGCAGCACCTGTAACCTTGTACATACCTGACCAGCCATTGCTAACTAGGAAATGCTTTTATTGAAATCAGAAAGAAAGTGGGGTGTAGTAAACGGTGTCAGTACTTGCTGGGCTTGATGTTGACACTGGATCAGTTTCCTGCTCTCCCCGTCACCTGACACAGCGCATGGAACAAACAAGTTCAGCTGAACAAAGTTATCCAGAATAGCCCAAAGATCTCTGGCCTTCCCTGAATTCAGTTCCCAGAATTGCCAGGTGAACTGATAGTGAATTAAGTTCATTTTGGGGCAGAACTTTGAATGATTTTCAGTTCATCTTCAAGTTCATTCTCTCTCTCTCTCATATTTCTAGGCCAGTGGCTCCTAAAGTATGTGGCATTGCCCTGGGGCAGTGGTGGGATTCCCCAGAGGGGGCTAAAAGGCAATTGGATTTTGAATCAATGTGCAATTAATGGTTACTCTTTTGAAATTTATTGTGTTATGGTCTTCCTTAGTGGGTAATGCAAACCGCTATTTGGAATAATGCTTTTTATACTGTAGGGTGGGGCACCCGGGGGGTGAGAGTTTATGGAACTGAGGGGGCAGTGGCCCAAAAAAGGTTGAGAACCACTACTCTAGACTCTTTGGACTCTTTTAAACTTAAAGATCATAAGTCTTGGGGAACATAAATTAAACCTTCCACACTGTGTGTGTGTGTGTGTGTGTGTGTGTGTGTGTGTGTGTGTGTAGACATTTTCTTAGTCTCCAAAAGTATGTCTTTATACTTCAGCACAACAGCATAGCTCAGGTGGTAGAGCATGAGACTCTTAATCTCCGGGTTGTAGGTTTGAGCCCCACATTGGGCAAAAGATTCCTGCATTGCAGGCGGCTGGACTAGATGACCCCTCCTTCCAACTCCACAATTCTATGATTCTAGCTTCTTGGACTCCAGCTACCATTGGCCATGCTGGCTGTTGGGGCTGATGAGACCTGGAGTCCAGCACCACGTCTGGAGGGCCACAGCTAGAACCCAGTCCTGCCTAATTTAAAAGAACCATAGAATTATAGAGGTGGAAGTGAGCCCAAGGGAATTGCAGGAATCGCAGCTAAAGAATCCCAGGCAGATGGCCATCCAAGATGTGTTTGAGTACCTCTCCCATGAAGGATAGGCCACCACCTTCCGTTCCACTCTTGAACTTTTCTTACCGCCAGGAAGTTCTGCCTTGCCTCACCCTGCTCTCTGTCTCCCCCTGTAGGTGGCCGGTGCTGGCGCTACAAAGGCTCTTCCCTAGATGCCGGCTTCCCCCAGAAATGCAGCAGCACTGGGGACCTCCCCCGACACCCCGACACAGCGCTCTATTTCCAGCCCCTCCACCATCTGGTTCTTTTCAAAGGTCCCAAATATTACATGGTGAGCGGAGAGTCCCTCCAAGTGGAGCCGTACTACCCCAGGAGCCTGAAAGACTGGGGAGGGGTGCCTGCCATGGCGAACGGTGCTCTAACGCGTCCTGACGGCTTCGTTTACTTCTTCCGAAATGACCAGTTCTGGAAATTCAACCCAGATACGCTGAGGGTGGTGGAAAGTGGGAAATGGGCCTCCCAGCTAGGGTGGCTCGGTTGCCAGGATGCGGCCCTCAACCAGGCGGTGGTCTGAGCTTCTGCAGAAATTTCAATGGCTTTCATAACAAACTTCCCAGAGTCCAGAACTCGGTTCAGCGTTTGTGGGTCAGATGCTTGACGGTGTTGGAAGTTGACCTTTCATTTTGTCGCAAGTGGACTTTTGTTTCTTTTTTAAAGGAGTAACTGAAGCCTAAGAGAATACCTCTTGATGCAAAAGAAGAAGAAGAAGAAGAGTTTGGATTTGATATCCCGCTTTATCACTACCCTAAGGAATCTCAAAGCAGCTAACATTGTCCTTTCCCTTCCTCTCCCACAACAAACACTCTGTGAGGTGAGTGAGGCTGAGAGACTTCAGAGAAGTGTGACTAGCCCAAGGTCACCCAGCAGCTGCATGTGGAGGAGTGGGGACGCGAACCCAGTTCCCCAGATTACGAGACTACCGCTCTTAACCACTACACCACACTGGCTCTCACAATATCAGAATATCAGGTGCCTGACAAATCATGAGACGGAGTGGGCGGGCAATACAGCTTCTTGTGCCACATTGATTGGAAGAGGACGGGTTGACATTCTAGCCAATCGAGAAGCATTATAGGGGAGGGGAGGGGCGGTGGGCACTTCCGTTGCCTCTGGTAACTGGCTAAACCTTATGGCAGAGCTTTCCAAACTGTGTGCCTTGACACATTAGTGTGTCGACTGCAGTGTGTAGGTGTGTAGTGTGAACACTCCCCACGCTCCTCCTGGGGCTGGAAAGGGGTTAGTTGAACCTGTGGCTTGCTAGTAAAACTGAATAACTGTGTCACAAAATGATGCATGTCTAAAAAGTGTGTCACCAACATGAAAAGTCTGGAAAGCTCTGCCGTACGGAGGCCAAGCTTCCTTTAACAGCTGCCCACACCCTATTCAACTTCAAGCCGTCTGTTCTTCTGTCTTCCATCTTTGTCCCAAAGCTGGTTACTGTGGAGTGGACAAAAACAGGGGGAACTTCTCTTAAGAACCTGTCAAGGCTCTGCCAAGGCTTTGGGAAAGGTATTCCTCCCCCAGTTGCAGCAAGAGCAGAGAAAACAAGGTAGAGTTCTTTTTAATGAGTTTTATTCAATAGCGAGAGACAAATGAACGCAATGAGCCTTAACAATGGCGTTTCTCCAAACTGGGCTCCTCCTCCCTCCTTCTTAGCAACAGCACCTTCCCATACAGTGGTCAAATGTCTCTGATTCCGTTGTTCTTGCGCTCTCAGCGAACGTCGTGTTCTGGCAGAAGGGGGATAAGAAATACTCTCCAGTGACAACATGTCATTTGGCTGCTCCTCTGCAGTCGTCCCCCCTCCTTCTTCCAACACTTCGTCCATCTCTGAGCTGTGACCTCCCTCAAACTCCTCAAAAGCCCTGCTGTAATTCAATGCTGCCTTCCCCCTCTCCTGCAGTGGCAAGAGAATTGGGGGGGGGGGGTCTCCACTACAGTAGTACCTCGGGTTACATATGCTTCAGGTTACATACACTTCAGGCTACAGACTCCGCTAACCCAGAAATATCACCTCGGGTTAAGAACTTTGCTTCAGGATGAGAACAGAAATCGTGCTCTGGCGGCACAGCGGCAGCAGGAGGCCCCATTAGCTAAAGTGGTGCTTCAGGTTAAGAACAGTTTCAGGTTAAGAATGGACCTCCTGAATGAATTAAGTACTTAACCCGAGGTACCACTGTACTCCTACTCCATCTCATCCTCTTGAGTCCAATTCCTGACAAAACCTAAGAAGAGCATCCTGCATCAGTCCAGCATCCTGTTATCCCATTGGCCAACCAAATGCACCAATGGGAAGCCCACAAGCAGGACCCAATCACAAGAGCACTTTTTGAGGTAAGACGCCCACCTCACAGTCCTCTCCAGAGGTCATTTCCCCTCCGCAGCTGAGCCTTTGAGGAGTTAGTGAGGACTGACCATCAATGTAAAGCTTCTCTCGCAGAATCTTGAGCTACTGTGCATCGGCTTCTACATCTTCAGGGCGGAACAGGAGCTGTTCATCTGTTACCTCTCCTTGCCTGTTGGCAGTGCCTCTTTTGTGGGTGATCCTTGACCTCCCACCTATTGCAGAACCTTGGCATTATTCCGGTTGGCATTGCTGTAATGTGTTTCCATGTGCAAAGCAAGTCACAGTCCCGCTGCAGTCTTGCAACAAATGGGTGAGGGAAAGGGCCCAGCAGAAGCGTCACAGCTGAATGCAGCATTGAATCTGAAGCTTCAGTATGAACGCTCAACCTTCATTGCCTAGTACCACACTGCCACAAAACTGTTTTCTACCAAGTACCTCATGGGCTTTCTAGCACTTCACTGCCTTTGGCAGTTCCATCAAGGCAACACTTCTGCAGGTGCCTCAGTTTTCAGCATGTGTGCTGAGTTTGGCAGAGGGGGCCATCTTGGTGGTTTCTGCACCCTCAGAGGCTCTAGGGGGGAAGAGGGCCTTCTCTGTGGTGGCTCCTAAGCTGTGGTGCACTTTATACCCTCATTATACAGCTTTCTGAGGATGCTGAAGACATAGCTCTTTACTCTGGATTTTGACACTTGAGATGTCTGTTTTTACGACTCATTTTATGGTTGTAAGTTTTAAAATTGTTTTTAATACTGTGTTTTATTGTTCTAACCTGTCCTGGGACATCAGGGTGAAGGATAGGAAATAAATATACAAATAATACCTTCATCCTGAAACCAAAGCTGGACAGTGGTCTTGGTCTGTGGCTGAAAAGTACACACAGAGGCCTGTGACACTTATAAAAAGGGAATGAGAAACACCTGTGGCCCTCCAGATGTTTTGGAGTCTCAACTCCCACTGACTCCAGCCAGCCGCACCAATGGTCAGGGGTGACATACAGCAACGTACGTAGGGCCACAGTTTCCCCTCATCCCTGCCACAAGCCCCACTCATGAGTAAGTAGAGCATGCAAGCAGGGAGAATAGGGATGAACACAGCAGCTTGGCCCCCACTCCCAGCTCCCATCAGCCCCCTGTGAGTTGGAGGGCAGCCATCTGCCACAGAGAGCCTGCCATATCCATGTAGGGCAGAAATTTGCCCTCCAACTCCCAGAGGGCTGCAATGATAAGCACGGTGTAGTGGTGAATAAGAATGGCATAGTCCATGATAGTCACAGTCACACCCACTTCTAAGATGATACAACCCTCTAAGATTATGCAATAATCCTATAATTCTCCAAAAATAGCAACAATCAATGCAGATCTCCGCATATTGCCTTTTAGCTAGGTCTACTATTTTCTGTGCAAATGATTTGGGGTGCTCCAATACTGTCTTTCAGAGTGACATTTCCTTGAAGTTCCATTGTACGTAACATAATTTGCACCCGATTCTCTTGAAACTGAAACATCCCTTGTGTTTTCAGGATTCCTAAATGCTTAGCTTTGGAGCAAACAGAACAACTCCTGAGGGTTTCCCCCTCACACCTTGTCCAGAGTGACCCCAGGAACTCGTCCTCTGTGACTGACGCACCTCCTTCCACCCTGAGTGGCTCCCATCAGCACAAAGAATGAGAAAACTTCTTCTCAGTGGCCAAGAAGGTTCCCTTCCTTGCTGATTGGGTGCCTCTGTGATGCTGGAGAAATACTAAAGGGTCTTCGGCCCCCTGCCAACCCAGTTTGCTGCACCTCTGGTGATAGTGGAGAGGACAAGCATGCCCAATCCTTCCTCTCCCCATTCTTGTGTTTTATTTACCCATGAACCTAATGCAGATGTGGGGAGCATCTGTGATCTTCTAGATGTTCCCAAACAGCAGCTCCCACTATCCTTGCTTGCAGGGGCTGATGGGAGATGCAGTTCAGCAACATCTAGAGAGCCCATGGTTCCCCACACACAATCTGAGGCCTTGCTGTTGTTGCATTCATGGTGGTGGCTGCAGCAAGCACCTTCACCCCTCATCTTAAAAAGGGTAAAGGGATCCTGACCATTAGGTTCAGTCGTGACCGACTCTGGGGTTGCGTGCTCATCTCACTCTATAGGCCGAGGGAGCCGGTGTTTGTCCACAGGCAGCGTCCGGGTCATGTAGCCAGCATGACTAAGCCACTTCTGGCGAACCAGAGCAGCACACAGAAACGCTGTTTACCTTCCTGCTGGAGCGGTACCTATTTATCTACTTGCACTTTGATGTGCTTTCGAACTGCTAGGTTGGCAGGAGCAGGGACCGAACAACAGGAGCTCACCCCATTGCGGGGATTTGAACTGCCAACCTTCTGATTTGCAAGTCCTAGGCTCTGTGGTTTAGACCACAGCGCCACCCGCATCCCACCCCTCATCTTAGGATGATAATATTTCATGCTCCTGAAGTGGTGGGCTCCAGGGGTTCCCTAACCACCACCACAACCAACCACGCAGTGTTCCTGCTGTGCTTTCTGTTTCTCAGTCGAGGCCTGACTTGCAAGGAGCCCTCCTCGCTGTTGCCGGTTCTGCTTCTGCCAAAGAAATGGAAAGGGCTGTTTGCCATCCTTTGTCCTCCATCATGTTGCAACATGCCAGTTTGTTGACCCTCCTTGACCCCCTATTGACAAGCTGATCGCTCTGCAGCAACCTGCTTCCTCCGACCGGAAATTTCTCTACCAGCCAAGCGCATACCAAGCAGTTATGCAAGGGGCTCAGAAACCGGTTTCTCCCTGGCCACAACATTTGATTTATGCAGCCGCAGGACTGCTGTGCTGACCACTACAACTTACACCTATAGAGCAGGGCTGAGGAACATCAGGCCTGGGGGCTGAATGCAGCCTTCCAGGGACTTCTAACTAGCCCTCCGGGTGCTTCCCAGACTGCAACCCTCATCCATACCCTGCTTTGCACCCTCGCTGAGCCAGAATTTGCCCCCATCTGTGATCGCATGGCTAGATGGGAGATGGAGAGCGGTGTGTATGTCGGACCACATCACCACGCCCACCACTGGCATTCAGCCCCCAGGAATTTCCCCAGGAAGTAATGTAGCCCCACAGCCTGAAAAAGATTCCTCATCTCTGCTATCGAGAAAAGTATGGCTTCAGGAAGAGGGGGTCATGTTTGGGAAATCTCTAGATTCAAGTGGGGAGTTGGAAGACTGCCCAGTTGATGGCGCATCTCATAGGACAATGGGACTCCTGTGATGGGTGTCAGCAGTGGCGTAGCGTGGGTTGTCAGCACCCGGGGCAAGGCAAGTAATTTGCGCCCCCTAACCCGTGGATTTGCGCCCCCTAACCCTAACCCCCAGATGTTGCGCCCGGTGCAGCCGGGCCCCCCTGCACCCCCAACGCTACGCCACTGGGTGTCAGAATTGTAGAGTTGGAAGGGATCCCAAGGGTCATCTAGTCCAACCCCCTGCAATGCAGGACTCTCAATTAGATTGCATATTATTATCTTCTGGATCTTTCTAGCATCCTGTGTATCCTCCTAAGTTTTGCCTTTGCTCTCTTACTCATTTAACAACAATCCCCTAGAAGCCAAAACAAGCCACTAAGAAGCAGTGATGTTGAAGGATTTAATCCAAAGCATCCAAGATCTCTCCCCCACCTTTTAAAAACACAGCTGTGTTAAATCAACCACCATATGAGGTAGACCACACTCACACATACATGCACACAGAGAGAACATTTAGTCAGCAGCCAGAGTGAGCTTGCACAGACTTCAATCCTGCTGGACTCACCTCTAGGACCAGCAGACAAGTTGGCCAGCATCGCTTGCGGACTACCAAGAAATTAATCCATTACCCCTCTCACTGCCTCTTTATTTCCTCTTCTGACTCCTCCGGAGCGACAGCCAGGTCTATAGAGTCTGGAAAAAGGAGGACATGCTGTATGACAACCAGCTTGTGATTCAAGTGACCTTGTGTTCTACTTTCATAGGATTGGAAAATTGTACAGTTGGAAGGGACCCGTAACCTTCTATGGAACGAAAAGCAGCAAGGAACTTCTTCCTTGACCCAGACCTATTTCAGGTTGCAGGGAGTGGAATGAGGGTGATGATGTCCCTGCTCCTTCTAACCCTCACCTCCTGTGGCCAGACATTTGCCATCACTTCTGGGGCCCCCAGCTGCTGCTATGATGGCAACCGCTGGGCAACTGAGCTATCTGCTGCAGTGGCCCCATCTGCATTCTAGCCCCCATCAGACTTCCATCCTGGGAGAAGTCTGGAAAGCTGCAGAAAAAGACTAGAAAGTGAACAGAATATGTCTCTGCTCCACAGAGAGCTCCCTCGTTAGGTGCCCTGCGAAGGAAGGTGGGGCATACAGTTGGCCAGAAATATCCTGTTGAAAAAACGCTCTTGCTCTTCTCCTGCTGCTTTGTAGCAGTCATAGAAATTGGTAAAATGAGAACGTTTTCTAGCTCGGACACTACAGGTAGTGCTCCTTTGGTTTGGTCATCTGGGATAGCCTTGTGACCCACCAGGGTGTTCCAACCCACAGGTTGAAGTCCTATGTTTAAGCAGCAGGAACTGAGTCGGTAACATCTCTGAACACAGGGATGCAGTATTATGAGTCTTCTCACCATTTCCTATTTTTCCAATCTTAAATTCAGTTGATTCTGCAGTAATTTGCAATTTTTTCTTTAAAAAAAACCGCAGCATTTCAGTGCACTTTTCTTCTAAAGCTTCTTGCGTGACATTACATTTTTGCAAGCAATTTTTGCATTTTGTATGTTATTTTCACCAATATATTCATTATTATGCACACGTTTCCCTATTACTTGCATTCTCCTTCGTTTTGGAGGATCATTGCAAAAACTGGGTACACGTGGATTTTGAAGGATGGCCGCATTTCACTTCTCATACGAATTTGAGAGAGTCTGCTTTAAATGTGAACTGAATTGAATTTCTCCCCTGGTTGTGAGAATGTTGTGGGCTGTTATATTTCTACCCATTGCACAGCCATTAAAGACACTGGGCCTCTATCAGGAAAACAGGGTAGCAGCTTTGACCTGGGACCATCACTAATTCACCGGTTGGGAAAGATAGCATTTAGACTCTGCAGCATACTAGTCCTCATTGCGTCTTGCCTGTACTCAGCGCTGGGCTCAAAGCCTCTGGCAGGTTTTCTGTGCTGTGGCCCAGCAGTCCATGTTCAATGAAAGCCCGGCTGTAATGTAACATCTCACATTTTTTGCAGAACAGAATTTCGCACTCTGGGCACATCTTCCCGGAGGATCTGTTCCTCTGCAGCTGACTGCAGATGGGCTCCTGCAGGGGCTTGTTCCTAAGAGGCAAAGGAAGGTTTGCAATTAAAATAACTCAAAGGGCTCCTTAAAAAGAAAGGCTAGAGCATGCTGGGGCTTTAAAAACTTAAGAGGAGCCCTGCAGCTGGATCAGGCCCATGGCCCATCTAGTCCAGCATCCTCTTCTCACAGTGACCAACCAGATGCTCCAATGGAAAGCCTGCAAGCAGGATCCAAGCACAAGGGCCCTTTCCTGAGCTTAAAACAGTCAACATCCAAATGAGAAATTTGGGGTGGCCTTGAGCTTTTCATCTGAGTTCTAACCCCACCCCATTCTGCCCCCGGGCCTCCAGTTTGTGAAACATTCCATTTCAACTTTACACACATACGGACTCGGTTTTCCTGTCTCTAAAATGGGAAGAATGCAATGCAACTCTTTCACTGCTACGGAGAGGAGATGTTTGCCTTCCTCTGAGCTGCTACCTGTCTGCCAGCCAGGTAAGACCAGAGAGAAGGGGGAAAGAAAACCAGCTCCACAGCCAATTTTCCTGTTTTGGCAGCTGCTCCGTGCTGGGAGACTGAGGGGAATCCACAAGAGCACTAGAGCTGGATCCTTCTGCATCGAGGTCTGGCACATTATCTTCTGCTTCTGGTTCCTGGTGGCATCTCTCCTCTGATTCACTCTCTTCCTCTTCTGGTCTGGTTTGGGACATCAGATTTTAAACCTGGATTAAGAGAGAGAGAGAGAGAGAGAGAGAGAGAGAGAGAGAGCGAGCGCACAGAGATAACAGTACGGGCTGGAGACTTCAGTTATGTTATGCCCATTTTAGATCACATCTCGTAACTCGACACCAAGCAAGACAGAAGAGTGACTAGTGGGGTGCCACAGGGTTCTGTCTTGGGCCCGGTCTTATTCAACATCTTTATCAACGACTTGGATGATGGACTCAAGGGCATCCTGATCAAATTTGCAGGTGACACCAAACTGGGAGGGGTGGCTATCACCCCAGAGGACAGGATAACACTTCAAAACAACCTTGACAGATTAGAGAACTGGGCCAAAACAAACAAGATGAATTTTAACAGCGAGAAATGTAAAGTATTGGACTTGGGCAAAAAAAAATGAGAGGCACAAATACAATGAGAGGCACAAATACAAGATGGGTGACACCTGGCTTGAGAGCAGTACATGTGAAAAGGATCTAGGAGTCTTGGTTGACCACAAACTTGACATGAGCCAACACTGTGACACGGCAGCTAAAAAAGCCAATGCGATTCTGGGCTGCATCAATAGGAGTATAGCATCTAGATCAAGGGAAGTAATAGTGCCACTGTATTCTGCTCTGGTCAGACCTCACCTGGAGTACTGTGTCCAGTTCTGGGCACCACAGTTCAAGAAGGACACTGACAAACTGGAACGTGTCCAGAGGAGGGCAACCAAAATGGTCAAAGGCCTGGAGGCGATGCCTTATGAGGAACGGCTAAGGGAGCTGGGCATGTTTAGCCTGGAGAAGAGGAGGTTAAGGGGTGATATGATAGCCATGTTCAAATATACAAAAGGATGTCACATAGAGGAGGGAGAAAGGCTGTTTTCTGTGGCTCAGGAGAAGCGGACACGGAGCAATGGATCCAAACTACAAGAAAGAAGATTCCACCTAAACATTAGGAAGAACTTCCTGACAGTAAGAGCTGTTCGACAGTGGAATTTGCTGCCAAGGAGTGTGGTGGAGTCTCCTTCTTTGGAGGTCTTTAAGCAGAGGCTTGACAACCATATGTCAGGAGTGCTCTGATGGTGTTCCTGCTTGGCAGGGGGTAGGACTCGAAGGCCCTTGTGGTCTCTTCCAACTCTATGATTCTATGATTCTATGATTCTAAGCCTATCTGCAAAATATGAGGACAACCCTAATCTACCTCTCAAGGTCGTCGTAAGGATTTAGAACGAGATGGTTAGGGTTGCCATATTTCAAACAGTGAGAATTTGAAGTTTTTGAGCTGTTTTTAAGGAAACTCTCCAAAAATGATACTGTCAACACAAGTTGCCATATGTCCAGATTTTCCTGGACGTTTCATCAATTTCCCCCCCGGACACTGCTTCCAACTACAGTATTCCGGATATGTGGGAAATTCCGGACATATGGCGACCCTAGAGATGGTGCATAGGATAAGTGCTTTGAGCACTCAGGAAGTGCAATCTGGATAAATGTGGCCCTCTGGCCTCTTCACCCAGCCCTTGAGACTTGCCTTAGGCCACTCCCACTCTTCCAGGCCACACCCCTCACCAGCACTGCTCTGTGCCCTTGAAAGACTGAAGATAATGGGCCCAGCTAACCTGGGTCCATTCCTTTAAATAGGTCTAGTCTCTTGAGGAAATCTTAGTTGGATGCAACCCTCTTTGCTAGTCTGGAGGGAGGTGTGTCGTTATAGAAACCTCTGACACGTGCAGTGCTGATGTCACATCCCCCCCCCCCCACTTTTGCCTCTGGAAGGTTTCCCACAAGTGAAAGGGATGCGGGTGGAACTGTGGTCCAAACCACTGAGCCTCTTGGCCTTGCCAATCAGAAGGTCAGCGGTTCGAATCCCCATGACGGGGTGAGCTCCTGTTGCTCTCTCCCAGCTCCTGCCAACCTAGCATTTCAAAAGCACACCAGTGCAAGTAGATAAATAGGTACTGTTACAGTGGGAAGGTAAAGGACGTTTCCATGTGCTCTGGAACTCATCACGGTGTCCCGTTGCACCAGAAGCTGTTTAGTCATGCTGGCCACATGACCCAGAAAGCTGTCTGTGGACAAAAGCCGGCTCCCTCGACCTGAAAGCAAGATGAGTGCCGCACCCCATAGTGGTCGCCTTTGACTGGACTTGACCGCCCGGGGGTCCTTTACCTTTTTACCTTTTCCACATACAGACACTCACACGCTCCTCTCTGTCCTGCCTCCAGGCAAGGAAGATCACAGTTCAAGGACGCATGCAATCAGGTAAAAGCAGGTAGCGAAACATTGTGTGTGGCCAGGAGAGAATTTAAGGGGTGCGGGGTGCAGATCAAGAGCCCATCAAGGCTGCATTCAGCCTGAGATTCCCCACTCCTGCCTTCAAAGTTAGGATTCTCTTGGGAATATCTCCAGTCTTAGCTGGGGAGAAAGATGTGTCCCAGCCCTCATACATTTTTGTCTAACACCTACCAGTGAAAAAGACGAGGGAAGTGGTGAGTTTTACGGAATGATCCGCTGAACCTGTGGGCTATTCTCTCCCAGACACCACCCCTTCGAGAGGGCTGTGTCATGGCAAGGTGACCTCAGTCCATTGTGACATCACATAGCTTCTCCGGGCAAGTTCTAGAGAGGCTTTTCTGTCCGGCAGATACGAGGCTAAGGTTCTTCAATTCCCTGGGGAGTGAGGAAGGTGTGAGAAGCAGTCAATGTTCACTTACTTGTCCAATGTCCAGAACAGAAATCAATCCAGCAAACAGAATCAATATATGTTGTTATGAGGTTTTTTGCAGGGAGGGCTAGGCTGAATGCTTGGGCCCCCTTCTAATTCTTGGGATAGCCAGGATAGTTTCCTGGTGAGGCAATATCCGAGATAATGGGTCATTAAGGGAACAAAGGAAGTGGCTCTGTGCAAGATAAAAATGGGTGGGGCCCCTCCTTCAACTGGCTTTTAGTTAGAAATACAAAAGGGCAGAGTGGAAAGTTGAGTTATGTGAGCCAGGAGCTAGAAGTGGAAAAGCAACAGGCTGGGAAGTCAGAGAGGGTGATATTTGGTTTCTGCTTGAATCCAAGGCTGTGGCTATGGAAGAAGCAAGACCCTTTTGGTAAATAAACCATATGCCATAAAGACACCACAGTCTCTGCTGTCCCTCATTCCAAAGGAAACACAAACCCTGGGTCAGCACCTGGAACCCTTGGAATCTCTTACCACTCTTCAGATTGGGGTGGCTTGCAACAATATGCTTATTGGTTTTTGAAAACACAGCTGTATAAAGTCAATAGGCTGTACAGATCAATAAAAGGGGGGGAACAGTAACTGTGGCTGAGTGAAATGCAGAGCTTGTTTATGACATCTTCAGTTATAAAAAATAAATACAGAGCAATGGGTCAGAGTTTTCAGCATAGTGAAATTGTATTGAGGGCCATTAAAAATGCAGTGGATATTCGCTAGTGGTGTAGCTTTCAGTCTGCAGACAATCCCCTTTGCATTCAAAATTGACATAATGACAATTGCAGTCATGTAATTTCACCATTTCCGAAGACAAATTGCAGCAGAAAAGATTCAGTGTTGCATGTAGCAACTGCAGGGCCCCAATGGAAAACACTCTCCCTACATCCCTACTCTCAGGTAATAGGTGCTGTGTTTCTGAAGGGAAGCGTGTGTCACTCAGACCTCCTCTGTCCCAGAAGTCCCTTGCCTGAGTTTCAGATACACAGACACACAAACACACACACAATATAAAGTTATCCAGTGGCCTTGAATTGCACTTTGCACAAGCACAGTGGCACACTTTATTGCAATAGGCAGTTCCAGGTCTCTCAGTTGGAAGCAGGATCATGGCCCAAGATACTTTGTTCCTTGGGGCAAAACACAAAATGGTGCCCCCAGTCACAGAAGACAGTGGGGTAGGTTGGCATCACTTCATCTCTGGCAGGTTGCATCGCCTCTTCTTACTGGGAAGTAGAGGGGATGAGAGTGGAGTCAAGAGTGCAGTGGAGGCTGGTTTCTTAGGGCAACTGGAGCACTGCCTCACCAACCTTAGTTTGCCCTCAGCCAGCCACCCCCCCCCCCGCCATCTTACTGACAACCTGCCCAAGGAGTGGCCCTGTCTGTCACCTTCCTTCTCCTAAGTCTCAGTGTTGCCCCTTGTAGAACTCAGCAGGGAGGAGGTGGGAGACAAAAGTACAGTGGTACCTCAGTTTATGAACAGTCCTGTTTATGAACTCTGCAAAACCAGAAGTAGTGTTCCGGTTTGCAAACTTTACCTTGGTCTATGAACAGAATCCAAATGGTGGAAGGGCACCGGCGGCAGGAGGCCTCATTAGGGAAAGCGCACCTCAGTTTAAGAACAGATTTGGTTTAAGAACAGACTTCAAGAATGGATTAAGTTCATAAACCGAGGTACCACTGTACAATTTGTAGGCTCCTGTCTTTGGCTCTGGCACCACCTACTGTTGGGCTCCCTGCCTTCTGTCCTACTGGTCCCAAATGCACACCAGCCACCAGTTGGAGCAGTGCACAGGGAGAGCCCATCTGATTCTGGAGGCAGAGCAATAGCCATCATGGCTAGTAGCCATCGATAGTCCTCTTCCTGAATTTGTCCAACCTTCTTTTAGTCTAGGTTGCTAGCCATTGCTTCTTGTGGAAGCGAGTTCCACAGTTCAACTATGCACTGAGTGGAAAAGTCCTTTATTTTCTCTATCCTGAATCTCCCAACATTCAGCTTCTTTGGATGTCCATGAATTCTAGTGTTATGAGAGGGAGAAAACCTTTTTGCTGTCGGCTTTCGCCACACTGTGCACAATTTTATAAGCTTCTATTCTATTCTGTCACTTCTGACTCTTGCACATGGGTGTAACCAAGGGGGGCAGGGAGGGGCAGCTGCCCCCTCAATCAATACAAAAAATGCATAGCAAACTGAGGTTCTGCCCCCCCCTAACAAAAACCCTGGCTACATCCAAGCTCAACTAACCTGTCCTTTCTCCATGGTTTCCAGTGAGTGGACATCTGTCTTGCCACCCCCCCACCCGCCCCCCCGTCAAGCTTTGTGCTCGCAGAATCTCATTTGCTTGGGTGGATCAATGTTGCGAAAAGGAGCGAGGGTTGTTTGCTCCAGCCGAGGCAAAGCGACATCCGATCTAGCAGAGCGAACGGGGAGTGTTTTGTCCAGAGTTGTCTGTCACCAAGGAGAAGAGAACAGGACTGGGAAGGAGGAAGCACAACAGACCAGGGACTCGGCCCTGCGAAAGAGATTCTCCCTCTTTTTACGGATCTTGCACCAGAAGTTCTGCAAATCCCCAAAGGACAGGTGTGTGTGAATATGTTCGAGGGCGTAAGATAGGAGGATATCAGATGCTTGTGGTGCAAGAGGAATCCAATAGTTGCCTCGTGGAGCAGTGGTGGACCAACGAGGGACGCTCTGCTCTTGCCAGAAACAAGTTTTGAACCAAGGACAAGCTGATCATGGGCCACCATTAATGGTGAGGACCATGAGGTCATGAGATGGGAGATCTTAGGAAGTCATTTCAGGAGAATCTCCCACCTCACCAACATTTTGACAAGACGATCCAGCCATGCTGCTGTAGGGAATCAAATATATCCTTGGTTTCTGTGAGAACTGATGGAGCATGGAGCCAAAATCAGCCTTGAAAATATAACTTTGAGGTGGATTTGTTTTGATGTCACAGGTGGTTGGGAGTGGCTCAAGGGATGGGTTGATGAAGGGCAAGGAGAGAGCTGGAGTTTTTAAGGTTGCTGAGCAGATTTTGTACTGAGTCCCCCCCCCCCCCCGCACCAGCTCTTGAAGATGTCCGGAATCCAGGAGGCTCGTATGAGGAGCATCCGCTCATACAAGACCGGGGAACAATACCTCTATGCCATGAAGGAAGACTTGGCCGAGTGGCTGAAGGAACTCTATGATGTGGACATCAACGTGGAGTTCTTCTTGGAAGCGCTGGAGACAGGGGTCTTGCTCTGTCACCATGCCAACAGCATCACCCAAGTGGCTTGGGACTTTGAGCAGAGGTACCCGGGTCTGAGCCACAAGCTCCAGTTGCCCACCTGCGAAGTGACTTGCAACGACTTTGCTCAGCCAGGGACCTTCCAAGCCAGGGACAACGTGTCCAACTTCATCCAGTGGTGCCGGAAGGAGATGGGCATTAAAGGTACGCAGCTCAGAACTGGGTGAGGAAGGGTTGCCAAATCTTGGTCCTCCAATTCTGCCCTCTGGAGTGGCAAAGAACAAGATTGGGAGGGCTCCATCATGCAGAAGATGGACCAGATTTGTTCTCCGTTAGGGCAAAAAGTAGCAGCATATACTTAAACCGTGGAACTCCCTTCCAAAGGAGGCTGGTATGGCTGCTAACCTAGATGGCTTTGAAAGAAGGTTGGACAAATTCATGGAGGAGGAGAGGGCTACTGATGGCTGCTGTGCTCTGCCTCCACAGCTGGAGACAGCAATATTTGTGAATACCAGTTGCTGGAAACTGCAGGGGGGGAGAGGGCTCTGGTGCTCAGGTCCTGCTTGTGGGTTTCCCACCGGCATCTGGTTGGCCACTGTGAGAACAGGATGCTGGGCTAGATGGGCCAATGGCCTGATCCAGGAAGCTACTTTATGCTCCTGTGAGTGGTCAGCATCAAGCATGTTGTTGGCTATGTCCAACTCCCCACAGGGGGAGAGTCTGTTGGTGGGGAAAGGCATAATCCCCCACGATGAGAGGTGGGATCAAGATGGTTGCCTTGCCTTGGATGAGAGATGGGAGTGAAAACTCTTGATTTTGGGGGACTTCTCCAATGCAATTGCTTTTTGATTGATGGAGAACAGAGAAAACAAAACAGAGGAGAAAAGTTTGACACAGCACTAGCTGATAACCCTGACTTGGTTTCTCTGTGGCATTTCCCCACCATTCGCCCCTCAGTCCACACTGCCTAGCTGTCCCCTACTTTCACCCCACCTGCTTTGTTCCAGAAGTCCTGATGTTCGAGACGGAAGACCTGGTCTTGCGCAAGAACGAGAAGAACTTTGTCCTCTGTCTCCTGGAGGTGGCCCGCCGAGCCTCCCGCTTTGGCATGAGTGCCCCCACCCTCATCCAGATGGAGGAGGAGATCGAGGAGGAGATCCGCGAGGACCTGAACCTGCCGCTGGAAGAGACCCCCCTCCCAAGGGCACAGAGAAAGCCGGCCAATTTCAAGAACCTCGACCAGATGGTATTTGAGCAGGCAGATTCACGCCCCAGGGCAAACACAGGGTCAACGGCTCTCCTTCATTGGAGGTTTTTAAGCAGAGGCTGGGTGGCCATCTGCCAGGGATTCTGTAGCTGTGATTCTTGCATTGCAGGGGGTTGGACTGGATGACCTTAGGGATCCCCTCCAGCTCTACACATCTATGATTCTATGACACATTTGTGCCTGGCAAAAGCAGCAAAGGAAGGGGGCACGGCAGGGCTGGTGAGGGGTGTGGCTTGGGGGAAACTCTGGAGGTCCACATCAAGAATCCTAGAGGGCCACCTGTCATCATCATCATCGTTGTTCCCCCGACTATTTGTTTTATTTCATAAAATTTATAACTGCTTGATTGTTTTAAAAAAGAAGCGTAAAACAATAAGATTATCAACAAGAAAAAATTACAATAATTTAAGACTTTCAAAAAGTAAAAATAACAATAGACTACAAAGAATTGGAAACTCACACCAACCTTCTAAATATATGGGCAGGCTTGTCTAAACAAAACTTTTTAACAGGCACTGAAAAGCAAACAGTGAAGATGTCAATAGGCAGGGAGTTCCAATGTGCTATTTATTTATACATCTGCATCTCACATTCAGTCCAAGAAGCTCATCAATACTGTTCTCTCCAGTTTCATACTCACAACGACCCTGTGTGGTTGGCCAGGCTGAGGGGCGATTGGTGGTCAATCTCATGGTCACCCAGTGAGCGTCAGGGCCGAGTGGGGAAGGCAAACCCTGATCTCACAGCTCCTAGTCTAAAACTCTAACCACTACTCCACACTTCCTCTCACTCATATTCAGGTGGTTGTTGCCAAACTCATTACTATTCTTATCCTCCTGCTTTCTGCAAAGGTCCAGTGTCTCGTCAGCCGTTGCACCTGCCCAGTCCAGTTCTCTATGATCAAAGTCTCGGAAGGGAAATACCGCGTGGGCGATTCGAACTTGCTGATCTTTGTCAGGGTAAGTTGACCTGTGGTGGGCGGGGCCAGAGGCAAAAGTGGGTGGAGCAATGGATGTGGATTTTAAGCTGGTTTCTGAGCATGCTCACACACTTGGGCTGGAGAAATCTGTCCATTTCTGTCTTCTCAGTTCCAAATTTTTCCATCCTGAAATTAAGCTCTCCACTTTGGAGTCACGTTTTTAAATCCTCTTGAAAAATTCATCAGTGTTTTGGTGTGAATTTTTCATAATACACACATTTTTGCCAGGACTTTTGACTACTATAATGGCTAATGGCAGTTGGAATTGGGGTGATGGCAGGGTAAATGTTGCCATGTTGGGTTTGTTGGTGGAGAGGACACAGGCCCCCCAATCCTAAGGTTGGAATGATCTATCAATTTCTATTTTCTCACTTTCCCATTTCCCCAACACCTCTGCCATTTAAAAATCCTCATGAAAATTCTTCAGCGTTTTAGGGCAAATCTCTCTCAACACACAATTTTTTGTATACAGTTTTGACTACTGTACACATTTTTGCTCCTTAGTTTTCGCTAATATAATGCATTCTTGTAAGTTATTTTCACTAACATTTTCATGCACACTCCCTGCTAATATATGCATTTTTGTAAAGACTGGTTGGTGGGCAGGCTGGAGAACTGCATTGCAAAATTCAGATGAGTTGGATTTGAAGGATGGCTGTGATTATGGTTCTCATATTGTTTTAGAATGTGCAAATTCAATTCAATAAGTTCACCTTTGAACATGAGCAGAATCAGATTTCTCCCACATCCTCCCCACCACCACATGCATCGAG
Organism: Podarcis gaigeae; assembly: GCF_964106915.1. Taxonomy (NCBI): domain Eukaryota; kingdom Metazoa; phylum Chordata; class Lepidosauria; order Squamata; family Lacertidae; genus Podarcis; species Podarcis gaigeae. The sequence goes on from NC_139692.1 coordinate 31,817,314, forward strand.
AGTCACACTCGTCTTCCCTCCACCATCTAGAAAAGCAGGAAGTATGATCAGAGGTCAAAGACACCTCTCAGCCAGGCAAAAACATACAAGGAGGGCAAGAAGCAAGGGGTGTGGCTTTGGAAGTGTCATAAGGGCCAGATAGAGAAGGCTGAGGGCCACATTCTGGCCCCCTGGCCCAAGGTTCCTCACCTCTGTTCTTCAACAACTGACAGCAGATTTCCAGAATGTCAAAGGCGGGTTTCTCCCAGCCCTACCAGGTATAAGGATCCATCTCATGCCAGAAGCAGATAGCCTATAGAGAAGAGAGAGTTACCTGTAGGTAGGACATAGGAATATCATGTGTATCTAACAAAGTGGTTCCCACAGTGGGCAGTGCTGCCCCCAAAGGCAGGGGGTGGAATTACCCACAGGAGCAAGAAGCGGGCAGTGGAGGCGTAAATGACTACAAGGCTTTGCAAAGCTGGTTTACAGGATCAAGTCAATTGTTGAATCAATTAAACCAAATTATTTCAATTGGATTTTGCATAAATGTGCAATTAAATGTTACTGTTTTGAGTTTTATTGTGTTTTTATCTTACCCAGTGGGTTGTGCAAACCACTGTTCTGAATAAGGGAAAGGATCAGTGGGGATGAATTTATGGAGCCAAGGGGGCAGGCCCCCCCCCCAAAGTTTGGGAACCACTGGTCTAACTTTCTGTGTGTGTGTGTGTGTGTGTGTGTGCCTGTGGCACATAAACAGACTTGTGAAACAACTAGTATTTAATCTCTTGGGACGCTGGTGGCGCTGTGTGGTGTAAACCACTGAGCCTAGGACTTGCCAATCAGAAGGTCAGTGGTTCGAATCCCCATGACGGGGTGAGCTCCCGTTGCTCGGTCCCTGCTCCTGGCAACCTAGCAGTTCGAAAGCACGTCAAAGTGCAAGTAGATAAATAGGTACCACTCCGGCGGGAAGGTAAACGGCGTTTCCGTGCACTGCTCTGGTTTGCCAGAAGCGACTTAGTCACGCTGGCCACATAACCCAGAAAAACTGTCTGTGGACAAACATCGGCTCCCTCGGCCAGTAAAGCGAGATGAGTGCTGCAACCCCAGAGTCATTCACGACTGGACTTAACTGTCAGGGCAGGGTCCTTTACCTTTACCTATCTCTTAGTCACCTCACATAGGACTGTCTCCAGGTTTTAAAACTTTTCAGATCCCCAGGTGTAGAGGAAAAACCTTAGCCTGATATCAATAAGGTGTCTGCATCACTGCCAGGCAGGCGTCACTTGGGACAGCATTCCCCAGGACTGCACGTGTTGTTGTGGCTCACGGTCAGGAAAGGGCATGTGGTGCTCACCTGCGCTCCTTTTTGCTCCAGATCCTGCGGAATCACGTGATGGTCCGAGTGGGCGGCGGCTGGGACACCCTAGAGCACTACCTGGACAAGCATGACCCCTGCCGGTGCACCTCGCTCTGTAAGTCCCCCGTGCTCTTGTTGGATGTAAAGAGAAGGCCATCTCTGTGCCCTTTGCTCTAAATCTAAAGTGTTTCATTCCTGTGGTTTTGCTTAATTAGTCCAGCAGATCTCGAAGCTGACTGCTGTTGTATGTCAGGGCTTTGACCCAGGCCACATTCAAACTGTATCTTTAAAGTGCTAGGATGCTGCTTTAAACACTCGTGGCTTCCCCCAGGGAATTCTGGGGGCTGTAGTTTGTTAAGGGGGCTGAGAGTTGTTAGGAGAGACCCCTACAGAGCTACAATTCCCGGGGTTCCCTTTGAAGAGGGATTAATATTTGTTGGAAGCCTCCCCAAGTGGCTGGGGCAACCCAGTCAGATGGATGGCATCTAAATAAGATTTATTATTATTATTATTATTATTATTATTATTATTATTATTATTATATTCCTTCTGCTGAGTTGGGCCCTTCACGTCTGTCCTAAAGTCCTGACCTGATGGTACCACTGTACAGTGCTACCTCAGGTTACATACGCTTCAGATTACAGACTCCACTAACCCAGAAATAGTGCTTCAGGTTAAGAACTTTGCTACAGGATGAGAACAGAAATCGTGCTCCGGTGGTGCGGCAGCAGCAGGAGTCCCCATTAGCTAAAGTGGTGCTTCAGGTTAAGAACAGTTTCAGGTTAAGAACGGACCTCCGGAACGAATTAAGTACTTAACCTGATACTTGCTAATAACAGGGATGGGGAACAATTTTCTAGCCCAAAGTCTGCATTCTCTCATAAGTATCCTTCCAGGAGGTACATGGTAGGGGTGGGCGGGGCCAGAGGCAAAGGTGGGCGGAGCCGCATATATAAATTTTACCTTTGTACCGCAGGCTAGTTTATACACACATACATACCTCTCTGTCCTCAGTCCAGGCAACCAACCCAGAGGCATTACCCAGGCAAAACCAGGATGTGAAGCAGGACCAGTAGAGGATGCAGCTGGGGAAGGTTGTAGCCTGGGGAGAGTCCCGGGGGCTGGCAGGGCCACATTCGTCTCCTGGGCCTGAGGTTCCTGCCCTCTGTGCTACGAAAGAGAGCAGTGCACCTGCAGCTTGTATAAAAGCCATTGCCATG